>NC_091481.1:74381080-74981080 GCF_036971445.1 Narcine bancroftii
TGTCAGCAGGTCAAACACCCCCAACTCGGACGTGTTTTCCAACGCCCTCGACCACACTTCTTCCCGGGACGGGGCTGTCCCATCCCCTTCTCCCAGTTTCTCCGGCTCCGCCGCATCTGTTCCCAGGATTAGGGTTCTCTAGCCCAGATCGTGCCTTCTTCCACAAACGTGCCCCCCCCCCCCCCAAACTCAGCCCTCGCTCCGCACCTTGTCTACGTCCCCGGAGTCCTCACTTGACCCCCCAACTCTCAACAGGATCCCCCACCCACCAGGCTCATCTCCTCCTTTGCTGAGTTTCTCCAACATTGCCTTTTCACTTCAACCACAGTCTTGTCGTGTTTTACCTCCGAGAACAACCATCACATTAACCAGCTCCCTTCAGGGTGAGAAAGAAAGAGGCCAAACATACCCTCTCAGGACTAGAAGGAACCCACCAGCGTGGCTGATTCCTCCCTCCACAGTTCAGGAAGTCTTGTTAATACTGTTTGTATGTGGATGGCTGGCCCGCCCCTTGCTGATTGTACCCATGGCTCCTCCCCCTTGATTTCCCCTAAGAAAGGTGGCAACTCTTTTACCCCTCACCCGGGAAAAAAAACTCGAGTCAGCAACGTGGGACGTGCTGTCAGTTTATGGTAATAAAAGCCTGTCAGTCAGGTAAACTCTAGTCCTTGGAGTTATGCCATAATTTTTGTTTTGGAATGGACAAGTTGCTGAGATCAGAGAGGCTGGAAATCATGCGATCACCAGAAGCACCCAACAAGTTCAACGTGTTTCTGCAATCGTCCAGTCCGATGCAGACGAGCATCGCCTTTACCCGATGGTCAGAGACTGCGGGACATTCACCGCAGCAACGGACGTTCTGAAAGGCCAGTACCTGGCCCGGGTGAATGAAGTCTACGCCAGGCACGTCCTAGCCGCATGTAAGAAGCAACCCGGGGAATCGATGGATGACTACCTTCGGGTCCTGCGAGACCTCGGACGGCCCTGTGATTACAAGGCCGCATCAGCAGAGGAGTAGCTGATCTGAGATGAGAGCAGGCATCAGATTGGATTACATTCGCCAGGAACCACTAGAACAGGGTGAGCTGAAGCTGCAGAAAGCCATCAAACTGGCTAAAATTCTGGAAGTAGCCGACTACAATGTGGGATCTTTTTTGATCGATAACATGGTGAATGTGGCGCTGCCATCTTGGGACGCAGGATCGCAGGTCACCCCATTGTCCTGCTGCTGCCGGTGGCGAGCACCTGAAGTGCTACTTCTGTGGCCAGCAGAACCATCCCAGGAAGTGCTGCCCGGCGAAGGATGTGGTCGGTTCCGGCTGCGGGAAGAAGGGTCACTACGCGAAGGTATGCAAATCCAAGGAAGTAGTGTTGTGTGAGGGTGATGGGGGCCGCCGCCGCCACTTCCGATGAACAACAGCACCACATGCACGCCATGGGGACTACCACCTTGGATGCCACCATCTCACCAGACCATGAGCCAGTACAGCGGATCAGAAAGTGACATTACTCTGGCTTCAGTCACCCTTGACCAAGCAGCTCTCTTCAGCTCGCAAGGTCAATGATAGACATAGTGGTAAATGGATGCTAAATGAGCCTCCTGTTCGATAGCGGGAGCACATAGAGCTTCATCCACCCTGACACAGTGCAGTGTTACTCCTTCACGGTGAGATCAGTGAGTTACAGCGTTTCCATGGTCTCTAAGTCCTACTCGACAGAGATCCACAGCATCTGTGTGGTGACACTGGCCATGAGTGGCCCAGAGTTCAAATATTTGAAACTCCTTCTGATGCCACAGCTCGGCACCCCAACTACTAGGGTTGGACTTTCAGTGCCACCTTAAGAATCTCACCATGGAATATGATGGACCCCAACCCCCCGTCACAGCCTACAACCAACAGTTTTTAAACTGCCCACCCTCTCCTCCAAACGTGTCCAACCAGCAACCCGCGATCTGCCCACCGCACTTGACAATTGGACTCTCCACCCTCCGGATTTCCCCCCCATCTCTGTTCACCAACCTCATCCCTAACTGTAAGCCCATCAACACCAAGAGCAGGTGATACAGCACTGAGGACAGGGCCTTTATCAAATTAGAGTAAGAGTGCTCCTAACTGAGGAGATCATCAAACCCAGTACCAGCCCCTGGAGAGCTCAGGTAGTGGTGATTAAGAGTGGGGGAAAAACACTTAACGACTACAGTCAGACTAATAATAGGCTTACGCAACTTGACGAGTACCCTCTCCCCTGCATAGCCTATGTGGGAAACCGAATCGCCCAATATCGGGTATTTTCCACCATTGTCTTAAAGTTGGCATACCACTAGCTCCCCATGCACCCAGAGGACCACTGGTACATTGTCTTTGAGGCGGATGGTTGCCTCTACCACTTTCTGAGAGTCCCCTCCCTCCAGGTGGATCGACCCATAGCATTTCTCTCCTGCTCCCTCCAAGGCCCCAAGATCTGGACTCCTCCATTGAGAGGGAGGCCCAGGCCATCGTTAAGGCAGTACGGCACTGGAAGCACCATCTTGCCCTAAAACGATTTACCCTCTGACTGACCAACATGCAGTCATTTTCATGTTCAATAACAAGCAGCAGGGTAAAATCAAGAACGATAAGATTCTGAGGTGGAGAATCAAACTCTCCACCTACAACTATGATATCTTATACTAGCCCAGAAAGCTCAACGAGCCTTCAGATGGAAGGAGTCACGTGATGGAGTAGTGGCCGGTCGGGGAACTCCAGCACTCTCCGGAAAATTTTAAAAAAAACACAGAAAACACAAAGGCTCAAACACAAAAATTAAAATAAAGTGAAAGTAAAGGTGGGAAGAAAATGGCAGCGAAGAAAGAAAAGTCGAAAGCAACGGGAAGAAGAGAAGAAGAAAAGACATCGGAAGAAGAAGGTGAAGGTCTTACCTGTCCGAGGAGGCCCACTCCCTAAGGTCAGTGGAAGTCCCGAGCTCGGGACTACAAAAATGGCTCGCGGAGCCAAGCAAAAGTGCGCAACCACCCATGACAAAAAAAAACACTGACGGGATGGGGGACCAGCTGAGGAGTCGATCTCCACAGCTGAGAATGACAGCTACAACACAACAAGAAGAGAACATAGAAAACAATGAGAACAAGAAAGAAGAGAGTAAAAAGAAATCAAGGAAACAACAGATGACCAACCCAGAAGAAGAACACAGAGAAATGGAAGAAGAAGGGAAAGGCAAGACAATGGATATATATATTTTTAAAGAATATATGGAATCAGTAAAAGAATGGCAATCACAAGAATTTAGTGAAATAAAAAGAAGAATTAAAAGTACAGAAGAAAAAATGAATAGATTAGAGATGGTCATGTCAGATATAGGAAAAAGTGTGGACAAGGTGGAAGAACGAGAAACAGCCGTAGAAATGGAAGTAAAGGACTTAAAAGATAAATTAGAAGAATCTAATAAAAAAGTTAAAGAGACACAAGAGCTGTTAGCTCAGAAGATAGATATAATGGAAAATTATATATATATGCCTGTCCCGCATCGGACTTGTCAGCCACAAACGAGCCTGCAGCTGACGTGGACTTTTACCCCCTCCATAAATCTTCGTCCGCGAAGCCAAGCCAAAGAAAGAAGATAATAGAAGAAATAATATAAAGATAGTGGGCCTTAAGGAAGATGAAGAAGGCAAGAATATGAGAGAATTTATAAAAGATTGGATCCCCAGGGTCCTAGGAAGACCAGAATTACAAGAAGAAATGGAAATAGAAAGAGCACATAGAACATTAGCCCCTAAACCACAGCCACAACAAAAACCAAGATCCATTTTAGTAAAATTCCTAAGATATACAACAAGAGAAAATATATTGGAGAAAGCAATGAAGAAAATAAGAGAAGACAAAAAGCCACTGGAATACAAAGGTCAAAAAATTTTTTTCTATGCAGACATAAGTTTTGAACTTCTGAAGAAGAGGAAGGAGTTTAATACAGCAAAAGCGATCCTATGGAAAAAAGGATATAAATTTATGCTAAAGTACCCAGCGGTACTTAAAATAGTTATTCCAGGGCAGCAAAACAGACTATTCTCGGATCCGGAGGAAGCACGAAAATTTGCAGAACAACTACAAAACAGACAGAGAGATGAAGACATGTAACGAGAGCAAAATTGGCCACGAACTATATGTATGTGTGTATATGGGTATATATATATATATATATGTGTGTGTGTGTGTGTGTATGTATATATGTGTGTACATGAGTGTATCCGTATTTAAAAGAAAATATATAGAGTATGGATAAGAATTAATAAGGGAAAGAAAGGGAAGAGAGGAAGTAAGGAGGGAATTAAGAGAGTGACCTTTGTTGTATATGAAAATTAAAATCTTTTCTGGGGGGGGGCTGGGTGGGGAGGAGTTACGGTCACTGCGAAATCAGTTGACGCTTGCGAGTGATTTTGCAAATCCAAATGGAGAGGGGAGATGTGGTTGCCCGACAAGGGATAAAGGGCAACTCAGGAAGGGGAGGGGATAGTGGGGTTAAAGTAATTTTAGATAGGAGAATAAGGGAAATGTTTGATGTTTTAGAAATGTTGTCTTATAATGTGTTCAATACAAGAAAGCAGAAATGGATAAGAAGGAAAGGTGATGATGAGGAAACGGAAAGGAAAAATAAACAAAGTATGAAATGGCTATGTTGAACTATATGACTTTAAATATTAACGGAATACATAACTAAATCAAAAGGAAGAAACTGCTAAATTTACTGAAAAAAGAAAAAATTGATATAGCATTCGTGCAAGAAACACACTTAACTGAAATGGAGCACAAGAAATTAAAGAGAGATTGGATAGGACATGTAACAGCAGCGTCATATAATTCAAAAGCTAGAGGAGTAGCTATATTAATCAGTAAAAATGTACCAATTAAAATAGAAGAGGAAATAATAGATCCAGCAGGGAGATATGTAATGATAAAATGTCAGATATATTCAGAGTTTTGGAATTTACTCAATGTATATTTACCTAACGAAGAAGATCAAAAATTTATGCAAGATATTTTTTTGAAGACAGCAGACACGCAAGGGAACATACTAATAGGAGGGGATTTCAACCTTAATTTGGATTCAAACATGGATAAAACTGGGAAAAAAATTAACAGAAAGTACAAAGTAAACAAATTTATAATTAAATCGATGCAAGAAATGCAACTTTTGGATATATGGAGGAAATAACACCCAAAGGAAAAGGAATATTCTTATTATTCGGGTAGACATAAAACATACTCAAGAATAGACCTATTCCTGTTATCAGCTCGCATGCAAGACAGAGTTAGAAAAACAGAATATAAAGCTAGAATATTATCGGACCACTCACCCCTGATATAGACAATAGAGTTAGAGGACATCCCTCCAAGAATGTATAGATGGAGATTAAACTCCATGCTACTTAAAAGGCAGGATTTTAGAGAATTCATTGAAAGACAAATTAAAATGTACTTGGCAATAAATACGGAATCAGTGAAAGATAAGTTTATACTATGGGATGCAATGAAAGCGTTCATCAGAGGGCAAATAATAAGTTATGTAACCAAGATGAAGGAGGACTACAATCAGGAAACAGAGCAGTTGGAAAGGGAAATAGCAAATATAGAAAAAGAATTAGCAATGAAGGAAGACACAACTAAAAGAAGAGAATTGGCAGATAAAAAAATAAAATATGAAACACTACAAACATATAAGGTGGAGAAGAACATAATGAAGACAAAACAAAAATATTATGAACTAGGTGAAAAAACGCACAAAATTCTAGCATGGCAGCTTAAGACAGAACAAACTAAGAGAATGGTATTGGCATGAAGGAAAAAAGACAAACAAATCACATATAATACAAAGGAGATTAATGAAAACTTCAGAGAATTCTACGAACAATTATACCAAACTTGAAAACGAAGGGAAAGAAGACAAAATAGATGAATTTTTTACTAAAATTGAACTACCAAAATTACAAATAGAGGAACAAAATAAATTAACAGAACCATTTGAAATACTAGAAATATAAGAGATAATAAAAAAAACTACCAAATAATAAAACACCAGGAGAGGATGGATTCCCAATAGAATTCTATAAAACATTTAAAGATTTATTAATTCCTCCCCTCCTGGAAGTAATCAACCAGATTGATAAAACATAAAGCTTACCAGATTCATGCAAAACAGCAATAATTACAATAATACCAAAGACAGGGAAAGATCCACTCGCACCAGCGTCATATAGACCAACATCTTTACTTAACACAGATTATAAGATAATACCTAAACTATTAGCAAACAGATTAGCCGACTATGTACCAAAAATAGTAAATCTAGACCAAACTGGATTTATTAAAAAAAGACAAACAACAGACAATATTTGTAAATTTATTAACTTAATTCATGCAGTAGAAGGAAATAAAGCTCCAACAGTAGCGGTGGCCTTAAACGCAGAGAAGTCCTTTGACAGAGTAGAATGGAATCATTTATTCAAAGTACTACAAAAATTCAGTTTACCAGAGAAATATATTAATTGGATTAAAGCATTATATAAGGGGCCATTGGCGAAAGTGACAGTAAATGGATATATATCAAAACAATTTAACTTAAGCAGATCAACACGGCAGGGATGCCCACTATCACCCTTATTGTTCGCGTTAGCCATAGAACCACTAGCAGAACTGATAAGAACAGAAAATAAAATAAAAGGGATAAAAATAAAAGACAAGGAATATAAAATCAGTTTATTTGCAGATGACGTTATAGTATACTTAACAGAAACAGAAATATCAATAAAAGAATTACATAAGAAATTGAAGGAATATGGAGAAGTGTCGGGATACAAGATTAACGCAAATAAAAGTGAAGCAATGCCTATGAATAATGCGGATTTCTCAAAATTTAAGAAAGAATCACCATTCAGATGGCAAATGCAAGCAATACGATATCTAGGTATACAAATAAATAAAAATCTCGGCCATCTATATAAACTCAATTATTATCAACTAATGAAAAAATTACAGGATGACTTAGAGCATTGGAAAGACTTACACTAACACTAATAGGAAGGATAAACTGTATTAAAATGAACATTTTCCCATGGATACAATACCTATTTCAGGCATTGCCAATACACTTGACGGAGAAATTCTTCAAGGAGTTAAAGAAAATAATAAGGAAATTTTTATGGAAAGGGGGGAAACCGAGGATAGCACTAGATAAATTAACAGAATGGTATAAACAAGGAGGCTTACAACTGCCAAACTTTAAAAATTATTATAGATACCTATCAGATTTTTATCAAACAAGGGAAAAGCCAGATTGGACTAGATTAGAACTAGATAAAATAGGGCAGAAGATACCCGAACATATATTATATAAATGGGATGAAAAATTGGTACAACGTAGGAATTCTCCAGTATTACATCATCTGCTCAATATTTGGAAGAAGATTCATGTAGAAAGGAATAAAACAAATTACCAACTACCAAAACTAATACTGACGCAAAATCAGCTAATCCCTTTTACAATAGATAACCTTTCCTTTAGAGAATGGGAGAAAAAAGGGATCAAAAGAATAGAAAATTGCTTTTCAGGAAATAAATTATTATCCTTTGAACAAATGAAGGATAAATACTACCAACTGAAATCCTACTTGAAGGACAAATTGGGAAGCAGTCTGAGGTTACCATAGGGAAGTAATTTTGAATATGTGATTACAGACACAATGATAATCAAAAAATTTATAACAAATATGTATATTAAACTACAAGAAAAGGAGAACGAGGAAACAAATAGTAAAACTAAACAAAAATGGGAACGAGATCTAAACATAAAGATAAAGAATGAAACATGGGAGAAGTTATGCTCAGGAACTATGAGAAATACAATAAATACGAGGTTACGTATGATACAATATAACTGGATACACAGGCTATATATTACACCTCAAAAGTTAAATAAATGGGAGCCAACAGTATCTGACAGATGTTTTCGCTGTAAAAAGGAAATGGGAACAACAATTCATGCAATCTGGACATGTGAGAAAATGAAAAAATTTTGGGAAGATCTAAACCAGATATTAAATAAAATCACAAAAAGTAATATACCAAAAAACCCAGAGATCTACCTCCTAAGTAACATAAAAAACAAAGAATTTGGACTTGGTTTGGATGGTGCACAAAAAAGATTTGTTAGGATAGCCCTAGCTGTAGCAAAAAAATGTATTATGTCAGCCTGGAAATTAGAAGATAACTTGAGAATACAACAATGGTATATAGAAATGAATAAATGTATTCCATTATAAAAAATAACATAATTTAAGAAATAATATTACAATATTTGAACAAATATGGGAGCCATACATGAAACACAATAGAGAAAACCTACCGGAGACATCTACCACCTAAAATGACAGAAGGAGAAGGGAATGAAAAGAATTGACTCAGTGGAAATTCTTGTTTGTTTTTATTGAATGACAACATTGTTTGATGGGTTTAATGTATCTTAGATTCTGAACTTTAAATGAATGGGAGGGGAGGTAGGGAGGGGGGGGGGAAGAAAATGACACTGTATATATTTGAAAAGGAAAATGTATATATCTTGATCAATGTGGTTTATAGTGTGAAAAATAAAAAAAATTAAAAAAACGAGCCTTCAGATGCCCTGTCCTGAGGGACATGCCAGTGCTCAGATAGACCATTTACAAGCCCTCCACAATGACCTCTGCTATCCCAGGGTCACCAGGTTCTTCCATTTCATCAAAGCTCACAACCTACCCCATTTGGACACTGGACATCAGGACAATGACCAGAAACTGACAGGTCTGTGCAGAGTGCAAACCACACTTCTACCAGCCAGACAGGTCACATCTGATTAAGCCCACTTGCCCATTTGAGCGCCTGAGCATGGATTTCAAGGGGCCCCTGCTCTCTTCGAACCGCAACGTGTACTTCCTCAACATCATTGATGAATACTCACATTTCCCCTTTGCCATTCCCTGCCTGGACATGACTGCTGCCACCATCATTCAAGGCTTGTGCAACTTCTTCACCCTGTTTGGATACCACTGCTATATTCATAGTGACTGGTTGAAAGGGTCCACCTCCTCCATACCAACCCTAATTCACCTCTGTGGCTTACCTGGATGAGTGCAAGGACACTGTGTCCATCCAGGACTTGGCACGCACAGGAGACCCCAGGTGTCCGGCCGACCAACCACTACATCCACCACCCCACGACATACCATGTCACCTTACCCCAGCTCCCACCCTAACTGTCTCAGTTCAGTCGCTAGACTCCCACCCACTGACAACGATCAGACCGTCCAAGAGTCAACAGCTGAGCCACAGCCAGAGCTACAATGGTCACAGTGGCGGACAAGACCAGCAGACAGACTGAATTTTTTGATGGACACTTCACCCTGCTGGACTTCTTTTTAAAAGAGGGGGGTGAACGTGGTGGAACCACTGGTAATACTGTTTGTATGTATATGGCTGGCCCGCCCCTTGCTGATTGAACCTGTGGTTCCTCCCCCTTGATTCCCCTAATAAAGGCAGCAACACAGCCCCTCCCCCAGGAAAGGCTCAGGTCTCAGGTCAGCATCATGAGACGTGCCTTCTGATTCTGATAATAAAAGCCTATCAGTCAGGGAACTTCTAGTCTTTGGAGTTGTTGATAGCGCATCAGGAAGGAGCAAGGTCAGCAATGAGTGCCTTTTTCAATTACATTCGAGAAGTTGTTTGTGTCTTTATTTGCGGTTTCTTCAGAAAAGGATTTCTAGTTAGACTGACTACTGACAAGAAACAGCAAGATCCACAACTCGGGGATGGATACATTAACAGAAAGATATTATCCTGTAAATATGAAGTAAATCATGAAATTCTGCAGAGACTTTGGCTGAAGTAAAAACACAATGCCAAACAGTGTACATTTGTTAGCAAAGATAAAGATATATATCCAATGCTTCAGACTTGAGCCCTTCAATGTTCGGACACCTGAAGACATTTTTCCACATCTTGATGAAGGGCTCAAGCCCGAAACGTCCGTCATGTATCTGTAAATATATTGCCACTGGGTCTAATGTTGACATTCTCTCCCAAAAGACAAGAAAGCCTGCAGACGTTGCGATAGAGCATTACAGCACAATACAGGCCCTTCGGTCCATGATGTAATATACCTTCCAAAAAAAACAAAGCCCTCCCGCGAGATCTTAAATAAATCTACCATTGGCTCTTTTAACAGGCCATTCAAAGCCTGTACGAAGCTAATAGCAGTGAGGCTGGGTGGTTGGAACCCGCGGGAGCGTGATGCTTCCACCAGCTGCAGGGCTGCCGTTACAGAGCCATCATTTTTCTTTGCCGCTCATAATCGTGGAGATGTCTGCTTGATGCACCTCTCATCCTTCTTTGCTCTAAAAAGTCCCAGCTACCTTGCCCAATATCACGGCAAATCATCTTTGTACCCTCTCCAAAGCTTCCACATCTTATAGTAAATACAAAATTGGGACTCTGTGGGACTTGCTGAGACAAGGACTGGAATGGTTTAAGAAGATGGCTTGCTGCTGACAAGGTGGAGTTTCCTCCTTCCAGTACTCCTGGTCTAATCTTTGTTCCTGAAGAATGGTAATGTCGACGTAGGCATGGCATGGAAACAAACTGCAGCAAGATTCAGCGTGAAAAGCTGGAGGGAAAATATGCAATAAATAAACCAGGAATGCGGAGTGAATTCCAGCAACGATCTAGACCAGGCAAGTTCAGATGACATTTCTTCTGTTCCTTCACTCAAAACTTGAAAGACAATCTCCTCATGTCAGACACGGAAACCATGGCCTTTCTTCCTTTTCTGCATAGCATTTACAAAATGTTAAGAGATTAATATGCCAAAGAAATGGAATTTATCTGCAAGAAGGGCTCCATTCCTCTGCTGTGGGGAGGTGGAGAGGTCCAAGTTGTTTATTTTTAACCTTTATTTCCATGAATTTTGTGGCTTATTTGGGCTGTGGTCAGAACTAGTTTCCACAATATTTTCAGTAGTCAATGGTCACTTCTAAACGATAATAACCATAATCTCTTAGGGTTTATTTATCTGCCTTCTGCCTTCCTTGAACTTAGAAGCAACATGGCAATGTTAAGAAATATTTAAATGATTCTTTGCATGCAATAGCAGCTGTGTCACAAAGGAATTGCTTCCTTGCAAACACAGGGAAAAATTCTCTGGTCTGGTATTCCGAAGGAAAGCATTGATGGAGCATATAATGTCAATGCTCAGGACAAGAAAAAAACTCCAGAGGGTTGTTAACTCGGCCTGCGACATTGAGGACATCTATAAGAGGAGGTATCTGAAGAAAGCAGCCCCTATCATCAAAGACCCCCACTGCCCAGGCCATGACTTCTTAACCCTGCTACCATCGGGAAAAAGGAACAGACAGGAGCCTGAAGACGAGCACCCAGTGGCACTTCTTCCCCGCTGCCCTCAGATTCTGGAATGGACAATGAATCACAGAAACTTTTCCTTGCACTACTTTTAGTTATTTTTGTACACTACCACAAAACAGCAAATTTGTGACATGTTCATGACAATAAATCCTGATTCTGATGATAAATATGTTCAACAGCAGTAACTACGATACTGAGATGATAATTCGGAGTTTTCATTCTTAATCTAGTGAATGAATGGCACATACATATAGATATAATTTTGCCTTTTTACATTAATCTTGATAAAGGGTTCAAGCCCAAAACATTGACTGGATGATGTCTGACCTGCTGAGATCCTTAGCATTTCTTTGCTTGAATGGACGATACAATAACGCAATAGGTGGAGCCGCTGCCTCAGTGCACCAGAGACCGGGATTCAATCCTGATCTCAGGTTCTGTCTTCGTGGAGTTTGCAAGTTCTTCCCCCCCCCCCCCCCCCACCAGCCATCCAGTTTCCTCCCACATCCCCACAACATGTGGGTTGGTAGAGTAATTGGCCACTGTAGATTGCCACGAGGACAGGTGGACTGTGGGCTGCTGGCAACTATGGTCAGGGGACTCACACTGGACTGCAGACTGCTGGAGGCTGAAGGAGTACTAGGTATTGGAACTGGTACCAAGCACCTCCTGATTGCGCTGGAGGTGTGCATCTGGAGGTCAGGTGGTCGATGGTTTGGACCGGAGTCTGAGCGGCTGTGGGTGCGCTGGAGGTGTGCATCTGGAGGTCAGGTGGTCGATGGTTTGGACCGGAGTCTGAGCGGCTGTGGGTGCGCTGGAGGTAAATCCACGAGCACTCAGTGACTCTTTTGCTTCTCTTTCTCTGACTGTAAGGGGAATCGGGCAATTTCTACTTCCTTGCAGTAGACTAAAGGTGTAATTTTGTATTTTCAGTTTCATTACATGACAATAAAATAATCTTGAATGATAGAACCTAGGGGGACATGAGGAGATTGTGGTGAGAATAAATAATGGGATTCATGTAGGACTAGAGTAAATGCTTGGCTAATGGAGTGGACAGTGAGGTAAAGGGCTTGTTTCCAAGCCATATGACTATGAGAACGTGCAAATACCACATTAGTAGTTGAAAATCTCTATTTCACCAGAACTTAAAATAAAAGGAAGATCTGCACTTCTGCCCTTTCCATTCCTCGAAGGACATTCCAAACTATTTAAAGTGCCAATGAAGAATATTTGAACTGTATATAAAGGGAACACCATCACAATTTCTGTATAGGTAGCTCCCAGAAACAAAAGTATGGAAATGATCAGAACACACTGACAATAAATTTTTTTCAAAAGGTTTGTTTCCTGAAAAAAAATCAGGGATTCTGATAGGCAACTTCAAGCTGAACACAAACATAATTTCAGATTTGCTATATCACATCATAAGTTGGTGAAACATTAAATTAACTTTTATTGAATTTAACATGTTTCATCACATCATAATGCCGACACACTGCATTAGCTCAACTGGCCTAAAAATGTTTTGCCGCTGATTTTTGTTTGTACTCAGCATCTGATGCCTCTCATGTCAGTGTCCAACAATAGTCGGTCAGTATTGATGGATTCCAGTTGCCCTTATACCACTTTTACATGGTCACAATGTCCTGGTGAAACCTTTCACCGTGTTCGTCACCGACAGCACCAAGATCAACGGGGAAGGAGTCCAAGTGCGAATGCAGAAAATGGGTTTTCAATGACATGCTGTACTTCATGGTTTCGTCTGCTGGAACGTTGTCAATCTGCTGTATGTACCGTATATTACAGTATATAAGTCGAGTCGTGAAACTCTAAAAAGATTCTCCAAAAAAGGGGGGTCGACTTGTATGCGGTTATACTTTCGAGACCTTAAATTCACTGAAAAAAAGCAGATCGACGGCAATTCGGCATAAGTCAATGCTGGAAGCACCTCCCCACCACCAGCGCCATTGCTCTCCGACACCTCCCCACCACTGGGTGCCAATGGAGCCACTCCTACCTGTGACCATGATGTCGCCGTCGCTGCTCCTGCCTGGTAGGCCGAGGTTTTTTTTTACTTACTTAATTTACAGCTTTGTTACTTGTAATTGGGGTGTTTAAAAAAAAAAATTGGGTTGTTCCCGGGAGGCCCAGACAGCCTGGAAAATTTGGGGGTCGTCTTATACACCGGGTATACCATAAAATTTGACTGAAAAATGGGGATCGACTTATGCCGGTTAACTTATACACTAAAATATACACTAGTTTAGTGCTCTGTAGTTACCAAGAAAATTCTCAACAATATCTTTAAACAGGCCAAAGACAATATTTGCATAGCACGTACACTGAGTGCATGCCCAGTCATCCTTGGACTGACCAAAACAGCTTGCTTTGTGGACACTATACTAGTCAACTTAAAATATGACAAGAAATTACAAGGATAGGTTACATCTTAAAAAGAGATATGTGATTTTTGTGATCATCAGGCCAAAATCAATAAAATGCACCCAAAAGTGTTCAGGAAACCAAATCTTCATTGTCCACTGTAATCTGATTTAGTGGACTAGTGGATGAATATTGGGCTTGGGATACAGGGGAGAACTCTGCTGAGCCATTAATCTCCATTTTTGACAGGTAGATAGGAGAATCTAATCCTGCAGTTGTTTAATTAGAAGAGCGTTTGACAGCTCTTGGCCTGTATTCGTTGGAATTTAGGAGCATGAATTGAAACATTTCGAATGTTGAAAGGTGAAGACGGAGTAGATGTAGAAAGATGTTTCCCATTGGTGGGAGAGTCTAGAGGGCACTTCAGGATGGAAGGGCATCTGCTTAGAACAGAAATGTGTAGAAATGTCTTCAGCCAGAAGGTGGTAAATCTGTGGAATTGTTGCCACAGGCGGTTGTGGAGGCCAGGTTATTGGGTGTATTTAAGGCAGAGGTTGATACGTTCTTGATTAGCCAGGGCATCAAAAGTTATGGGGAGGAGGTTGGGCAGTGGGGCTGAGTGGGAGATGAGTCAGCTCATGATTGAATGGCGGGTTAGACTTGATGCTCCCATGTCTTATGGTCTCTTAAAAGTCAGAAAACCACTCAATTAAGGTCAATGATGACCAGTTGGCTGAGAAGTTATTTATGATTCATTTCAGAAGTTCAGATAAAAATAAGAGAAGTAATTTTGCTTTGATTGTGATTTTTTTTTTCTCTGCAAATTCACCAGACCATCTGCACTAGAAAATTGAAAAGAAGAAATGGGAGTGAAGAAATCAAGGGTAAATAAGGTGAGATTGTCTGGGTTTCTTGATGCCATCTGGCAGAGGGAAGTTCAGATGCTGCAGAGTGCTCAGATATTGGCTTCAAGAGTCCAGGTTGCTAGAAACATAGAAGATAGGAGCAGGAGTAGGTCATTCGACCCTTCGAGATCATGGCTGATCTTAAAGTTCAGTACCCTGTCCCCCCTTCTCTCCGTAACCTTTAATACCCTTATACTGAAGAAATAGATCTAATTCCCTCTTAAATAGATTTAATGAACCTGCCTCTACTGCCCTCTGTGGCAATGAATTCCACAGATTTACCACCCTCTGGGTAAAGAAATTCCTCCTCACCTCAGTCCTAAATGGTTTGCCTATTATCCTCAAACCATGGCCCCGGGTTTTGGACTCCCCCACCATTGGAAACATCCTTTCCGCATCCATTCTGTCCAGTCCTGCCAGAATTTTATATGTCTCTATGAGATCCCCTCTCAATCTTCTAAACTCCAGCGAGTACAATCCCAATTTGTGCAATCTTTCCTCATAAGTCATTCTTGCCATTCCAGGTATCAGCCTGGTGAATCGCCTCTGCCCTCCCTCCATTGCAAGAACATCCTTCCTTAGATAAGGTGACCAAAACTGCACACAATACTCCAGGTGTGGTCTCACCAAGGCCCTGTACAGCTGCAGTAAGGTATCCTTGTTCCTATACTCAAACCCTCTTGATATGAAGGCCAACATACCATTTGCCTTTTTAACTGCCTGCTGTACCTGCATGCTCGCCTTCAGAGACTGATGTACAAGTACCCCTAGGTCTCTCTGCTCTTCCCCATCTCTTAATCTATTGCCATTCAAATAGTAATTGCTGATGGAGGAAAGTGGGTTTATACCAGGAGTTGGATCAGCGTACTGACACACATGTTGGAATACGTGTAAAACTTCCCCTTAACTTCTGTACTCACATCATGATTGAACTATGGATAGGCATTTTGGTAATACAGTAAAACCCCCGGTATCCGGCACCTATGGGGGGATTGGTAGATGCTCCATTAGTGAATTTTCTGGTTGCTTGAATTGCAGATTACAGGGGTTTTACTCTAGGCCCTTCTTGTTTACAAAGGTTTTGTGTAGTTGGATTGGGCGACTCATCAGGAGTGAGTATTCTCATGGCATATGATTGGCTGTTTCAGGGAGACGGTCTGAATCCAGTGGTTGGAACTTCCTAGGAACAAGTTCTCTCCTCTTTTCTCACCACGTCACCTTCCTCATCTATTTGCTGACACACCCCACCACTCCCATTCCAACCCAAATTCACTTGCTCCAAAAAGCAAACCAGAGTAATACATGAAGTCCTGAGGCTCATGTATTTTGTAGCAAGGACAAAACATATATTGACCCACAGCTCATCACAGCTTCATGCACCCTCCCTGTCGTGGAACAACCTGTGCACTCTCCGCTTACCTCGTCACCATCAACAGCCCCAACTCCCTGGCAAGGTCAAAATGTATTGACGCAAACACATTCTTCTGAATGGGTTTCAATCATTTAATTTATATTAATTTAAAACACTCATAACAATAAATAATAACAGATTAAGAACGGATTTGTGAAACAATAGTAATGCTTCACTTTATTTCCTCAACTTTCCAAAGTGCCATCAATTTTGAAACTTAGTTACCTGAACACTGAAGTTAGGAACAAAAGAAACCATCTCCCAGTGGAGCAGTTGTAAACCAGGCCTGCTCACCAGGGACAGACAACTCAACACCTCCATCATTTTTACTTCTAGTCGGCAAGAACTTGGACAACATGTGATGAGATGGCTCCCAGCCTAAATGCACATTTTGGAATTACAGTTGCATTTAAATCAGTGATTCAGGGTATTATCATGTTGCAGCGATACTGTGGAAAAATAAGACATTTCAAATCTCATTGAAAATAACCATAAAAATCAAACTGGTTCACAATATCCTTTGGGGAAGGAAAGCCATGGTTTGGCCTTTATGTGATCCCACCACCATAACCATGTGGTTGATTCTTAGCTACCTTCTGAACTGGGTGTGCAATTAGGGATGTCTAGAAGAAGCCATGGATAAGTATGGTTATTTGACAGAGCTGAGTCTGTTGTAATTCAGGCAAGTAGCCAGCCATATTCCCCATAAGGCAACCAACCACAGCACTTAGGGGCAGAATCACCAATAATCCTGGCCCACAGGAAAAAGAATCTTAGGGTGGTATGTGATGTCATCTATGCACTCTGACAATATATCCAAACTTAGAACTGACAATGCAATAGGGACGGAGTTCTGCATTGTCAGAGAGATCGTACACATGCAATGTACAACAGGATTGTTTGTCCTATGTTGACATCACTTGCACTTTTGATAAGGGCAGTTGTCAACGTTCCTCCTCCACCTTTTGCAACAATCATCTTGTTTCAGAAAGAATCTTTTAATGACTTAGCATGTCTACATTACAATGGACATTGTACTTCAAGGTAATTAAAAGGTCTGAGGTATTTTGAAATGGAATTTGTACAAATGTGACTTTTACATATTTCTATTTGAAAGAACCACATAATTAAAATTTACGCTCTTCAGAGGTGAAGCATAAATAGTTAATTCAGGTCTCCTACATCAATAACAGAGGTGTTTTTCTGTGTTGGTTTTCCAAATTCCAGTCCATCTGACCCACTACTGTGTCACTCTTGGCTTCTTGTGGGACATGATGAAGTGGTGTACAAGGTGGCCAGTAACAGTACACCATCATTAGAAATAATGGCCAGTGATCATGTCGCTGGTCTGAAAACCCATGCTCTCTTGTACAATGAGCCGACAGGTCATCATGAGAGATTAGTCTGACACAAGAATGAGGCAGAACGTGCTGGATTAAGTCATTTGCATTGATCTGTGCAGCTGATGATGAGAGATGCACACACTTGCTCTCAACAACACTCCTTTAAAATTAAAGTGCTTTGAATGATGGCCAGTTTACTAACTGAAGTATAAATGATCCTCATTGTGGACCATTTACTGGCTTGGTTAATTAAGGCATTGAGTCGCAAATGAAATGAAATGCAAATTTCAATTCACAGACAGAAATGGTCAGTAATGTTTTCTGATAAAAATCAGAACTGATTCTTATCAAATGAATCTTCCTGCAGTCAGTATTGGTTTCATTTTTCTTTTCAGTCAGTGTTCAAACAAAGCTTTTGGCTGCATATTTTGTCTGGTCAGTGCGAGCCAGAACCCAATATTCCGATGCACGTACAGCATTGGGCATTGAGTAAAACTTCCGTCCTGTTCCACCACAAAATCTCTGGTTGGGCACTGATATCCCAACCCTAATTTCCAAAGAGCATTTCCTACTGTCCACTTTTCACTGCAGCCTCCAGAATGACACTGGAGTTTGGCCAGGAGCCAGAGCTAATGTCCACCGTTACTCATGTCAACAAAGAGAAGGCGGAAGAGGAGCCAAATGTTCCATCAGTTTGGATAACTGCAGTAAATAAGAGTGCATTTGGTTGACATCCAAGAGACCACAAAAATTTTTTAAGGAGATGATGTCATTGCTTGTCATCTAATGAGATTGCATTATCCCACTGGATTTTTTTTAATGTCTATTTGGAAGAGAAAATATCTAACATTTCTCTGATGCCTTTCATGTCTCACAGTAGCCTGGAAATTGCAGTCACCGTTGTAATGTAGTTGCAAGCCTCTACCGCACTGATAATGATTAGCTGATCTATTTTGTGGTGGAACATTGGACAGGACACATGCTTTTTTTCTAACCAAAGTAAAGGAATGATATTATCATTTCCAAAAGCAGACAGGGTTTTGGTTTAAACGCTCATCAGCATTTCTGACAATGCTGCTCTCCCACAGAAATTACTTTTCTTGTGAGATTATTTTTCAGTAACGTCAGCCGCTATATCTGTGCTCAAGTTTTTGGAACGACACTAGAACCCACGGCTTTCTGATTCAGTGGGAAGAATGTTGCCCACAGAGACAGAGATAGATGCTGCAGTTTGACAGTGGGCTGCTGACGAGAAAGGGTGCTAAAACAGAGTAAGTCTAGAAAAATGCTATGACTCCCACTAACATCAACACAAGCCCAGTTGACATGTATTGCTACTTCCACGATGAACTCAAAACACATTCCACTGGGTGACCCGCTGTAACAGACGGACTTATTTGGGAGTATCCGAACTTTTGCACCACCATCAACGTCTTCTCTCTTTCCCTAATAGATGTTGTTCAATATTTAACAATTGGAAAAAAAAAATCTATTCCACAATGATTTGCCAGGTTTTAAACAGGTCTTGGAGATCCCATTTAGACATGAGTGAGTCTGCAGAACTTGTGTCCATCAGTCCTGCCAACTCAAGCGACCCATCACGGAAATGTATTGTTCAAGTCCCTCCCGATTCTGTTTCAGAACAAGGTGCTCCTGGATGCCTCAGAAAAGGGAAACATCTCACAGGAGGTGGAGAGGTTTGGGCATTTCCACCTCCTCCTTCTCTTCATCTGACGAGCTATCCAGCCTCACGATGCGGTTATTCATCTTGCTGAATTCCCGGGCTTTGATACTGTGAGAGAGAGATAAATAGAAGACAAGGAAGGTATACTTATCACATACTGGCAATTAACCCTCCTATTTCAACAAGGGGAACTCATAACCAACATCACTGAAAATGAAGAAACAGCCAAAATTTAGCTGATGAAACAATTCTGCTGAAAACCACACTTGACCTGGATTCCACTAGTTTTACACAATGAAGCTCAGTAGAGCAGACAAAAGGTTACCACTAAATAGCTGAATGTATGACTAAACAGGTTGTTACAAAATCGCAGATTTAACCTAGACCTTTTTGCTCAGAATATATCTTCTGGGCAGCCTTACTTTTCCAAACAAAAATGACTTAAAGTACTATTCAGCACTAGATAAGCAAAAATAATTCAGGAAATTGGAAATGGGTAACAAAATGTTCTAATTGAATGACACAAACTTGGCAATTTAAGTGATAAATTGGGAATGTTTTCAGACATCACATTACTTAAAGTTATTTTCAAGTGCATCACTTACAATAAATTTCTCCCAACATCAATGCAGCCTGTTTGGTGGGAAAATGTGGATGTCATTCTGCAACCGCAAGACAAGACAAAGAAAGGGAATCAATGTGGAGCTTTTAGAGGTATTGTTAATAGACTTCTTTGGGATCCTAACATCTGAGACTCTCATTTGTACAAAACAGTATTTATTTGTATTGATGGAATATTTGTCCTGAATATGCATTGTTTATTTGTATGTGAGTTATGTCTTGTTGTGTGTCTGCAGGTTTGGCACCGAGGACGACAATAAACTTGACAATTCAGGGTTTATCAATCCACTAGATCAAACAACTGAAAACTCTGAACTTTAGGTGTAGAATTATGCATAGATCAAAGCCTGCTATACCACTCAAGAAGATCACAGTTGATGTAGTTCCACTGTTCCTGTGATCCCAGTGCCTTAAATTCCTAAATTCAATGAGCCAGTGTACTATAGGCTTGAATGTATAGATGTTCTGTAATTCTTACTCATTGCAGTCACATAGTTAAGCAAGATAGACCGACAACAATGGTGTTTTCTGTGCTGTAATGTTCCCTGGTTCTAATTGTACATGGTACTTGTGTTTATCGGAGTTTCAGACATGTCCACCAGAAGATACATCTTAGCATCATTCCCTTTTAAAAATTACTGTTCAATTTTTTCCACCTGCTCTTTGTTCTCTTGGAAATCCTATCAAGTCTGTGACGTACATTTATCAATCCTTCTTGCCAGTAGAAAGACTCTTCCTATTTTATTGGAATGCATCCTGATTTTGAAAATCTGTCAAAAATCCCATTGAATTTTTTTTTGCCAAAGGTCATTTCAGTTTCATTCACCTTCCCACTTAATGGAAGTACCTCACCCTGGGACCATTCCAGCAAAGTTTTTCTGAATCCTCTTTTGATATCCTTTTTAAAAGTGGGCTTGACACAATATTGCAGTTGGGCCCCAACCATTTACGTATAAACATATTGCATGAAGTTATGATTTTTAGATCTTTTCTTCCCCTCTGTATTTCTTCTTTGGCTTGGCTTCGCGGACGAAGATTTATGGAGGGGGTAAATGTCCACGTCAGCTGCAGGCTCGATTGTGGCTGACAAGTCCGATGCGGGACAGGCAGACACGGTTGCAGCGGTTGCAGGGGAAAATTGGTTGGTTGGGGTTGGGTGTTGGGTTTTTCCTCCTTTGTCTTTTGTCAGTGAGGTGGGCTCTGTGGTCTTCTTCAAAGGAGGTTGCTGCCCGCCGAACTGTGAGGCGCCAAGATGCACGGTTTGAGGCGATATCAGCCCACTTGCGGTGGTCAATGGGGCAGGCACCAAGAGATTTCTTTAGGCAGTCCTTGTACATCTTCCTTGGTGCACCTCTGTCACGGTGGCCAGTGGAGAGCTCGCCATATAACACGATCTTGGGAAGGCGATGGTCCTCCATTCTGGAGATGTGACCCACCCAGCGCAGCTGGATCTTCAGCAGCGTGGACTCGATGCTGTCGGCCTCTGCCATCTCGAGTACTTCGATGTTAGGGATGAAGTCGCTCCAATGAATGTTGAGGATGGAGCGGAGACAACGCTGGTGGAAGCGTTCTAGGAGCCGTAGGTGATGCCGGTAGAGGACCCATGATTCGGAGCCGAACAGGAGTGTGGGTATGACAACGGCTCTGCATACGCTTATCTTTGTGAGGTTTTTCAGTTGGTTGTTTTTCCAGACTCTTTTGTGTAGTCTTCCAAAGGCGCTCTTTGCCTTGGCGAGTCTGTTGTCTATCTCATTGTCGATCCTTGCATCTGATGAAATGGTGCAGCCGAGATAGGTAAACTGGTTGACCGTTTTGAGTTTTGTGTGCCCGATGGAGATGTGGGGGGGCTGGTAGTCATGGTGGGGAGCTGACTGATGGAAGACCTCCATTTTCTTCAGGCTGACTTCCAGGCCAAACATTTTGGCAGTTTCCGCAAAACAGGACGTCAAGCACTGAAGAGCTGGCTCTGAATGGGCAACTAAAGCGGCATCGTCTGCAAAGAGTAGTTCACGGACAAGTTTCTCTTGTGTCTTGGTGTGAGCTTGCAGGCGCCTCAGATTGAAGAGACTGCCATCCGTACGGTACCGGATGTAAACAGCATCTTCATTGTTGAGGTCTTTCATGGCTTGGTTCAGCATCATGCTGAAGAAGATTGAAAAGAGGGTTGGTGCGAGAACACAGCCTTGCATCACGCCATTGTTAATGGAGAAGGGTTCAGAGAGCTCATTGCTGTATCTGACCTGACCTTGTTGGTTTTCGTGCAGTTGGATAACCATGTTGAGGAACTTTGGGGGGCATCCGATGCCCTTTCCTGCTCACAGTGTCGAAGACTTTGGTGAGGTCAACAAAGGTGATGCAGAGTCCTTTGTTTTGTTCTCTGCATATCGTGTACATAAATACCAATTATACCATCCAAGGTGTTGCTTAGCAGAGATAAAACATAGAACAGGTTAAGTCCTTTATTCTGGGATTTTCCTGGTTTCCATGGATGAGATTCCACAGAACACTACAGTACAAACAGGCCCCTCGGAACTCGATGTTGTACCGACCCTCATATTCCTATCAAAAAAAAATGTAAACCCTTCCCACCTCATAACCCTCTATTTTTCATTCATCCAGGAGTCTCTTAAATGCCCCTAATGTTCCAGCCTCCACCATCACCTCAGCAAGGCATTCCATCCACCCACAACTCTGTGTGTCAAAACAAAAACTTACCCCTGATGTCTCCCTTAAACTTTCCTCCCTTCACTTTGTACAAATGACCTCTGGTGTTTGCTATTCCTGCCCAGGGAAAAAGGTGCTGGTTGTCTACCTTATCTATGCCTCTCAGAATCTTGTAGACCTCTATGAAGTCACCACTCATCCTCTTTGCTCCAGAGAGAAAAATTAACTGTAATGGTATGGTTTGTGTGTGTTAATTGGCTGAGGCTGGCCCGCCCCTGATGACACTCTCACCTGGACTCCTCCCCTGGGACCCAGGCCATAAAGGTTGAGCCACCTCTCCCTTCCCTAGTTTGGATCTGGGCCAGCTCAAGTCTTCTGTACAATAAAGCCTAGCGTTCCCCTCAGTCTTTGTCCTTGTGGTTATTGGGGCAACTGGTCGTGCCCAACACTAACCTTGCCTCATTCACTTTCCAATCCAGTCAATATCCTGGTAAACACACAATGCTGGTGAAACTCACCACGTCAAACAGTGTACTTTATAGAGAAAAATATATTTTGGAGTGTAAGCCCAAAACATTGGTTAGGTATCTTTATATAGAAAGGATACTGTTTAATCTGCTGAGTTTCTCTAGCAGAGTGTTTCTAATTCAACCGCAGTGTCTGGAGACTTTTGTGTTTTACAAACATCTTGGTAAATCTTCTCCTCACCCTCTTCACAGCTTCCACATTCTTCCTATAATGAGGTGACCAGAATTGAACACATTATTCGCCAGAGATTTGTAGAGTTGCAACATGACTTCTTGACTCTTGAACTCAACCCCCTGTCTTATGAAACCCAGGTGAAGAGCTCAGAAATCCTACAGATGTGTTTGAAGACAGGCCTGCAACACCACTGTGAATCTTGCCGAAAAGCAATTCTGCATCGTCTTACCAGTAAGGCCGGCGCTCATTCTTTGACATGGTATGCCACACCTGCGCCAAAGCTTTAGTAGCAGCAGTGGAAGCAGTTCCGGGGTGGTCACTATGGAGACACAAGGGATTGCGATCAATCACAGCAAGATTATGGTGCCTCTGCTCTGTATCATCTGTTCGCTCTCTGTAACCCTGCTTAATTTTACTCTGCATGAGATGTCTAACTGGTCTGCTTGCAAAACATCTCTATCACTATATCCTGATATGTGACAATGAACATGAACTTCAACTCCAATATGAAAAAGAAAGAACATGGCAGATTTACTCTGCTTGCTGAGCCACCAAAAGGTGTGTTTTTTTTAATCCAAGTTTTCTCGGCATTCTGGATTCCCATATTCAAGATATAATTTGTCAATTTTTGTAAGGACTCAAACCAATGGATTTCCTCCCATTGCTACTTCCATGAAAACCTGCTATAACTTGAAAGTTTTGCATTCTTTCCAGTTGACGGCTGATTTGCAACTGGGGCAGGATTCATGCACGTGACCTAGCAAGATGGGAGATAGTGGGGGTCTTATCATAAGGAGGAACGAATGGGATTTAAGAATATTTGTGAGATACACGACAGCAGAGAAGGAAATGTGTGTGAATATAACTAGTTTAAAGGAAGGAAATGAAAATATTCTGAAAGAACATTAGCTGAGGTTCCACTTTACTTCCTGTTGACTGCATTGCTCCCCCGCTACACTGAATAATACACTCCCCTTCCCTCTCATGTACTATCTCACAATTTCCCCACGTTTCTGCTGTTCTGTATCACACAAGACCAAATCAATCTGAGGATCTATCTAATAATTCATCTCCAATGTACTATATTACCTTCACTCTGTCTGTATCAATGATAAAGATCTTCCAGTGGCCAACCATCTCAATTCTGCACCCTAATCCCACTCTGACATATCTGTCAATGGCCTCATGTCCATGCAAACCAAGGCCATCTGTAATTAGAGGAGCAATACCTAATATCCTGTGTGACACTCTCCAGCTGGATGGCATTAACATTGACTTCTCTGCTTTATGCTAGACCACTCCCCATTATCTTCTCTTCCCCATCCCCCTGTCTTCTTTCAGCTCTCTGCCCACTTCTCTCTCCATTTGCAGAGCCATTCCCCTTCCCCTTGTTGTTGGCTGGTGTGCCCTCTCTCCCTTATTCTCCTAATACCTCCTGCCTGTGGGACTGTGCTCCTCCCATTGCCACTCCCACCCCCCCCCCCCCCACCATTTTGTTCGGGCCCCTGCTCAAGCCTGAAACACTGGTGATGTATTTTTTAATCTTTTCTGCATAAAGTGCACTGTTTGATCTGCTGAGTTTCTCCACCATTGTGTTTTTAACTAGATTACCCACCCCATCTTTAACTAATTCTTCCCTGATTTAGGATGTTTTAAGGAAGTGTCCATTCCTTCTCTTACATTTTGTATTGATCTTTTCATAAACTCTACCTCTCCCATGTACACTCCCTCCACAAAATACTGCTATACGGTTCGCTTAGTGGTTAGCACAACGCTGCTGAAGATCCAGCTGCGCTGGGTGGGTTACGTCTCCAGAATGGAGGACCGTCGCCTTCCCAAGATCGTGTTATATGGCGAGCTCTCCACTAGCCACCGTGACAGAGATGCACCAAAGAAGAGGTACAAGGACTACCTAAAGAAATCTCTTGGTGCCTGCCCCATTGATCACCGCCAATGGGCTGATCTCGCCTCAAACCGTGCATCTTGGCGCCTCACAGTTTGGCGGGCAGCAACCTCCTTTGAAGAAGACCGCAGAGCCCACCTCACTGACAAAAGACAAAGGAGGAAAAAACCCAACACCCAACTCCAACCAACCAATTTTCCCCTGCAACTGTGTCTGCCTGTCCCGCATCGGACTTGTCAGCCACAATCGAGCCTGCAGCTGACGTGGACATTTACCCCCTCCATAAATCTTCGTCCGCGAAGCCAAGCCAAAGATTAGAGTACTAACGACTCAGGGTTGAATCTGGCACTGTCTGCAAGGAGTTTGTACATTCTCCCCTTGTCTGTGTGGGCTTTCTCCGTGTGCTCCAGTTTCCTCCCTGCCTTCAAAACGTACAGGAGTCGTACGTTAATTGGGATATTTAGGCAGCATGAGCTCATGGACCAGAAGGGCCTGCTAAATCGGAATCAACATTCAATGTCATGAACATGTCACGAAATTCATTGTTTTGTTGCAGCCTCACAATGCATTTATATGAATCACATTTCAAAATAAATAGTGCAATATATAAAAAAAAAATGTGAGGTGCCGTCTGAGGTTCATTGATCATTCAGGAATCTGATGGCAGCAGGGAAGAAGCTGTCCTTGTGCTTGTCTTCAGGCTCCTGGACCCTTTCCCCCCCCCGAGGGTAGCAGGTAAAGAGGGCATGGCCTGGGTGGTGGGTCCTTGAGGATAGAAGCTGCTTTCTTAAGACACCGCCTCTTGTAGATGTCCTCACTAGAGTGAAGATTGGTGCCTGTGATGTTGCTGGCTGAGTTAACAAACCTCTGGAATTTTTTCCTGTCCTGAGCATTGGCAACTCCATACTTCAAATTTTAAAAAATGCAAAAATTTAAATTTAAACTCTCTACCTGATATACAGCCTTCTGTTAACACGGCAGAACATGATGAAGCCATTAACACATTTCTTCTTGAGCTGGAGAGTGTAGCACCGCTTCCTCCGCATCCCAGGGTGTTTGCCTTGGCTGATCCCCTTGATTCGCTTCAGCTTGCTTAAAGCCGCTTGTGGTGGAAGCTTCCCCCTGCAGTACGGAGTCCAGGTGATGTCATTGTCCTCACTGGAAGAGAGCCAGTGCTCCATCTCATTGCTGTCCTAGAGATGACAGTCAGGAGTCAGGTAACATGCTAATGCACAAGTCTCACAGGTTTAACAAGCCAACTCTGTGAAGGTTAATAGTGTGAATCTGAGCAGGAAGAGAGTGAATCAATGGCAATGAAACAATAACTAAAGGGCAAAGATATGATTACTGCCAAAGCAATGAAAATAGAAGTAAGATTTTTTAAAAATATGACAGTAGGATTAAAAAAAACCAATAACAATGGTGGGAGCAAATTCTGTCATAAATAAATGGGTGAAAATATGAAAAGTATATTTAAAAAACTGAATTAAGACCTGGTTTTCTAGCTCTTTCAGAGAGCGTACAAGAGGAATGGTCTGAACAGCCCTCTTCTATGCTGTAAAAACGATCACTAACAATATAATTAAAAGGCCAAATCAGACTTAGATTGTTTATATGCAAGGGGTTAATGGATTCTGAAACTGTCACTTCAAATGACCGCTGAAGCTGTGAAATGTGTTATTTCAGAGGACAGAGAAAGAACAGTCAAATGGAGATGAATCTGCTGTCAATTTATGTGATATAATGAGCTCAGACACTTCAATCTCTGCTCAAACTGCAATGATACAGTTTGTACTTCATGAGGCAGTTACCCTCGAAAGTCATTAGATGCCAATCCTACTCTGAAAGAACCTAGCTAATAGGTGAAAGAAATGAAAAAGAAATTGCAATTTCACAGCAACGTATGCAGTAAAAACAGTCTGTGGCACCTAAGGCGATTGGCAGATGTTGGATAAGTGCATTTTCCGGTTGCTTGAGATTGCATGTTGCATGATTGGTGAACTAATGGGAGGTGCACCAATTTTAAACCTGTATTTTTTTACCTATTTATTTTCCGCTATTTTTTTTTTGCCAGTTGATTAAAACTGTTGGTTGCTAGAATTCTGGGTAACAGTGGTTTTAACTGTATCCCAAATCTCTCAACAGACTAGCTTTTGAAATGTGGTGAGGAAAGCAATTAGATATTATGTCATACATTCAGGGAAGTCTCCCTCAAAGCAATCTACCCATGGATTCGGTCTGACTGACTGAGACCCTCCAACTTCTCTTGGTTTAATTAAACTTTCAACAGAAAGATGACACATTTGCCTCTTCAGTTCTACCCGAGATGTCAGCCAAGGTTTCAATCCAAAGCAATCTGACTTGGGATTGAATGATATTCTTTCATCACTCTGATGTGGCCTAGGGTAATTGATGGCAAAGGCTTTTTTTTTTGTTTCCCACACCATAAATCACATTAGCCATGATTGATGGCAAAGGCTTTAAGGGATTTCATTCTGCAGGCATTGTGAGAGCCTGAAACAACTGGTTGCTTAAAGCAGTGGTTTTCAGACTTTTTCTTTCCACTCACATACCATTTTAAGTAATCCCTATGCCATAGGTGCTCTGAGATTAGCAAAGAATTACTTAAGGTGGTATGTAAGTGGAATGAAAATGTTTGAAAACCACTGTTGCATTGAATTGGAGGTCAATCCACAGGAGCATAAGGGTGACAGAGAGGATCACTGGGATTTCCCTCCCCTCCATCGCCGTGATCCAACTGGGATCGTTGCCTGAAGAGAACGTGCAAAATCATTGAGGACCCATTCCATCTTTCAGCTGCTCCCACTGGGATAAAGATACTGGAGGATCAGAGTCTGCACCACCAGACTGAGGAACAGCTTCTTCCCACAGGCAGCGAGAACACTGAACGACCAAAGGACTGCTCACTCTAACCATCCCAGACTCTCAAATTTACGAAACAGTAAATTTTACTCTTTTGTATGAATACTTATCCTGTTTTTTTGTCTCTATGTATGGGTTGTATTTGTGCAATCAGATGACCACAAACTTGACTTGATTTGACAAGCACTGAAATTATAGAAACACTTGCAAAAAAAGGAGGGATGGTTATGATGAAGTAACCTCTTGCAGAAGACATCTATCCCATTTCTCCGAGCTTGGGCAGATCTGGCAAGAATTCTCTCCTGATGATGTGCTGTCAGCCTGACTAGACTCAGATCTACTTGTTCCGCTGCATGGGACGTAGCAGTGGTCAAAAATGAAGGTTGACTGGAATGAGTTGACTGGTGGGGTTTCCGGCACGGTTTGATCTGGATCATCCTGAGAAAAACAAGGTGAGAATATATTACAGTTAATCTCAGTCCCACTGTGCTGGCAATGGTCGCTGAGCATGGTAGTACCTTACAACTTCTGCTAAAAGGCTTGGATGGTTAGTGTAAGGTTCAAGGTTTGGGCAGGAATTTATAATCCTAATAAGGTGGATAATAATGTTAGGTAAAGGAGGAGTGAAGTTGGGAAATATTTTTCAATCCAATGCAACAGAATATTTAGCACGGAGACAGGCCATTTGACCAAACTGATCTATGCTTTACACAAACCTCTCCACAGTGTATTTCATCACAACCTGAAACTGAACTTTCCCTCCCTCCAAAGTTATTCATTGTAATTTTTAAGACTGAAGTTGATGTATTGTTATTGAGCAGGAATATGGAGTTAAATGGAGTAAGGCTCAGCTATGATTGAAGAATGGTACATCTTCTCTTTCTTTCTTTCTTTCTTTGGCTTGGCTTCGCGGACGAAGATTTATGGAGGGGGTAAAAAGTCCACGTCAGCTGCAGGCTCGTTTGTGGCTGACCAGTCCGATGCGGGACAGGCAGGACGTTGAGGGGGAGGACGTGGACCTGTCCTCGGGCCTGCGCAAAGGAGCTTTTAGGTGGAGTGCAGTGCGCGCAGTACTGGCCCCACCCTTTACACCCATGGTTCGTGTGCCGTGGCCAAGCAAGCTGGGACGTGGCAGCGAGGTCCTTGGGTCGTAGGTTTTATATCGGAGTGGCCTTCTCCTATGCAGGTTTCTTACCCGGGCTGGAGGGGCCTGCCTCCCCCCCTAGGTCGGTCCATACTGCCCGGACCGGGGCCTCCGTCTGCCTCACTCGACCGAGGCCG
Source organism: Narcine bancroftii (assembly GCF_036971445.1). Taxonomy (NCBI): domain Eukaryota; kingdom Metazoa; phylum Chordata; class Chondrichthyes; order Torpediniformes; family Narcinidae; genus Narcine; species Narcine bancroftii. The sequence goes on from NC_091481.1 coordinate 74,410,307, forward strand.
TATAACCTTCTTTCTGTTCCGAACTGAGGAGTCCTTAATGCCCTCCAATGTCTAACAGGCTGTCAGGATTGATTCATTGTTATATCTTATGGCTGAGTGATGGACAAAATATCAGAAGGCAAATCACAAGAGAAAAACACCAGCATTTATAGCACTTCCATGAACCAGGTTGACACTAAACATAGTCTGGTCAAAAATGTGAAGTGATTATAAGCAGGAAACACTGGAGCCCAATTTGTGCAGACTAAGACTCGACACACAGCAATGCATCATGGCTCAGATCATCTGCTTCAGCAATGTTGGTTGATGGAGAAATATTTAATCAAAATGTCCTTGTTCCTCTGCATTTTTAACATCTATCTGAGGGAGCAAATAAGGTCTCAGTCTATTCCAAAAAGTAGTATTTCTGACAGTGCACTGGAGTGTTGGATGATATTTTTTGTACTTATTTCCAGGTTTAAGTGACTTCATGGGGAACAGAAAGGACCAGAGAGGAAGGGTAATAACAGGAGATGTACCTTCAAAGGAGCATTCCAGTTACCATTTGGTGATTGTTGGATTTGACACGTGTTCGAACGCTTTACATCACCAGGCTTGGTCATCGGGAATTCTGGGCTAAGGCACACACTTCCAAACAAGGCTGTAAGAAAGGCATAACGTCTTAGATGTACTTCACTGTCTGAAACATAGAATTCAATCGTTGTTGGGTAACAAAAAACAAAGCAACGGCTCGGTTTAAACTGGAAGATTCCCTCCAGAGATTTTCATTTGTACTTGTGATGTTCTCAAACTAAGTGACAAAATGCACCTTCTATATAACCATAACCATATAACCATTTACGGAGCGGAAACAGGCCATGTTGGCCTTTCGAGTCCGCACTGGTTCACTGATTTTGTGCGCCCTCTTCAGGCATTGGTGATTTTAAGTGGAGTGTATCTTTGAGAATTTTAACATAGTTACTCTGTACTTTGGATGTGAAATCTCATATTAAAATATTAAAAAACATTGGCTGTGTGGGAGAAGCCAGTGAGTGGCCGTGGACAATAGCTTCTCAGACTGGAGGCCTGTGACTAGTGGTGTGCTGGAGGGATCGGTGCTGGGACCAGCGTAGCTTGTCATCTAGATCCACAATCTGGACAACAATGTGGTGATTGGATCAGCAAGTTTGCAGACAATACTCAGATCAGAAGCGTTGTGGACAGCAAGGAAGGTTTTCAAAGCTTGCAGAGGGATCTGGACCAGCTGGAATAAACAGCAGATGGAATTTAACATGAACAACTGTGAGGTGTTGCATTTTGAAGGACAAACCATAGCCCATTTTCTGCTTAAAAATGCTTGTTCAGAGATAAATACGGGTACATATTGTAGTGAGGAACAGAGTATGTAGCATGTGTTAACTCATAATCTTTCATTAACTCACTGCTAGTTTTGGGTCTCAGTTTTAATTCATGTGGAAATAACAAAGCTGAAATATTAAACTGAATTTATTTTATTTATTGTCACGTGAAAAACTTTTTTGCAAGATATCCAAGTTAGTCAATTCATATAGTAGATAGTGCGTAGGATGTGGGTTGTTGGCAATTGCAGTAAAGGACTCGCACCGAGCTGTAGACTGACTGGTTCAATACTACCAGGTATCGAAACCAGGATGCGAGAGGGAAGTTTCCTGATTGTGTCAGAAATGTGCATCTGGAGCTTGGGTTGTTGTTGATGATTGGGAATGAAGGCTGTGTGGGTGCAGAGGCTATGGGAGCACTGGAGGTGAAGCTATGGACATTCAATGACTTGGGGGAGACTCTCTTTTGCTTCTCTTTCTCTAGTTGTAAGGGGGCTAGTCAATTTTTGTTGCATCTTCGCCTGCCTTTTGGCAGACTAAAGGAAATGATGCGTGACATAATATTTTCTGTTTTATTACATGACCGTAAAATAATTTTGAATAATAAAACAAATCCCGACCCATTGAGATTATAGCTGTCAAATATAGACGTTATTGACTCTGTCCGCTAGCTTCAGCTTTATGTTACTGTATTTGCCTTGAGGGACATCAGATTTAGCAGGGAGTGTCAGATGCATTTAGTGCTGGAACAATAAATGATCTGCTGGAGGAACTCAACAAGCAACATTAGTTGGAGAAAATTAGTTGGACCTGAACCCTTTGTCAAGTTTGAGCTCGAAGTAGATTCCCTATGAGGCAAAAGCTTTTGAGAGACAAGGCCCAAAATGTCTGATTCAGGAAGGCTGATCAGATCATTGGATTTCAACCTCCCACTGAACTGTTGCTCAAACATTTGCTCACATTTTAAAACACAAGCTGACAGAGCATTGCAAGCAATTGTAAAGCAGCTAGGGTTGGGGGTGGGCAGTCTAACAAGCACAAGCACCCAAATGAAAATCAATAAACACCCAATTTAATTTAATTTTGCACGATAACAGGCTCTTTTGGACCATGAGCAGTGCCGCCCAATTATACCCAATTGTCCTACAACCCCAGTATGTTTTAAAGGTTGGGAGGGAACCAGAATACCCTGAGGAAACCCACACAGAACACGGGGAGAAAGTACAAACTCTTTACAAACAACGCTGAATTCGAACCCCGGCCACTGGCGCTGTAACGGTGTTGCGCTAACTGAGCCGTCCCTTGTTGGAGATCTGAAATAAATCAGTTCTGATGACCTGAACCACCAATAGTTTCTTTCCACAGGAGCTGAATGGCCTGTCCATGTTTCCAGCACTTTGTGTTTTTATCCCAAGCAACTAAAACCTGTTACCTTGAGTCAGGTTTTCCTTTCCTTCTTGTAGAAGTTGAAAATGCCGCCCCGGAGATGAAAGGAGAGAAGGACTCAACCCAAGAGAAGCCTGAAGCCCTGATGTTGTCAGAGAATCCGTGACAGGAGAATGAACTTCTGCTGCCCCTTTGGAAAGGTTCAGGGAAATCAGAATATGCTAACAAATCCCCAATTTGGGGAAAATTATACAACATGATATTAACAAATAACTATACTATTTAAAATTGATATACACTCATGTAAAAGTCAAATTTTCAAGGCCATTTTATAATTTATGGGTCCCTACATTTGAGGAGCTGAAATTCACTCTAGAATCCAAAATATGATTTCAATAGCAGATGATCTCTAAATGAATAAAGAACAAAAACCCAATGAATTAAAGTAACAACAGAATGTGCGCATCAAACCACACGGCCCACCAAGTTACAAAATCCATAAGAGTAAAACTTGAAGGTCTGCAGACAACCTGATTGAAGTAAAAACACAAAGGGTTGGGGGGAGGAGTGGGAAGAAAGAGGGAGTTCAAAAGGTGGAGATGGGGTTTGAGTAGGGAGAGGTGTGATGAGATAGGAAAGGGTAAGGAGCCTCTGGGATCCAGAAGTGATGTCAGCCTTGCGAAAGCTAAGGTTGGTGTGGGAACTGGCAAGGAGCCAGCACTGGGAAGGCCAGGACTGCAGTAAGTATCTTCGTCGGTGGAAGCGTCGGAAGCTCCGGTCTGTAGACAGATGGGACAGGGTGGGAAATCTACATTGAAGGATTCAGGTGCTCCAGCCTGCAGGCAGCCAGAGCCAAGTTAAGACTATGGTCAAGTTTTACCTGTTTACATGGAAAATTCCAGATTTTTTTGTCCAAAAATAGGGGGTCAACTTTTATATGAGTACAACATTTGCATTAGTATTCACAGTATACAAAACTATTTAATTCTTATATATTAATAACTGGCTTTTTCTTCACAGATGTTGTGAGTTTCAAATTTAATCCCACATGAAATCATTCTATAACTTTATGGCTATGATGGAATTGTGTAATCATTAAAATATACATTTTTATTGAAGTTATTTTGTGGGTTTGGACACAGGGACACTCACAGACACAGACCCTTCACACAGAAACCATTTTCAGAATCACAAAGTCTGGTAAGCAACCCCAATAAAACCAAAAATGTTTGCTCATTGGAATATCTTGGAGAATGGGGTTTCTTAAGGAGTTCCTAAAGCCTATAGTGCACTGGCTCATTGTGCACTTTTAGGCAGTCATCTTAGAGCACACATGTCAAACTCTGGCCCGCGGGCCAAATTTGGCCCGCGATATAATTATATTTGGCCCGCAAGATCATTTCAAAAATGTATTAGAGGTGGCCCGCCAGCGAGAGCCGATGCTGTTTTTTGGTAATGTCACCCCCACCATCCTCCCCCTTCATTGCACATCCTTCCCCATTGTAACATGAGAAATTGTAACACGAGAAGTCTGTCGATGTCATCAGCCGGCAAGCCAGTTGGAAGGCTCCCCGCACAACCAGTCACTTCTCCCACCTGTCGAGCGGTGCAGCGGATGGGCGAGCGCCTGTGATTTCCTGTCAGCGCGACGGACGTGGCAGGCTGTGCACAGCCCCCGGGCAGCGCGAGCACCGCGCGACTGGCACCGGACGGCCCTTCCACAGCGCGAGCGCACTTCTCACGGTCGCCATGGCCTTCAGCGCTTGCACCCGCGCGGACCCCAGGGACGGCTGGTTCGGCCCTGCACGTGAAGAGAGAGATGGTGGCTGTCCGCAAAGGCTGATCGGCAGCGCACTGGGCCTGAGTGGGTGGGTAAGCAGGGGTGGGCAGAAGGTGTAGGTGAGGAGTAATGGGCAGGGGAAGTTATGGTGGTGCAAGGGGCAGTTAGAGGGAGGGATGTGTAGAAGGAGGGGTGGATAGGGAAGAGGTAAAAGGGGAGGGGCAGGGCGAGTAGGGGAGGGGTGATTAGAGGGTGAGAGACAGGTAGAGGGAGGAACAGGTTGAGGGGAGAGGCAGTAGAGGGGCGTGTATAGGATGGGGAGGGTAGAGGCAGAGCGAGTAGAGTGAGGGGTGAGTAGAGGTTGGGTAAAGGACTGGTCAGGTAGACGGATGGTGGGTCGAGGGTGAATAGAGGCCTAGAGCCTGAGGAGTGAGCAGGAAATGCTGAGTCCTGATGCAGGCCAAAATGGACACAGCCTGTGAATGCTGACTACATCTCCACAGGGTCCAAATATGTTTCCCTCAGGTCAAGCAAAGGGTGAACTTGAGCTACCAACTCCTGACCTGAAACATTATCCTCCTAAAGTTATATCCTAAAGTTTAACATTACATATGTTGAAAGAAGAGAAAACATGCAGATGTTGTTGAAAATTTTCAATAAATATTTAGTTCGGCCCTCGACTTAGTCCAAGTTTTTAATTTTGGCCCTCTGTGAATTTGAGTCTGACACCCCTGTCTTAGAGTAACGAAAACTATCTATAAAATTTTGAAACAATTTTATTGGACAAGTTTGAGGAAAGTTGCTGTGACATTTTGTCAGACCAGTCACACTTGACAGGTTGCAGGGAAACCTATTCAAGATGCCACAGTGGCTCCATTAAAACCTATTCCTGTTTTGGAGAACCTTTTTTATAAAGTTATTGTGGATTGTGTTGGTGAAAGCTGGACATGAATATTTGTTAACTATCAGCTTCCAAATTTCCAGAAGCCATACGACTTAAAAATATTAAAGCTAAGACTGTGTCAGATGTTCTTGTGAAATTTTTCACTTTAGTTGGTTTACCTAAAGAAATACAATCAGACCAGGGGATTAATTTTATGTCAGGATTGTTTCAGCAGTTAGTTTATGAATTGAGAGCTAAACAGATGACATCATCTGCATATCATCCAGAATCTCAAGGGGCTTTGAAAAGATTCCATTCGACCCTAAAAACGATGAAAACCCATTGTCTTGAGAATGAGAAGGATTGGGATGAGTGTGTCCATTTGCTTTTGTTTGCAGTGAAAGAGACTGTACAAGAATAATTAGGTTTTAGTCCTTTTAGTTGGTATTTGGACATGAAGTTAGAGGACCTTTAATGTTGTTGAAGGAACAATGGGTTATTAAGAATGTACAGTTGAATTTGTTAGATTACGTTTCAAAATTTCAAGATCATTTGAAAAAAAGCGTGGAGGATATCTGAGGATAAAATGAAGGTACAATTTGATAAAATGCAAGAGAGAGAATTTTTAAACTGGGGGATAAAGAATTAATTATGTTCCCAATAAATTCTAATCCTCTTACAGCAAAATACAATCCAAGGTAAATGAAGTCAATTACATTGTTAAAACATCTAATGGGAGACGAAAAACACAGAGTTGCCTTGTCAACATGTTAAAACCTTATTTTGAGAATTTGGAATATTAGCTGGAAACAGCCTTCACCAGAGATATTGGTCGTGGAAAAAACTGAAGGGTCTGAGGATCATGAAACATTACAAGCTGATTCTTGTGAGGGTTGCTTAAAAATTTGTTTCAGTTAGTCTATCTAATTCAAGAACTCTGCAGTATTTGGATGCGAAGTTAGTTCATTTGCAGTTCCAGAAGAAGGAACAAATGAAACAGTTAATTTTAAAATTTAGAAATATGTTTCCAGATATTCCACAGAGAACTTCAATAGCTTGTCATGACGTTGATGTTGGAGATGCAAAACCTATCAAACAACATCCACATAGAATGAATGTTGAAAAGTGTAAGCTGATAGATCAAGAAATTTAATACATGTTAAAGAAAGACATTATTAGGTATTCTATTTCAGATTCGAGTTCATCTTAAATTCTTGTACCCAAATCAGATGGGACAGTTATATTTTGCACTGATTATAGAAAAGTTAATGCAATAATAAAGACAGATGCTTATCCTTTCCCTAGGGTGGATGATTGTGTAGTCAAGGTTGGAAAAGCTAAATTTCTTACAAAAATGGACTTATTAAAAGGTTTCTGGTGTGTTCACTTCACAGAGAGAAGTAAGGGAAATTTCTGCATTCGTATCACCGAGAGGCTTATAGAAATACAATGTTCTACCATTTGGTATTAAAAATGCTCCAGGAACATTTCAAAGAATGATAAACTCTGTGATTCAAGAGTTACAGCATGCATATGCTTATATTGAGGATTTGACCACAGTGTAGCGGCTGCTACTGCTGGAGAGGTTATGCTCAAAGAAGAGACACACACTACGGGAGTGAATTCAACACTGGCTTATGTACTGGCAGCTCTAGTTATAAAGGGCTCAGAAGCCCATCTCTGACATCGTCATGCCACCTGACTGGAGGCAATATGATCTGCTTCCTGGGATTGGTTCTTTAGTGCTATCCAGGGAGCAGCCAATAAGTGAGCTCTCTCATCCCTGGGTGTGGCTGCTTCCCTAGCTCCACCCGATTGACTGCCACTGGCCATCCTATCGGATTGGGGCACTGCAGCTGCGTGCTACTGAGTCAAGCGCTGACTTCGAAGAGCATAGCCTATCTTGGCTACCTTGGCTGCAGGTTCCCGATGTCAGGTCGCCACTTCAGGCATGGTGTGTTCGGCAGCCCGCAACAATGGCAAATGATATTTGGGAAGCACATATGTTTGAATTAGAGAAATTGTTCAATAAATTTTCAGAAGCAAATGTTACTGTTAATTTAACTAAAATTGAATTTGCTCATGCTACAGTTACATATCTTGGTTATGTTGTTGGTCAAAGAAAATTGGCACCTGTTCTGGTGAAAGTTTAGGTAATTTCTGAGTTTTCTATACTCATGGGTAAGAAAGCTATTAGGAGATTTTTATGAATGGTAGAGTATTATAGAAAATTCTGTACAAACTTTGGTGACATCGCAATTCCTTTGACTAACCTTTTGAAAAAAGCGTGAAAAGTTTATTGGACAAATATTTGTCAGGAAGCATTTGACAAATCAAATACCATTTTATGTCACAAGTCTGTGCTGAAGCTTTTCTATACTGTATTCTCCTTATCATGGGAGATGCACAAAATCATTTGCAACGAAGAAGAGGACAGTTTGTAAAAGAAGGCAGTTTTACTGTGTCCATTTCTACATAATGCTTCGTGTAACCCTTGCCTGGGTTTGTGAAATCATTATGGAAGAAAAACAAGTTCTGAAACCTCCATGCAAAAGGAGGTGGGGAGGGGGGGGGGAAATAATTTGTATGAAGAAACAATTCTCTGAAAACTACTCTACAAGAAATTTGTGAGTTTTGAGATGTCTGATGCCTCACACCTCCTCCATAATTGCTTTTGAGCGACAATTTAAAGAATCTGAGTTTCAAAACAAAACTGACTGAACTTTAAAATAATCTCTTCAGAATTATGCCTGAACTATAATGGTTTGGGTTTTGCCACACACACACACACACACACACACACACACACACACACACACACTCTCACACTCATTCACACACACACACACACACACACACACACACACACACACACACACATATATTTGAGCATAGTAGGGTGAAGTTAGAGTTAAGTAAGTAGTGTTTTGTTATTAATAAAAATGATTGTTTCGAAGATACCATTGTCTTGGTGAATTTCTATTTCCTGCTGGTTTATATTATGGGCTCAGAACGTGTTATCTTAAGTCGCTCTTATTTTTCTTTTCACTCAAATCATTGGTTCAGTTTGATCTGGAAAGTCCCACTCATGGGGTTTGAGAACAAAATTTAATCTGATCTTTCTAATGCCCTAATGAGACATTAAACAATCCCTTTGTAGTCCTCTAAGTTTCATGTTTCATTGTTCAAAAAAGTAGAGGAAGTCCTGAGCAATATTTATTCCAAACAGATGCTGCCTTCATTGCTCTTGGTGACTTAGAGAGTTACAGAGATGTACAACACAGAAATGGGCCATTCAGCCCATCACATCCACACCAACCATTGGAAACCCATCCACATTAACCCCATCTCAGCACTGGGCCCATAAATACCCTTCAGAACAGCAGCGTTTGACAACTCTTGGGTGTATCCTAGTTGGAATATAGGAGAATGAGATTTTTTTGTTAGACATACAGCTTGAGTCTGTGCTGCCCAACTTACACAATTAACCTACAAACCTCATATGTTTTGAAAGGTGAGTGGAAATTGGAAGACCCGGAGGAAGCCCACACAGACACAGGCAGAACATACAAAGCTGGTTTTGAATCTGTGTCACTGGCGCTGTAACAGAATTGTGCTAACTGCTACATTAACCGTGCCGCCGATCTCATTGAAATATTTTGAATGTTGAAAGTTGTGGTCAGAGTAGATGTAGAAAAGTTGTTTCCCATGGTGGGAAAATCTAGAACAAGAGGGCATTGAAGGGCATTCACTTAGAACAGAGAGGAATAGGAATTTCTTCAGCCAGAGAGTGGTGAATCTATGGTATTTGTTGCCACAGGCAGTGGTGGAGGCCAGGTCATTGGGTGTATTTAAGGTAGAGATTGATAAGTTCTTAATTAGCCAAGGCATCAAAGGTTATGGGAGATCAAGTAGCTGCAATCCGTTGAGACTGCTTAATCTTTATAAGGGTAACTTTTAGTCGATAAGATTTTCAGAGATCCAAGTTGATGACCATGAGTCAGAAAGCAGGATGGAGATCAAGAATCTGGTTGTGTGGTGCCAGGACAACAATCTTGCTTTCAATTTCAATAAGATTCCACCTGCACTGAATTCACTCGTCGTTATTGAATGAAGATCTACCGGGACCAATGCCTGAAGAGGGCGCATAAAATCAGTGAACAGGTGCGGACTCGAAAGGCCAACATGGCCTTTTTCTGCTCCGTACATGGTTATATAAGACTGGGCTGAGTGAGAAAATGGATCAGCTCATGTTTAAATGATGGGGTAGACTTGATGGGCCGAATAACCTATTTCTGCTGCTATGTCTTATTGTCTTCTGTGCCTAGGTAATTCAAGAGCACATCTTGAAGATTCTTAAATTATGAATGTGACCCTGCTCCAATTCTTGGAGAGTGCATTCCAGTTTCTTACCACTCTCCTCGTATCCCTTCTGAATCTCATCCCTATTCTAAATCGATGCCCTGCTTTTTCCTGATATGGGCACGAGTTCAAGGATCTCTGGACTTGTTCTTAAAGTTTATCAGTGCTCCCTGACAACCTACCATTCATGGCATATATCCTCCCAAAATGCCTCCTGACATTTATCTGGATTGACCCCAATTGACATTTATCAGTCCATTTCACCCACAACATAGCTGAAGACTATCCTCCCATACTATCCATGACTCCCTCAATCTTCATATCATCATGTCTCCTACATCCACATTCAATTTGTTCATGTCATATTACAAATAGAAAAGGCCCAGCACCAATCCCTGTAAAACAACACAAGTAATAAGCATTCAACTACTCCACACCACGCTTTGTCTCCTGTTGCTGAGCCAATTTTGAATCCATTTGGTCAGATCTCATGGGTCCTGTCTCTTTGGACCATCCTCTCAGCGTGACTCGAGTGGGCAGGGGGGGGGGGGTGTGGGGAAGAAGAGAGAGAGACGGGAGCACATCTCTGGCAGGCGGGGGGAGGGGAGAGAGAGACGGCAGCGCGACTCGGGTGGGTGAGGGAGAGAGAGATGTCAGCGCGACTGGAAGGGGGTGGATATGGCAGCACAATTCGGGTGGGCTTAAATCTGGGGCAGCTGAGTTTTGTTCTGAAATCCGGAAAAAGCCAAAATTCGGAACACATTGTCCCCCAAGGATTCCGGATAAAGGATTGTGTACCTGTAATATGTTTTAGTAAGAGGGCTTCCTTAGGACCAAATAGTAAATATATATATATATATATAAATAGAATTCTAAATTACTCTTTGGCCCTTTGAACAACTTGATCTTGAGTTAAACCTTCCACTTACTGAAAGATAACTACAGGAGAGACTCAGGGGCAGTCTGCTTGGCTCTCACGTTCCAAAGAAATTACTGTTCTATCAGAGGTGCTGCCTTTCAATGGCAATATTAAATTGAGGTGCTCCCTCAGTGGTTTTGGGTAATGATCGTCAGGATTTAAATTCAGTTACAATTAAGTAACTGTTCGCTTACATCTGCACTCCCAAATGAATGCAAAGACCCTCTGAGACTGTTCTCAAGGAAAGTTTTTCCAATGTCTTGCCCTTACCAAAAAATAAATTAACTGATCATTATCACATTCTTATTTGCAGAAGCTTGCTGCATGGAAATTGGCTGCAGTACGATTTTTAGACATACAGCACGGTAACAGGCCCTACCAGTCCATGAGCTCAAGCTGCCCAATTACATACAAATATAAATGTACGACCCACGTACGTTTTGAAAAGTGGGAGGAAACTAGAGTGCATGGAGGAAAACAACGCAGATATGGGGAGGACATACAAACTCCTTACGGAGAGCGCCGGATTCAAACTCAGGTCGCTGGCGCCATAACAGCATTGTACTAACCACTATGCTACCTAAATAGAACCATAGAATATTGCAGCACAGAAAAAAAAAGCTCTTCAGCCCTTCTAAGACTATTCCAAACTATTATTCTGTCTCGTCCCACTGACCTGCATGCAGTCCATAGCTCTCCATACCCCTCCCATCCATGTACCTGTCCAAATTCTTCTTAAATGTGATAACGATAAAGAAAATGAGTTTATTGTCATACACTTTAAGTACAAAGTGTATATGGTCTGAAATCCTTACTTGCATCAGCCTAATAAGTAGCACAATAGAATGTATTAAATTATCCCAGAGCAGAAAGAGATAATAAACGTAAAAGATAGATAGATCATAAATATTGACAGTTACGCGCAATAAAGTGCAGACAGGCTTTTTGGGCTGGTCTAGTCATTGTATATAATTACGGTAGTAAGGGGAGGTTCAAGAGTACGTCTTGCACTTCAAAAGCACTTCACTGGCTGTATTGCTTTGAGGTGTCTGGAGATCAAGAATAGAGCTGTGGATCCCTGGTTTAACACCCCTTCTGAAATGCATCTACCATGATACCCTATACTTTGGAAAAAGCATAAAAACCCCAAAACACCCAGGCAATGAAAAAAACTCATGTAATTAGCTCCCATAAAACTGGAGACATATTTAAATGTGTGCACTTTAAAATTAATTTCAGTTTTATTTATATTTTAAAAGCTATTTCCTAGTGCTTCATCTTGCTGGGTTTTGCAAATTCCTGTCAGTATCAGTCATGTAACTCTTCACCTCACAAGGTGTGGACATCACTTGTGTATTGCTCCAAGTATGTTTTGAACGAGGCACCGTATAATCCGAAGATATATTCAGCTACCGGTAATTCAATTTTACTGGTTTAATGTGCCATCTTCCCTATTTACCTCATCACATCTTCCACACTAGTTCTAAACAGTGCCTTTAATGTTGAGAATGTTTCAACATGTTCAGTTAACAGATGCTGAACGGTGATACGTCACAAGAACCTTCAAGTGTCGCACTGCTGGTTTCATTCACCATTTGTGTATGTAACACATTACTGTATTCGGTGTGCATCTGTTGTGATTAAATTTCTATTGCTACCTGCCTTTACTTCATCACAATATTCATTAGCACCATGAGTGATGTTGCAGGCAATCAACACTTGTGCTGGTGAGATTAACGCACGCATGTTAGACTGTTGCTCAGACAAAAACTCAACAAGTTGTCTGCTCCCTAATGTATCCATTTTAAAGTTCATTCATGTTTTAAGGTGTGGGCATCGCTACCTGGCCCAGCATTTACTGCCTGTCCTTATTTAATTGAGGAGATGTTGGGGAGGGGGGGGGGTGGGGAGAATTGGGGGTGTGAGGCACCTGCTGCAATAATGTTGTTGGGGAGGATTTGGACACAGGGATGATGAAATGCCTGCCTGTTGACAGAATGCCTGATCATGTGATGTGAGGAAGCTGTTGGGAACTACAAGAATAAGATTTCACCTCACCATAGCCTTTTAGTCGAGGAGGAATTGCAGAATAGAATGTCCCTGGGAAACAACCTGGTTTCCCAACTACACACAATCTGCAGGAAGAACTCAGTGGGTCAAGCAGCATCTGTGGATGAGAAAGATTGGCTGAAACGGCGACCATTCTTTTTCTCCCTCCGATGCTGCCCGACCCGCTGGGTTCCTCTGGCAGATTGTGTTTAGCCTCAGATTCCATTATCTGAAGTGTCCGGTTTTCCAACTATTCAAAATCAGGATGAAGGAAACCACCGGGTAACAGTAGTTTGGGTAATGGAAATCCGCTCTTACAGAATTCACAAACCACTACCCAAAAAATTTAATTTTAGCAACTTGTGTTTCTTGAAACACTTTTGCGTCGTGGAAAATCGCGATACAGACTATTTTCCAGGAACACACCACACCCCTGTATCGTGGAAGTTTGTCTATATTCCAAATGGTAAAAATGACAAAAAAAAACTGGAAACATTCATCAAAGTGGACAGCAAGTGTGATGAGAAGAACAGAGTTTACACTTCAGCAATAGGTTCACTGTTTGTCTCACCACAGATGCCACTGAAACACAAAGATCTGCAGATGCTGTGATGACAGTAAAAACACACTGTAAAGGTGTGGGCCCCAAACATCAGTAATATATCTTTACCTCCTATGGATGCTGCGAGACTGGCTCATTCCTCCAGCATTTACTGTGTGTTTTCACCATAGATGCCTTCTGACCTGATGAATATTTAAAAACTTTTCTGCTTTCATCTCCAGCATTACAGACATATACTGACCCAAATCGGAACTTGTTTACTGATCACAAGTACTGGTAACCAAAGTAGCACATAATCACTGACAGAATTATCAAAAATAGGGTGACAAACAGTGGCATTAATTAATCTGGTCATGTGAACTATGCCCCATTACTTTTACTTTTCGAAGGATAAAGAAGCATGGAAACAAAATGCCACACCTTGAGGAGACCCCTGTGGAAGCCAGGGGCTTCGATCGACTTCATCATCTTCGTCATGGGAAGAGAGGTAGTGAACCAGTTTCTGATCCTTCAAACTGCAAGAAAATAAAATGCGATGCAGCCAAATTGTTGAGAACTTTTAATTTTATAACGCGGCCCTCATTTTATCTGCCTCCTTCGCCCATGCATCCAAACAATATGAGCAAGACATGTTTTTTTTAAGACATACAGCACTGCAACAGGCCAATTCGGCTCCATGAGTCTGTGCCACCCAAATTACATCCCATTAACCTACACCCCAGTATGTTTTTGAAAGGTGGGAGAAAATGATACAAACTCCTTACAGACAGCACAGGTTTTGAACCCAGGACCGGACCCGATCGCTGGTGTGGTAAAGGCATTGTGCTAACCTTTACAGTGCCGGCTATTGGGACTGGACCTGGGTTCTCACAAACCTTACAGATGTGACAGAATATAGACATGTTTTGGGGAGATAAATTGGGGTAGGTTTTTAGTGTAGGTCACATACAAACACTTTAAAACAGACCTTATTTAAAATACTGGAGATCGTTCATGCTAGATACGACACGGCCAACAGCTTTTTGCAAAAGCTTTGGAAAGTTCCCAAGAGACTTCACTAATGAATTGTTATTTACAAAAGGGCAACAAATGAAAGAGCTTGTCGGAGCTGTAGAACTTGCTGTTCTAAGAGGGTCTTCTGGTTTTTCCAGCAGAGAGAGTCAAACAGGCTTTCTCTCTGTGAGAGAGAGAGACACACACACACACATCAGTTCTACAGTGATACAGATCAGCAGCAGCAGCTGGGACTGGAACAGGACAAGCTGTCAAGCTTGTGGAAAACCCCATTTGTGAATGCTTAGTTCAGCCTGGTCAAAGTCCTTGTGGTTCATGCGAGAGGAGAGGACTGGTTGTCTTGAAATAAGAGAAACAAGAAGGAACTCTGTGGTGACCTGAAAGAAAGAGGTTATCATCTAGAGAACCCTGAGGGGGGAAGTTTCTTCGGTAAGACGTTGAAGTGGCTGATTAAAAAGGAATCAGTTGTGGGTGTCAGCGTACAATGAATCTCTCTCTGAAAATTGATAAGGATCTTCCTGAGCAGTAACCATTTACCTTTCAAGCACCAAAGCCTGGTGAACTTTATAAATGTTAAATTCTATGTATAAGAATTGCCTGCAACTAGTGAACTTTGAGAAGTGAGATTGGACTGTGAACCAAAGAACTTTTCTGAACTTACACACACATTACATATACGTGCACTTAGAATTAAGCCGCTTTTAGGTGTTCTGAGGAAGATTATGCACCTGCAGGCACAGCTAGCGGAGTTCAGCTGGCACGTTTAGGTGGCCACGGAACGGACGGCTTTCTGTAAATGCCAGATGACTGCAAGCTGTCTAGCAGTGAAAGCCGGCTACTCGGGACAGTGGCCTAGTCCCTCCCACGCTGCCTTGACATTATTTACAGCGCATCAAGGCATGCCTGACAAACAACTCAGAAATGACTTGACTCGCACTGCCGGTCTCCCGCCTGCCTGACTCCCACTGCCGGTCTCTTACCCCTCACTCACTCGACTCTCACTGCCGGTCTCTCCACTCCCTTCTCGCCCGACTCCCACTGCTGGTCTCCTGCCCACCTGACTCACACTGCTGGTCTCTCCCCCCTTGCTCGCCTGAATCCCACTGCCGGTCTCTCCCCTCATTCACCCAACTCACCATTCGAACCAGGAGTCGATGGCTGACGACGTCACTGCGACGTCATCAGCCCACCCCCTGGCAGCCCGGCCGCTTTCAGCTGCAACAGACGATACTCGAAGCAGGATATTATACCTCCTGGAGAAGGATTAGGTAAGTAGACCTCCTGGCCGGCTTTTCCGGTTTCAGATGGTCACCTTACAGCCGCACAGGAGTATAATGTGTGGCTTTACAGTTGGGTATTGTGGTCATCTGAAAGCGGCTTTAGAAGGGGGTTAAGTTAGGTTAGTTAAGTCAATAGTGATAAGTTAAAGTGTGATTCTGTTTTCATGTTTAAAGATAATTAAAAGTAACTTTTGTTTAAGTAACCATTTGTCTTGGTGAATATCTATTATGGCTGGGTTTTGGGGTCCTCAGGACATAACAGACTATTATTACATTTTCAGTCACATCAAAGTTTTGTGTGTATATGAAGTATCTGGCTAACACAGGCTGGATGGATGCAGCTTGAAACCTCAGTATGGGCTGAATCAGACACTTAGCCATGGCAGGCACAGGTGCTCTGTAAACAAGTTCAGTGCCCTTGGGTTAATTAAAAAGCCTTGTGTGCATGTGTCAGCATTAGGATGAGGTGCAACATTCCCATGCTCTAATGGGGGAACAGCCTTGGCAAGACTATCACAATAACCTATAATATCTTCAATGTAATTAACATTTCCCACAAACATTTTCATAATTTGATACCATGACCACATAGGCAGAAAGAGGGGAGTGTTCAGGAGTGTTTGACAAAGGGTTTCGAGTGGCACGGTTAGACTAGTGGTTAGCACGATGTGGCTCCAGCACCAGTGACCCGGGTTCGAATCCATCACTGTATGTAAGGCATTTGTACATTCCCCCATTTAGGTGTAATTGGCCAGCATGGGCTCATGGGCAGGAAGAGCCTGTTGCCGTTCTATATAGAAAAATTAATTTATTTATATCTAAATAAATAAATAAAAAATAAGAATCTTTAGAAAAGCAAGTCCAGTTGACAGGGCCCAGCTGAATAGAGCAATTACAATCAATGATGTGTAACAGTTCAGAAATGTCTGGGAGGGGTGCAAGGCTGGAACAGATCACAGAGAAAGACAAGATGAGACAATGGTGAGATTTGGAAACAAAGATGAGAATCTTAAAAACTTGACCAACCAATATATTCCAACAAGTATTTGATCATTTTGGGGTACTGACTACTGAATAGTATAAGTGAATCAACATCCTTAATTGTAAAGATAGAGTCAATGCTTGCATGTTACCTTGGATATGGAGGACTGACTTGTGAGTCGTATAAACTGGAATCATGACTGAAATTCATCCTTCTCTCATCGTTTGTGCCATTGTACATCTCATGTGTCCCTGCTCAAGTGACAGAAAATCTCAAAGAATTCATTCCTTTCAAATGACAATTTTAAATGCCATAATACAATAAAATACGGCACTTATTCACAGTCAGCAAGTTTACTCAAAGGAGAAAAAATGGTCAATTCAGCATGGATAATCAGAGAACTCGCAACACTTTTTCAGATCTTTTCATAAAGATTTTTAAATATCCACTAGGAAAGAAGAATCACACAGTTAATTGTTATATCACCACCAAGATTTTGAATATTCTCCTTAAACCTCTGTCTCTTTCTCCTCCTTAAAATCTCTGAATTTAACTAAGCTTTTGGTCAATGCTCCTTCCTCCTCCTCCTGTGGGTCAGAATCAAATGGTCTTTCATTGCATTCCTGAAAACCGCACTTCAGTCTGATAAAAGGGCTAGGATGAAGGGTTCAAGCCCAAAACGCTAGTTCTGTATCTTTATCTTTCCTCCATAAAGTACCCTCTTTGACTTGCTGAGTTTCTCCAGCCTTGTGTTTTTAATCACTCATTTGAAAGACATGCCTGACAATGTCCACAAAACCAAAATCTTTGGACTTGAAAGAAATATGCTGAATATTGCTGAAACATCTATTAATTCATAAATTTAATATCACAACATATAATGAATGACCAGACCTTCTCCCATTTAAAGCATTTTCAAATATTTACCCAAATTGCCGAGGCTGGATTCTTCAAGATTTCTTGAATCAGCCACCTCCAACAAAGTAACGTACAAAGTATGGCCTTGAAGCCTGTCTGTGCTGTCCTGTGAACAGGAGCTGGAAGATGAAATATCCAGAGGTGTTCCCTGCCACATTTGGTCGATCTCATGTTGGATGTTTGATTGTGGATAGATATCAGAATAGACTGGCTCATTGTAAAGGCAGCGGTATGATTTCAGCATCTGTCTCCATTCTGTGGTGAGAGGAAGACATGAGCTAATATATCATCACTAACCCAATTAAAATCTGTTGTGTTTCTCAGACAAGGATGCTTGGTGCTCAGGAATGCACCTCTGGCTTCTGACATCGACACCAATAGAAAAATTGAGTCTTTTTAGCCTTTCAATGACAAAATTTGGTGAACCAAGAGATACTTTCAGTCCTTTACAATGCACATGGAGCTGTTCTTCGTACTCATCCTTGGAATGTTTCATGGGGCAATTCAGAGAAAGCTTTGCAGTGTTTCTCACCCAACCAATACCTGGCCCAGATATTGTGGGATAACACAGATGGAACTTAAGTTTTATTTTCAGCTGTCCTGGAACAAATGGCTGTGACTTCAGAAGGACTAGGGACAACCATCCTCCATAACACATTAATAGATCTGGAGTGGAGAGAGTAGAGGGAACCAAGTTCCTTGGAGTCCACTTAAGTAGTGAACTACCCTGGACACACATCTCCTCACTTGTCAGGGAGGCACAACACCAACAGAATTTCCTGAGAGGACTGAGGCAGGCAAGACTGCCAGCTGCTATCGGGTCAAATTTCCACTCGAGCTCTATTGAGAGCTGCATATCATAGTGTGTGACAGTTGCTGCAGAGAAATAGATCAGAGGTCAATCCACAGACAGGCCCTAAGAGCGGCAGAGAGGATAATTGGGGTCTCCCTACATCCACTGACATGATCTACCAGGATCATGGTCTGTAGAGAGCTCACAAAATTGTTAAGGTCTCCGACCACCCCACACACAGTATCTTCCACTACTTTCATCGGGAAAGAGACACAGAAGTACCAGAGCCAGAATCACCAGGCTGAGAAACAACTTCTTCCCACAGGCAGTGAGACTGCAGAATGACTGAAGAACTGCTCATACAAACCCTCTGTGATTCTACTATTACTGGAGACCAAAGATGCATTTCATCCAGTTGACCCTTACAATTATAACATAGAAATAAACGATGCCCGAACATAAAAAAAAATCTTGGTGAGATAATACAGATAAAGCTTTCCTCTCTACCAACCTGCACTTCTATTGTTCTGGGAATGTTGGAAACCATAGACACAGCTTTATTCCTTATCTGATCTGTGGTGTTTGCCCTGGGAATGTTTGATAAGTGAATGCAGAGGTACCATTAATCTACCTTTATTTTGAGTGTTTGATGCTGACACTGGGTGGCAGAAAAAAATAGAAAATCTTGACTGTAACACTAACATCCCTTGTCTTGAATTTGTGTTCAGATTCCTCACCTGCTTTCTCCACCCATTTCTTTTTCGAAGGTTTGGGACAGATATTTCTCAGCCTCATTTTCTTGAAAGTTGGAGATAAGGAAGGACGACTTATCTCTTCTGCATTATTCTGCCCAGCTTCCTCTGGGTTTGGGTACTTCTCTCCATTAAGGCAGCATTCTAGCAAAGAAAAAATGAAGGAATAGAAGCAGAAATAGGCTATTCAGCCCATCGAGTGGGCCTGCCTTTCAGAAACAAGTGCCTGTGGCAACAAATTCCACAGATTCACCACCCTCTGACTGAAGAAATTCCTCTGCACCTCTGTTCTAAGTGGCTGCCCTTCTATCCTGAAGTTGGGCATTCTTGTCCTTGTCTCTCACATTACATGAATAATATTGAACCTTTAACAGGCAAAAATGTCACGTTGTGGTGGCCTTTTGCAGTTCTACCACGGGGCCTCACAAAATGAAGGACGAATGCGAAGATCCAGCAGGCTGCACGAGGCCCGCTGCGCTGCCCTCCAATTGGCCACAACCAAAAGAGCTTAACTGGCCTATCAGGGAAAGCGAATCACAAACACACCAATTGGTGCTGAGAGGGTTTTGACCACGCCCCTCATCTTGAGAATAAAATCAGGGCTGTGAGCCCAATAAAGCTCAGTGTTAACTCCACTCAACTTTCTGGGAACAGCATGTTCTTTCTGAGCTAACCTGCATGCAGCTATAACTTCTGAACTATAGGCTTTGCAGAGCTATAGCTTGTAGCAGCTAGCTATAATGTTACTTCATTGTCCCAATCATCAAATAAAATTTGACCCATGTTGGGTGAGGGAAACACAAAAGAGTAATCTTTGAAAGTCACAAAACTGAAGGAAATTAAAGCGGGATAGTTGAAAGTGCTCAGGTATTGAGAATTTAAAGAAATAAATGTAGAAGTATATTGGGAGATGAGGGGCCATCTCATCAATTAAAGCGTACTAATCATGTATATTTTGAAAATGAAATCAGCAAAATTGTCTTGTCAGAAAATAAGAGTTCAGAGATCAGTGCATTTTGGACTTAGTTGTTAAACAAACAGGTTTGCAGATGCTGAGGTTGAGTGCAATACACAAGTGTGCTTGAGAAACTCAGAGGGTCATACAGTATCCTAGAAAGTAAAGATTAGTAACATTTTGGGCCCATGTCCTTTGTCAGATATGAGAACAAAGCAGGCAAGCGCCTGAATAAAAAGATGGGGGAAGTGGGAGGAGTGCAGCCTAACAGACAAGAGGTCACAGGTGGGAAAGTAGAAGAGAAAACACTAGAGATCAGGATTGAAGCCCAGGTCAAACCACTACCTCGTGCATAACTGGCTTACTCAGGAACTTTACTTTAAACAGGACATTGCTGTAATCACACAAAATCCGCATGTCAGTATTTTAGGAATTAGAAAGCCTTTCATTCTGGAAATGACATTGCTCTAGTCAACCAGATTGGCAAAAGGGCTCAAGCCTGAAACGTTGGTTACCCCTTTGCACTTTTTCCTGCATGGCCTGCTGAGTTACTCCAGCACATTTGCATTCCACATTTTGGACTTTGATCTTAATTTAAACCCAAACGTAGCAATTGGATACATCTTTTCATTCTTCATTCAGGAAGGACACATCTCAGAAGCCAAACTTGGATCTTTAGACATCATTCAAGCAGCAGTTCAAGGGTAACTGAACTAAAAACAACTGAAGACTATCTTAAATTGAGTATGCAAGTGCCAAAACTCTCAGATATTCCAGTTTAAGAACTTTACTTCCCTATATATTGAGGTACAGTCAGAATGAGCCTGGAATAGTTAGCATGACGCTGTAACAGTGCAAGTAACCTGGGTTCAAATCTGGTGCTGTCTGTATGGAGATGGTACTTTCTCTGTGTCTGCATGGGTTTCCCCGGGAACTCCGGTTTCCTCCCGCTGATCAAAGTTTAATTGGGTGTAATTGGATGGGATTAGCTCATGGGGCAGAAGGGCCTGTTACTGGGCTATAAGTGTAAATTTAAATTTACATAAATTTAAACAAGAAAGTAACATTAGCTAACCATGCCAGAAGCACAGGTGATTCAGTTTCAGAATTTAAAGGTAATACTTCAATGGAATTTCATATGCTCACCTATTTCATCTATCTCCACAGAATGATTCTTCAGCAAGGATTTGGTATTGCTAATATGCCTTTTAAGAAATGCAATGTACCGCAAAACCTGATTCAGAACTTCCTTCTGTAAAAGAGAAAAGAACTTGCATCAATACAATAATTTAGGAACTGTAAGGACTTTGCAATGCAATTCACAGCCAATTAAATATTTCTTATGTACAGTTCCAATTTCACAGAAACCAAACACACTAGCTATACACCAAATAACTCACAAACAGCAATGAGGTATGACCAATGAATCTGAATAGTTTTCAGCACTGCAGAGGCTGGATTTGTTTTTCCTGGCACATGGGACACTGAACAATCATCGAACTGAGTTTTGTAAAATTCTGAAAGGGACAGATAGGATTCAATAGTAAAATTTAAAAAAAAAACCTTTTTCTTAAGGTGGGGGTGTCTCAGACAAGAGGACAAAGGGTTATGATAAAAGATAGGAGGCTGAATGGGGGGTTTGAGGGGGGGATTTTTCACACAGAAGGTACCTGGAGACTGGAATGTATAGTGGAGGTGATGGTAGATACTCTCACAGGCATCCAGACAAATCCTTATATTGCCACAGCATAGAAGGCTATGGATTGAATGCACGTAAATATGATTAGTGTTGATAGATACAATAGGAGGCACTGTGATGGTGGACTGAAAGGCCCACTTCTTGAATGACTCAATGGATGAGAGAAGTCCGATGTCATTACATTGGAAGATTGTCAACAAATAGATAGAGTTTGGCTTAATGTCTTCTTTGAAAGATCACACCTCTGTCTATCTCTGCACTCAGATTTCTGAAGGCACGATTTTTGGACAAGAGTACTTTCGATAAGCCACATTTGCAAGTAAGTGGGGTGGTGACTTCATAGATTCGACACCAAAGCACTCTCTTTCGATAAATAACTGACTGAGAATACGGTTACACAGAAATAAGGAAAAGAAATGCTGATTAAACACTATTTTCGATAAGAGGGAGACACATTTTGGGTGGAGATTGGGATGACATAAACTAGAATTGACAACAGGATGTCCAACTATTCCCCAACTAAAAATTGAACGACTTTTGCCAAGTTCGTTTAAATTTGCTCGGATCATCCGTGGGCCGATATGCAGAAACAGCAAAATTACAAGAAAGTGAGGTGATATTCATCCCTCTACCATCGTGACTTTTGGCATCAGAGTGCAATTTTGACAGGAGTAATGTCCCTGAAAGTCTGGTATAGGACCGCCCAAGGCAGAGCACCGCCCGAGGCAGAGCACCGCACCGCCCGAGGCAGAGCACCGCCCGAGGCAGAGCACCGCCCGAGGCAGAGCACCGCCCGAGGCAGAGCACCGCCCGAGGCAGAGCACCGCCCGAGGCAGAGCACCGCCCGAGGCAGAGCACTTCCCGAGGCAGAGCACCGCCCAAGGCACAGCACCGCCCGAGGCAGAGCACCGCCCGAGGCAGAGCACCGCACCGCCCGAGGCATAGCACCGCACCGCCCGAGGCATAGCACCGCCCGAGGCAGGGCACTGCCCGAGGCATAGCATTTTCTGAGGCATAGCATTGTCTGAGGCATAGCACTGCACGATGCAAAACACAAGCTTTTTTTAACATTCCACTGCCTCAAATTTATTTCAACTCTCACTACTGAATGAATTGCAATTCAGTATGAAACCAGGGACGATTTGTGTTGTATCTTTATCACATTGCATGTGTACGAGTCAGAACATGCATCCATTCATTAAGTGTGAGTTGAAATTCCATCAAAGCACAAAGTTTTAAAAGACTGGGTCTAACCCAATCCTATCCAAGCATTATCCTATAGCCATGCATGGCTTACTGGGATTGCTGATGTAGCTAACAGCATTTCTGATTCATCAATATGAAGTGAGTAATGGTGATCTCAATACCCACTCACATGATGTACATTAAATACATTGTTTTTGTACGTTTGTCAGGAAAATTATAAAGATATAGTATGCAGCTATTCACTGATCATTTTCATTTTCTGCATACTGATTCATAGGAAGTTTGTTAGATTATACAACGGGAACAGAATGGATGCATTGTGCTAATGGATTGTTAGTTTTTATTGAAAAATTTAATATGATTTAAAGGGTGCCACTGAAACTTCAATATGATTATTTTGAGTGGATATTCCTTGCATTATCTCTTGTCTTATACAGTAAAACACCTGTAATTCAGCATTCAAGCAAACGGCCAAAAATTGAGAAAAATAAAAAGGTAAAAAAAAGTTTAAAATTGGCGTGCCTCACTGTTAGCTCATCGATCACGCAGCATGCAACTTTAAGCAACTGAGAAATACTCTTATTTGGCATCTACTAATCCCCATAGGTACCGAATACTAGTGATTTTACTGTACTTCACCCACACACACACTTCTCCATTTTCGATGTGACCTATCTCCACAGTGTACCCTCAATGGTACACATACAATTCTCCATTTTCTATATCTATCTTGCACAGATACAATGATCTTAATGGTGTTCCCCAGCATAGTACCATTTCATAAGATTTAATATTAATGAAAAATGAGTTGATAATTAAATCGCTTCATTCACCTGAATTAGATCCAATCTGGATCTTTAATCCATTTGCTCAGAGTTCTTACAATGAGAGTAAAGGTACATGGAGCTTGCGTTAACACAAAGCGGAACTTGCCTGTTCTAAACTAAACATATATATGTAAAGATAAGGTACCAGGTATCAGAACTGGGATGCGAGAGGGTGCTGGAGGCTTCCTGATCATGTCAGATATGTTTCTACACAGCCGCTGCATTCTGGGAAATTATTCCAAAATTCCCAGAATGCAGTCTGTGTAAAAAGAGCAGAACAGAAATGAGTGTTTCATTCCCGTTCCGAAACTTTACCTGCGGCACCCCTAGACATTATGGCGACTGCCTGCAGTCTAAACTGAACTGCAGGCAGTCCACAACAATGGGCTAACGAATATGACGTTACAGGAGACATCAACCCCCGTCCATCTTACATAAGTACCGCACATCAGTCTAAAGACGCAGTGATATCCAGACACAGGTCATTCTGTGTGAATGGCAATCCCGGAAGGTAAGTGTGCAAATTGACGACGGAAAAATAACGTTATTTATACGTGCATCTGGAGCTCAGATTTGCTGATAATTTGGACTGAAGGCTGTGCGGCTACAGAAGCACTGGAGGCGAATCCATAGTCATTCAGTGACCTTGTGGGACAGGCGGGGGGTGGGGAACTCTTGCTTCTCTTTCTCTGGCTGTGAAGGGCACTGGGCAACTTTTGCTGATAGCAAATCTTTGTCTGCCTTACGGTAGACTAAAGGAAGTTTTGTCTAATATTACATTTTCTGTTTTAATTCATGACAATAATCTTGAATCTTCTTGTCAAAGAGTAGCTTGTATTTGCTCTGCTCATCTTAACCACAGTTTTGATTTTTGAACTGAACACCCATCCCCTCAGCTTCCAAAGTTTTTTTGCAGTGGTGTGGGAATGGTGCGCAGAGAAGAAGGGGAGTGGCTCCATATTTGGCTTATCTTTTCGATAAATAAGGGCTTCCTCATGTCATCCTTGAAAGAAGACAAATGCTAGAATCTCAAACAAACAAAAAATGCTGGAAGATCTCAGCAGGTTAAGAAGCATCTGTGGAGTAGCTACGTCATATACCCTAGACCGGAAGAGCGGTCCTCTTCTAGGGGGCCATCCTCTGCGACCGAGCGCTGAGCTTTGGGAGGGACACACATGGTCCCTAAATGGATGATGACACTGGGACCTGTTCTCCTCCGGAAGCACTGCAGACCCCACATAGCGGACCCGCTGGTGGATCAAATGGATTTGAGGCAAGCCAACCCTCAGTACGCCTTTGTCACATTCCCAGATGGAAGAGAAGACTCGGTGGCCACCAGGGATCTCACGCCAGCCGGATGAGTGAACAACACGAAGGAAACACAGATGTCTACGGATCAACAAGGAGCGCAGTAGCAGTCACTAGAACAGTCGTCCATCGAGTCACCCCAGAGGACTATACCTCCCACCCTGGAAATTAGGATCCTGGGTAC
This sequence comes from Narcine bancroftii, assembly GCF_036971445.1. NCBI lineage: Eukaryota > Metazoa > Chordata > Chondrichthyes > Torpediniformes > Narcinidae > Narcine > Narcine bancroftii. The sequence continues at coordinate 74,435,503 of NC_091481.1, forward strand.
ATCCGCCCCACAAAATATCACCACCCTAGACTTGATGGCAGGACCTAATCCCATTCAAGAGGATCCCCAGCCCACACGGCCACATGACCAACCAGTACTTCCCACTCCCACACCTCTACCAAGAAAGGCTGAATGGTAGACCGCACTCCCCACCCCTATACCACTACCGAGGAGGTCCAGAAGGCAATGGAAGCCACGAAAAATTTTGGACATGAACTTACAAACAAGGGAAGGAGGATGGGGGCGGGGGGAGGATAACAATTTTTTAAGGAGGGGGTGAATGTGGTGATATGTAATTACACCACTAGGTCACCAGGGGTCATCTCGGTGACCTTGTATATAAAGCAGTCCAGAGCTACAGTCTAGCCTTCCAGGTTTGTCTTGCAGAGACAAGACCTCTTGTAATTCCACCACTAGGCCACCAGGGGTCATCCCGGTGACCTTGTCTATAAAGCAGTCCAGAGCTTACAGTCTAGCCTTCCAGGTTTGTCTTGCAGAGACAAGACCTCTTAGTGTACATATTAGTTTATTAAAGCTGTCTTGCACTCGCAAAAAAAAAGCATCTGTGGAGACAAAAGGAGCAGGTTGTAGCATTTGCGCTCTGTGAGTGTGCAGAAGAACGACACACACACACCAAAGTCTTGGAATCGAGACTGGTTTATTGCTCTGGCCGTCGCACTTATATGGGGGCCTGCTGCTGAAGTCAGGGCCCCGTGTCATTGGAACGCTGGCCTGGGATTGGCCGGCATTCCTGCCAGAGCTCCCCATCTTCATGCTGTGTGGGAGGTCAGCTGGGACAACGGCCGGTGTCACCCCAGATCCGTGCGGTCGCTGCGTTTGTTGGGAATTTTGTGGGCTGGTCCGTGTCTCTGTGTGCGGGACGCTACACCATCCCTCCCCCACAGAACCAGCGATCGTGCCATTGTCTGTTGCCTTCTGCGGTTTGCTCCTGCATCGCAGGGGTGAAGTGGAGACTGGCTCATTACAGTCCAGATATACCAGTTTCAGGCGGTTGAGAGTAAAAGTCTCCTCCTTACTGCCAATTTTGAGGACAAAAGTGGAGCCATTGTCCCTGATGACCCTGTAGGGCTCCTCTAAGGATTGTTGTAGGGGTGGCCGCTGTGCACCCCTCCTCACAAACATGCACCGACAAGTCTTTAAGTCTCTAGGGATGTTATGTTTGAGCTGGCCGTGTGGTGGGGGTTGTCGCAGGACCAGGACCCCAGTTTTTGCCACAAGTTCTTGAGGGTTGCCACGGAGTCTTCTGGGCATTTGTCAGGGGACCAGGAACTCCCCTGGAATAATTAAGGATATACCGTACACCATCTCCACTGCTGAGGCATTTGAAGTCTTCCTTCGACATGGTACGAATCTCCAGCAGGATCCAAAGCAGTTCGTCCACCCAGTTTGGACCCTTGAGCTGGACCATCAAAGCTGCTTTGAGATGCCTGCGAAACCGCTCCTCCAACCCATTGGCCTTAGTGTGGTGGAACTGTGTCACCAGGAAGTTAGTCAGCGCTGCCCAGAACCAAAAGATAAATTGTGCCTCTCTGTGTGAGGTTAGGTGCTCTGGGACCCCAAATGTAGACACCCATGTGTTGATGCGTGCCCTGCCACAAGTTTCTGTGGTGGTATCAGCTAGCGGGACTGCCTCAGGCTACCTTGTGGAGCGGTCAACGATGGTCAAGAGGTATCTCGCCCATGGGAAACTGGTAAAAGCCTCACTATGTCAATATGTACATGGCTGAACCTGTGCCGCGATGGTTCAAAGGTCTGAGTGGGTGCCCTCATGTGAACTTGCACTTTGAAGGACTGGCAGTTTGTGCAGGTTTTAACCCACTGGCTGACCTGCTTATGGAGGCTGTCCCAGACGCTCTGGAGGCTGCTGTAGAATATCTATGACCCTTGCCACTGTGTCCTGATCGAGGGCGCTCACAAAATAGAAGTAACAGGTGTTGTCGGCGGCGATATGTTGTAGCTGGAACTGAGCCTTGGCCTGCTCGATCCACATATGTGGCTGTGACACCCAAAACATTGGGAGCTTGAGTGAGACCACATGGATGGTCGCTGGCTCCACTTGATCCGTCATCTTCGGGTCCAACTGCTGGTTGGACCTGTCAGGGTCACCAATGTATCATTTGCACTATTGGACATGGAGAAGAACGACACGCACACCAAAGCCCTGGAATTGAGTCTGATTTATTGCTTTGTCCTTCGGACTTATATGGGCCTTAGGCACTGACGTCAGGGCCCTGTGTCATTGGAGCTCTGACCTGGGATTGGCCGGTGTTCCTGCCAGAGTTCCCCACCTTCCCGTCTTGTGGGAGGTTACCTGGGACAACAGCCGGTGTCACCCCCCAGATCCGAGCAATCGCCGTGTTCGTTGGCCATTTTGTGGGCCAGTCCATGACTGTGTGTGGGCCACTACAAGGTTGAAATTTTGAGTTGAAAACGTGCATCAGGAGCTGAAATGTTGACTGAAAACTGCTGCCTCCACAGATGCTGCAAGACCTGCTGATATCTGCTATTAATTTCTTGCATCTCTTTTGAATGGTCTGGCTCTAATTCAAATTTATAGCTCTACATATCAGAGAATAGATTCTCGCCATCAACTTTATATATTATTTTAGTGTCAATGAGATCACCCTTCATTCTTCTATGCTCAACGAATGCAAGCTTGGATGATGCAATCCATCCCCATTAGTTACCACCAGCATCATTCCGTGAATCAGTGCTGCTTTTTTCCCAAAACCAATTTGTCCTGCGGCTCATAACTGAGCAGTTCAAACACAGACCATGCCCTCTTAGTGTACTTTAGAATAACTCCATCACCTACCTCAAGATGAAGAACGACAATTAATGAGCTAATTTTAATTATGTTTTGTTCTTGTTTACATATTTCTTCCACGATTAATTACTTGAGGGACAGGCATGATGTTAGTCTTAGTTCAGCCGAGAGACTGCGTGTTATAGAGAAATATTATTGAACAGCTTAACGCAGAAGACAGGAAGTTTATGGAGGGGGTTATTTTTTTGCAGGGCAGGTTGGTAAGGGGTTTTTGTACCTTTGTGAGATGCTTCTCCGGTTTCTGAGGCGGCACAGGCAGAACGGCAGCCAGGTCTCGCAGTGAGTTCACATTGCTACGATACTGCTCCCTGGGAAGAGACCACATATTATATCCCTGAGAGAACATCTAGTTAGCTGCTGGAAGTGAAATGAACAAGAAGCAGCAAGCTAGATGACAGATGGAGGAAATAAAAAAGGGATGCAGAAAGAAATTGAAAACAACCAGTGAGTTAAAAGGTAACTGAAAAGTGGGGGGGGGGACAAAATAGAAGACAATGAGAGAAAAATGTTGGGCACAAGGAGGAGAGATACTGGAAACTCATAGTTGCAGTAAATGTTCATTAGATCCTGATGGGTGAGATTTCATGCTTAAAGCATGTGCTAGAAATTCATAGGGTGCAACATTTACACAATAGTCCCCTCACAATGAAACTCCACATTGGCAGAAAATATGACCTGCAGTCACCACTGAAGTGCGAGAATAGAGAAGAGAGCATAAAAAAAATGAAAAACAAAGTTCAATCATAGTTCTGCATTCCCAAAGCAAGGCTGAGCCTTCCCCTTGTTAATGTTACTCATGAGGATCAGTCCTTGGAGCACCATCTGCTGGCTAACAGGCTAATCTTATCTCAGCATCAGAAATTAATATTTTATTCATGTAGCAAACACATCAAATGATCCAAAGCATAGAACTGGGTCTCTGCCCGTGTTTTACTCTAGTTTATTTAAATCTACCTGCTTATTTAATTTGTTTCTGAAGCTTCCAAGTGGCAAGTTCGACATTCAATTTTCTAGTAAAGAAGTTCGCTTTTAAGTTTTTTCCAAAAGCTGTCAGTCTCCAACCTTGTTTCCTATCGAGTTTTAAGTATCCCTGCTACTTAAGTGATTGAGTTAGGAGCGGTAGAGATTGAGAATAGTGACTCAGTTTCACGTGACGTGCCTCTGGACCTGTATCATTGGAAATTGTCATGTAATTTGAACATGATGTCCAATGGAGCACATTTATCCACCAAATGGCTACAGCATATCCACCAAATTTTGCCATGATTTGAGTCTTGCATGTTTAAACAACTATAAAGATTCCATTTCCCAACTGCAGAATGGACCAACATATTTGACAGTCAACGTAAAGCATAGTTGTGGATGTGGCAGTCAATTCACACACAGATCAGTGCCTTCAACTGTGGCATGGTAAATTTTTTTAAAATTAGGTCAAATAGGGAGTAGAAATTTGATGAGAGCCCCATGCACTTTCTCCACATAATGCTACGGGACCTCTTGTATCTTTCAGAAAACAGGATCAAATTATTTTCCACTCGGAAGCTCAGTATCTTAAACTAGATCTCTTTCGAAACCTCTGGGTTATTACCTTACACTCCTAACTGAGGCTTAGCCGTGTTGAATCAAACTTGGAATACTGTGTCGCACTTGGAATGTCAACCACCTTTCGTGGATGTAGAGCTCGTCGAAAGAACCAAAGACTTGTTGATCCAAACCAAGGCTTTTATTAGCAAAAGACCGGAGCTCTTCACAGGTGGCCGACCAGTCCAGAATGATCCGACCTGGCTAGGGACACAACCCTTTAAGGCCCAGACAATAGGTGTGGGTTAGCTCTCAGCCAATCGCTGTAAGCTGAATCACGTCTCCAGAATGGAGGACCATCACCTTCCCAAGATCGTGTTATATGGCGAGCTCTCCACTGGCCACCGTGACAGAGGTGCACCAAAGAAGAGGTACAAGGACTGCCTAAAGAAATCTCTTGGTGCCTGCCACATTGACCACTGCCAGTGGGCTGATAACGCCTCAAACCGTGCATCTTGGCGCCTCACAGTTTGGCGGGCAGCAACCTCCTTTGAAGAAGACCGCAGAGCCCACCTCACTGACAAAAGGCAAAGGAGGAAAAACCCAATACCCAACCCCAACCCACCAATTTTCCCCTGCAACCGCTGCAACCGTGTCTGCCTGTCCCGCATCGGACTTGTCAGCCACAAACGAGCCTGCAGCTGACGTGGACATTTTACCCCCTCCATAAATCTTCGTCCGCGAAGCCAAGCCAAAGAAAAAGAAGATGATACACTATGTACATTGGTGATAGATCTGTACTATCACAGTGAAATATTGTTTTGGGATTCTGCGAACAACTTCAGTGTCTCATTAATGTTCACCTCTCGTCAAGAAATGGCTGCGGAAGCAAGCAATTGACAGTCCTTCAAATGATGTTCCTCATCAGGTATTTTTGTGATGGCATTTGCCAATTTTTAAATAAATATTTACAAAGCCAAAGGAACGATGAATCATTAAAACTGCAATGCTCTTTATCAGGTCATGATATTAACAGCTCTCTGGGGTAGCTTTGGGATGCTGAAACTTCCTTTTGTTAGAATATAGAAATGTCAGCAATGAAAGGTACCTCTGTGGGTAGTATTCACAGTGTTAGGTAAAAACATCATGAGCTGGGAATGTAGAAGGAGTCACCCAGTGCTGGGCCGTAACAAGATGCAGTTGTGACCTTGTACTCTCAAGATAAGAGTGGGGATGACAAATTGATGTGCAGGAAACTAGCAGAGAAGGATAGCAACAGTTTATTCATTGGACAATGTCATGGTATGATAATTTACTAAGTACGTATCCTAAAGTATATAAAAAAACACCACTTGCTGATAACAGCAGAATGCGCCTTCTCCAACTAACACTGTTAGTTGCAAGTGTTACAATCCGGCAATAAAGAACAAAGAACCTTGATTTCGACTCAGTCTGGTGTTTGACTCACTCATTCATGAACAAAGCAGACCTAACAACAGGGAAGTCCAATTTTAATTGTTTCAGGTTACTGGGCTCATCAAACTAATGTGTTCAGCTTATACCCATTAATATTGCATAACTTGCTCAATTACATTTTAAATTTAGAATACACCCCAACACCCAATTGATTTGCAGCTCCCTTACGTTTTTAACGAAGGGAGAAAACTGGAGCACCTGGAGGAAGCCCATGCAGACACAGGGCAAATGTACAAACTCCTTACATACAGCGCTGGACTTAAACCTGGGTCATTGGCGCTGTAGTAGCATTGCATTAGCCTCTATGCTAACCGTGCATGCTCTGATGTATTCAGGGTGACTGCAAGTATGCAAAACTGGGAAAGTTCCACATGGTGTACATAAAACCCTTATTCTTCTCCATACCTGACCTGAACAAATGTACATTGGTTGTATATTTAATTTATTGTAATTCAGTGGATCTTTGTGGCAGTGTTTTCTATGTAAATTATGATGATTGTTTATTAAAACATCACAGCACAGTAAGGGCCTTCATCCCACAATGTTGTGTCCACCTACTCAACAAACTAAAGCTTTTCTACTTCATATCCATGACCCTCTATTTTCCTTTCATCCATGTGCCTGTCTAAGAGTTTATTAAATGTCTCTATTGTTTCAGCCTCCACTGCCACCCCCGGGCAATGCATTCCAGGCACCTCAACTCTCTGTGTAAAAAAACTTACCCCTAATGTCTTCCCTATACTTCTCTCCCTTCACTTTGTACAATGTCCAATGGTGTTTGCTACTCCTATCCTGGGAAAAAGGCGCTGGCTGTCCACCTTATCTATGCCCCTAGTAATCATGTAGACCTCTACTAAGTCTCCTCTCATCCCTTTTCCCTCCCACGATTCTCCCTATTACCTTTTTTTAAACAAGGGGACCACATTTGGCATTCTCCAATCCTCCAGTACCTCCCCCGTGTCCAGCGAGGACACAAACATCATTGCCAATGTCCCTCTCTTCCTGGAATAACCAGGAGTATATCTCATCCAGTCCTGAGGACTTACCTATCCTAATATTTTATAAGATCCAGCACTTCCTCTTTCTTAACTTCAATATGCTCCAGCAGATAAGCTTGTTTTACACTGACCTCACATTAACCAATTCTTTTCCCTGGTGAATGTTGAAGCATAGTATTCATTAAGGACCTTTCCAACCTCCTCTGCCTCCAGGCACATGTTGCCTCCTTGATCCTTAAGAGGCCCTACCTTTATTCTCATCATCCTTCTGTTCTTCTACATAGAAGGTCTTAGGGATTTATTTAATCCTACTTGCCAGGGCCTTCTCGTACCACCTTCTGTCTCTCCTATGTCCTAGGTCCTGGAGAAACACTATCTCGTCTTTACTGTGCGAGCATGGTATGATCGATAAATAAAGGTGACGACTGGACTCGAAGTTACTTCCTGGATACCTTATCATTGTCACAAGGCCTTCCTAACTTTTGCTTCCTTTTCCCTCTTAATGAGCAGCGTCATCTGTTTTGTCAACCACAGTTACCTTTTCCTACTCTCTTTTCCCTGTCTCAGTGGGATAAACCTCTCCAGAACCTTGTGTAAATGGTCCCTAAACATCCCCCCTTACTGCTTCTGTGCTTTTCCCTGGGAACATCTGTTCCTAATTTACTCTTCCTAGTTCCTGCCTCATCCCATCATAATTAGTCCTTCCCCATTTTGTCTCCTGTGGTCACTATCCCCGAAATGCTCCAATGCTAGATCCAGTAGGGCCTCCTCAAGTCGGCTGGTCCACAGACTGTGTCAGGAATTCTTCTTGGACACAGCTGACAAATGTTGCCCCATCTATCCCTCTTGCAGTAAGGAGGAGCCAGTCAATATTTGGGAAGTTGAAGTCTCCCATAAAAACAACCCTGTAATTTTTGCTCCATGCCAAAATATGTCTGTTCCTTGGTGTCCTGGGGGATTTTTTGGGGGGCCTATAGATTACTCCCAGTACAGTGATTGCTCCTTTCCTATTTCTGACTTCTACCCACACCAACTCAGTGGACACTCCCTCATCTAAACCCTGGTACCTGCTTCAACCAATCCTATCCTTGCATCAGCCAAGTCTTTGAAATGCCAACAACATCGTAATTCCATGTACTGATCGACGCGCTAGGTCTATCTCCCTAATTTTTAATATTTTTTGCATTGAAATAAACAGATTTCAAACCCTCCAACTGACTATTTAATCTCCCTTCACCTGGCCTGACTTTCCTCATAAATTCAATACCCATTGCATCAACCATTTTGCACCATCCGTTCTATTCTTTGCACTCTCAAACTGGTTCCCATCCCCCTGCCAAACAACTCTCCCCAACCGCTCTAGCAAATCTACCTGCCAGGATACTGGTCATCCTCCAGTCCAGCTGCAACCTGTTCATCTTGTATAGGTCAAACCTTCCCCAGAAGAGATCTACAAAACTGAACAAATGCCCCCTGTACCAAGGCTTCAGCCACACATTCACCTGCCATAGCTTCCTATTCCTGCCCCTACTGGCACATGGCACAGGCAAGCATCCTGAGATTATCACTTGAGGTCCTGCTTTTTAGCTTCCATCCTAACTCCCTATGTTCCCTCTTCAGGACCTCATCCTTACTCCTATCTATGTCATTGGTACCAACGTGGACCATGACATCCGGCTGTTCACTCTCTTGCTTGAGAATGGCATGGTCTCAAGCTGAGATGTCGCTGACCTTGGCACCTGGGAGGCAATATACCATCTTGGACTCTTGATCTTAAGTATCAAACCTCCTATCTGTTCCCATAACTATTAAATCCTGATCTCTATAGCTCTTCTTTTTCCCTCTGAGTCGATGGGCTAGACTCTGTGCCAGAGACCTGACCACTAAGACTTGTGCCTGGTAGATCGTCCACCACAACAACATCCAAAACAGTATACTTATTGTTGAGGGAACAGCCACAGGGATGCTCTGAACTGACTGTCCATTTTCCTTTCCCTCTCCTAATGATCACAGTTTCCTGCCTCTTGGGTATGACTGTCTCCAAGTAGCTTCTGTCTATCCCTCTGCCTCCCATATAGATTTGCACATAGTTAATTTTTTGGGTAATTTCAACAAATATTTTACCTTTGCCTTCGACGATGTTGCAGGGGAGATAGTTTAATTTTCTGGTTGTCTGGAGTCAAAGGTTCTCTATAATTCAAAGTCAGAATATCCCTCATTGATGGAATTTCGATATTTTGCTCAAAATTCCAATCCTGAAATAAATTAGGAAGCAAATTATTCTTTATTGGTATCAATAACAACATAGTAATCATACTTTCAACGACTATCAGTAGTAGCGTGAATGGAAATGGGCAAGGAAAACAAATAAAATAATATTTCTGCAAATAGCATGCGGCTTGAAAGCTCTTGAAATGAGATCTGAATGGATAAAATTCATGCAAACCAGAAAAATCCCAAATTTGGATCGCAGAGGTTCATAATGGCAGCTCAGCACTACTTTCTCAAGGATGAAAGACAACGAGACTTCTGGCAAGCAATGCACACATGCCATTAAAGAATATGATGGAGGAGTTAAATTCTACAGATTTGCAATGCCAAAAAAATTCTCAACACCATATTTTCATTGTTATTTTTTACATTAAAATAAAGCAGTTTGGTCGTACACCATGACAAAAAGTGGCAGAACAGGAAATCAATTAACTCACTGAATTTTGAGACTTATCCCATAGACCTATCCCTTCAGAGCACATGACAAGGTATCCTTAGCTGTTGCAGGAGCCAAGCGGTCTAAGGCCATCAGGGAAGCAAACCGTGTGCATTCCCAACACATTCATAGTCACTTCCTGGACAGCAAGGACACGCGAAGAACATCCAAGATACTATCCCAAACATAAGACTACACCATTTGCCTGGGCTGGTGATGCCTCCCCCCTCCCAGATGGACTGAACAACTTCTATGTGCATTTTGAGGCAAAAAACAATGCTGTTGTGAAGAAGACAACCTCTCCTCCAAATGACCAGGTGCTGTGACTTGCAGTGGCCGAAGTGAAGACGGAGGTAGCCAAGGTCAACCCACAGAAAGCTGCTGGACCAGATAACATTCCTGGCAGAGTGCTCGACGGATGTCCGGCTCAGCAGGCAGATGTTCTCACTGACATCTTTAACATTTCATGTTTCAAAGCCGCCACTGTTGTCCCTGTGCCAAAGAAGTCGCCTGTGTACTGCCTCAGTGACTATCAACCTGTCACACTCACATCCATCGCCATGAAGTACTTCGAGAGGCTCATCATGGGACACATCGAGCTCCTGTTGCCCCTGTCAATGGACTCCCTACAGTTTGCATACAGATCCAACTGCTCTACAGATGATATCATTGCCACCGCCTCCATCTAGCCCTCACCCACCGGGAAAACAAGGACTCGTATGTTCGAATGCTGTTTATTGACTTCAGTTCAGTATTCAACGTAATCAAAATCTTCGCTAGGATTCTCCAAAATAGAATAATACCTAGTGTCGCCGAGAATGTTCTCCCAGAATCACAGTGCGGCTTTCGCGTAAACAGAGGAACCACTGACATGGTCTTTGCCCTCAGACAGCTCCAAGAAAAGTTCAGAGAACAAAACAAAGGACTCTACATCACCTTTGTTGACCTCACCAAAGCCTTCGACACCGTGAGCAGGAAAGGGCTTTGGCAAATACTAGAGCGCCTCGGATGCCACCCAAGTTCCTCAACATGGTTATCCAACTGCATGAAAACCAACAAGGTTGGGTCAGATACAGCAATGAGCTCTCTGAACCCTTCTCCATTAACAATGGCGTGAAGCAAGGCTGCGTTCTCGCACCAACCCTCTTTTCAATCTTCTTCAGCATGATGCTGAACCAAGCCAGGAAAGACCTCAACAATGAAGACGCTGTTTACATCCGGTACCACACGGATGGCAGTCTCTTCAATCTGAGGCGCCTGCAAGCTCACACCAAGACACAAGAGCAACTTGTCCGTGAACTACTCTTTGCAGACGATGCTGCTTTAGTTGCCCATTCAGAGCCAGCTCTTCAGCGCTTGACGTCCTGTTTTGCAGAAACTGCCAAAATGTTTGGCCTGGAAGTCAGCCTGAAGAAAACTGAGGTCCTCCATCAGCCAGCTCCCCACCATGACTACCAGCCCCCCCCACATCTCCATCGGGCACACAAAACTCAAAACGGTCAACCAGTTTACCTATCTTTGCTGCACCATTTCATCGGGTGCAAGGATCGACAACGAGATAGACAACAGACTCGCCAAGGCAAATAGCGCCTTTGGAAGACTACACAAAAGAGTCTGGAAAAACAACCCACTGAAAAACCTCACAAAGATAAGCGTATACAGAGCCGTTGTCATACCGACAATCCGGTTCGGCTCCGAATCATGGGTCCTCTACCGGCATCACCTACGGCTCCTAGAACACTTCCACCAGCGTTGTCTCCGCTCCATCCTCAACATTCATTGGAGCGACTTCATCCCTAACATCGAAGTACTCGAGATGACAGAGGCCGACAGCATCGAATCCACGCTGTTGAAGATCCAACTGCGCTGGGTAGGTCATATCTCCAGAATGGAGGACCATCGCCTTCCCAAGATTGTGTTATATGGCGAGCTCTCCACTGGCCATCATGTCAGAGGTGCACCAAAGAAAGGTACAAGGACTGCCTAAAGAAATATCTTGGTGCTTGCCACATTGACCACCGCCAGTGGGCTGATATCGCCTCAAACCGTGCATCTTGGTGCCTCACGGTTCGGCGGGCAGCAACCTCCTTTGAAGAAGACCGCAGAGCCCACCTCACTGACAAAAGACAAAGGAGGAAAAACCCAACACCCAACCCCAACCAACCAATTTTCCGCTGCAACCGTGTCTGCCTGTCCCGCATCGGACTTGTCAGCCACAAACGAGCCTGCAGCTGACGTGGACATTTACCCCTCCATAAATCTTTGTCTGCGAAGCCAAGCCAAAGAAAGAGACATCAGTACCTGATAAGAAAGTCTAGCCTGCTGGGTGTAAACACCTCCCACTGCAATTGGATTCTCAACTTGCTGTTGGGGAAACCTCAAACAGCACCTCCAAGACCATCACACTGAGCATGGGGTGCTTAGTCCACTCCTGTTCACTCCTCTGACCCACAAATGTGAAGCTAAACCCAGCTTGAACCACATCATCAAGTTCGCTGACAACACGACCGTGGTGGGCCTGATTAGTAAGAAGGACAATTCAGTGTAGAGAAGAGGTGCAGTCACTAATGGACTGGTGCAGAGCCAATAACCTGTATCTGAATGTTAATAAAACAAAAGAGATGGTTGTTCACTTCAAGAGGGCCATGCTCCGCTGACCATTGATGGCTCCACTGTTAAGGTCGTCAAGATATCAAGTTCCTTGGAGTGCACTTGGCAGAGAATCTCACCTGCTCCTTCAACACCATTTCTGTAGCCAAGAAAGCCCAGCAGCGCCTCTACTACCTGTGAAGGCTGAGGAAAGTTCATCTCCCACCCTCCATCCTCATTACATTCCACAGAGGATGTATTGAGAGCATCCTGGGCAAATGCATCACCGCCTGGTTTGGAAGCTGACCTTGGACCGCAAGACCTTGCAGAGGATAGTGAAGTCAGTGGAAAAGCTCTCTTCCTATCATGAAGGACATCTACAGCACTCACAGGCGAAAGGCAATAAATACTGTGAAGGACTCCACACATCCCTCATGTAAATTGTTCTGCCCTTTGGTAGGAGGTATCATAGTACTCAGGCGCTTACGTCCCGATTGGGAAAGTTTTTCCCACAAGCCATTAGGCTCCTGAATTCCTAGGACATATGTGGATAGGGTACTGTGGACTTTCAGTGTATACATCTTAATATTTTAATGTGTTTAACTTCTATTCTAATTCATATTTATGTGAATATGCTCTGTGGTCCTGGAGAAATGCTATCATGTCTTTATCGTGCAACCGACAAATAAAGGTGACTTGACTTGAGAAATCTATCATGCAAAGGTTCTGATGACAAGCATTCAACCTGAAAGTCGATTTTATAATTCATTATTTGAATATAATTGTGAAGGGAAAAGGGGCATAAGAGGACTTACGTTTACTTCATGTTTAACTTGGATTAAGGAAGACATTATTCTCAAAAGCATTCCTTTATTTCTCTCATTTAAGGATTCTGTAATCACAAAACAACATTTATTTCCCTCTTAGTTTGTATTTTTAAAAAATATTTTCCATGCATTTTGTCACTTTTAAAAAACTTTTTTGGGTCAACTCTCAACATTGAGATCAGGTGTTGGCCATTCAGCTTGCTCCGCTATGCAATTGTGTTGCAGATATAAATTGTGAGAGAATGCTCTCTACTTCCCTGATGGAAAGGAGTTGGAGGGAGTCCAAATTCCTGGGAGTCCTTGCATTTCAGAAGACCTTTCCTAGAGCCAGCACATTAAGGCAACTGTGAAGAAGGCATACCCTCCCTTTCCCCTCTCTCTTTTGCCTCTCCCCAACTCCAACCTCTCCCCTCCATCCATCTCTTCCTCTCCTCTCCCCTTCTCAACACTCTCTCCCCCTCCCACTCCTCCATCTACCTCTCCCTCCTTCTCCCCTTCCTCTTTTCCTTCATCTCCCTCCCTCCTCTTCCCCACCTCCCCTTTCCCTCCCACCCCTACCCCTTTCCCCCTCTCCCCTCCCCTCTCCTGTTCCCTGCCCCTCTCTCTTACCCACTCTCTCCCCTTCCTCCCTCCTCTCCTCCTAACCTTCCTCTCCCCCTCTGAACCGCTCTCTCTCACCTCCCATTCCCCCTGCCATCCATCTCCTCAGGTATGGAGATGTTATTGGACACTATCAAATGTCTACGGGAAAACAAGGCGACTGGATTGGCACACATTTACTTCCTTTGCTACCAGTGAATTGTAGATGCTGTTTGTTGTCTCTGCACCTCAGTTACTTGCCAAGAGTAATCCAAGAATTCCACAATATCTAAGATGTTCAAGGTCAATAGACTCATGAGAAAACCTCCAGTTTTTCTGCCAAGTTTCTGATTGAGAATTATATTTTTTTTCCATTCAAGGGCCACAGGCTTTTCAGGTTGAGCCAGCATTTTATTGCCCATTCCTAGTTGCTCTTGAAAACATGGCAATCCGTTGCCTTCTTGACCTGCTCCTTGATATAGCGGATCATCCTAAATAATCTTCAGGAGGGGTGCACAGGATTTTGAAACAGCAATACATTTCTAAGTCAGAATCCTGTGCTGCTTGGAGGATAACTCCTAGTTGGTTGTATTCTCATGCTTTTGCTGCCCTTATCCTTTCAGCTAAAAACACAGAAATGCTGGAGGAACTCTGCAGGTCCCGCAGCGTCCATAGGAGGTAAGGATACATTACTGACGTTTTAGACCCGAGTCCTTCCTCAAGGTATGAGCATAATGTTGTTCCACGTTCTATGTTCCAGTGTGTCCAAATTGTTGCTGTTGTGGTGAAGTGAGTGAATGGTTGTGCATGGGGTGCCAATTAAGTGTGCAGCTAATGACTTGTGTAGTGTCAAGTTTTATCATCATCTGATCACACATGTACAACCTGACGAGAAACAGCGTTCTCCAGTCCTCGGCGCAAACACGCCACCAGACATAACACACATACAGACAAACAATACATATGCAGTGCAAGTATTCAAATATACAAATAAATAAAATATTGTTTTGTAAATATGAGAGTCTCGGATGGTGAGAGTGAGCAGTTCCTTTGGTCGTTCATCATTCTCACTCCCTGTGGGAAGAAGTTGTTCCTCAGCCTGGTGGTGTTGGCTCTGATCCTCCTGTATCCCTTTCCTGATTTGAGCAGCTGAAAGATGCTGTGTGCAGGGTTGAAGAGGTTGAAGATTTTGCACTCCCTCCTCAGACAATGATCCCCAAGATAATGTTGATGCGGGGGAAGGAGACTTCAGTGATCCTTCCTGCCACTTTTATTGTCCTTGGATTGCCACAAGACTCGTATCACCAGGTTCAGGAACAGTTGTTACCCCCTCCACAATCAGACTCCTCAATGACAAACTCAATCAAAGGCTCATTTAAGGATTCTAAATTGTGCACTTTATTGATTTTCTTTTGCTCTCTCTGTGTTGCAGTGTCAGTTTGTTTACATTTGTTATCTCTTTACAGTTCTTTGTTTATTTACATGTTTACACTGTGTACAGTTATTTTTTTGCCCCACCAATTAGTGGTAATTTAGTCGCAGCCGCAGTATAAAGGAAGCTCAGGGTTGTGTGTGATGTATGTATGTACTCTGACAATAAATCTGTAGTGGGGAGCATCAGGTTCAGGTTTCAGAAGGTGATCGTTCCTGTTCCACTTGAAGTCTATGATCATCTCCTTCATCTTGTCCACGCTGAGACTCCGGTTGTTACTCTTGCTCCATATCACTAGATTTTCCACCTCTTCTCTGTCGTGTGGCTCATCGTTGTTGCTTTATTTTAATTTTCGTGCTTGTGCCTTTGCGTTTTCTGTGTTTTTTTTTAAACTTTTCCAGAGAGGGCTGGAGTTCCCCGACCGGCCACTACTCCATCACGTGACTCCTTCTCATCGCTGTTGCTGATGAGACCAATGACTGTTTCGTCATCTGCAAACTTTTTTTTTAAATTTTTTATTTTTCACACCATAAATCACATTAGCCATGATATACACTATTTCTTTTTCACACATATACAGTGACTTTTTCTCCCCCCCCCCCCTCCTCCCAAGCCACCCCCCACCCCCCACCCTCATCCATTTTAGGTATACAATCTAGGTTGCATTAAGCCAGTCAGACAATGTTGTCATTCAACAAAAATACACCAGAAATTCTACTGAGTCCATTCTTTTCTTTCCTTCTCCTTCCATCAACTTAGGTAATGTTTGTCCCCGGTAGGTTTTCGCTATTGTATTTAATGTAAGGCTCCTATACTTGTTCGAATATTTCAATATTATTTCTTAACCTATATGTTATTTTTTCTAATGGAATACATTTATTCATTTAAATTTAGTAGTTTCTTTCTTTTAATTTGGTTATGTATTCCCTTACTATTTAAAGTCATATAGTTCAGCGTTGCACTTTTATATTTTGTTTATCTTCTCTTTCCGTTTTTCCATCATTACCTTTCCTCCTTTTCCATTTCTGTTTTCTTATTTTCAACTCTTTATAAGACAACATTCCTACAACATCCAACATTTTCCTTATTCTCCTATTTCTATCTTATTTATCCCCAATCTCCCCTTCCCCTCCTGAGTTGTCCTTTATCCCTTGTCGGACAACCACATCTCCCCTCTCCATTTGGATTTGCGAATCCACTCGCAAGCGTCAACTGATTTTGCAGTGACCGCTATTTCCCCCCACCCCGCCCCCCCAGAAAAGATTTCACTTTTCATATGTCACAAAGGTCACTCTTTTAATTCCCTCCTTATTCTCTCTATTCCATTACCTTCCCTTATTAATTCTTGTCTATACTATCTATATTTTCCTCTAAGTACAGATACATTCACGTATGCACATTATCTCTATTCACTCTTATACCTCTTTACCCGCATACATATCAATCGTGATCATTTTTACTCTCATTACCCGTCTTCATCCCTTAGTCTATTTTTGTCTTTACCCACATACATATCAATCGTGATCATTTTAGCTCTCATTACCCGTCTTCATCCCTTAGTCTATTTTTGTCTTTACCCACATACATATCAATCGTGATCATTTTAGCTCTCATTACCCGTCTTCCTCCCTCAGTCTATTTTTGTAATTGTTCTGCAAATTTTCGTGCTTCTTCTGGATCCGAGAATAGTCTGTTTTGTTGTCCTGGAATAAATATTTTCAATACCGCTGGATGCTTTAGTATAAATTTATACCCTTTCTTCCATAAAATCGCCTTTGCTGTATTGAACTTTTTTCTCTTCTTTAGGAGTTCAAAACTTATATCTGGATAAATGAAGATTTTTTGCCCTTTATACTCCAGTGGTTTGTTGCCCTCTCTTACTTTTTCCATTGTCTTCTCCAGTACCTTTTCTCTTGTAGTATATCTTAGGAATTTTACTACAATAGATCTTGGTTTTTGTTGTGGTTGTGGTTTAGAGGCCAATACTCTATGTGCCCTTTCTATTTCCATTTCTTGCTGTAGTTCTGGACATCCTAGGGTCTTAGGGATCCACTCTTTTATAAACTCCCTCATATTCTTGCCTTCTTCATCTTCCTTAAGGCCCACTATCTTTATGTTATTTCTTCTGTTATGGTTTTCCATTGTATCTATTTTTTGAGCTAGTAGTTCTTGTGTCTCTTTAGTTTTTTTATTAGATTCCTCCAATTTCTTTTTTAAGTCTTCTACCTCCATTTCTGCTGCTACTGCCCGCTCTTCCATCTTGTCCATTTTCTTTCCCATTTCTGTTAAGGTCATATCTATTTTATTCATTTTCTCTTCTGTGTTGTTTATTCTTTTCTTAAATCCTTAAATTCCTGTGTTTGCCATTCTTTAAATGACTCCATGTATCCTTTAATAAGAGCAAGTATATCCTTTACCTTGCCTTTCTTTTCTTCTTCTATTTCACCGTACTCTTCCTCTTCTTCTTCCTCTGGGTTGGCCATCTGTTGTTTCTTTGGTGCCCTTTCCTCCTCTTCTTTCTTGTTTCTATTGTCTTCTGTGGTCTCTTCTTGCTGCAGGTGTTCTGCAGCTGTCGTTGCCGGCTGTGGAGATCGACTCCCCAGCTGGTCCCCCCTCCCGTCGGTGTGTTTTTTTTCATTCGCATCGCGCATGCGCGATTCTTCGCGCATGCACGGTTGCGCACTTTTACTCAGCTCAGCGAGCCATTTTTGTAGTCCATTATTTACCGACCTGAGGGAGCGGGTTTCTCTCTCCGCAGCGGGCCTCTTCGGACAGGTAAGGCCTTCACCTTTTTCCTCCTTTGTCTTCTCTTCCTCTCTTCTTACCGTTGCTTTCGATTTTTCTTTTTTTGTCGCCATCTTCTTTCCACCTTTATACTCACTTTTCTGTAACTTTTATTTCTGTGCCTTTGTGTTTTCCTTTGTTTTTCCCGACTTTTCTGGAGAGGGCTGGAGTTCACCGTCCGGCCACTACTCCATCACGTGACTCCTCCGTCATCTGCAAACTTGATGACCCTGTTGGAGCTGGATCTGACAATGCTGTTGTCTGTAGTGTAAACAGGAACAGGCTGAACACACAATCCTGATGTGTGCCAGTGCTCAGTATTACGGTTCTTGACATTCTGCTACCAACCCGGACTAGCTGTGGTCTTTTCGTTAGGAAGTCCGGAATCCAGTTACAGAGTGGGGTGTTTAGTCCCAGTGAGGACAGCTTCTCCACCAGCCTCTAGGGAATGAATGTATTCAATCTTGAGCTGAAATTGATGAACAGCAGCCTGGCATATGAGGTGTTGTTCTTCAGGTGGGTCAGGACAGAGTGAAGAGACAAGACTATAGCATTGTTGGTGGTACGGTTTCTTCTAAAGGCAAATTGAAATGGGTCCAGCATCTCTGGGAAGTGTGCTTTGAACCATTCCATAACCAGACACATCAAGGTGGAGGTCATTGAGGCCTGTTATTGTCGTCCTCTTGGGTATTGGAATGATAGTGGCTGATTTGAACCCTGCAGGACGATGAACTGCTGCAATATGGTGTTGAAGATGTCCGAGAAGACCTCTGTCAATTGGTCTGCACAGTCCTTCATTACCTGATCTGACCGTCTTGCGTGGGTTCACCTTGGATAGGATTCTCCTCAGCTCAGCCACAGCTATAGAGGGGGACACAAGGCTTTCTTTGGCATCATCCTGTTCTTCCCTTCAAACCGTGCATAGAAGATGTTCAGTCTTTCTGGAAGAGAGACATCATTGTCTTTAACTACAAGGATGACATGATTTGTTTTGGTCTTGATCCCTTGCCACATGTGCCTCATGTCGCATAGCTGTCTGTGTACCTTCTGTGCATAACCCTGCTTTGCCTTCCACATTGCATTGAAGACATTCAACATGGATGTAAGAAGAATAAAGGGTTATGGGTGTGAGGCTGGGAAAGATCAGGTTGTTGAGGAGTAGGTTTACATAGGTCGGCACAACACTGTGGGCTGAAGGCTCTGCCTTGTGTGATAGTTGTAAAACATGAAAATCTGCAGACTGTGATTATAGTAAAAACCTAGAAATAGTGGAGGAACTCAGATCTCGCAGCATCCATAGGAAGTAAAGGTATAAATAGTAATGCTCTATGCTCTAGTACATCCAAACTACTGCTGCTGAGGTTGTGGTGATGTGAATGAGAGAATGGTTGTGCATGAGGTGCCAATTAAATGTGCTGCTATGACCTGAATAATGTTGATCACCCTGAGTGTTGTTGGATTTGCACTTATCCAAGCAAGGGGAAAATATTCCATTGTGGCGGCCTGCCACCACAGAGATTGAGCCAGCACATTGCACAATGCGCACGGTAGTAACAGCAGCATAACACACCCCCCTTAACACAGTGAACTGGTGCAGTTGAAAGTTGGAGCAGTACAAGACCAGCAGCCCTAAAATAGCACTGGCCAAGCTGCCCAGCTAACAGATCATAACAGACTGGGGAAGAAGGGCATTCACATGCAAGACTGTTCCCGCCCGCTATTGTTATTCCTGCAGCTGATGTCAGCCAATCAAACAAACGGCGGGAACTCCAACTATATAAAAGGAGCCTTTCCAGCCTCAATAAATCTCAGAGCTTAACCTCCCACACTGTGAGTGTGTGTTTCTTTGTAGCAGTCGGCTACAATTGGTGACCCTGATGGTTTAGACGGCACTAAACCCAGTGATGGATAGCGATCAGCGAGTTCAGCCTCAAGCTCCTGACCTCTGGACAGTTCAACCCAGTGTGTGGTTTCACCAGTCTGAGGCTCAGTTCCAGATTCGGGGCATCACATGTGAGACCACACGATACTACCACGTGGTCAGTGGCCTGGATCCCAAGATTGTAGACAGAGTGGCCAACTTTATCCACAGGCCACCATCGGAAGGCACTTACACTACCTTCAAAGAGCTAATAACTGAGACCTTCAGGCTCTTGCAACGAGAGAGAAGGCATGGCTGCTCCACCTGGATGGGCTAGGGGACAGATCCCCATCAGCGCTCATGAATGAGATGCTGGCCCTCCTGAGAGACTATGAACCCGGCATCATGTTCGAGAAGGTGTTCTTGGAGCAGCTGCCCGAGGACATCCAACTGCTCCTGGTTGATGTGAATTTCAGCGATCCCTGGAAAGTTGCAGCACCTGCAGATATTCTGTGGAAGCAGAAACAGAAGTGCTCGGCTACTGTGGGCTTGTCACGAAGTCTCGCAACCAAACCAAGGCAGGCCATGGTAAGGAGTGGAAGATGGGGTTCCGAGGCCTGCCAATGCTGGTCGCCCTGCGAGTTCCATGGAAATGACAAGGCCAGCCAACACTGATGGCCATGGTGGCTGGCCATCAAGAGAGCCTCCTGTATGTATGGGATCGCCCTTCCAGTAGATGATTCTTGGTGGATACATGAGCGGAGGTCAGCGTGATACACCCAACCGGTTTGGACACTTGATGAAGAGCGGGCCCCGTGTTGAGGACTGCCAACAACTGCAGTATACGGACCTATGGCACACGAAGGGCCGAGCTGCAGTTTGGAAGCAGTCACATCTCGTGGGAGTTCACGCTGGCCGCAGTGGAACAGCCAATCCTCGGAGCAGACCTTCCTGCGGGCCCACAGCCTCCTAGAAGTCCTTAAGGGCAAGAGACTTGTGCACACAGACATTTCAAACCTTCTCACTGAGGGATGCCAGGCTTCCAGCACTGCACCTGGACTTTGTCCACAGCTCAGACGATGAGTTCTCCAAGGTGCTGACTGAATTCCCGACAATCCTTTCCCCTCAGTTCATGGTGGAGGTCCCTTGACATGGCATCACGTCCTTACCAAGGGTACACCTCTCCATGCAAGGGTGAGACTACTTCCCCCAGAGAAGCTCCAACTGGCCAAGGAGGAGTTCTGCAAGCTTGAGGAGTTGAGCATTGTTCAACAGTTGGACACTCCATGAGCTTCTCCCCTGCACATGGTGCCTAACAGCGGGAACTCCAATTGTATAAAAGGAGCCTTTCCATCCTCGATAAATCTCAGAGCTTAACCTCCCACACTGTGTGTGTGTGTGTGTTTCTTTGCAGCAGTCGGCTATACCATCACACTTCGGACTTGAGCGTTGTGGTTAGTGGGCAGGCTTTGGGAAATTAAGAGTTGAGTTACAGCTGGTGATGATGGTTTTCAATATTTACAAGTTGTAATTTTTCATTTGTTCTCAAGCCATAAACATCTAGTCCATGGTGTTGCGATGGGTATGAAGGTGGCTGATTAGATCAATCTGAGCTACAAAGTTCCTTCCACATTGGTGAAAGAGTTGTTGGGACCCTGTGGTTCTTGATTTTTTTTTAGATTCTCTTTTTCTCTTTGCTTCCTCCTTACCAGCTTCCTCATATGGAGAACTACTTTTTAGGCTGGTGCACAAATCAATCCAGCCCTTGTTCCAACTGGTCAATGTTGAAACTCTTCAGCGACGTTCCAAGAGAGTCATTAATTTTTTTTTCTCTGTGCACGACTGGTTCAAGACTCTTGTCTTTTAGGAACTCTAATCTTTATTTTCCTCAACCTCTATGTATAAATGAGTCAGGCTTCACTGTAACAGGTGGCATAAAAATGAGACACACATATTCACACACTCTCAACTCCAGCTTGGCTTTGGTGGTAGTATCCTTGCCTGAATCAAAACTTTATGATTAAAGTTACAGTTCAAAATTTGCCTAAGGAACCTGGATCAGTTCTGTGGAAGGTTTTAGATTTCCCATCCTTTTTGCATATGATTGTCACATTAAGACTGATACATTGATATACCGGTAAAATCAGAAAGTTCTTCAATTCAAGATTGACTGTCAGATCAAGATCCAAGATTCAGTTTATTATCAAGGTAATAAATTTCATGTTACATGAAATTTATTTTTTCCCGCTGCAAGGTGGACAGATTCGCCACTGGCAAGAATTGCCTAAAAACCTCTTAGAGTTCTTACACTCAGGCTTACAGTGAAAGAGAGAAAAAAGCAGAGTCACTGAGTGTCCATAGATTCACCTCCAGCACTTCCACTGTCCAGTCCAAACCAATGGCCCCTGAGTTCCAGATCTGAACCTCCGACACAGTCAGGAACCCTTTAGTGCTGTTGGCACCTCCTTGCATCCTGGTTCCAAGACCTGGTACCCCTCTAGACAGTTCGAGCCAGTCTCCAGCAGTCCACAGACCAGCATGAGTTTCCCAACAGCAGTCTTCAGCAGCCCACAGCTTCCGCGGGTTCCTTACCTCGAGTCTCCAGCAGTTCACTGCATGCACTGGTCCCTCAGCCGCAGAGCCCTCTTACTGGACCGCCACCATGATCACTGTCCCCGCGGGTCATCTTCTCCCTCTCAGACGGAGGGTGGTCTTTCTGTATTCTGGTGCCCTGCTCCAGTCCTTCACTTCCCTGAAGTTTGCAGCCCATCGAGGCTGCTACCATCTTGATTGCAGACCCACAATCGCGGGATTTCAAATAAAACCCCCCACGTCGGCTTCCTCAATGGGCAATTGAAAGCCCATACAGAACCGACAGCTGTATCTCTGCTCCCTCGCTCCCCGTGGGTCCGCACCAGTGGCAGTGCCGCCATTTTGAGTCACATACCTTACTTCCTCTGTCATAGCAGAGTTCCTGTATAACTTGCCTTTAATATTAAGATTATGGCTCTAGATTTCCCACTCAAAATAAATTATTTGCATCCAATCTATTAAATCTCTAGTATTAAACAATTCAATAACAGATAACCCCAAACTACAATCAAGCCTTGCCTCAGAATTCAGATTATTGGTTGCAGTATAGGTCATACCGAATAAGTCATAAAGGACTCCCCTAACACTATAACAGTGCCAGCAACCGGGGTTCAAATCCCGTGCTGTCTGTACGGAGTTTGCACGTTCTCCTCATTTCTGTGAGGGTTTCCTCCAGGTGCTCCAGTTTCCTCCCACCCTTCAAAATGTACTGGCGGTGTAGGTGAATTGGGTGTAAGTGGGCAGCACGGGCTTGTGGGCCGGAAGAGCCTGTTACCGTGCTGGATGTCTACATTTAACATTTAGAAACAGGCTCTTTGGCCCTTTATTGAGTACCCACACATCCCATTATTAGCACTTGGTCTGCAACCTTCTACGCTGTAGCAAATTGTTATGAGAGTACTTGCCTCCACCATCCCCTCAGGCAGCAGCGTTTCAGTTTCCAACCAGTCTCTGGGTGAGAAGGTTCTTCCTCAGATCCCTTGTAAATCACCCCATAACTTTCCAAATTCCAGGCTTTTAAACTGTAACTGTAATCCACCTTTGCATTCCAGTGATTCCCTGCCACATCTATTGTTTCCAATTCTAAGTTCTAAAATCGCAGCCATCACACAGAATTCTGTCTAGTTCCAATGAACAAGAGAACAATATATACACAACCCTTGAGGGGGTACAGAGGTCAATTATTTTGCAGTGGGCTCTCCTGCCTCCATGACAAGCTCCACCAGCTCTCGGAAATAGAATCTGCAGGCTTTTTTTTGTTGTGGACAGTGTGAGAGATGGGAAAATTGACCTAAAATTATGAACATGGAAGAAACTAAAGTTCATCAGTAAAATGGCTGAAACCAGTTCAAACAGGATAAGTTTGGGGCTTAGGATGCAGGAAAGCAGAGTCAGCACGATTAACATAAGAATCTTCTATCCTTTGTGACAAGACCATAGGACTAAGATAAGGAATGGTAAGGTACAATAGAATGTAGGAAGTTGAGGTAGTCTGGATCAGATAAGGGTCTCCTAGCCCTGGACAGAAGTACCAAGTCATACATTTCTAATTAGCTAACCATACACAGATTTATACATATGAAATTAGCCAACCCTAGATAGAATGAGTCAACTCTGCATATCAAGAGACTGTAGCCCAGAGAATCAGGAAGGTGTGAATAAGGACAATGACATGAAGGGACACCGACAGGATACCCCCCCTGGTCCTCCAAGTGTACTGAAACTGCACGTAGGCAGGAAGAATTACCTATGCCAAACCCATTCAGGGGGCAGAAGAATGTAAGGGGGAGGGCATTCTGATACTGAAATTGACTGTATAAAAGTTGGGTGAGCCCCAGTATGTGTGTGTATTCCCAGGGTAAGGGGAAGCACCCAACTTTGCATTGTTGTAGTAATAAATGTTCTTTGTTCTCAATTTTTGTCTCGAGCAATTTCTTTAAAGGTACTTTAATTCCTAACAAATGGGGGCTCGTCCGGGATCACACTCCCTCCACTGACAGAGTACCCCGACGACGAGAGTAGGTGCACCCTGGCTGATTCAGCTGGACTCACGGGCGACGGGTGGCTGGTCAGTGGAAGAAGCGAGTGATATCCGAGAAGAGGCATTGAGAACAAACGGCGGAAGGACGCGCGCTAGAGCAGTACTGCCAGAACTCGGTAAGAGTATTTT
This sequence comes from Narcine bancroftii, assembly GCF_036971445.1. Lineage (NCBI taxonomy): Eukaryota > Metazoa > Chordata > Chondrichthyes > Torpediniformes > Narcinidae > Narcine > Narcine bancroftii. The sequence goes on from NC_091481.1 coordinate 74,459,887, forward strand.
ACTTGTTCCTAAGTATGGGAATAGCGGGCAGTAGAGATGAGAGTCCTGACACAGGACGTGACCACCAGATAGCTACGTACAGCCCGCTTGGGATGATGTTATCTGAGTGGGGCACAGGAAAGACCCGCGGTAAAGACAGACTAGCGGGCAGTAGAGATGAGAGTCCTGACACAGGACGTGACCACCAGATAGCTACGTACAGCCCGCTTGGGATGATGTTATCTGAGTGGGGCACAGGAAAGACCCGCGGTAAAGACAAACTGACGACGGTCAGATATTGTTGTAATGAATGGGTGGGATACCCGGTTAAAGGGAGCTCCGTGTACTGGCCAAAATTCGGATCCGAGGATGAATGGATGTGTGAAGCTTTGAACTTATGGCTCTATCAAAACCAGCCAGACAATGTTGAGAGCAGGGAATATGCAGCCTGCTGGCTCAAGGGATCCATTGAACAGCTGGTTTTGAATGAGAAAGAATCCAGGGATAAGAGAGAGGAGGAACCTCTTGTCCCTGAACCACAGGGTTGGGATGTGTTACATTCCCTCCCTCCACCCTATGTTCCTCCTATGCCGGCTCCTATCTTTCCTTCCCCTCCTATGACCTACCCTTCTGCACCTTCCCCACCTCCCCCACCACTAGAGAAGAGAGCAGGAGTGGTATGATAACTTGCTCACAAAGCACTCGATTACCACCTCTGTTGGCAGGAGAGAGAGGTAACTTTAATTCAGAACAGCGTGAGACTCTTCAGGAAGAAAGGGCAGAACCCTTTGATTCATTTCCCAGGGAGCAGGAACCCAGACCTAATAAGCCAGAAACCAATTGGATGAGACCACTGCGGGAAGTTCCCATGAGAGAGGGTCTCGGTTTCGTAAATGTGCCCCTGACCAGTACTGAAGTGTGTAACTTTAAGAAAGAACTGACCTCCCTGATAGAAGATCCCCAGGGATGTGCCGAACAGTTAGACCAATTTTTGGGACCAAATATATATACAATATGGGGGTCTCGACATAGAATCCCCAGCAGGGGAACAATTGGTACTAACAGGTTTTGTTACCAACTCAGCCCCAGACATTAAGAGAAAATTACAAAAGACAGAAAATTGGCATGAGCAGGGAATAACCCAGCTTCTACAGATCACACAAAAAGCATTTGTCCAGACATCTGAGGATAAGCAGAAAGCAAAGGCTAACATTTTGATGCAAGCAGTTAAAGGAATAGTAGATGAGTAACATGAAAAAAAAAAGGCAGGGACTGTGTGCCAGCTCCTGAATGTTGGGAGAAGTGCAGGGAGTGGGAGAGTAGAGACCAGAGATAATTTCATAAATCACGACTTCCCACTTCAGTCACTGACCAATATTGATTAAAATTCATGCTAAAAATTAAATGTCATAAATGATCGTTTTTCAATACTGTAGAATTAGCGAATTTAACTACCAGTTAATTCCAATTTATGAAATAAATTGTATTTAAATGTGATTTTGCACAGGGAGTACCTGAGAGTTGAGTGATGTTATAACATTTGCAGGGAGAAATGTTTGCGCAAATAGGGTGAGTTCTATACATCTTAACTTTAAGTGTATGTGAGATAAAGAAAGGATCTGATGTGTAAAGTGGCTGGATCAGCCAGTTGAAGGGGGAGTGTGCATGTCCCTTTAAGTACACTGTGGCACTTGAAATTGAGGCTTCAGGCTCTTGTCTTGCAGTTAGAGGTATGGAGCCCTATCAACACATTTAATACATTTCTTCTACACATTCAGCAGTCAAGGTCCGTGAGTTTAAAGATCACCCACTTCTGGAGAATAAAGATACCTCTGGGGATTCCTATGGGGATTCCTATAAGTTTAATCATTCATTTCTCTGGTGCATTTTCCTCTGGAGTGAAATTAATGCCTCAGCACAATTTCTCTGTATTGCCGCTGTTATTTAATTCATGATAACTTTCCCCCATTCATCAGGTTTATATTTAAATCCGGTAGTGCGGAAGTTACATTGTAAATAATCACGGAGGTAAATCCTGCGCAACTGGATTCAGCTTAATGGAGAAATAAACCTGCGAACTGGTCTATGGTGCTGTGTGAGTACTGCAATAGGTGGAATATGATTTAAATTGGTGGCATAGTTCAGAACAATTGGGTGCATAAGAATAATAATATCATTAAGAACTCACAGATCTTGTACCAGATGCTATTCAGTACATCTTGACTTAAGGACTGGAGAAATTGGCATGTTAGAATGAGATTGGCATGGTACCAATATTTCTTGATTCAATAATGACTCCACAAGCTCCAGGATTCATGCAGCAGAACTTTTAAGTGGAATATAATAGAAACTAGCCTGTACTTAAATTATTGTGTGTGCAATCTTCATAAGAACATCTTTTAACTTTTTTTTGGTGCCTGTTTTACAGACTGTTTTAAATAAGGCCAGCTCCTGTGAGCTGTGGCACAAGGCATTTTACTTAAGGCAGAACTAAAGGTTGAATATGTTTCAAGTTCTCTTGCAGGGGCTCTTGTGCTGCAATGTCTGTTATGTACTCACTCTAACAAATTGGAGGGTTGTGCCCCATACAGACAAGCAGCTCCAACTGCATTTTAATAAGGTCTAACATATTCAAAACCCATGCAAATATGGTTTGTGTTTCATTTTACAATTTTTACACTAACACAAAGGAAAGTCAGATTGTTATTCATTTTATTAAAATCTAGTGATTGGTTATATGTAAAAGCATGGCAAGAGGATCAACTAAAACCTGCCTGGGATGGTCCCTTCTGTGTACTTTTAATTACAGACACAGCAGTAAGAACAAGAGAGAAAGGCTGGACCCACATTCAAAGAATTAATGACAAAGTGCCATAATGTTACAATTTTATTCGTTTTTTTAATGGTTTATTCAGTTTTGTGTATTTTATTGCTGTTTTCAATGAGCTTTACATTTATCGTGGTTTATTCAGTTTTGTGTATTTTATTGCTGTTTTCAATGAGCTTTACATTTATCGTGGTTTATTCAGTTTTGTGTATTTTATTGCTGTTTTCAATGAGCTTTACATTTATCGTGGTTTATTCAGTTTTGTGTATTTTATTGCTGTTTTCAATGAGCTTTACATTTATCGTGGTTTATTCAGTTTTTGTGCATTTTATTGCTGTTTTCAATGAGCTTTACATTTATTGTGGTTTTATTCAGTTCTTCTTGCATTTTATTGCTGTTTTCAATGAGCTTTACATTTATTGTGGTTTTATTCAGTTCTTCTTGCATTTTATTGCAGTTTTCAATGAGCTTTACATTTATTGTGGTTTTATTCAGTTCTTGCATTTTATTGCAGTTTTCAATGAGCTTTACATTTTTTGTGTTTTATTAAGTTCTTATTGTATTTTAATGAGCTTACATGTATTCTTCATTGTTGTTTACTAATTTCTTTGAAATATTGTTCGTTAATGTTTTAAGCCCCCCTGGAATAGGGGCAGCAGAGGTTACAATTCAGCTCCTTTAGAATGTAGACAGGGCATAGATTTAATGTATAGTCATAATGGGATATAAGGGATCCCAATACGGACCAGGGGAATTAAACAGCTTTAGTGGAGTACTCTCGATGTTTTAAGTACTTCTGGAGAAGGGGTAGCAGAGGTTACAGATTGTACTGTTTTACAGGCTAGAGAGGGCATAGAGGCAAGGTATTTAGAATACGGATCAGGGAAACACAGTGGGGATAGGCAGTCACACAGTGAGGCACCTGTGTACACAGACTAACCGCAAAACAAACAATGTACATTTCACACAAAGGGGGAAACTAACAAGCTAACCGCAAAACAAACAGACACTTCACACAACCACGAGACACATAATCCCCCACCTGGCTCTCTCTCTCTGATCATCCCTGAAGGGGAACACCTGTTTTCAGGGAGCTGCTGCTCATCTGGTGCTTATATAACGTGGAAAGGAGCGAAGTAGAGTGCAGGGTGTCAAAATCCTCACAAAGGACATTGGATTGTACATGTAGCAGAGAGAGAGAGAGTTGACACATATGCTAATGTACACAGACAGGCTGCAACTCACAAGTTCAATGAATGTTAGCAGACAAGCTGCAACACACAGTTAAATCACAAGAAACAATCCCCCCCCAGCTTGGTCTCTTTTCATCACCCCATGAAAGGGAGCACCAGTTTCCAACAACGTGAGCTGCTTGACACTTTAATATCAGGCTCCAAACAGCCTTCGGAGATCGGTGGCCCTAGGGTTCGGGGCTGAAGGGGACATCAGATACTAGCCACAATCAAACGGAACCGCCTGACTACTGCGACTCGTTCGCTGCTGAAGGCAGCGCTTCTCATAGACTGCGACTCGTTCGCTGCTGAAGGCAGCGCTTCTCATAGACTGCGACTCGTTCGCTGCTGAAGGCAGCGCTTCTCACAGACTTCGTCGGGACAACACTTAACAAAGGTCGTGTGCTTCAAAGACACTGCTTCCATATTTCAACGTATGGGATGGACTAGACTCTTTACTGAGAACTGGAGCCTGATACTCCAAACCCTAATAAGCAGCTGGACTCACTCCCCTGACCTTCATGGTGCTCCCCTACCTAAAGACTTTACACAGACATTACAATTCGGTTATTGACCAGCTGGGTAAAACTACACCTTACACTTGAAAGATCAGTGTTACTGATCTAAAAGAAAAGTGAGGAAGGGGGGGGGGGGGATCAGTCACACTGACACTAGTAACCAAAGATCAGTAACACTGATCATGGTGAAAGATCAGTATTACTGATCTAAAAGAAAAGTGAGGATTGTGAGAGATGGGAAAATTGACCTAAAATTATGAACATGGAAGAAACTAAAGTTCATCAGTAAAATGGCTGAAACCAGTTCAAACAGGATAAGTTTGGGGCTTAGGATGCAGGAAAGCAGAGTCAGCACGATTAACATAAGAATCTTCTATCCTTTGTGACAAGACCATAGGACTAAGATAAGGAATGGTAAGGTACAATAGAATGTAGGAAGTTGAGGTAGTCTGGATCAGATAAGGGTCTCCTAGCCCTGGACAGAAGTACCAAGTCATACATTTCTAATTAGCTAACCATACACAGATTTATACATATGAAATTAGCCAACCCTAGATAGAATGAGTCAACTCTGCATATCAAGAGACTGTAGCCCAGAGAATCAGGAAGGTGTGAATAAGGACAATGACATGAAGGGACACCGACAGGATACCCCCCCTGGTCCTCCAAGTGTACTGAAACTGCACGTAGGCAGGAAGAATTACCTATGCCAAACCCATTCAGGGGGCAGAAGAATGTAAGGGGGAGGGCATTCTGATACTGAAATTGACTGTATAAAAGTTGGGTGAGCCCCAGTATGTGTGTGTATTCCCAGGGTAAGGGGAAGCACCCAACTTTGCATTGTTGTAGTAATAAATGTTCTTTGTTCTCAATTTTTGTCTCGAGCAATTTCTTTAAAGGTACTTTAATTCCTAACAACAGTGAGGGGTTTCTAAGTTTGCAGAGGGATCTGGACCAGCTGTAAAAGTGGGTTGAAAAATGGCAGATGGAATTTAAAGCAGAAAAGAGTGAGTTGTTGCATTTTGGAAGGCCAAACCAAGAAAGGACATACACAGTATGGCACTGAGGAGTGAGGGTTTTGGGAATCCAGGTACATAATAGGGTTGTAAAGAGAGTTTTTGGCACATTGGCCTTCATAAATCAAAGTATAGATAGATTTCTACTTACAACATCCCAACATACGATATTTCAGTTACAACGGTTCTGTTCTCGCGTTTTTCGGCGAAAGCTCCCTTTTTTACAGCGAAATCTTGCATAATTTCAGCAAATCTAGCGCTTTTCAGCAAATCTCGCATTTTTTGGCAAAATCTTGTGTTTGTTTGGCATATCTTGCGCTTTTCGGCAAATCTCGTATTTTTTCGCCCGATTTCAACTGATGATCATTTCAACTTCCCAGAACTGAGTAAGTCGGGGTCTCCCTGTGCATAGGAGTTATGGTAAAGTTATACAAGACATCAGTGGGGCCAAATTTGGAATATTGTGTGGAGTTTCGGTCACCGAACCACAATAAGATAGAAAGCGTGGGGAGAAGATTTACTAGGATGTTGCCCGGACCTCAGGAACGGAGTTACAGGGAAAAGTTAATTAAGGTTAGGACTTTATTTTTCTAAGGAGCATAGAAGAATGAGGGCAAATTTGATAGAGGTATTTAAAATTATGAGGGGGGGTAGAGAGAGTAAATGTCGATCGGCTTTTTCCGCTGAGGGTCGGAGAGATACAAACCAGGGGGCGTGGGCTAAGGGTGAAAGGGGAAAGGTTGGGGGGGGATCTTCTTCACACATCGAGTGGGCAACGGGCTGCCAGCTGAAGCGGTGAATGCGGGCTCAATTCTTACATAGGCAGGAGGCAACGTGGAGGTGCAGGTCAGTGGGACTGGGCGGAAACAATGGTTCAGTGCAAACTAGAAGGGCCGAAGAGCCTGCTTCTGTGCTGCAGCGTTCTACGGTTGCCACTTCTGGTTGACCTTCATTACCAATTGAAGGCCCAAGACGTGGAGGGGGATGAAGGTGGTCAGTGGTGAGGGGGCAGGGTCCAGCCCCATTGTCCATCCTTCACAGTGGCTGGGTTCCGCATCCTTCCCCTCGTTACCTCAGCTGCCTCTCCTCCGCCCGGGCTCCAGGGAACGCAGGTCACGTGCGCCAGCTGAGGTTGGGGGCGGCGCTTGACCTCAGCTCCCGCGCCTCTCTGCCTGGGCTCCAGGGAACGCAGGTCACGTGCGCCCGGCCCGCCGGCGCCGAAGCGCGGGCTCGCTTCCCCATCTTGCCATTGGTCGGCGGTGCCAGGGGAGGAAGGCGGTGATTGGCCGGGGCCCTGTTGCCGAGGCCTTGCGCGCGAACTGAGGGTCCCGCTGGCTTGGTGAGGCCGCCGTGTGCGGAGATGCCGTATTTCCCTCAGTGAACCATTAAAAGGGGCAATTCTATTATCACCTATACTTTTAGTATCCGACTTTCCCTCATGAAAACACTTTAACTTGTTAAAAAAAAAACCCCACCGCGGTTTTACTTCAACCACGGTGTCTGCAGACTTTCGTGTTTTACCTCAGCAAAAAAAGTTAGTTGTTTCCTCAAAATAAAGTCTTGGATGATCTGAAACTTCAACTGAAAATAAAAGCAGAGGGTGTATCAATTTATCAATGAATAACATGGGTTGACATCCCATCTGGGACCCATGACTGGGGTTGGCGAATACTCATTGATAATTCCTCGATAACATGAAACAATATAAGGATTTGAGTCTATAAGGCACAGATGATTTCAGGTTTATTGTCAGTACGTACAACCCCGAGATGCTTTTTCCTGCGGGCGCGGCAGGATTGGACTTCATTTTGGAGTTAGGGTGGCCAGACGTCCGGTGTTTGGGCCAGACGTCCGGTGTTTGGGCCAGACGTCTGGCTTTTGGGCCAGAAGGTCTGGCTTTTGGGCCAGAAGGTCCGGCTTTTGAGCCCGCTATCCTCTGGTGCCACCGCGAGCTTGACGTTAATTTGACCTCCAATTTGCCCTACGCCCCAAAATGGACGACAAGTTAAGGGGCACACCTGTTAGATCCGGGGTCCTTAGGCCGTGCGCGGTCATGTTTCTTCTCGCGCGCGTGCACGAGGGTAAGCTGGCGCATGTGCTATGAGGGGGGCAGTATGGCGGCAGATCATGAAGGTAAGCCTTACACCCCCCCGCGCCCCACTGCTGAGAGAGTTTCTGATTCTGACGCTGAATGCCCTCTGTTTCGGCATGTCGGAAATGGCCACCCTTCTTGGAGTATTGTGAGCAGTTTTGGGATCCTCGTTTCAGGAAGCATGAGCTGACGTTGGAGAGAGTTCGGAGGAGGTTCACAGGGATAATTCCGGGAATGAAAGGGTTATCATATTAGGAGTGTCTGACCGCTCTTGGCCAGTGTTTGTTGGAATTTAGGAGAAAGAGAGGGGAATCTTATTGAAATGTTGAAAGGCGTGGACAGAGTAGATGTAGAAAGGTTGTTTCCTTCAGTGGGAAAGTTGAGGACAAGAAGGCTCAACTTAAGAATTGAAGGGCATCTTCTTAGAACAGAGATGGGGAGGAATTTCTTCAGTCAGAGGGTGGTGAATTTGTGGCCACAGGTGGTTGTGGAGGCCGGGTCATTGGGTGTCTTCAAGGTAGATATTGATAGATTCTTGATTATCCAGGGCATCAAAGGTTATGGGGAGAATGCCGGGCAGTAGGGCTGAGTGGGGAAATGGATCTGCTCATGATTGAATGGCAGGGCAAGTCTTGATGAGCTGAATGGTCTTATGGAAACACAAAAGTCTGCAGAGGCTGTGATTGTAAACCACGTTGACTCATCTGCCCATTTGAGCTTGTCCCATTTGCTTGTGGTTGACCATATCCCTTGAAATGTTTCCTATTTACCTGTCAACTTGTCTTTTAAATTCATCTTTATCTCCGATGCACGCTGCAAGACCTATTGAGTTTCTGCTGCATTTCTGTGTATTTTCTATAATACGATTACACAGAAACTACGGCCCAGAATCAATTTAGTATCAGGAAAAAACATGTCAGAAAATTTGTTGTTTTGTGGAAGCATTACAGATACAAAAATTGCGATAAATTGTGTTAAAAAAATTAGTGCACAAGAAGGGAATCAGAATCGGAATTTATTGTCATGGACATGTCACGAAATTCGTTGTTTTGTAGCAGCATTACAGTGCAAATATTGCTATAAATTATATTTCAAAATAAATAAATAATGCAAGAAAATTGGAGAAAGTGAGGTTATGTCTGTGGTTCATTATCCATTCAGAAATCTGATGGCAGATGGGAAGAAACTGTCCTTGTGCCGCTGAGTGCTTGTCTTCAGGCTTCTGTACTGTAACTGTAAATTGTCCCTTGTGTAGAGATGGCAAGAAATCAGGAGAAAGTTGATGAGAGAGATGTTATAAAGAAATAAGTGGGGGAATGGAAATGAAGATTCTTCTCTGAGAGCTAGAATAGACATGATGGGTTTAATGACCTCTTGTAGATGTCCTTGACTGAGTGAAATCTGGTGCCTGTGATGTCGCAGGATGAGTTAACAACCCCCTGGAGTTTATTCTTGTCCTGAGAGTTGGCACCTCCATACCAGGCAGTGATGCAACCTCTCCACGGTACACCTGTAGAAGTGACATACCGAATCTCTTCAGACACCTCAGAAATTAGAGGACACAGATTTAAGGTGAGAGCAGAAAGATGAAAAAGAGACGTGGGTATATGGAATGAGTTGCCAGGGGAAATTGAAGAGGCAGATTCAATTAAAATATTTAAAGGTATTTAGAGAGTAACATGAATAGAAAGATTGAGAGAGATGAGGCCCAAATGCAGGCAAATTGTTCAAGCTTTGGTGGACAATTTGTTTGGCCTATGTCCATGCTGTAAGATTCTATGACTAAAAACCAAAATGAAACCTACAGATGCTGGAAACAAGGGTTGAAATACTCAGCAGGTCAGGCAGTATCCATGGAGAAAGATAAAAAGAGTTAATACTTCAGTCAACAATGTTCCATCTAATCTTCTGCCTGATCAGTATTTACCGTACATCATCTTCTAGTCCAGATCATCCTAAATACCCTCCATCTTCCAAATTCATGGCTTCCCCCTCCACCACCATCAACTGAACCTTGAACTGCAACTCCTACATTTCCTGCTCATCTGCCCTGGCCCCCACTGCTTCCAGATGCAACAAAAACAGGATTCCCCTTGTCCTCACCTACTACCCCATCAACCTCCGTATCCAACACATTATTCTTCATAATTTCTGCCACCTACAACTTTATCCCACCACCAGCTACATCTTCCCCTCTCCTCTCTATCTTCTGAAGGGACCGCTCCCTCCATGTCTCCCTCGTCCACTCATCCCCTTCCCACTAATTGCCCTCTTGGCACTTTCCCCTGCGGCTACAGGAAGTACCACATTTGCACCCACACCTCCTCCCTCATCACCATTGGGGGCCCCAAACAGTCTTTCCAAGTGAAGCAATACTTCACTTGTGTATCCACGAGTGTCATCTATTGAATTTGGTGCTCCTGTTGTGGTTTTCTCTAAATCAGAGAGACTGGACGCAGACTGGGAGACCACTTCGCTGAGCACCATCGCTCTGTCCACGTCAGTAACAGGGATCTCCCAGTGGCCAACCATTTCAATTAAGTGCCCTACTCCCCTGCTGTCCATAGCCCCATGTACTGTCAAACCAAGACCGCTTGTAAATTGGAGGAGCAATACCTAATTTTCTGTCTGGGCCCTCTCCCAATTGATGGCATTTACATATACTTCTCTGGTTTCTGCTAGCCTACTCCCCATTCTCCCTTTCTTCCCCATCCCTCTGTCTTCTTTCCTCCAGCTCTTCACCCCCTTCTCTCTCCACTCACAGAACCGTCCCCCCTCCCCATTTGCTGGTGTGCCCTCCCTCCCTTTTCCACCTATTACTTCCTGCCTATGGGACTGTGCTCCTTCACCTGCCCCTCCCCTTCCCTGTTTTTGGGTTCCTGCCTACGTTTTGTTCATACCTTGATGAAAGGCTCAGACCCAAATCTGCTTTACTCCAGTATTTACATCATTCTCTGTTTATATCCCATTGACTGGGTAATAAAATTTCACATGGAAGATTGTGGTCTTATTTGTTTGTATTGCAGGCTTTAAAGGTGTTGTTCCTGCTTTGGGCATGAATGAGGTGGCACTGTGTCTTAATGCAGTGAAACACAAATGCAGAGACTGTGATTGTAGTCAAAACACAGAAACCTGGAGGAACTTTTCTGGTCTCACAGCATCCACACAAGGTAAAGAAATGCATACAGTGGGATGGATGTTTGTTTGTGATCTCCATCATCATTCATTCCTCTTCAATCCACCCATCACCTTAACCCCCCCTTCCCCTCTCCTCTTTCACACTGCTTCTGTTCTCTCTCCTCCCTCAGTTATTGAAACTTCATTATGACAACTACCTGAATATCTTGTATGGGATTAACAAGGAAAGCAAGTACAAAGTTTGTAATGATACAGGAACCACACATCCTGTTGTTTCTGGAAAAATGAATTAAAAACAAAAAGTGCTGGAAGCATCTTCAGGTCTCACAGCATCTATGTGAATGGAAACAGTTCATTCATAAACACCCTTTGCCAGATCTCAGCAGTTTATTGATTCTCGATCATATCTAACATTTATTTTTGTGGCCATTGTTATATTCCTTCTTCATCTCCCAACCATGCTAACACTCTTTGGGGTAAAGTCTCTGTTGCTAGTCCTCACTCAGTCTTTACATTTAAAAAAAATTTAGACATACACCACATAAACAGGCCTTTCTGACCCACAAGCCCATGCCGCCTAATTTACCTGCAAGCAGTGGCAGATTAACTACCACCCAGGCCCTAGGATGCACTTTAGTTAAGGCTCCCCCCCCCCACCGACCTTGCTTTCCTGATCCACAGCCCCCACCCTTTGTTGAATAGAATAAAGTGAAATTGTTCCATTTGGGAGTGATGCCATTTTAAACCTGATCCTCACTACCAATGACTCCAAAGACTGAGTGAGGAATGATAGGCTTTAATGCACATTAGATTGTAGCTGGCCCGACTCCATGTGCTCAAATGAATGGAATGGGGTAGGGAGGTTGACCTTTAAGGCCAGGTCACAAGGGGAGGAGTTACAGGGGATCAAGTCATCAGTGGGCCGGCCAGCCACTAATACACAGAACAGTATATACATATCATCACATTCTTAAAAAAAACAAAAACCCGCAGGTCAGGTGGTTTCCTCTGCCTCTGTGCAGCTCCACCAGGGGTGTACTGGTTGGCTCTGTTGCTGGTCGTATGTCCTGAGGCGGGGGCGGGGGGGGTGGGGGGGCATGGCTGTCATTATAGGAGGTGGGGTTTGGTTGATTGTGGAGGCGGTCGGCTTGGCTGGGCGAGGGTTCTGGGCGGATAGTATGGGTGCCCAGGGCACGTCGCTAACCTGCACCGTCCCTGAGAGGGACGATGTGGGTGTTGGTGGTGCTTAAGCAGGGGGTGGGTGGGTGTCTCCGGCACACGCCAGGTTCCAAGCAGGGACTGTACCCTCGTGGCTGTCAGGGTACTGGACGTTGGCATATTGCGGGTTTGCATGCTTTCGACCAACGGGTCGGTCTTATGGCCCCTCGCATATTTCCTCAGCAGGACGGGACCCAGTGATGAGAGCCGGGATGGCAGAGTGGTTCTGGTCGCCGACCTCCTGGGGAAGGAAAACATGCGTTCATGTGGAGTCATATTTGTAGCAGTGCATAAGAGAGATTGGATGTCGTGGAGTGCCTCTGGCATGCCTTTTGACTTGAGGGCCAGGAGGATCGCCTTCCAAATGGTGGCATTCTCTCACTCCACCTGGCATTGTAGCTCATGAACAAGGACCCTCAATCACTATGGATATAGTCTGGCTACCCGAAGAGGGTGAATATGCTGTGGAGTGCCCTGATAACTGTGGCAGAGGTCATATCAGGACAGGGGATAGCAAACGGGATTTCTGGAGAACTCATCAATGAGATTAAGGAAATAGACGTTCCTTTTGGTTGAGGGCAAGGGTCCCTTGAAATCGACACTCAGTCATTCAAAGGGGTGCGTGGCCTTGATGAGATGTGCCTTGTCGGGTCTGAAGAATTGCGGTTCACATTCTGCACAGAGCCGACAGTGTCTGGTCAGAGACCTGACGTCCTCAAGGACTATGGGAAGTTCTGGGCTTTTATGAAGTGAAACAACCTTGTGACTCCAGGGTGCTACATAACAATTACAGCACAGAAACAGGCCAATTCGGCCCTTTTACTCCATGCCAAACACTTTCTCCCATCTAGTCCCATTGGCCTGCGCCCAGAGGGTCGGCATCAGGTTGGGGGGGGACATCTGCCGGCATTGCCCCCCCAAAAGAGGTGCTGTGCTCCCCCATATGGTTGCGGCCATTGCTGGCCATCAGACCTGCCCCCCACCCACCCCTCCAGCATCACTAGTGTCTAGCTTGATGCATGCTAGTGACTCTCCACCCGCGCCTGGCTGCGTCAAGCGTCAGTAGCTTCTCGTGACGCTTGACGCAATAAAAGGAGCATCCTCGTCTCCTAAGTTGGAGGTATGGATGGTGTTAATGACAGGCAGGTCCCGGCATCCCATAGCTCCCCCTCCCCCGGCTAGCACCCCCCTCCACTGAATGAGCTCCCCTCTAACATGCTAATACCCCCCTCTAACATTGGTTCTGGCGCCGGCCCTGTAAATATTAAAATCGAGCCTGCATCTACCAATTTGGCTGGAAGCTCATTCTATACTCCCACCACCTCTGAGTGAAGAATTTCCCCTCCATATTTCCCCTCTACTTTTCCCCCTTCAATCTCAAAGAATCTCCCCCACTCTCAATGGAAAAAGCTTGTCCACATTTACTCTATCTGTCCCCCTCATATGCCCTACATATTCTAAATTTATCTGCCGGGTCTATGCTGGGAATACATTAGTTGGTATTTGGTTGGAGGAGGGGAGAAAAAACTTCATTAAAATCAAACAAAACTTTGCCTAACAGAAGCCGTCTGTGAGCCCTGAATAATTTGAAAAGTCTTGTTAGTTACAAAAAGATAAATAAAATAAGTTCTAAAAAAACAGTCTTGATACAAAATAACACAGGAGAAGTGAGGGTTTTTTAAAAAAAAAGTAAACCTCCCGTGAGCGACACTGAATGAGCAGTGCTCTGCTGCAGGAGGCGAATCTTAGACTCGCGTGCGCAAACAAATGTGAGCATTGATTGATAGGTGGCATTGGGACTGGCAAAGCCCAAATTGATAGATAGGAACCAAGACCCTGCTACAGATTGACAGGTTAACACGGTACTTCCACGAGCCTTGATTGACGGGTGGATCCAGGACTAATGCGAGCCCATATTGACAAGTGGTTACCAGTGGTTGTGACTAGCCTCCTTACCTTCCGGGCCCTTAGGCTTCAGCCAACTCAGCCTAATGGTTAATCCACCACTGGCTGCAAGCCCAGTACGTTTTTAGAATGTGGGAGGAAACCATAGTACCCGGAGGAAACCCATGCAGACATGGGGAGAACATGCAAACTCCTTACACACAGTGTGAGATCCAAATCTGGGGCACTGACACTTTAACAGCATTGCACTAACTGCTACAGTAACCATGCTGCCCCTTCTGTGCTGTCTCTTCTCTTCCTATCTAGGACTGGGCAATGCTCCCAAACTTTAGAACGTTGCAGCACAGAATTGGATCATTTTCTCATCCAGGTATTCACAAGCACACACCTTCCAGCAGTAGTTGAGATTCTATATCATCATCTTACACCTACGACATTGTGGCTCGGTATGACAATAACACCATCTACAAATTTGCCGACGATACCACAGTAGTGGGTTGTATAAAAGAAAGGCAAACAGGATGGAGATTGAAAAGTTGGCTGAAGGGTGCACCAACAACAACTTCGCACTCAATGTCACCAAAACTAAGGAGCTGATAGTTGACTTCAGAAAAAGAAAGCCAGAGGTATACAATCCAATGATCATTGGGAGATCAGAGATGTTGAGGGTTGTAATGGAGGATTTAGACACCAGGTTATGAAAGAAGGGATGTAGTTGAATAGGAAGACATAATCTAAATACCACTATGGGGCCCAGGGATGTATATGAATCAGTAGACCTTACCTAACTTCCACCATGAGGGCAAGAGATGCAGTTGTCTTTTGTTGGTCGCAGACTGTCAGGAGACCTTGAAGATAATTAAATCATTTGTTCAAAGAGATAAGATCTGAAGTAGACAACTTTTGGGTAATATAAGCCATGGTCCCACTGCTGAAGTTTGAGACTCTCCAAGAGGTGACAACATCTCTCAGCAAGAAGAAGAACTTCAAGAGTCTAGCTAACGTCCCGGTCGAGGGAGGTAGAGAAGCTGCTACTGGCACCCCGACAACCTACACAAGTGTGCAGTCGTCGCCTCGTTTTGGTAGTTGGGACCAGTCTAGGCATTGATAAGTATAATTGGAAAGGGCTTGCATATTGTAGTGTGAATTCAGCTTTAGATTTAGTAATAAAGACTTTTTTGGAAGTTAGGTAAGGTCTACTGATTCATATGCATCCCTGGGCCCCATAGTGGAATTTAGATTATGTCTTCTGCATCCCTTCTTTCATAAGCTAGTCTAAATCCTCCATTACAAGGGTGAGTAAATTTAAGTTCTTGTGAGTCACTATCTCGGAGGATCTTTCCTGGACCCAACACACCAATGGCATTGTGAAAAAAACACATCAGTGCCTCCACTTCCTCAGGAGTTGTGGAGATTTGGTATGACATCAGAAACCCTGGCAAATTTCTACAGGTGTGTGGTGGAAAATGTGCCCTCCTGGACACAGCCCCGGACATTACAGGCCAAACCCTCCCATTACTGAGTACATCTACAGGAAACACTGCTGTTGGAGAGCAGCATCAATCATCAAAGACCCTCACCACCTAACACATGCTCTGTTCTCATTGTTACCATCAGGAAAGAGGTATCGGTGCCACAAGGCTCACACTACCAGGTAAAGGTTTCATTATTGTCACGTAATACTACATGTAGAATGTAAAATACATGAAATTCTTTAACATTTGTCTATTGTAAGGCAGACAGAGAGTCACCACTTTGTTCAGTGCCCGTCACAGAAACCTACAGCACCTGGTGTTCTTAGGCATTCTCCCCTCCAAATACTGACCAGTCCTGAGCCTGGTTAGGTTCTGAGATCAGGCAATCTCAGGCATATTCAAGCTATGAAAGTTCAGGAACAGCTGCTAACCCTCCACCATCAGACTCTTACATAGGCCTTTTCACACTGTGGATGAGCTGCGACCCTACCTGGACCAGGTGAAATTCCCAGGAATGCAGGAGCTCCCGAGCCTTTTACACCATCCAAATTCATGGGAATTTGCCCTCCCTGGCAATTTTGGGGTGTGCCACCCCCAACCGATGATGCGTTATGCACTCACAGGAGTAGAATACGTCAGTTGCTTGCCCACCCACTCACTCCCTCCCTCCCTTCCCCCACCCCTGGCCATCCATCGGTGGGTTGGTTGGTTGCCCACTCCTGCACTTCGGGGCAGCTTCGGCACATTGCAACAGTGGCACAATGTGGGATGAATGGCCAACTTTGTTCCCCATAATTCCTCACACAGCTGGAACCACTCTGGAAATACAGAGCGGATCCAGTTGCATGAGAGATTATGGTTAACGAGGAAGGCCATTCATCCCGTATTCTGGTGCTCTTGTGACATGCCAAAGCAGCTGGTCGTTGTCAGGAGGTATGCATCTTTTAATTTTAATCACCTACGTGACCAAGCATGCAAGCGCTGATGTCACGAAACTTCCCCTGCTTGGCTGTTTGCCTTTTCACATCGGAGGGAGAGCGTGGTCCGGGAAAATTACTCGGGTCCACGGCCCTAACTACGAGGTAGGGCAGGTTCACAGGAGGATTCCCGGGAAATTTTCCCGGGAATCTTAATTTCACACTGTGATGTGAAAAATCCTAATGACAAACTCAATCAGAGACTCATTTAAGAACTCTTAATTGTGCACTTTATTGATTTTCTTTTTGTTCTCTCTCTATTGCACAGACAGTTTGTTTACGTCATTATCTGTTTACAATTCTTTGTTTGCATGTTTTAAGCTGTGTACAGTTTTTTTTGCACTATCAATTAGTGGTAATTCTGCCACACCCGCAGGAAAAAGGAATCTCAGGGTTGTATGTGGTGCCAAGTATGTACTCTGACCATAAATCTGAAATCAGAATAATTTGATTTTATTTTTTAACTCACCATTTTTTTTACATGCACTCTATTCCTGAACTCATTCAGTTTTTGCTAAAATACTACTTGGCTAAGTGAGAATTTTCAACGTAAATTAAGCCCATGACTATTCCGAGCGTTGACTGTAGGAGGCATCGGCATCATTGCCTGATCCTTTTTAGCAAGATGTTATCATCAGAAATGGAGAGCAGAAGTCTTGTCTAATTCATGTCCCAATTCAAGTGAAAGATGGCTCCATTATTTTATATTTAAAAATATTTAAACAATACAGTACGGTTGAAGGCTCTACTGCCCCATGCCGCCCAATTGCACCTAATTAACTGACCAACCCTGTATGATTTGGAGGGCGGGAGGAAACCGGAGCACCTGGAGAAAACCCACGCAGGTCACGGGGAGCACGTACAAATTCCTTACAGACAGTGCCTGCTTCAAAGCCGGGTGGCACCTGTGATAGTGTTGCATTTCTCTTCTTTGGCTTGGCTTCGCGGACGAAGATTTATGGAGGGGGTAAAAAGTCCACGTCAGCTGCAGGCTCGTTTGTGGCTGACCAGTCCGATGCGGGACAGGCAGACACGATTGCAGCGGTTGCAAGGGAAAATTGGTTGGTTGGGGTTGGGTGTTGGGTTTTTCCTCCTTTGCCTTTTGTCAGTGAGGTGGGCTCTGCGGTCTTCTTCAAAGGAGGCTGCTGCCCGCCAAACTGTGAGGCGCCAAGATGCACGGTTTGAGGCGAGATCAGCCCACTGGCGGTGGTCAATGTGGCAGGCACCAAGAGATTTCCACCAAGAGAAAACCCACGCAGGTCACGGGGAGCACGTACGTACAAATTCCTTACAGACAGTGCCTGCTTCAAAGCCGGGTGGCACCTGTGATAGTGTTGCATTTAACCACTGCACTAACTGCTTAGTCTGTTCCTGAAACCTTTGCTCATTAAATGGAAGCAAAGTTACCCTTTGCAAGTTCCTCCCTGTACTTTTGATTTTTTTTTTGGATTGCTGACGTCATTGTGGTGGTTGACTGCCAAATGGGGGAGGGGAAGGGGGAGTTCCACACATCAATAGAGATATGATGTTGAAACAAAACCAGTCGCAGATAAAATATATCAGCAGTAATGATTCTGTCCCTTGCCCCAGTTCCTCAGTTCAATAGTTTGTGTCAGCTCAGCAGTCTAGCGCTGTCAAAACCAGTAACAATTCACACTCATTTCTATCAAGGCTGTCATTATTTATAAATTAGAACATCAGCAAACATAAATGAACAACAAAGTACAAAAGGAAAATGAATGATAATCACCATTGATTGCTGTGATCTGTACCATAATGGTGATGACATTTCTCCCGATGATCTGGGCTAGCAATGGTTAATTCATGAAACCAGCATCAATAAAGGTTTGAGCCCCAACATTCATTGGGTTGAATGTTGTCATCAAATGCCATTTATCAAGCTACCCTGGTTTAATTTGATTTCACGCCTAGTTTATCAGCGATTTGGCTGTATAGGAGGAGAGTGAAAATTCATTGGCTGACAGAAGGTGAAGTAAGCTATGAGCTCGTTAATAAATAGGCCTCGGATGGAGGTAGTGGACCAATAAATTCTCTGGGATGGCTGGAGCAATGAGAACTGGAATTTGGGGAAGAGTATTGCATCCTTGGGTGTGCTGTAATAAACCTATTTACAAAGGAATCGGATTTAATTATTAATCCTCAATTGTGTTTTTGACGAGGAAAAAAGGTAGGATTAATGCCTACAAAAAAGCGGTGGGAAATGCATCTACATGAATTTTTCAGTGTGAGAGACATCGAGGATTTTTATTCCCCCATTCAAAGGCATGTGAAGGAGCTGGAGTGAACTGGTTGCTATGGTAATGGGAGGCTGCAGAAGGAGCCTGAGAAAGTGAAATAAGGACGAAGAAAAGCTTTTGTTTGGGTATTTTCTTCTTGAAAAGATTGGAAGAAAAGGGGGGGAATGGCGGATCGAATCCCTGGCTATGGTGGACTCTATGACACCAGCTCTCTGCTGCAGTTTTGCACTGGTAAGTTCTGGGACTCTGAGGCTTTTGTAAGGCCTACATAGCAGAAGCTAAATATAGAACTCTCTACTGCAGAATGAATTGAAATGCATTACTGTGTAATTAATATCTTGCTTTAATCTCGATATGATTGATCTGTTTAAGGAACTGAATGGATGATTAAATGTTTTATTTTTAAAAAACCTTGTTTCACCTGTTTACATTCAATCCTCTTGCATACTTCACTACTGCTTGCATTGAGGTGTTTATTGGCGTATGTTTACCTTTTTATTACTGCTGTTTTAATTCCATTAGTTTATGGGAAATATATATTGTTTTGATACACGTAATTATTGTGAATGATTATTCTGGACTGGAGGAACCTGAATACAGGTACTGTATCATTTTAGTTTTTTTCCACTTGAGTTGGGATTGAAAAATGATTTCAGTTTTATAGTAAACCCAACCTGATAGAGAACAAGCTGTTGCATCATGTGGATTCTTGAAAGTGTGTGCTTGTGAAAATTAACTTTATAAATGGGGGAAAAGAGACACTTTGTTGGAACTGTGCTGTCACCAAGTCAAAGCAACATAGTACTGTATTTTAATCATCCTGTGTTTTAAATAACTACAAATCTACTGTACAAGCATGTGATAAACAAAGTTTCAGTTAATCTCATTTGTAAATTATTTTGGATTTTTTGGGTATCTCTGGTCTGTATCAATATGATCTGGTTGGCTTTAAAGTTATTCTTTTTAAACTACAATTCTCTCGTGATCATGTAGAGATGAAAATCACGTGAATAGTACGTCACTGACTTTAAACCTCTTTGCATGCCACAACTATGCATTTTCTGTGTACCACTTGTTTGCAATGTCGTGCAACTGATGCCACAAATCTAACCAACAGAGAGGATGAATATTTTGAATAATTTCAGACTTTCTTGAGCAGTACTGAATTGTCAAGTGTCTGAGCTCAGGATCAGGTGTTCACCGTATCTCGTCAAGTGTCCTCCGGCCCTGTGCAAAGCACGCAGACACACAACCAGACATATACATGTACTGACATACAATACATATGCGGGATAGGTATTCACGTATACAAATAAATGAATAAACATTGTTTTGGGAATATGAAAATCTTGGATGGCT
This sequence comes from Narcine bancroftii, assembly GCF_036971445.1. Classification (NCBI taxonomy): domain Eukaryota; kingdom Metazoa; phylum Chordata; class Chondrichthyes; order Torpediniformes; family Narcinidae; genus Narcine; species Narcine bancroftii. The sequence goes on from NC_091481.1 coordinate 74,479,881, forward strand.
AGTGTGAGCAGTCTCACTGCATGCAGGAAAAAGCTGTTCCTCAATCTAGTGGTGTTGGCTCTGATACTCCTGTGTCTCTTTCCTGATAGGAGCAGCTGAAAGATGCTGTGTGCAGGGTGGTAGGGATCCTGAAACATTTTGTGAACCCTCTTCAGACGACGATCCCAGTAGATCATGTCGATGGGGGTGGCGGGAGACTCCAGTGATCTTCTCTGCTACTCTTATGGTCCTGTGGATTGACCTCCGATCAATTTCTCTGTAGCAACTGTATCCCACTGTGATTCAGCCAACCAGGACAGGAAGTATGCAAAGGTGGAAGACCCCAACTGCAGCTGTCACAGTTCTACAACTTGTCAGCCTAACATCCTTGTTGACTAATCTGCCCCTGTTTGGCCCAAATCCCTCTAAACCAGTGGTTTTCAAACTTTTTCTTTCCATTCACATACCACCTTATGCCATAGGTGCTCTGTGATTGGTAAGGGATTGCTTTCAGTGATGTTGAGACAGTTTAAAGCATTGGTGAGGCCAAGTTTGGAGTATTGTATGCAGTTCTGGTCTCCAAATTATAGGAAGGATATCAATAAGGTTGAGAGGGTGCAAAGAAGGTTTATGAAAATGTTGCCTGGATTGCAGTATCTTGTATACAGAGAAAGATTGAGTTGATTGGGACTTTATTCACTGGAGTGTAGAAGGTGGAGAGGGGATTTGATAGAGGTATTTAAAATTATGAAGGGAATAGATAGAGTAGATGTGAATAGGCTCTTTCCCCTGAGGGTAGGGGAGATTGGAACAAGGGGTCATAAGTTAAGGGTGAGGGGACAAAACTTTAGGAGTAATATAAGAGAAAGCTTCTTCACTCAGAGAGTGGGGGCTGAGTGGAATGATCTTCCGGAAGAGGTAGTTGTGGCAGGGTCAAATCTGTCATTTAAGAGGAAGTTCGATGAGTACATGGATGTGAGGGGGCTGGAGGGTTATGGGCAAGGGAGTGGGTAGGTGGAACTAGTGGAGTTTCATTTAAATCGGTGCAGACTAGAAGGGCCAATATGGCCTGTTTCCGTACTGTAAATTGTTATATAGTTATATGGTCTGTGAGTGGGGTAAAATGGTTGAGAAACACTGCTCTAGAGCCAATTGTTACTGAAGTATTTTGCTTCAGAAAAATTGTCAGTTATGGCTTTTAGACGGCAGGCATATAACGACACAGTCAACAAAATTTGCTGTTACATGCGTATGGCGCGATCAATGACCACTCGCAAACACGAAGCAAGTAGTCAAAGGCTTCATTGATCAGAAGACTCAGACATGCTTCTGCATGCTGCTGGCTCACGTCCAAGGCAGGTATGAGGGAGGAGACTAGGGCTCTTGGCCTTTATTAGGGGATCTTATGAGGAGGGGCTACAGGTACCAACCTGCCCAGCTCAGTGAGGACATGCCCGCAGTACTGTGTTCCACCACAATGGGGCAGTCTAAAAAGGAAAGTGCAGGAATATTTAGTCAATTCCTGCACCACGGTTTATCCTGCAGGACCCCTACCACTTTTCAGGAGAAGCCTGCAGTTTTAATCGCACTGCAATACTCACCTCATGAATTCAATGTCCATCTGATGATACAGGCCACTTTGATCCACGTAAAAGCTCCAGGTCTAACGTGCACAGGAACTTGAGGCATGCAGTATTAATGACTACAAGGTGACTAATTATGTTAAAATTTTCTGAGATTTTTCCTACATTGCTGTCTAAAAAACAGGATTGGCCCATTTCCTTTGGAATTATGAAACTATGCACGATTAAAACAGTGATTTTCAAACTTTTTCTTTTCACTTACATACCACCTTAAGTCTTCTCTCTCTTTGGCTTGGCTTTGCGGACGAAGATTTATGGAGGGGGTAAATGTCCACGTCAGCTGCAGGCTCGTTTGTGGCTGACAAGTCCGATGCGGGACAGGCAGACACGGTTGCAGCGGTTGCAGGGGAAAATTGGTTGGTTGGGGCTGGGTGTTGGGTTTTTCCTCCTTTGTCTTTTGTCAGTGAGGTGGACTCTGCAGTCTTCTTCAAAGGAGGTTGCTGCCCGCCGAACTGTGAGGCGCCAAGATGCACGGTTTGAGGCGAGATCAGCCCACTGGCGGTGGTCAATGTGGCAGGCACCAAGAGATTTCTTTAAGCAGTCCTTGTACCTCTTCTTTGGTGCACCTCTGTCACGGTGGCCAGTGGAGAGCTCGCCATATAACACGATCTTGGGAAGGCGATGGTCCTCCATTCTGGAGACGTGACCTACCCAGCGCAGTTGGATCTTCAGCAGCGTGGATTCGATGCTGTTGGCCTCTGCCATCTCGAGTACTTCGATGTTAGGGATGAAGTCGCTCCAATGAATGTGGAGGATGGAGCGGAGACAACGCTGGTGGAAGCGATCTAGGAGCCGTAGGTGATGCCGGTAGAGGACCCATGATTCGGAGCCGAACAGGAGTGTGGGTATGACAACGGCTCTGTATACGCTAATCTTTGTGAGGTTTTTCAGTGGGTTGTTTTTCTAGACTCTTTTGTGTAGTCTTCCAAAGGCGCTATTTGCCTTGGCGAGTCTGTTGTCTATCTCGTTGTCGATCCTTGCATCTGATGAAATGGTGCAGCCGAGATAGGTAAACTGGTTGACCGTTTAAATTTAACTTAAGTAATCCCTTACTAATCACAGAGCACCTGTGGGTTAGGGAGCCAGTTTGTGGGGTTTGATATCTGCATCCTGGAGTTGCTGGATAGACTGATCATTGACAGGGAAAATACTTGCCACATACTTGGCAGGTGAGGCCTGGAGGGGCAGCAGGGGCAGAAGCTCTGTTATGGCTCTTTCTGTGCCTTTCCTCTGTTCCTCTGAGCATTTCCTCAGCAGCGTTTACATGTTTTTTTGATGGCGTCCCTCCACTTCGAGCAATCTTGAGCCAGATCCTCCCATGTGGATGGGGCTATATAAGCTTTTTTGAGGCTCCTGTGCAGACAGTCCTTGTACTGTAGTCGCTGGCCTCCTCGTTTTTAGGTTCCACTGGACAATTGGCTGTACAAGATGTCCTTCTGTCAGGCATTCTGACAACGTGTTTTGCCCAGCACAATTGGGCTGACATCACCAAGGTTGAAACTGCTGGCATTCTGGCTCGAGAAATAACCTCGATATTGGAGACCTTGTCTCACCAGGTGATCTTCATCAGAGAACGTAGGTGACGCTGCTGCAGTTGGTCAAGATGACGTAAGTGACTCTGATAGGGGCACCACATCTGACATCCATATAGCAAGGCTGATATGACAACAGCCCTGTACACCTTGCACTTGGTGGCCAACCTGATGTTCTGTGACCCAACTCGATCTTTCAGCTGACCAAAGGCAAAGCAGGGCTTTCTAGTTCTTGACTCAATCTCCACATCTCGAGAAGCTGAGGATGTTATTGTGCTGCCCGGGGAGAAAACTTGGCAGCATCGAGACGAGGGTCATCGATGAGGACAGTTGGTTCTTCGTAGCTTGAGCCAGGGGTTGATTAGTACAAAAACGTGCGTCTTTTGCAGGCTGATTGTCAATCCATAGCAGCACTGGCAAAGCAACTTGTTATCTTCTGTAAATCTTCGAGCGAGTGGGCAACCAGTGCACAGTCATCAGCAAAACTGTAGCTCGTGCACCACAATATCCCTGACTTTTGTTTTTGCTCTGCCTTGCGAGGTTGTGGAGCCTGCCATCAGCCCTCATTTGTAGGAAGACCCCTAACTTCTGGTCTGATGTGGCATCCTGAAGAATAGTCCAAACAGAGTAGGGGGCCAAAACACAACCCTGTTTTACATTGTTGCCGATGGGAAATGGGTCTGACAACTCGCCACACGTATTGATGCAGCCTTCCATACCTTCGTGGAACTGACGAATGATATTGGTTAGGCGTGGGGTGCAACCAAAGTTTGGTAAGAGCTTCCACAGGCCATCTCTACAAATAGATCAACAAATAGAGACTTCTCTGCTCTACCCATCATCATCTATGTGAAGAAGGTGACCTTCTAGTTCACTTTCAAACTCCTCCCCCACCACATTTGCCTTGAGCTATAACTTCTAGTTTTAGATTCCCTACTGGCACAGTTAGTGTAGTGGTTAGCACAACGCTGTTACAGCGGCAGTGACCAGGATTGGGGTTTGACTCCGGCACTGGCTGTAAGGAGTTTATACTTCCTCCCATGATTGTGTGGGTTTACTCTGGGTATTCTGATTTCCTCCCACCACTGAAAACGTACCAATGGTGTAGGTTAATTGAATGGCACAGGCTTGTGGGCCTGTTACCATGCTGTATGCCTACCTGAGGAAACTGTATCTTATCTATCCATATACCTCAATATATGGCCTGACTCCTACACACTGGATAGAAAAGTTCCTGGCTCCCCTTGTAACTCAAGATGTTCCTGTGAGATAATATTTCTGGCAACTTTTGAGTTCTTTACACTTCTGAATACCCACCCAAAATAATGGTGGTGAAAAGTTGACATGTCCTTGTTGGGCCTTATCAGTAGGAAAAATGAGCCAGTATACAGAGTTGAGGTGCAGTGCCAACAACCTGTATCTGAACGTCAATTAAAAAAAGAGATGGTTGTTGACTTCATGAGGGCCTGAGGGGACCACGCTCTGCTGACCATTGACGGCTCTACTGTTGAGTTCCTGGTGGAGAATCTCACCTGGTCCCTTAACACCAGCTCCATATCCAAGAAAACCCAACAGCGTCTCTAGTTCCTGCAAAGGCTGAGGAAAGTTAATCTCCCACCCTCCATCCTCACTACATTCCACAGAGGATGTATTGAGAGCATCCTGTGCAACTGCATCACCACCTGGTTTGGAAGCTGTACCTCCTCAGATCTCAAGGCCCTGCAGAGGATAGTGAAATCAGCTGAAAAGATCATTTGGGGCTCTCTTCCTACCATGAAGGACATATAGAGCACTCGACGCAGGCGAAAGAAAAGACTCCCCTCAAGTAAACTGTTCTCCCTTTGGAAGAAGGAGGTACCGTAGCACTTGTGCCCTTGCATCCAGATTGGGCAACAGCTTTTTTTCTCCAAGCCATCAGGCTCCTGAATTCCTAGGACATATATGGTTCGGGTACTGTGGACTTTCAGTGTATACATCTTAATATTTTAACTTCTATTCTAACTTGTATTTATATAAATATGCTCCATGATCCTGGAGAAACGCTAATTCGTCTTTACTGTGTGAGCATGACAAATAAAGGTGATGACTTGACTTGAGCATAATTAGCTATGAGGTTTCATTGTATCATTTTGTTTGACCTCCTGTCTCAGGAGTAGCCCAGCGCTTTTCTCTTCCACCCTCTGTTTGGTGTGGAATCGAAGGTGATGGAAAGAGACAGCTCCACTTCACAGTTAGAAATTGGGGCCAGTTTTCCAGTAATTCTGGGATAGAGATGTCGTCTTCAATCTCAACAGATGAATGTTAGCTTTTTACAACATTGTTCTATTCAAACAGTAAAGATAGAACTTTTAATAAAATACATTACTGATTAATATATTGATTCAAAAGTTGTAAGACATGATACGCAATTCTTAAAAACAAAATACATTCACTTTTTTTAGCTAAATAAACCCTATCTATGGAAAAGTATTTGCAAATGGATAATTGAAAGAATAATGGTCAAATTTACAAGTAATTATTTCTAAACCTGGATATGCAATAATTATAAATGTAACAACATAAAGCTACTCTTTGTTTTAAATCCCCTCAAATATCCATTAATGTTAATGAAAATCTCTTCAGCCCACTCTCCTAATAAAGCCAGAAAATGACCTCGAATAGTCTTTGCTCTTATCCTTTTGGGGCAGTTATTCAGGATTGAAAACTCCAAATCCTGGGCCTCTGCACTCACTCTGCAAATGGATCCTTGACTCTCTCATCGGAAGGCCACCGTCAGTATGAATTGGAAACAATAATGTCTCCACCTCATTGACTATCAATGTGGGCGCACCTCAAGAATGTGTGCTTAGTTCACTGCTCTACTCACTCTCCACCCGTGACCGTGTGGGTAGGAACAATTCAAACGCTATCTACAAATTTGCTGATGACCTCATGGTTGATGAACCACACACTGACTTATTTGATTTTTTTTTGCACTTTTTTTTATTTGTTTTCTGAGGCAGCAGAAATGCTGGAGGTGAATCTACGGACACTCGGTGACTCTCTTTCTCTGACTGTAAGAGGCACTTCAGGCAATTCCTGCTGAAAGCGTATCTGTCCTCCTTACAGCAGGCAAAAGCAATTTCATGTAATATGACACTGTTTTACTGGTGCCTAACCTTTTATCTGGGATTGTTGGGACCGGCCACCTGACGTTCGGAATCTTCTGTATTTTGGAATCATTTTAAAATAGTGGTCCCTTTAAGCAAATGCGATATTTCAAAATAGCACAAAATAGGGGCTGCAGAATATTAAATGAATTTGAATAAATAAAGACCATAATATCATAAGTAAAACTTCAAAATAAAACTGGTTCAGATCCTGTCCTCATCCTCTCTTACCTTCGGTGGAAAGGTGACTCTCCGCTCCGAGCACCCGGTGGGACAAAACAGCTGGACGGCTGAGGGCGGGGGTGGAGGGAGTGGGTGATAGCTAGGGCTAGGAATAAGGTGGTCGGGCATTTTAATTACTGAAAAAAATGCTGGGTTTTGGAGATTGCTGGTGTTCAGAATCCTGGATAAAGGTTAGGCATCTGTCTGACAATGACAATATATTGAATCTTGAATCTTGGTTTATATAAATGTTTGCACTATGGTACTGCAAAACAAAGAATTTCGTGACCTGTTCATGACAATAAATTCTAATTCTGATTTCCATTCCAGTTTTGTGGGTTTGGAGTTTTCTAAGGAGGTCCATATAGGAATCATGGACTCCTTCAGAGTGTGGATGGTCGGTTTGTGAGGTAGTCTACTTCTGCCACTTGTTCAGGGCCTCAAATCTCCCCTCGCCACATGACCTGAAGGTTCTCAGTTCTCTTCATTGCAGTGTGGAAAATATGAATGTCTTCACTTTGCAACACGAAAGCAGAGCATTTGGTGGCACAAAGGGTTAAGCAGCTGTTTTCTGTACGAAAAGGGTCTGGAAAGTTTCCTAGAGAACACCAAGCAGAGATGTGCTTTTCTGAATATCCTGTACTTTGTCCTCGTAACACGATACCCTGCACTTTTGTTTTATTATTGCACTACTTGCTGTTCTTGACGTCTCCTCTATATTGGAGACTGGGCGCAGACTGGTAGATGCTTTGTTGAGCACCTTGACCCTGTCCGCCATAATAACGTGGATCTTCCAGTGGCCACCCATTTCATTTCCCTGACCCATTCCCTTGCTGACATGTCTGCCCTGCCAGACTGAGACCACCAGCAAACTGGAGGAACAACACCTCATCTTCTGTCTGGGCATGTTCCAACTGGATGGCAATAACACTGAGTTCTCCGGTTTCCGTTTAAATATCCCCCACTTGCCTGTCATCCTCCCCACCCCCCCCCCCCCCACAGTGAGCATGTGCTCTCTCTCTCTCTCTCTCTCTCTCTCTCTCTTTCTCTCTCTCTCTCTCTCTCTCTCTCTCTCTCTTTCTCTCTCCTTTTGTCTCCTTTCACAGAGCCAAAATCAATTCTCACCCCTCCTCATCGTAGCCTAAAAAAATGTCCAATTAATACCTTTTGTTGGTTTGGACTCCTCCCCCTGCCAGTCTTCAGTCTTTATTTAGACACCTTCCTGTTCTTTGCTTATAACTTGCAATATTCAATCCCGAAACGTCAGTTGTTTATCTTTACCTCCGATGGATGGTGTGAGACCGGCTGAGATCCCCCAGCATTTCTGTGTGTTTTTGCTGTACTTGGTGCGGGTTGATTTGCCTGGTTGGCATGCAAAGCAAAGGGTTTCATTGTATCTCGGTACATGAGACAATAAACATTTCAATTCAACACTGATGTATTTTTTTCAGCGAACCTCTGCCCCATTTTCTTCACAGCTCCCTCCCCACTAAATTTGGTGGATAGTTAACCAAACAGTTAATTAACCAAATAGTTAATCACTGGGTTTGGGGTGGATTAACAACCTCCTGCTGTTTTGTACCTTTTAAATTCTTATTCCACTGAATCAACAGGAATACTGATGCTGAGATGGCAATCATCCCAGGAGAACCCTGTGCTTCAGCAATTAACATTTGTAGTGGTCTAACTGTAAAATCACTGGAGCATTTTTACTTATTTTTAACAAAAACAATGGACATGTGATGATCTGGTTTATCCATTCAAGATATGGCAATCCTGAATTTAATTCCGAGTTAACAGAATAATTGGATAGCAGTACAAAAGAGGTGGGGGTGGGGGGGGTGCAAGCGAAGGAAAGTAATACCATCCAGATTTAGGAAAACAAACTTTGATTATCTTGCATCCTTCCTCCTGATGCAAGTTGTTCCCTCGTATCCTTGGCGCTGCCTTGCAGGTGAATGTATTTCTGGTGTGCATTGAAGTTGAGAAAATTAGGATACTCATTTAACATCTCGTGTCATCTGTTGCCTCTTGCTTGTAATGGGAGAAGGGTGGGTAAAGCCATGGCAACCATCTGCTGCACTCTGCAGAGCGGCTTTTTGTGCTGTACCAGATTAGTAGGTTCCTCTAGGTGACACAGCTCATCGCCACAGGGCACTGGAAGGTGAGAGCATCTGTCCCTGTAGTTGTTGCATAAAGCTTTGCTCCTTGCTTGTCTGTTCCTCAAATTGCTTTCCCATTTGAGAGATTGGGACTCAAGTTATTTTTCTTTTCCCTGAGATAGTGGCAACTCTAGTAATCTAGGAAGGTCTCTGTATGGGGACTGACGTTTTGGATCTGACAAATAAAAAAAAAATGGTTTGGTATTCCATGGTATCAAAGCAAGGGAGATGTATCTGGCACCTCACTTGGGAAAACCAGAGGTGTATGATCCATTGATCATTGGGGGAATCGGAGGTGGAGAGGGTGAGCAAATTTAAGTACTTGGTGGTGGGGTCACTATCTCTCCTGGACACAACACACTAACTGCAATGGAAAGAAATCGCCTCAGCACCTTTACTTCTTCAGGAGTTTGCAGAGGTTTGGTTTGACAGATTTCTACCAATGTGTTGTGAAAAGTGTGCAGACCAACTGCATCACGGTCTGGTATGGGGGTCACCAATCCCCCTGTGCGTAAAGCCCTGCAAAAGGTAGTGGACACATCCCAGCTCATCACAGGCAAAACCCTCCCCACCATTGAGAACATCTACAGGAATGCTGCCATTGGAGAAATGCAACAGTCATCAAGGATCCCCACCCCCCCAGCACACACTCTATTCTCACTGCTACCATCAGAAAGAGGTCTCGGTGCCACAAGACTCGCACCACCAGGTTCAGGAACAGCTTCTCCCCCTGCACCGTCAGACTCTTCAACAGTAAACTCAGTCACTTAAGGACTCTTATTTTTGCACTTTATTGATTTTTTTTTTTCTTTCTCTCTGTATTACACAGTCAGGTTGTTGACATGTATACATCTTAAGTACAGTTTTTTGCACGATTGATTCTGCCTTGCCCAAAGGTAAAAGAATCTCAGGGTCATATGTGATGTCAGGTATGTATTCTAATAATAAACCTGGACTTTTGAGAGAATCCTTTATCCATTGTGTAACATTACTGATTGTAGGAGCCTCTGTGAACAAGTCTGCTGCTTGCTGATTACATTACAACATTGATCACATTTCAAAACCAAGGTAGACCCATAGTGGTCAAGAAGCAGAAGGAGAACACGGCCAAAATAACTTGCAACAAATCGTCTGTTGGAGGAAATCAGCGGGGTAAGTGGCATCAGTGGAAGGAAAAGAATTATCCATGAGTTAGATCGGAACCCTTCATCAAGTCCCTAGTGATTCTGGCTGAAATTCCACGTTCCATTTCAATTCATCTGTGCAATTTCCTCCAAGTGGAAATTGCGTAGTGAATTTTGCTTTAGTTCTTAGTTGGCACAGAATCAGGTGGTTTTCTTCACTGTGTCCATACTACTGATCCAATTTACCAACACCACCATTAACCTTGGTGATTTAAATATTTGTCAGGATACAACTTGAATGCTGTGTGAATACCTGGCTCCTCTCATTCTTGGAGTCAGAGAAACACAGCGTAGAACCAAGCCTGTCAGCCAGTACTGATATAAAGGGCTCATTTTAAAAACTAATCCTACCTTAACCTACAACATTCTCTCTACATTCGCATCAGCCCCAGACTCCATAATATGCCTATTCTCATGGGGGTAATTAAAGTGGCCAATTAACCTACCAATCCTGCTCTACCCTCACAGCACGTCTTTGAGAGTGGGAGGATACTAAAGCACTCAGAGGAATTCTAGAGGTCATGGAGAATGTGTGAACTCCACTCAGGCAGTACCAGAGGTCTGGATCAAACCCAGGATCGCTGGAGCTGAGAGGCAGCAGCTCTACGCACTGAACCATTGTGTATCCCCTAAAAAATTCTTGCCACTAATTGTATGAAGAAGGCTATTTGAATTTTCCATTGGATTTTCAAATGGATATTTTGAATTTAAGACTCTGATTTCAGATTTATTGTCAGAGTATATTCATGTCATACAACCCTGAGATTCTTTTTCCTGTGGGAGTGGCAGAATTACCACTTATTGGTAGTGCAAAAAATGGACTCAATAGACACATTCAAACAAATAAATAAATGTAAACAAACTGACTGTGAAAAAAGATAAAAGTGCCCAAGTAAGAGTCCTTCAATGTGTCTCTGATTGAGTTTGTTGTTGAGGAGTCTGATGGTGGAGGGGTAGCAGCTGTTCCTGAACCTGATGGTGCGAGTCTTGTGACACCGATACCTCTTTCCTGATGGCAGCAGTGAGAACGGAGCATGCGCTGGGTGGTGAGGATCCTTGATGGTTGCTGTTGCCCTCCGAAGGCAGCATTCCCTCTACATGTTCTTTAGAGGAGGATTTTTCCCATGATGCCCTGGGCTGTGTCCACTACCTTTAGCAGGACTTTACGCTCAGGGTTATTGGTGTCTCAATACCAGATTGTGATACAGTCGGTCAGCATTCTTTCCACAGCACATCTGTAGAAATTTGCCAGGGTTTCCAATGTCATTCCAAATACCCGAGGAAGTAGAAGCACTGACGTGCTTATTTAAAATGGCATTAGTATGTTGGGACCAAGAAAGATCCTCCAAGATAGTGACTCCAAAGAACTTAAACTTAGTCACCTTCTCCACTCCTGATGCCCCAGTGATGTCTGGATTGAGCACCTCTGGTTTTCCCTTCCTGAAGTCAACAATCAGCTCCTTGAGTGAGGTTGTTGTGGGTGCACCATTCAGCCAAATTCTCAATCTCCCTGTTCTCGTGGTGCCATTTGCTCCCTTGGGATGCATTAACAAACTGCCCAAAAGTTCCTCAATGGCATGAGAGTTTCCTTCCTTTCTGTCATGGAGCTGTCTTTCATGTCATGCTGCATCACAAGTAGCATTCATTTTACTTCTGAATTGATTGATCCGATGACATTTTTTTGTTGTTGCAATTTTGTATCTAAAGCAGTTTTGGGGTCAGCATGGAGTTTAATGGCTTCATTTTCAGCTGGAAACTAATCTAATTGAAGTCTCTGGTGGTGTATGTTTCACAACCTCAATGGATTTGTGACATTTTGGCATGGTTATCCTCAAACAGATGGACTGCTGGGGGTGGGTTAGTTGGGTGGGGAGGGGGCTTTGGAGAACTGTTCCCTCCACTTACTTGGTGTCAGTAAACATAATATCATCAGGTCATTCGGGTTGGTTGGTGCAGTAGTTTAGCTTTACAGCCCAGCGATCGGGTCCGGGTTTCAAATCCTGTGCTATCTGTAAGGAGTTTGTACATTCTCCCTGTGTTTGCATGGATTTTACCTGGGGGCTCTGGTTTCCTCCCACCTTTCGAAAATTACTAGGGTATAGGTTAATTGGATGGCATGGACCTGTGGGCCATAATGGCCTGTTACTGTGCTGTATATCTAAAACAAAACATCTCAGGCAAGTTCCTTCTTGCTGCCTCTAGGTTAGTGAATGAGAATACTGTAAAACCCCCTAGGATCCAGAAAAACTCCCCAATATCCGGCTCCTATGTGGTTTCGTAGATGCCAAATAAATTAATTTTCTGGTTGCTTGAGATTGCGTGTTGTGTGATTGGCAAACTCTTGGTGAGGCACGCCAATTTCAAACTTCCATATTTTTTTAGCTTCTGTTTATTCGCGTGTAATAGTTGATACCATGTAAAAGTTGACACCTCCCCCCTCCCCCCCCCCCCATTTTGGGCCTAAAAATCTGGTTTCCACATATCAAGTGTAAAAGTTAAACATCACCCCCCCCCCCCATTTTTGGCCCCAGCTGCCTGCCCATCCGAGCTTCTGACACCCCGACCACAGATTCCTGCATAGACCCCTGCCGCCTGTTCACTGCTCATCCAAGCTCCTGATGCCCCAAATATGGATTTACCTCATAGATCCAGCCACCCGCCTGGCCATCCCACCTCCCGACATCCCAAATGACACAGGTACTTAATGCAGTCAAAAGTAGTACGAGTGTAATAGCCAGTTGCTTTAGGCTGCAGGTGGCTTGAATTCTAGATAACAGGGGTTTTTACTGTAGTTGGAATGGGTGGAGTCCCTTGTTCATGAAGTGGGAGAGGTTAGGGCAAATTTGATGCTGGTTCTAGAACATTACAACACAGTCCAGGCCCTTTGGGCTATGATGTTGTGCTGACCAATGTAAACCTACTCCACAACATTCTTGTCATTCCCTACCTCACACCCACAGCCCTCTATTTTTCTTATACCCATGAGTTTTGCAGGAGTGACGGCAATGAAACAAGTTTGGTCAACATTGTCAGGTGTGCACTCACCTACCAAAGAGGCTAAGCTCTGGATTTCCTTGTGGCAGCCTGACAACCACCAATCACCGCCCCCCCCACCCCCACCATCCTTTTAAGATATTTTAGTTACATCAGCAATCTATCTTGTTCAGCCTAATGTATGCAGCACTGTCAAATGTTTTTGACAATGCTCCCATGAGAAATGCCTTGATGGTTTCACAATTTTAAGGTGCCTTTAAAATGATTTGATTAGGCTTGTCAATCAGATTGCATGCCCTGCTTCATAGGCTCAATTAGCGTGGAGTGTAGCAGTGCTTGTGTCTAAATCGGTATGGCCATAGGTCAGTTTTCCTTTTTACTTAGAGAGTCCACGGTCCTGCGAAGGCACCAGATGGTATTATTGTGAGGTGGGGGGGAGGGCTGGTGTGGAGAGGGGGAAGGAGGAGACACAATTCTGCAAGGAAAGAACATCCATAAGTGAGCTCTGAATGAGTTAATGAGTGCCCAGGCGCACACATGCTGGAGTCAAAGGCTGCAAACTCTTCTGTGTGCACTTGAAACTGATCTCCTGGTGGATGGATTCTAATCAATCATTGCAATTACACTGTGTGTCAGATGTTGGTGGGATTGTACACCATGCCAATGACGCAAACTTAGAGATTGCACCTGATGCTATTGCATTTAGCGCGATTATGTTACAGTGTCATTGTGAGTTGTACAAATGGAGGATGTGGTACTTTTCATTAATTGCTTTATGATAAGTCTCAGGCTTCAAGTAATTAAAAAAAGTTGATAGTTGCTCGAAAAAGGAAAAATAAATGCTGTTATTTACAGGAGATTATGTTGTTCTTCATTTCATCTAATGCAAAATTTGGGCTGGAGCCAGTACACGGCAGTGATGTATCAGAAATCTGCGTTCACAGAGAGAAGGCTGATCATTGCACCGCACTAATCGTGCTTACTTGGAAGTGGCCACAGTGTAATGCATGCTGGATGTGCATCAGGTTAATCAAGCAACGGATTTAATACTGCAAAGCACGGATTGAGGATGGGTGAGTTTGCCTTTTAAAATGCTTCTTCAGTGGGTGATGAGTGTAGATGAGATGTTCCTTCCTGCTCTCGCCCATGTCTGATTAACCAGAGCATGAGGGAATCCAAAAGATAATGCAAAATTATTTTAAAAAATCAAACCTCCCCCCACCCCCTCAGCATCTCTTCCATGATTCAGCACATCCAAACGCTGCAGAAAGTTAGAGCTCTCTGGCCCCCCCAGGGTTGGAACAAGGAGCATCAACTGAGTATAATCTTTAGGGGTGGCTTGGGAGGGAAAAATTGAACATTGGGGGGGAAAAAAAGTAGTTGTGTTTGGAATGTGGGAGGCAATTGGCTCTCAGCATCTGGAAAGACAAACGACTCTTCTGTAGTGCAACCTCATCCATCAGAAGCGATGGCAGAAGTTATGCGATTGGACAGGAAGATTGAAGAAGGAAGCTGAAAGCAGTGGGTCAGTGCTTCACGGCGAAGAGGTGGCTGATGGGGTTCAAAAGCCCATGAACCGTTGCAAACCTGCAAAATGATAAATCCATGTGAGCTTATGTCACTGGATAAGAAACCTGATGGGCTGAGCCACGAACAAAACCGAGTTAGTTATCAATAGAAGTGGAAGAAGTTGATGATTAAATCAATGAATCTTAAAGCTCTGTGCTTTCTTTGAAAATAATGGTTCACTGCCTTGTGAAGTGGTTTAGTAGCCTCTTTGGTCTATTGCTACTACCTTGGGGAATTAATAAAAAATGTTTGTATCACCTGTATTCCTGCTTTCTAAAGAAAACCAGACGTCTGCTTGGGATGGTAAATTAAATTGCAGGCATCTTTTATGTTCCAAAAGAATGCTGCCAACTTGAGAGATGCAGTCTGAAATATTCCTCAGGTGCTTTCCCATGAATATTGTGGAACGTGCTTTGAAAGTTTAGTGAGCTTTCTGCAAAAATTGCTGGTGGATACCACAGGAGGATGATTGAGAGCATCATTGTGTGGGACGGTCGCTGCAAAGCATTGGACCAGAAGTCAACACAGATTGATCAACTCTATTGATGACATTTACCGGGATCATTGCTTAAATGGGGCATTTTTACACAGTCACTGAAGAGCAGAACATTTCAGGAAATGTTCTACTCCGGAGCAGTGTAAAAATGTTGAGACGGAATTTATTATGTAAATTCCATCCTGTAATTTTTTTTCCACTGGGACCCCTACACATTTTTACAGAGCGGCTACAGTGTAAAATGACTGCAGCCGCTCTGTAAGGAACAAGCCTAATGAATACAACGTTTTCCCCTTTGACAAACTCTGCAACATAAGAAGGCCGTGTAAAAGTGCCCTAAAACGACCTCATCAGGACACACTGGAGGTAAGTATGCTCATTTTGTTCAGAATAATTACGATTTCTGTGTAAAAATGCCAATAGACAAATATTTACATCCAACACACACAGTACTTTAAACCCACTGCCATCCGGAAGGAGATGCAGGAACATCAAAATCAGGACTGCCAGGTTGGGGAATAGGTTCTTCCCACAGGCTGTATGATTGATGAACAGTGTCCTGAAACTGAGTAAATCGTCCCAAAATATATAAAAATATTTTGGGATTATTTACTTGGTTATGGATACTGTTCATCAATCTCATACCCTGTGAGAAGGAGCTATTTGCTAGTCTGGCAAATAAATAAATAAACTGTTGCAGTTGTTTTGATTTTCCCCTCTGAGGCTTAATATCAGATGCCTGGTTAACTGAACTTGACAGGGGACTTAACAATGCCAGAACCTGAGTGAACTCAGTCCCAGTGTACAAGTGGATTGATCCATTTCAAACCCCATGTTGTGTTTCATCTATTTGGCTGCACTCCACAGCAGTAGAGTCTGCGCTTCAAGTATTTTGTTTTGGGAATCGTGTAAAGTTGTTCTGATTTTTAAATGCACATTAGGGTTATTGGCTTCCTTTTGACTCGGACATGGTATAGCCTAGAAAAGCTGCTCCAACATAAAATTGCCTAGATAACTTTTGATTTTGATTTCGTGTCTGTACTGATCATGTTGCCAATTTAAACTAATGCAGGAAAATTGCATTTTTGGTAAAACATGATGGATGCCCTTCCACTAATTTGTTTTCTGATACCATGCCCTGCACCATGTGTTGTGCTCCAATGTGGGCTAATTTGCCTGATTAGCCCACAAAACCGAGCCTTGCACTACATCTTGGAACATGCAACAGCAAGGAATTTAATTCTGTTAAGGTCTGACATCTCTCTATTCCCTGTCCATGGATGTGTCTGTCTAAATGTCTCCTAATGTCTGCTTCTACCATTAGCATGACCCATCTTTGGCTTGGCTTCGCGGACGAAGATTTATGAAGGGGGTAAAAGTCCACGTCAGCTGCAGGCTCGTTTGTGGCTGACAAGTCCGATGCGGGACAGGCAGACACGGTTGCAGCGGAAAATTGGATGGTTGGGGTTGGGTTTTTCCTCCTTTGCCTTTTGTCAGTGAGGTGGGCATATAGCCTCTTAAATCTCCTTTAAACTTTTTCCATCACCTTAAACCTGTAACCGCCAGTATTTAACATTTCCACCAGAGAAAATTTCTATCTGCCCTGTCTATGCATTGTATAATTTTATGTGCTTCTATCTACGGAAGTTAAAATGATTGCCTTGAGAGTTAGTAAATTGAGGATTTTTATCTTCTCAAAAGTAGCTTTATCTGTAATGTGAAGGAGATTGTAGTGGTACATAGCAGGAACAGAAGGTCCTTTGTTCTTGTGCACTCGCATTGTCATTCAATAAAACGACACATGATCCTTTATCTTAGCATTACCCAAATTCCTTGATTCTCCCGAATAATCAGGAAATCTGTGCCTTGAATGTATTCTATGCCTGAATCTCTACAACCCCTTTGGTAGAGAGTGTCGACTGGGACAAATATTTTTCTTGTCTCTCTCAAAAGATTGAACTCCTTATTTCATACACACTAAATCCAGGGGGTAATCTTCTCAGAAGATTAACAATGTCAAGGGGTCTGTTACTGTCTTTCAAATCCCAATAGGCTCTTGTGTCAGGTGTTTGAATTGCTGAATCAAATCCAGTGGGAGCTGAGTGATCCCAGAAAACAAACAAACTTGGTCGTCGAATACGGGTGTCAAGAGTGGTAAATCTTTGGAATTCATGAAGGGAAGCAAAATGCTGGCAACAAACTAGTTGGGTTGAATAGTCTGTTCCTGAATGTACACTTTTGAGTTGATGTGATCAATGTAAAATAAAAGTTGACACCAGTTGGAGATATCGGACAGGGTAATTGAAGGTAATTGGTGAGATTTTTAAGGATCTTCGGAAAGGGGAGAAGTGAAAGAATTGAAGAAACTCCAGTGCTTGGAGACCTTGGTAACTGGCTTTGCAACCTCTAATATGGAGGGAGTTGATTGCAGTGAAACATTGAAGTCTGCAGATACTGAGATTGAAGTAAAAAACCCAACGCTGGAGAAACAGCAGGTCAAACAGTGTCCTTTATATAGCAGAGATAAAGATACATAACCAACGTTTTGGGCTTGAGTCCTTCATCAAGGTCTGGGAAAATGGCGGCAGGTGCCTGAATAAAATGGTGGGGAGTGGAAGGGGTGGGGGAGGAGCACAGTCCCACTGGCAGGAGGTAATAGGTGGATAAGGGAGGGAGGATGGCTCTGAATGGAGAGGGAAGAGGGGTGGAGAGCTGGAGGATATGGAGGGAGAGATGGAGGAGAACTGGGAGAAGTCCAGTAGACTTCATTGAATTGTTAGTTATTATATGCAGTAAAAAGCTTTGTTTGGAATTCTATCCAGGCAAGTCAACATGCACGTGGTACAGCAGTAGTGCAATGATAAAATCATAGTGCCGCAATAGCACAAATGTGCAGGATGAAGTCTCACCTGAGACAAAGGTGTAAGGAAGAGTGATAAATGGGAAAACAAAATTGTATGAATGGAAGGTTTGATAATCCAAGAGTTTGATAATAGCAGGAAAGAAACTGTCCTTGAATCTGCAACCTGGTGTTTATTCTGCCAGATTTGGGGTGGTGGGGGGGGGGGGGGGGGTTGGGGAGGGAAGGGAGGAAGTAGAGAGTGTGGCTTTTAAAACTTGGAGACAAACAAAAGGCCAAAATTGGGGGGACATGGGGATACTGGGGGGCATTGAGACTGATGAGGGGTTTTGAAAACAAAAACGAGGATTTTTAACCGGCAGGGAGGGGCTCTGCATCAACCTGAACAAGTCGGAACTGACCCAGCTAGTCCACACCAACTACTTTCACTGGTTTGCTCTCTCCCAGCAGGCTGCTTTTTGTTCTAGATTCCAGCATTTAGATTGTGGCCATTTTCTCCAATCTATTTATTTCCCCCCCCACCCCCACCCCACCACCACATCCCCATCAACTCCCCATTACCTACACACTTGGGGCTCTTTGCAGCAGCCCACTAACTTACTGACCTGAACATCTTTGGGATGCGCAGTCACAGGAAACGCGTGTACATTCCACACAGACAGCAGGTCCAGACTGAACCCAGAGGCTGGAACTGTGAAGTAATGCCACAATGAGGGGGAAAGCATGGCGATTGCCCAGATACATTCGGCGCTGGGGCTGCTGGAACGACAGTGCTGCAGCTGGTGCGGGCTTGCGAAGAGCAGTGAGCAGAGACACAGCACTCTCCTGCGGGGTCCAACCGCCCAGTCTGACTGCTGTCAGCTCTGTACAGGCTTTAAATGGCCTGTTAATGGGGATGACAGTGGTTTTATTTAAAAATTCTGCGACTGTGGGGTCTGTGCCCAAGATGGCGGCACCTATGATCGACAGCAGTCACGAGGGGGGTTGCAGACTTTGGGGAAGCAGAGGACCAGAAAACAGTGAGTACACCACCTTACCTCCCCCCCCCCCCCACTTGCAGTTAGAGAAGAAGCAGAGGAGATGACCCACGGAGCGGTGACCACGGCGCGCGGACCAGTGAGGAGTTCTGCAGCTGAAGAACACACAGGTGGTGGGCTGTTGGTGACTTGAGGTCTGTTGGTGACTTGAGGTAAGGATCCCACTCAGGCTGCGGATTGCTGTTGTGGGATTCACACCAGGTGGCGGACTACTAGAGACTGGCTGGAGACTGGCTGAAGGGGTACCAGGTATATCGGAACTGGGATGCAAGAGGGCGCCGAGGGTGCTGAAGGGTTTCTGATCATGTCAGAGATTCAGATCTGGAGCTCAGTTTGCCGACGGTTTAGACATGACTCTGTGTGGCTGCGAAAGCTGTGGCAGCGCTGGAGCGAATCCACGGACTCCGAAGGGACTCTCTTTTGCTTCTCTATTCTCTGACTGTGACAGATGCTTCAGTCGATTTTTGCCAATGGATAATCTGTTTGCCTTGCAGCAGACTAAAATGACTTTTGTGTAATATTGCACTGTTTTTATTACATGACAATAAAGAGATCTTGAATCTTGACAAATTACACCTCTGCACTGCCCCGATGGATTAAGACGCATCTCCGTGGACAAGGAGTGTAATCAGTTTGAGACCTGCGGTAACAAAGACCTCTAGTACGGTACCATTCAAACGATAATGAAAACATCAAAATGTTTTTAATTTTGAGATATGACATGGTATCATGCCCTTCCAGCCCACAAGCCTGTGTTGCCCAAACACACCAATTTGTTCATCTTTGGAACATTGGAGGAAAATGGAGCACCTGGAGGAAACCCACACAGGCATGGGGAGAACGTACAAGCTCCTTGCTGATGGCGCCGAATTCAAACCCGGGTCACTGCCCCTGTAATAGCATTGCGCTAACCGGGCTGCCCAAAATTACCCGCCCCACAGTGCGTGTCAAAATCCTGAGTTCCAACCAGGTTCTGCCACCCACTGAAGCAACATATTTTTTTTTTTTTTTTTTAATTTTTTATTTTTCACACCATAAATCACAATAGCCATGATATACACTTTTTCTTTTCCACACATTTACAGTGACTTTTTCTCCCCCCCCCTCCCTCCTCCCAAGCCACCCCCCCACCCCCCCTCTCATCCATTTTAGGTATATAATCTAGGTTGCATTAATTCAGTCAGACAATGTTGTCATTCAACAAAAATACACCAGAAATTCTACTGAGTCCATTCTTTTCTTTTCTTCTCCTTCCATCAACTTAGGTAATGTTTGTTCCCGGTAGGTTTTCGCTATTGTATTTAATGTAAGGCTCCCATACTTGTTCGAATATTTCAATATTATTTCTTAAACTATATGTTATTTTTTCTAATGGAATACATTTATTCATTTCTATATACCATTGTTGTATTTTCAAATTATCTTCCAATTTCCAGGTTGACATAATACATTTTTTTGCTACGGCTAGGGCTATCTTGACAAATCTTTTTTGTGCATCTTCCAAGTCAATTCCAAATTCTTTATTTTTTATGTTACTTAGGAGAAAGATCTCTGGATTCTTTGGTATATTGTTTTCTGTTATTTTATTTAATATCTGATTGAGATCATCCCAAAATTTTTCTACTTTCTCACATGTCCAGATTGCATGAATTGTTGTTCCCCTTTCTTTTACATCGAAAACATCTATCAGATACTGTTGGGGAAGCAACATATTGTTGAGAAAGAACAATATGTGAACATATGTTTGAGCTTTGACAGGGCATGGTTCAGGGTAGTTATTACTGGATTACCAGAGTCTTAGATGATTGATCAAGATAGATGTATTTAAATTCTCCCATGGCACTTGGGGAAAATTGGAACTCAAGTTATTAAGTTTGCAAAAATTTAGAAATCACCCCCAATGGTTGCTGTCATTTCAAGAAAAAGCCCTTCAAGAAAAGACTTCAGGGAGAAGACGTGTTGTCACTACCTGATTGGGTATGTGATTGACTATTTCCTGCTCTGGTCAGTTCAGAGTCAATTCAGGATGGATAATAAATGTTAGGATCATCAATAATGCCTGGATCTCTAGAAACATTTTTATTTAAAAAGCTTGCCATATTTTTCAATGGTCAGATTATATTGTTCTGTTCTGATTAGCATTGTAGCTGGAAGGCAAGTAAGTTACAAGGTTTCAAGAGAGCTTTTTATTTGAAGTAATTGAATTCTTGGAATATCTCTATGCCATGGAGGTTTAGATGTTTTTGTGGTCTTCACAGAAATTATTTTTCTGTTTGAATGATTTGGGTGAATGCATTGTTCCCATTTAATCCAGTGAAGTATATTTTAAGATTATGTCTCTTGTGATTTGTTTGGGGGAAGACGGCTTGATTTACAAAGACGTCAATATGTTTGCTCTCTAGGGAGTTCTATTTTTCCCTTCAATTTGGGTGTGAGGAGAACGGGGGAATGGGTCCTGAGGGACAATTTCTTTCCGCCCAGAGCCTGGTGGGTGGTATTGAATGAGCTGTCAGAGGAAGTAGCAAAAACAGGTACAATAGTTGTGTTTAAAAGGCATTTAGGTCGGTGCCAGGATTAGGGGGAGTAAAACACTGAAATCTGCAGATGCTGTGATTAAATATTTTAGGCATACAGTGTAGTAACAGGCCATTTCTGTGGTCTGGTCTGTGGTCTGTGTCGCCCAATTGCACCCAATTGACCTACACCCCTGGAACATTTTGGAATGGTGGGAGGAAACCGGAGCCCCCAGGGAAAGTCCATGTGGACACGGGGAGAATGTACAAACTCCTTGCAGACAGTGCAGGATTCGAATCCCAGTCCCGATCTCTGCCGCTGTAAAGGCGTTGCGCTAATTACTACACCAACCGTGAAAGCACACAAAAATATTGGAGGGAGCTCTTTCCATTGTTGTTGGTGGAGTTTGCTGTTCACTGCCAGTAGATGACTCTGTCGCTGCTCTTAGATTTTATAACATATAACAATTACAGCACGGAGACAGGCCATTAGGCCCTTCTAGTCCGCACCGAACCAAACACCCCTTTCTAGATTTAGACCTGCAGCAGGGTAACAGCCCCTTCCAGCCCACAAGTCCATACCAAACAAATACCCCAATTAACCTATGATCTTGATACATTTTGGATACATTCACGACTGGAGGGAGAACAAACGGTTTTATTAGCTTATAACTATGGGTAGGGTCTCACAGTGGTCTTCAGAAGGGTTCTGGGTTTAGGTGGGAAAACAGGGTTATATGTGAGCAGATGAGGGCCGGAGCCAGGAGGCAGGCCCAGGCATCAGCACAACACACTACCAATGAATCTCAGTTCACTGCATTCACCCCTTCCTGTAGAATTTAGGGTCCGTGAATGAAGACAAAGAACATGGGTTCTGAAAAAAATGGTTGAAAAATATACAGTTATTTACAAATTTACAGATTTAAGCGGTCCGGAGGTCTGGAGATCCTGGTGGATCTGAGGGGCCTTGGATTCCTTGAGATTCCTGGTCCCCTTGAGAGGGAGAAGAGGCAGGCTAGGTCTCTGGCTCAACAGTGGAGGGGGATGCACTTTCCTCCTGAATCCCTGAGGCCCTGACTGGGGTTGGCGAGAATGGGCTCCGTGCCTTGCAGGGCACCTGAGGCAACGAGCCCTCAGTTCCGGCGGGTGCTAAGTCCCTGATGGAGAAGGTGTCCTCCCTGCCATCTGGGTACTCCACATAGGTGTATGTGGGATTGGCATGGAGCAGTTTCACCCTTTCCATCAGGGGGTCAGTCTTGCTTCTCCTCATGTGCTTCCTGAGAAGGACTGGACCAGGAGTGGTGAGCCAGGTTAGGAGTGTAGTTACCGATGCTGACCTTCTTTCGAAAGCGAATAGAAGCTCATGAGGAGTAGTGACCGGATGGAATGGAGCGCCATGGGGAGGGCTTCCTGACACCGTGAGTCTGGAAGGTCTTTTGACCAGGGCCAGTTTGACAGCCTTCCAGACCGTGGTGTTCTCCTTTTCAACCTGCCAGTTCCCACAGGGGTAGTAGCTAGTAGACCTGCTGGACATGATGCCCCTCACCAGCAGGTACTGATGTAGCTCATCACTCATAAAGACTGAGCTCTGGTCACTATGAATATAGCTGGGATACACGAACAGGGCAAAAATGGAGTTGGGGCCTTCATGACTGACGAAGTGGATGCGTCTGGGCATGGAATGGCGAACGGGAAGCAAGAGTACTCGTCAATAACAGAGAGGAAGAAGGTGTTCCCGTTTGTGGAGGGGAGAGGTCCCTTAAAATCGACACTGAGCTGTTCGAAGGGCCTAGATGACTTGATCAGGTGCACCTTTGCGGGGCAGAAGACATTAAAGGTTACGGAGAGAAGGCGGGGACGGGGTACTGAACTTTAAGATCAGCCATGATCTCGTTGAATGACGGAGCAGGCTCGAAGGGTTGAATGACCTACTCCTGCTCCTATCTTCTATGTTTCTATATTTTCTATGCTGGTCAGCGAGGAGCGTAAATCTTTTACCAACCAGGTAGTGACTCCATTGCCTTACGGCTTCTACAATGGCTTGAGCCTCCTTTTCCACCAATGGGTTCTGGAGCTCATGGCCCTGTGATGTCCGTGGGAAAAAAATGCAACCAGCTTGCCCACCTGGTTGAGAGTAGCGACCAGGGCTACATCCAAAACGTTGCTTTCCACTTGGAAAGGTACATTCTTCTCCACCGCATGCATGGCGGGTTTTGTAATGTGGTTTCTGAGGTAGTTAAAAGCTGTTTGGGTTTCAGCCAAGAGGGGGAAATTGGTGGCCTTTAAGAGAGGACAAACTTTATCAGCGTATTGAGGGATCCATGGCATAATATGAGGAAAACCCCAGGCATCTCCTCAAAGCCTTTGTGGACATGGGGATGGGGAGCTCCAACAGGGGGTGCATCCTATTGGGATCAAGGCCAATGATGTCATTCTCCACAACGTAGCCAAGGATAGACAGACGTTTAGTCCTGAACATGCACTTATCAGAGTTATAAGTGAGGTTCAGGGCTTTTGCCGCGTGGAGAATACTCTGGAGGTTGGCGTCATGGTCTTCCAAGGTACGGCCACAGATGGTGATGTTATCGAGATAGGGGAAGGTAGCCTTCAAACCATACTCATCCACCATTCTGTCTATCTACCTCTGGAAGATAGAAACCCCATTAGTAATACCAACAGGGATCTTCTGGAATTGATAGAGACTTCCGTTAGCCTCAAATGCCTTGTATGGACGGTCCTCAGAATGGATTGGCAGCTGGTGATAAGCAGCTTTCAGGTCAATGGTCGAATAGACCCGATACTGTGCAATATCATTCACCATGTCTGAAATTTGAGGGAGGGGGTGTGCGTCCAGGAGTGTGTACTGGTTAATAGTTTGGCTGCAGTTAATTACTAGCCTGGACTTGTTTTTCCCTTTTACCATTACCACTTGCACTCTCCACAGGCTGGTGCTAGTATCAATGATGCTCTATCTCGAATTTATAAAATCTCAATCTGCTGTACTGTATACCTCCTGCTCTTGGTAACAATGGGTTTGCAGTCTGAGAACAGATTCGTGAAGAGAGGTGGGGAGTCGATATTCAGTGTGGAGAGGTTGCATGTGGGTTCTGATTTTAAGGACCCTCTGTTCTGAAACATTACAGAGGAGAGGGAACCAGAATACTCCAAGGTCACGCTTTTAAGGTGACACAGAAAGTCCAGACCCAACAACACTGGAGCACACAATTCATCAAGTATATACAAGCGAAATTTACAGAATTCCCCCTTCAAACAACAGATGTACTATACATTGTTGTTGAACATGCATAGAATGCGAATGAGATGCAAGGAATATGCAGTAATTGGAAGGATACATCTTTAAGTTGTATTTTTGCAGAGTCTGTGAATTTATGAAGCTTTCAGTAGAGCCTGTGTCAATTAGGCAGTTAGTGGAATGTCCATTTACCTTCACAATCACTATGGAATTGCTGAGCTGGTGAGGTCTGTCCTGAGGCTAGGTCAACGGAGACTCCACGCTCCTCACTTGAGTGGCCCCCACCATCCTGCGTTGCCTTGCATGAGATGGCGTTGACTTTGTGGCACGTTCTCCATCCTCCGACGATGATGGCGGCGAGTTTGAATTTGGGTCATGGCAAGATGGCCGCTGAGCCTTTTCTCACCGTTTCCTCACTGTCCTCTGTTGGTGTGCAGCACTGCAAGTGGGTTTGGGTGAATTTGGGCAGATGGCTTGGGGCAGGAATTGGATCTGAGAGGAGTGCATGCTGCAGACTTCCCCGGGCATTCCCTTGCGTGACAAACCCTCGCCCAAAGCCCTTTCTTGCCACAGCTGGAACACACTGAGACTTTTGCCAGTCAATGAGATCAGGGATGCTGGCTCTTGCCACAGTAAAAGCCCTCCCTAGCATGGAAGTGCTCCTTAGCATGGGAAGCGGCAGCCGTTAGGGCAGGGGTAGTGGGAGCAGCCGGTCCTTGGAGAGGGTCACCTGGGTGTACGAGCTTGTTGGCTTTGAGGTCGTCATTCTCGAGCTTGGCCTGTTCCAGCGATTTGGCCAGTTTGACTCGAGCAGTCAATGCCTCATGTACCTCAAGTGGACCCCCATGACTGGAATGTCCCGGATCTGTTCTTCCTCACGAACACGGCATGTGGCCGCTTCATACCTGCACTTCCACAGATCGATAGTCTCTCCTGGCCATTGGCGACGTAGAGCGAGCCGGTGCCTCGCTAGGATCTCGTTTTGCAACTTCAGGTATCGAGTCTTCAGCATCTCGATGGCAGCATCATATGTAGTGCAGCCCCTGATGACTGCATACCCTTTTGTTCCTACCCTCGAAATGAGTGCGGACCTCCTGAGTTAATTAGTGTGGAAGACCTCTCTGGTCGCGTTGAGGTAGGCCTGGAAGCAGTCTAGCCAGTACGTGAACTCCTCATCCGTGTCAGGGGTCAGCGGGTCTATTAGCAGCAAACCTGGCTTGAGTAGTGCCCCCATCGTTAGGGAATAAGCTAATAAAATTGTAGCATGGATAATAGCTCTCATGACTGGAGGAAGAACAAATGCTTGTATTAGCTTATAACTGAGGGTAGGGTCTCACAGTGGTCTTCAGTAGAGTTCTGGGTTTAGGTGGGAATCCAGGGTTATATGTGAGCAGATGGGAGCAGATCCAGGAGGTGGGGCCAGCCATCAGTATAACACACTACCAGAGAATCCCAGTTCACTG
Source organism: Narcine bancroftii (assembly GCF_036971445.1). Taxonomy (NCBI): domain Eukaryota; kingdom Metazoa; phylum Chordata; class Chondrichthyes; order Torpediniformes; family Narcinidae; genus Narcine; species Narcine bancroftii. The sequence continues at coordinate 74,505,937 of NC_091481.1, forward strand.
CAGGAGGGTGGGAGGAAATTGGAGCATCCAGGGGAAACCCATGCAAACATGAGGAGAATGTATAAACTCTACATACAGTGCCAGATTTGAACCCGGGTCACTGGCACTGAAATAACACTAACTGCTTTGCTGACCATGCTGTCCCAAGGACCCCGGTATGTCTTGGAGGGTGGGAGGAAACCCACACAGACACAGGGAGAACATGCAATGGCAGAGTTGAACCCGGGTCGCTGGTGCTGTTATATGAATGGATTCTTTAATAAGGTTCCAGTATTTTTACTGCTCCTGTTTCGGGATTTGAACAGCATTCTCATAGGCCATTGGGGAATGTGGGGAAGGAGAGACTTCCATAGGTTCTCTCTGTCATTGGACAAAGTTGAGAAATAATGTCACTCAACAACTGGACAGGCACATGGAGATGCAGGGGAGATCTGCTCATGAAAGTGCAGGGGACAGAGGAACATGGATTCAGAAGGGATTTAGTTTATAAGGCATCATGGACCTCCTGGGATAAAGTGTCAAAGTAACGAGCTGGGAATCCGGAGCTTGCTGTAAAGAAAGTGGGAGAGGAAACTGTTCCAAGTGGATTGCTTTAACATTGACTTCTCTGGTTTTTGCTAGTCTACTCCTCGGTCTCCCTCCCTCTCTTCCTCCTCCTTTCCTCTTGCTCTGTACCCCCTTCCAACTCCATTCACAGAGCCTTCCCCCCCCTCCCTTATTGCCTATTACCTCCTGCCTTTGGGACTGTGCTCTCCCCCTGCCCCCCCCACCATTTTGTTCGGGCACCTGCATGCATGTTGTTCATACCTTGATGAAGGGCTCAAGCCCGAAATATTGGTTATGTATCTTTTGCTATATAAACCTTGTTTGTCTTGCTGAGTTTCTCCCGCATTGTGCTTTTACTTCAACCACAGTGTCTGCAGACTTTCATGTTTTACTTTTGAAGAAATTGTTCCCTTGTTTTGAAGTATTGGATGAGTTGTAACCTGTGGACCAAGAACTGGAGTTAAAGAAGAAAGTATGCAGAGGCAGGGGTTGAGAGCAGTGCCTGAAAGTGGTGGAGAAACACAGCAGGTCACACAGTATCCGTAGGAAGTAAAGGAGAGCTAATGTTTTGGGCCTGAGCCCTTTGTCAATACCTTGGTTACCCTTTATACTGTGAGGCCTATTGAGTTTCTCCAGCAATTTTGTATACTGATCATCAACTGGGAAGCGGGATTAACCCAAGGTGTTTTTAGCTAGCAGGAACAGGATGGGCCAAATGACTTTCTGCACCTGCGATGTAAACTTGTGTTCCTTGACCTTTTTCATACTTTCCTCTTTGACAGATGACAGCATATCAGTAGCCAGCAGCATGGACATTGACGACCGAATCTCCTCCCTCGAGCAGCGGATGCAGCTGCAGGATGACGAGATCCAAGTTCTGAAGGCTGCGCTGGCGGATGTTGTGCGACGGCTAGCATTTGCCGAGGAGCAACACACCTTGCTGAATAAAAGAGGGCCCACCAGAGGTAGGAGAGGAGCGGTCAACGGTTCGGGGCAGGGATCTAGTGTTAGAATTTTGCAAGATCATCAGCCTGCAACATTAACTATCTCCTGTCCCCTCATTTGCTGTGTGTTTTCAGTGCATTCTGCTTTTATTTCACTCGTGTATTGCACTTGACCTCAGCATCTGCCTGGAGAGCAAGGATTTCTGTCAGGACTTGTGACTTTATGGCAGTATTTCCTCTCCAGTTGTATCGCCGCAATAGGATGGATCTCCAAGTTGCCATCTATTTCAATTCCCCAGGCCATTTCCTTACTGGCATGTCTGTCCGTGGTCTCATGCACGGCCAGACTGAGACCACCCTCAAATCGGGGGAACAACACCATAGTCCATCTGAGCACCCTCCAACCGGATGGCATTAACATCAACTTGGATTTCCATTAACCCTCCTCCCCATCTCCCCTATCTCCTCCCCCCCAGCTTGCTTTCTCTCTCTCTCTCTCTTTCTCTCTCTCTTCCCCTCCCCCCACTTTTCCCTCCTTTCACAAAGCCAAATTCATTTATCACCTTTCCTCTTATCATATCCAATTAACACCTAATCCAATTGGTCTGGACTCCTCCCCCTCCCCATTCTTCCCCCTTTCTCTTCCCCAGTCTTTATTCAGATGCCTGTCTGTTTTTTTTTACTCATACTTTGAAGAAGGGCTCAGGCCCAAAACGTCAGTAATATATCTTTATATTACTGGATGCTGCAAGACCAGCTGAGTTCCTCCAGCATTTAATATGTGTTTTTATCTCCTTTTCTCAGCTCGCCTATTCATGCAGACATTACCTTCTAAGCCCAGCCTGAGTAATGGGACTGCAACACCTCCAAAAAGATGCAATGCCATACCTCAATCACCATCATCACCCAGGAAAGAGGCGACATCCAAAAGGTGGGAGTGATCTGGTCTTTTATCGTACACCACAATGCCAACTTGGTACATTACACTGGTATTTGCAAATCTCCACTGTTGCTCCCAAGGATATTTGAGCCACGACGTATCCTGCCCTGGATATCATTAAATTTAGCGATACTGCTTGGTAACATACCCCATGAACCTGTGCCACCCACATGATTAATTAACCTACCAACCCCAATACATCTTTAGAATGAGGGAGGAAACTGGAGCTCTTGGAGGAAACCCACACAGTCACTGGGACAACGTACAAAGTTTGCGGACAACAGCAGATTCTAACTCTGGTTCCTGGCTCTGTGATAGTGTTGTGCAAACCAGATGGTGCTCACTTTTTCTGACTTCCATCCTTTTTATATGGAAATTTGATTTATAAGTATTGTTCCCATGACCTTCAGGTCCATATAAATCAAAATGAAGTAATCTTCAGTCAGGGTAAAGTGAACCGATTGAATAATGTTGCCTGGATTGGAGGGTACGAGATATCAAGAGAGTTCGGAAAACTCAGATTGTTTGAAGAGAAAATGGGTGAGAGGCCGAGTCAGTCTTTTCCCTTCGGGTAGAAATGTCAAATACATGTGAACTCGAGTCTGGGGCGAGCGGAGGGAAGTTTAAAGGAGATTTATGAGGCAAGTTTTCCTTACTCAGAGGTGGCTGGACTGTTCTCCAAGGATAGGTGGCAGAAGCAGGTATGATGGCAATATTTGAGAGGCAGGGAATGGAAGGGTGCAGGCCATGTGCAGCAGATGGGATTGGATTGGATCACTGTCAGCACAGACTTTTGGGCTGTAGGGCCTGACCCAGTCTGCTCTGTCCTATGTTTCTCAGAAACCAAATTTCCCTTGATCTGTGTTCAGAACTATTGATGTGGTTTGACTTGATTAATGTCGTTTCCAGAATGAAAGTCTTTCTAATTCCCAATGCTCTAACATGCAGATATCATGTGATTGCAGCAGGGTCCTGTTTAAATTAAAGTTCCTGGAGTGAGTCAGTCATGCTTGAGGGAATGCTCTGACCTGGGGTTCACTCCTGGTTTCTAGTGTTTTCTCTTCTCTCCCACCTATATCCACCAGTGCCCTCTTGTCTGTTGGTCTGTTCTCCTCCGACCTCCCCCATCTTTTTATTCAGGAACCTGTCTGCCTTTTGCTCATACTTTGATGAAGGATTTGGGCCTGAAACAATGGTTACTTTTTACTTCCTATAATGCTGTGTGACCTGCTGAGAGTTTCTAGCAACGTTTGCAGACTTTCCTGTTTAACTTCAATCCTCATCTTTAGTATTTTCTCTGTGGAGTTTACATCTCTCGCCATGACTCCTTGGGCTTCCATATGGTTTCTTCCATGTCCTAAAGTTGGTTAATCCATTGATAACCCATCCGTTGAGACCACCTACTTCAGGCGCTGCCACAAGAAGGCATCCAACATCATGAAGAACCACCATCAACCTGGTCACAATCTCACCAGCACCTCAAAGTTCAAGAACAATTTCATTCTAACAGCTCTTAGGGTCTTGGATCTCATCTTACTACCTCAATCCTTAACCATAACCTACTCCAGGGCCACCAAAAGATCTGTCTACAAGATTGAACATCACTTTTTTCTTGTACCTACTGTGAGCATTCATTTATATTCTTGTATGAAGGAATTTCTTCAGCCAGAGGGAGGTGAAAAGATGGAATTTGTGCCACAGGTGGTTGTGGAGGTCAGGTCATTGGGTGTATTTAAGATAGCGATTGATAGTTTCTTGATTAGCCAGGGCATCAAAAATTTTGGGGAGAAGGCTGGACAAAGGGGCTGAGTGGGGAAATGGATTAGCTCATGATTAAATTGCGGGCCAGAGTCGATGGGCTGAATGGTCTATTTCTGCTCCTGTGTCTTATGGCCTATGATCCTTTCTACATTGTATAGTTATTGTAGTTGGGTTATCTTGCATACCTTTGTGGCTGAAGCAAATGAGAATGTTGGTGCATTCCGCACATTGTACTTGTGTATATGACAATAAACCCCTATTGTCATTTTAGTCACTTATTTGGCCAGTGCTTGTTGCTGAATCTTGCAGGAGGGGAGAAGGAGAGGGGTGGCAACTTGATGGGCTCCAAGGGAGAATAGATCCCATGAAAATAAGTGGGACAATGGGATAAATGGAATTGTTCTGAGAACCAGCATGGATCCAATAGGCTGAATGATCTTTGTTGCTGTAAAGAAACGTAAATGCAAAATCCTTTTGATTTTTTTACTTAAAATTCACATCCTCTATTTGCTATGGCAATAAATTGAGTGCTCAGGAATTGATTTTTTCCTAATTGCAAACTTTTAAATTGATCCTTTATTCCAATGCCCTAAACAGTGGAGATGCTTTGCATTATCCATCCAATCAATATTAGGTAGAATTTAAAAAAAATCAATAAGATCCCATCTTCCTCCCCTGCACATATCTTTCCCTTTCTGAGCATGCATTGATCTACAATTTGAATGATCTTCCTTCATGGAGTACCCTACGTACACTGAACATCAACTCCAGCTTTCAGTGCATATTTATCAGAATCCGATTTATTGTCATGAACAAGTCATGAAATTCGATGTTTTGTGGCAGAATCACAGGGCAAATATTCATATTATAATCATCTTATGACATTACTATAAATAAAATAACAATAATAATGCATGAAAAGTGAGGCCGTGTCTTTGGTTCATTGATTATTCAGGAATCTGATGTGCAGCGGGGTGCTCGTCTTCAGGATCCTGTACCTTTTCCCTGATGGTAGCAGAGTGAAGAGTGCATGGCCTGGGTGGTGGGGGTCTTTGAAGATAGAGGCTGCTTTTAATAAGACACATGTCGATGTCCTCGATGGAGTAAAGTCTGGTACCTGTGATGTCGCAGGCCGAGTGAACAACCCTCTGGAGTTTATTCTTATCCTGAGAATTGGTGCCTCCGTACCAGGCAGTGATGCAACCAGCCAGAATGCTCTCCACGGTCCACCTGTAGAAATTTACTGAATCTCCTCAGACACCTCACAAAGTGTAGCCGCTGGCGAGCCTTCTTCATGATCGCATCAACTTGGAGCCTCCAGGACAGATCCTTGGAGATGTTGATACCTCTCTTGACCCTGTCCACTGATGAAGACTGGGTTGTGTTGCCCTGACTTCCTCCTGAAGTCCACAATCATCTCCTTGGTGTGGTGCGCTGAAGTAGCAGTGAGCAAGTACAAAACTCAAAAGACTGTAGAACAGGCTTTATTTCTGTAAAAGTCTGAACACCAGTTCAAGCCTTGGTGGCTCCCCGAGTGACTGGCTTGGGGGCGCCGGCTGAGGTTTATATTCAGGTCGACTGATTGACAGCCGCCCAGGTGGAGTCAGCCCCTTAGGTGGTCTTCCTGCAGGTGCAGAGATCATCCCCTGCAGTCGGCCGGTGGTCGTATCCCCACACTTGGTTTTGCCGACGTTGAGCGCAAGGTTGTTGCTGTGACACAATTCAGCGCGTTGATCTATCTCCCTCCTGTTCGCTTCCTCATTGCTGTGTGTGATTCTGCCGACAACTGTGGCATCATTGTCAAACTTGTAGGTGGCGTTGGAATTGTGCCCGGCCACACAGTCATGGGTGTATAGAGCAGTGGGCTTCCTTGGGGTGCGCCTGTGTTAATGATCAGTGTTTCTTTTTGACCTTTTACTCCCCCCTCTCTCCCCCTTCTCATTTATAAATTGTAATTGTTGTGGACTCTTTCACTCCTCCTTCTGCATTCAGTTTCAGGGAATTGTCTGTTTGAATTAAAATGCCACCAACACATTAAAACAAAAATTGGAATGATATTCAGAAATGGATATTTTCATTAATTCCGTTTCTGATTTTTGTTGTATTTGTTCTTTAAGTCATCAGCTGTGGTTTTCAAATCAATGGTCCCTTCACCGAATAGAGAACCTTTTCAAGAGCAATGGTTTGATTTGTACTTTAATATGCAGGAGCAAATTAATAGTGAAATTGATAAGAATGATCTGTAAATTTATGGTAGTTCGTTGGGAAACTTGGCATGAACTTGTTATCCTGTAATTCTACACCTCAAATATAGACATACATACACCATGGTAACTCCGTCGCTGCCGTCGGAGGGCAGCAGCGATCACCAAAGACCCACCCCACCCAGCACACGCTCTGTTCTCACTGCTGCCATTGGGAAAGAGGTATCAGTACCGCAAGACTGGCCCCCACCAGGTTCAGGAACAATTTAAGGATTCTTTGCACTTGATTGATTTTTTTTCTCTCTCTCTATTGCACAGTTTTTTTTACATTTCTTTATTTGTTTACCTATGTACTCTGTTTAGTTTATTTGGCATGACCAATAACTGTGCATTTTACCTCACCTGAAGAAAAAGAATTTCAGGATTGTGTGTGATGCCATGTCTGTACTATATAACCGTTGACAGCATGGAAACAGGCTGTCCGTACCGGTTCACTTGAACAACTCCACTAGCTCCTCCGCAAACTCCTGAGGAAGTAGAGGCTTTCTTCATGGTGTGTCATAAAGATGAAAAATGGGAAAAGCTATGCTCCGGAACTATGAGAAATACAATAAACACGAGGTTACACATGATACAATATAACTGGATACACAGGCTATATATCACACCCCAAAAGTTAAATAAATGCACCCCTTCTGTTTTTAAATGTTAGCAGTTGAGGGGGGCGGTGGGGGGAGATTTGGTGAGACTCTAATTTTAAAATACTATATGAAGTATGTAATAATGTTCTATGAGCCTTGGAAAAATTAAAATAAAAGTGCGTCTTCATTTCCTACAGTTTAAAAGGCTGAGCAATGACCTTATAGTTGTCCTTAGGAAGGTTGTTACATTAAGTGCACCAGATAAATGTAATTTGTTTATGTTCATCTAAATCCAAATGCATTTGGATATTTTGTGCCTTTATACTCAATTTTCACTTTCATCTGACTCTGACAATAAATTTGAAAACTGAATAGGTCCTTCCGACTCAAGAGCCTTATGCTGGCAATTTCACCCGATTAACCTTCAATCAGTGTTTTGAAAGGTGGGAGGAAACCGGAGCCCCCCCCCCCCGAGGAAACTCACGCAGACACGGAGAGAGCATTCAAACAGGCAGCGGCGGATTCGAACCCGGATCGCTGGTGCTGTAACAGCGTTTCACTAACTGCTACGCTAACCATGCTGCCCCATATACTCCAAAAATGTATATTTGGCGGCACTGGCTCATGGGCAGGAAGGGCCTGATACTGTGTTGTATCTCTTTAAAGAAAAATTCTGAGGGAAGGCATTTGGAGAATGAGAGTTCCTTCTTCATGATTATCATTAGGTGCTGCCTCATTAGAGAGGACCTCTGCTCCATTTTGTTTGATACCTTAGAAATTTAATTTCATGTTTTAACTGCTTTTAAATACCACTGAAGTAGCTGAATAAAGATCAATACACAAGTTCTGGAGAAACTTGGAAAGCAATAGGACACTGCGTGTTCCGCTGAGTTCCTTCAGCATGTTGGCCTATCATTCTCCTTCCCCAGCAACCGCAGGCTCCTTGCTTGCCTGAATAAGTGCCCTCGGGCAGGCCAAAGTTGGGGGTCTGCCACCTGAGATCAAGACACCCCTTGTGGAATAATCTGCCTGCAGAATCTCCCACAGCGGCGTGGCCTCGGTCAATCCCCAGCGGCATGGCTGCAAAAGCTGAATGCAGCTGTGGAATCGGTGTGGGCACGCGTGCTCGGAATCAAACATGATCTTGGCTCAGTGTTACAAGGAACTTGGCCAAATAAGCATCTGCTCTGTTTTTTTTTGTGTGGTTAGAAATGGAACATGCCATTCTGGGCCATCAAGTTGCACTGAAACAATTCACCTAGCATTGAAATCAAGACCATCCGGGAGGAGAGACTGGCAAATGTACTCAAACTACTTTATCTAACTATTTATTTATTTAGAGATACATCACGGTAACAGGTTTTTCCTGTCCACAAGTGCTCACTGCCCAAGCACATGATGAGAACATGCAAACTCCTTACAGACAGGAGTGGATTCGAATCTGGGTTGCCGGCACTGTAACAGAGTGGTGCTGACTGCTACACTATCTGTGCTGTCCAAAAAATATGCATGTATATGGTAAAAACACACAAAGCTGAAGAAACTCAACAGGTGAAACAGTGACCCTGAAATAGCAAAGGTAAAAAATACATAACAAATGTTTTGAGCTTGAGCCCTTCATCAAGGTGTGGGAAATATTAGGAGACATCTGAGCAAAAGAGTTGGGGGGGGGTGGGTGGAAGGGGCACTGCTTGACCTGCTTCAGCTTTGTGTGTTTTTACTTCAATACGGTGTATGCAGATTCTCGTGTTTTACTCATGTCCACAGAAACTGGGAGTGCATTTCAGAGAGATGATGTCTTGTTGAAACTGCTAGCAGTCGGTTTCACAGTTTGTTCTGAGATGATTGAAGTTTTATTTAAATATAGAACATGACAGCACAGTACAGGCCCTTCCACCCACCATGTTGTGCTGACATATAAAAAGCTACCAAAACTAAACCCTCCTCATCTCATAATCCTCGATTTTTCTTACATCCATGTGCCTGCCGAAGAGCTTTGTAAATGCCCCTAATGTTCCAGCCTTTACCCTGGCAATGCATTCCAGGCACCCATAACATAAAAAAAATCGTGCCCTTGTTGTCTCCCCTAAACCTTCCTCTCTTCACTTTGTACAGATAACTTCGGGGGTCACTGGCTGCCCTCCCTATCTATGCCTCTCGGAATCTCGTAGACCTCTATTAAGTCACCTCTCATCCTTCTTCACTCCAAAGAGCTCTAGCTCTGTTAACCTTGCCTCACAAGACATATTTTCCAATCCTGGCAAATATTCTTCCCACAGGCAGTGAGAATACTTAACGATCAAAGGAACTGCTCACACTAACCCTCCGAGACTTGCATATTTACAAAACAATATCTGTTTATTTATTTGTAAATATGAATACTTGTCCTGCATTTTTGTCTGTATGTGTGTTATCGGAGAACACTGTTTTGTTGTGCAATCAGATGACAGTAAACGACTTGACTTGCCTTGAAATCTCCTCTGCTTCCACATCCTTCCTGTAATGAGGTGACCACTGTATGATCTCACCAGAGATTTATAGAGCTGCAACATTACCTCATGAATCTTTAACTCAATCTCTCGACTAATGAAGCTCAGCATCCCATAGGCCTTTTTGACTGTCCTATAAACTTGCCTGGCAACCTTGAGAGATGGATTTGGATCCCAGGGTCCCTCAGCTCTTCCACACTGTTAAGTGCCCAACCATTAAGCATGTACTCTGCCTTCAGGTTTGCTCATGTGTTTGCGCCCCGAGCAACCTAGTTCTTGACAATGTGGCCGCCTTGTTTGACTTCTTGCTGGTCTGAAACCTGTCAAATTATCACTGTTTATCGAACTCTTTCACTGTACTTAACAGGGCAAAGCAACATTACTGTTGCTGTCTCATCAGTCTAGTGACCCAGGTTCAAATCTGACTCAGGGCATTGTCTGTGTGAAGTTTGCATGTTCTCTCAGTGACCACGTGAATTTTCCCCAGGTGCTCAGGTTTCCTCTTCTACCCGAAAACCTATCAGCTGGTAGATTAATTTGGTTGTAGTAAGTTGTCTACTGGTATGTGGGTGAGGGGTAGAATCTATGGGGCAGGATAGGAGTTGATGGAAATGTGAGAAGAATAAAATAAGACTGTGTAAATGGGAAAGATACTTGGAATGGATTTTTCTAACTCTCACGCTAAACCAAAAATTATCAAATGTCTATTGCACCAAATATGAACTGGTTGGCTTAATTGTTTGAACTGATCTGGTATCCTTACAGTTTCTGAGGCTTGTAAATTCCCTCGATAATGTGAATAGAAGGAAAGAAAAGAATGGACTCAGTAGAATTTCTGGTGTATTTTTGTTGAATGACAACATTGTCTGACTGGTTTAATGCAACCTAGATTGTATACCTAAAATGGATGAGAGTGGGGGGGGTGGGGGGGGGGTGGCTTGGGAGGAGGGATGGGGGGGGGGGGAGAAAAAGTCACTGTATATGTGTGAAAAAGAAAAAGTGTATATCATGGCTAATGTGATTTATGGTGTGAAAAATAAAAAATTTTAAAAAAAGATAATATGAATAAAAGCTCTCATGACTGGAGGGAGAACAAAAGCTTTTATAATTATGGGTAGGGTCTCATAGTGGTCTTTGGAAGGGTTCTGTGTTTAGGTAGGAAACCAGGGTTATATGTGAGCAGATGGGGGTGGAGCACAACACACAACCAGTGAGTCCCAGTTTACTGTATTCACCCCTTCCTGTAGAATTTAGGGTCTGTAAATGAAGACAGAGATCATGGGTTCAGAAAAAAATGGTTGAAAAATATACAGTTATTTATAAATTCAGATTTAAACGGTCCGGTGGGTTGGAGATCCTGGTGGAGTGCTTTAGCGCTGGGGGGTCTTGGATTCCGTGGGTCTCCTGGTCCCCTTGTGAGGGAGGAGAGGCGGGCTGGGACTCTGGCTCAAAGGTGGATTTTGATGCACTTTCCTCCTGAACCTGACTGAGGGTGGCGAGAATGAGCTCTGTGGCTTGCAAGGCATCTGAGGCAACGGACCCTCTGTTCTGGTGGGTGCCAGATCCCTGATGGAGACGATATCCTCCCTGCCATCCGTGTTCTCCACAATGACGTACTTGGGATTGGTGTGGAGCAGTTTCACCTTTTCCACCAGGGGGGTAGGTCTTGCTTCTCCTCACGTGCTTCCTGAGAAGGACTGGACCAGAAGTGATGAGCCAGGTTGGGAGTGTAGTTCCCAATGCTGACCTTCTTTCAAAAGTGAATAGGAGCTCGTGAGGAGTAGCATTGGTCGTGGTCTATAGAAGCGACCGGATGGAATGGAGCGCCATAGGGAGGACTTCCTGTCAACGTGAGTCTGGAAGGCCTTTTGACTTCAGGGCCAGTTTGACAGCCTTTCAGACCATGGTGTTCTCCTTTTCGACACCTGTTCACCTGGGGGTTGTAGCTAGTAGTCCTGCTGGACGCGATATCTATCACCAGCAAGTAGTGACGTAGCTCGTCACTCATAAAGGCTGAGTCCTGGTTACTATGAATATAGCTGGGATACCGCACAGGGCGAAAGTGGAGTCTATGGCCTTTATGACTGATGAAGTGGATGTGTCTGGACATGGGATGGCAAACAGGAAGCAGGAGTACTCGTTAGTGATTGAGAGGAAGAAGGAGTTCCCGTTCATGAAGGGGACAGGTCTCTTAAAATTGACACTGAGCTGTACGAAGGGCCTAGATGACTTGATCAGGTGTGTCTTCGCGGGGCGGTAGAAGTGCGACTTGTACTCCATGAAGACCTGGCAGAACCTGGTCATTTCCCTGACATTCTCCATGGAGTAGGGCAAATTGCGTGCCTTGACAAAATGAACCATGCGGGTAACCCCTGGATAGCAGAGCTCATTATGCAGAGACCGCAGTTGTCCGGTGTGTGCAGAGGCACAGCTTCCTCTGGATAAGGTATCTGGGGGGTTCATTAAGGGCTCCTGGCCGATAGGCAATGACATAATTGTAGTTGGAGAGTTCGATCCTCCACCTAGCAATCTTGTCATTCTTGATTTTTCCCCTCTTGACATTATTGAACATGAATGCAACCGAGCGCTGGTCAGTGAGGAGCGTAAATCTTCTACCAGCAAGGTAGGGTCTCCATTGCCCTACAGCTTCTACAATAGGTGGAGCCTCCTTTTCCACAGATGGGTTTCGGAGCTTGTGGCCTTGTAATGTCCACGAAAAAAATGCAACTGGCCTGACCACCTGGTTGAAGGTAGCAGCTAGGGCTACGTCCAAAGTGTCGCTTTCCACTTGGAAAGATACATTCTCGTCCACTTTGTGCATGGCGACTTTCGTAATGTGGTTTTGAAGGTAGTTGAAAGCCATTTGGGCTTCAGCCAAGAGGGGGAAATTAGAGGCTTTTAAGAGAGGGCGAACCTCTTCAGTGTATTGAGGGATCCACTGGGGGTAATATGAGGAAAACCCCAGGCATCTCCTCAAAGCCTTTGCAGTCCTGGGAACGGGGAGCTCTAACAGGGGGTGCATCCTATCGGGATCGGGGACCAATGATGTCATTCTCCACCACATAGCCAAGGATAGCCAGACGTTTAGTCCTGAACATGCACTTGTCAGAGTTATAAGTGAGGTTCAGGGCTTTCGCCACGTGGAGAAAACACTGGAGGTTCGTGTCATGGTCTTCCAAGGTGTGGCTTCAGATGGTGACGTTAATGAGGTAGGGGAAGGTAGCCTATAACCCACACTCATCCGCCATTCTGTCCATCTGCCTCTGGAAGATAGAAGCCCAATTAGTAATACTGAAAGGGACCCTCTGGAATTGATAGAAACTTCCGTTAGCCTCAAATGCCTTGTATGGACGGTCCTCAGAGCGGATTGGCAGCTGGTGATAAGCAGCTTTCAGGTCAATGGTCGAATAGACTTGATACTGCGCAATATCATTCACCATGTCCAAAATTTGAGGGAGGGGATATGCGTCCAGGAGAGTGTACCGATTAATAGTTTGGCTATAGTTAATTACTAGCCTGGACTTGTTTTCCCCTTTTACCACTACCACTTGCGCTCTCCACTCAGCTCAACTCCCCGGCTTTCTCCCCACGACTCTTGATGCCCTGACTAATCAAATTTCTGTCAATCCTTTTCTTAAATACACCCATTGACCTGGCTTCCACAGCCACCCGTGGCAACAAGTTCCATAGCCTTGCGTACAGCCATGTAAAGACCACAATTTTCAGACTGTAGGATTACAATGTAAAGGAAAAGCAATTAAGTACAAAGCAAGGGTGATGCAATGGTCTAATTATTGTTGTATAATGGGAAGATTGACCCAGTGAGGGCCTCTGCCTTGCAGCTCCAGGCATCTGGGATTATCCTGATCCTTGTTTTCCCTGGGACTGCATGGATTTCCCTTGGGTGCTCAGGTTTGCTCTTGTGTTCCTCTGGAGTCTCACCTCCATAAATAACCCTTTAGTTCAGGAAAGAATCAAAGGGGAGTTAATGGGCCTGTGAGAGAGAACGTTTATTTTATATACCAAAAATAGACTTTATTCACAATAAATTATTTACAAAAAAGAAACCATTCAGACTTTTTACATCCATGGTGTCAATCATATCTACACATTTCCATTATTGTACATTGTCACATTTGTTCTCTAAATACCCCATAACCACCCCTGTGACACGTTGTCATTTCTCCCCGCTCTGTTGGTTGAGGGACTGCCCCTCGGTCTCAGCCCCTCAGTGCCTGGTAATGTGAGGACTCTAAACTGTGATCCTGCACCAAACCTCAGTTTATCCTTCAGCACCTACTCCTGCAGCCTGGAATGTGCCAGTCAGCAGCATTCCCCCATCCACATCTCCATGCGCTGAAAGACCAACAGGTTTCGGGCAGATCAAAGTGCGTCTTTCACTGAGTTGATGGTCTTCCAGCAGATCTGAATGTCTGATTGTGTATCCTTGGGAACAGCCCATTGATCAGAGGATCTTCTGTCTCACCGCTGTGACAAGGACCCTTGCATCCTTCTCCACACACTCTTAACAAATCTGCATTCAGCAAAGAGGTGGGTGACTGTCTCTGTGCCATTGCAGTCATCATGGCGTCAATGTGCATGTTGGGTGATATTCCAGTCATACAGGAAGGATCTGACTGGGAGGGCTCCTCTCTATGCCAGCCAAGCCAAGTCCTGGTACTTGTTTGTAAGCACTGGTGATGAGGCATTCCACCTGATGGCCTGCACAGTCTGCTCCAGAAACCACCCCACTGTGACAATCGAGTCCTCATTTTTCAGTGTCTGCAGGACTACGGCCTGATGACCTTGTGGTCAAAGGTTTTAGGAAAAACTTGTCCAGAAAGGATAAGTGTTGTAGCAATGTCCAACTGTCTGGGACATTGTGTGGTAACAGGGCCAGGCCCATTCTGAGACAGATTGAACCTCAGCACGTAGCGGCACTTGGTGCCCTCGTACTTTGGTTCCGCGCACAATGATGCAGCCATATGAGATGGTCCTCAGGATGAGGGCCACATTGGATACGTCCTTGCCCCTATTGTCTGGAGACTCATACATGGTGACTCTTCGGATCCTTTCCATCTTGGATCCCCATATGAACCAAAAGACTGCTCTGGTGAATGCCAGGGTGAAGGTGTGGGGGATGGGCCACACTTTCAGTACTGAGAGCACCTCGTACCTGATGACCAGGTTCTTCTCTGTTATTGAGAGAAAGGACCACATTACAGACCAAATTTCTGTGGACCTTTGTGATCCACTCTGACCTATTCTTGTTGCATGCCTTGGCCTCTCCAAAATCAGATCCTCAACACCTTCAGGAAATCAGATTTGACTGTGAGGGGATGGTCAGACCTGTTACCAAAGAACATTGCCTTGCTCTTGTTCCAGTTTACCCTGGCACCCAATACTGACTCAAACTGGCCACAGATGCTGATCAATCTGCGGACCGATTGTGTGTCTGCACAAAAGATGGCGACATTGTCCAAGTACAGGGAGGCCTTGACCTGAGTCCCTCCACTGCCTGGCAAAGTCACTCCTTCCTAATGGATTCGGCAAATGGCTCTATGCAGCACGCAAATGGGACTGGAGAGAGTGGGCAACCTTGCCTAACTCAGACCTGATGGGGAAGCTATCTGTTTCCCACCCATTGCTTTGAACTGCACTATGGATGTCCACATAGAGCAGTTTAAATAATTCTGGATTTGCAAGGGTGCAGGAGAGGGAACATGGACATGCATTTGCTCTGCCAGAAGCCAGTTTCAATGCAGTGGATTGAATGGAAAGTATGAAAGAAGGCTTGTATTCAGAATTCACTTTGGTAGCTCAATTTTAAATTTGTAGGTTATTAGTTAACATCTTGCACAAACTGTGGTAGTTTACATTTATTGCATGGTGACTGTACAGCATTGTCTCTGGGCACTTGTTCTGTGTTTGTTGATTTAGTCCTATCAGTTTCTAACCAGTTTAATGTTGGAACAAGCCCAAAAGGAAAGGGGAACTTGATTGGCTCAGAACTGAGCTTCATATGCAGATTAGTCTGTTTTAGTTCCTGTATGTAGCAGCCATCTGAGCACAGTTCTGCCAGGCGAAGTAAACTGAAGTCTTTAGTCTTCTCAACAAGTATTCAAGTTCATAGCAATCAAAAATCTTCAACTCTCCACTAAGATGAAGAAAGCAGCCTACAAGTAAGTGTTGATTATGAACTTAGCAGATAAAAATAAAGCTAATTTTGGTTTCAAGAAGCGAGAAAGGTTCTTTGTCCCTCAGTAGGATATGGCTTCTGGCCATTAACCACTGTCCGTGTGGTGTCTAAGTAGGAGTTTCCTTATCTCTGTGTGGCTTCCAGTTATTGGTTAACTGTAATCATCTTTCAATGTTTAAAGTAAAATCCATGACTGCATCTCAAAATGAAAAAGGATTTCTCTGTGTGTTGGGAAACGAAAGGGAATGGAGACGCTGGAAAAAATGGAACAATACACACAGATCACTGAAGGAGCTCCGTAGGTCGGGCAGCATCCATGGAAGGTGATAGATAGTCAATGTTTTGACTGGTGCAATGCTATTTATTTACAGAGTCAATGATCTGGGTTATAATCCGGAGCTGTCTGTAAGGAGTTCATATGTTGTCCCCCCCGTATCTGTGTGGAGTTTCTCTGGATGTTCCAGTTTCCTCCCACCCTCCAAAACTGTACAGGTTTGGTCGGTTAATTGAGTGTATTTGTGCTGCAAAGGTTTTATTAGCCCTTAGCCCTGTGTTGTTAACATGTATTAAAAAAATTAAAAATCCTGATGCAGGGTTTCAGCCCAATATGTTGTCGGCCATTGCCTTCAATAGAATGCTGAGTTCCTCTGCACTTGAGGCTTTTTTCCCTGGGACTTCTTCAAAGCACTGTGGTTGCAGTCGATAGTTTGCACGGTCTAAGTCTTAATCAGTAAAGTAAAGTAATATGACTTTATTTCCTGAAGTAAACTATTAAATCAGTGGAGATGCATCAGGGGCTGCACATGCTGGGATCTGGAGCACAATCTGCTGGAGGAACGCAGCAGGTTGAGGAACGTCAGTTGGAAACCCTCCCATCCTGTTCGCATTGCACCAGCTCCCTCTCCTCTACAATCTCAGTCCTGATGTAGGGTTCTAGCCAGAAACATCAACAATTCCACTGATGGTACTGAATTTCTCCAGCACATTGGGTTTTTTTTTGCTTTATGAACTCAGTGTGTTCTATGTGGTATTGATTTTTTTTCTGTGGGTTACATTCCATTTGAATAGTCAAGCTATACTAGGCTACAGCCATTTGCGGCTAGATGGGATTGGTGTAAATAGGTGCTCGACTGTCGGGTCTCCCTTTCTGGTGCATGACCCTGACTCTATATAGAGTAAAACCCCTGGTATTCGCCACCTATGGGGATTGGTAGATGCTGGATTAGTGTATTTTCCAGTTGCTTGATTCTTGGTCATACAATGCGTTAATACCTGCATTAAGAATAACCAGTTTAAAATACAGAAATACTACACTGTACTTACACTGAACAAACTTCAATTGCATGAATATATAAGCCTTAAAGCATCTTTCTTTGAAAACATTCTTTGAAAACATTTAAGCGTCGCTGCATCTGCAGGTTCCTCCCCCTCCAAAGAGCCGCCCAAAAGATGAACAACAACATATAATATATAATTAACCCCCCTGTAGAGCTCGTCGAAAGAACCAAAGACTTGTTGATCCAAACCAAGGCTTTTATTAGCAAAAGACAGGAGCTCTTCACAGGTGACTGACCAGTCCGGAATGATCCGACCTGGCTAGGGACACAACCCTTTAAGGCCCAGACAGTAGGCGTAGCTTAGCTCTCAGCCAATCGCTGTAAGCACAGTCTAGATACTGTAACTATATACACTATATACATTGGTGATAGATCTGTACTATCCCCCCCCCTCTCAAATTTACAGATAAAGCCTCTGACTGAGGCAAGTCTTACTAAGCAGGGATAAGGGGACACTTCAAGAGAGTCACCCCAACGGCGAGCGGCATCAACTATCCTGGATGACGCTATTGCTGTTTCACACAACTTTATTTAAACAGCTGCTATGAGCAAAGCACAACCAAGGTTCTCCGCTGGCTGAATATTTGCTCCCATCTTCACCAAAAGTTGATGTGTTACTTTAGAGAGCATTTATTTTTACAATTTTAAACTTGCGTAATTTTTACCTATTATTTTATTCTTATTTATTTTAATTTTGGGCTAGTTGCTTGAATTCTGGATACCAGGGATTTTACTGTACTTTATCCCCAATATTGAGTTGTCCAAACCCTGTGAATAAACCCTACAAAGAACTTTGATACCCACAACTAACTTGTAAGGTTGTGGGTGAGAATGGTAAAATGCTGAAGTTTGGATTGACAATGTTCTTTGTGATCGGACATTGGGCTAACATAGACTTTCCTGAGTTTGTATTTGATTCCAGGGTAACCTTTCATTATACTGTTTAATAGTGTAGCTATTTGGGGAGATGTGTCATGCAAGACTACAAAAGATTTGTTTGTACTACTGTCAGAACACAATCTATGACCTGTGAATAATTAAAATTAAAAACTTAATACCTAATATTCCATCTGGACACTTTCCAACCAGGTTGCATAAACATTGACTTTTCTGGTTGCTGCTCAACCACTCCTCGTTCTCCCCCTCTTTCCCATCCATCTGTCTTCTTTCCTCCATCTCTCCATCCCCTTCCCTCTCCATTCATAGAGTCATTCCCCCCCCCCCCCCCCCCTTTCACCCTGTTTGCTGGTGTGCCCTTCTAGCTATTACCTCCTGCCTATGGGACTGTCCACCATCCCCACCATTTTGTTTGAGTGCTGAGGCCCAAAATGTTATCTTTGCCATGATTGCCATGCTGAGTTTCTCCAGCCTTGTGTTTTGACTTCAATCACACCATCTGCAGACTTTGGTGCTTTACTCCTGTAGAACCAAAGACATTTTGATCCAAGCCAAGGCTTTTATTAACTAAAAGACTGGACCATATCACATGTAGGTTGACCAGTCCAGAATGACCTCATCTGGCTAGGAGCAACCCTTTAAGGCCTGCCAGTAGGTGTGGCTACGCTCTCAGCCAATCACAGTCATCCTACACTACAATCTGTACATAGACACATTGGTGATAGAATCTGTACTATCACACTCCTACTCTCACCTGTGAATAATTTTATTTGTTTAAATTTCTCTACTTTTTTTGTCTTGTGTGAGTGAGTTTTGCGTAACTGGAAAGCTGCAACAAGACATTCATTGATGTGCAGTTAGTACATGTTGATGATAATAAACTCTCATTTGGTTACCGCTAGGTTGACTACAATATGAGCGCCTGTACTTTCATAGAGTTGGACATAGAATCTACACAACTCCAGTGGAGACTACTTGGCCCATTGTTATTCCTGCTTTCCCCTTATCCCAGAAAATTTCATTTCCTTTACTGACTGATCCCCTGTTGGGAAAGTTTAAAATTGATTTGTTTCCACCACGTTTTTTCAAGCAGGTAGTATCTAATGGATGTCTGATGTCACTGTGCGGAACAACCCGAATTCCCCCAACAGATTGCTCCTTGCTCCAGATTCCAGTCTCCTGCATCCCTCCATGAGCTTTAAAAAAAATCTCCAGTTCAGAAATTTACAGTTGAACCTAAGTGTTTTTTTGGCAAGTAAACACATCTTTATCTGCATTGAAGGCAACCCTAGTCTCCCAGTTTTAAAATGCCAATATCAATTACATGTACAAGTCTTTAGTTGAAGATCTAGAACTTGTCCTGTCAGTAAGGCTGAGCAGATGACAATTTGAGAGTCAGAGGTACTGTCTCCACACTGGATGAGGTTTTCATCAAGAAGTTTTTAAACCAGAACTGGGAGGGGAAGGAGAGACACAATTAGAAAACCAATATTTGTGGGCTAATGGGAATGTGAATAATTGATTTGAATAATTGTTTTAACATGTGTTGAGGATATTTGTAAAGCACTAGCGAATGTTTTGAGACCTGGACCTGCTGAGGGGAGAGAACTCCTGAGACCAACCTTCAGAATGGTAGCTGATCCTGGCAGTGGGTGACGCAGTTGCATTGGGAGGGGGAGCAGGCCTGTTGTCATTCCTGGCTGCAGCTGTAGCTTCATCTTATCAAGTATACTGAGCACAATTAGATTATAATATCCTTGCCAGGACTGTCTTAAAGCAATTGCCCTTTCTCCACATCTGAGTGTCTCTCTCTAAAATATTTGTCCAATTTTCACTCGTCAGAACAATAATCAGGTAGTATTGGGACTGGTTGGCGTAGCGGTTAGCGCAATACCTTTACAGCACCACGATCCGAACCTGGGTTTGAATCCCTGTGTCTGCATGGGTTTTCGTTGGGGGCTCGAGTTTTCTCCCTCCGTTCAAAATCGTGCCGGGGGTGGTAGGTTAATTTCGTGAAAATTGGGGTGGCCCGGATTCGTGGGCTGAAATGGCCCTGT
Source organism: Narcine bancroftii (assembly GCF_036971445.1). Classification (NCBI taxonomy): domain Eukaryota; kingdom Metazoa; phylum Chordata; class Chondrichthyes; order Torpediniformes; family Narcinidae; genus Narcine; species Narcine bancroftii. Next base: position 74,525,952 of record NC_091481.1, read on the forward strand.
TATCATGCTGTATGTTCAGTAAAACACCTGGTTTCTGGCACCTATGGGGCTTGGCAGATATTGGTGTATCTTCTGGTTGCTTGAGACTTGCTCTTTCCATGCCTAACTAAATATACTTGAATTAAGAATAAGCAGTTTAAAAGACAAAAATACTAAACTGTACTTGCACTGAACAAACTTCACTTGTATGAATATATAAACTTTAAAGCATTTTACTTTATTTTCACTCACATTCTTTGAAAACATTTAACTGTCGCTGCATCTACAGGTTCCTCCCCTCCACAGAGCCGCCCAAAAGACGAACAATAACATTATAGATAAGTAACTTACCCCCCAACCCCCCACCCCTCCAAGTTTACAGATAAAGCCTCTGACCAGGGTGACTCTTACTAATCAGGGATAAGGAGACACTTTGAGAGTCACCCCAATGGTGAGCGGCATCAACCCACTCTTCATCCTGGGCGACACCATCGCTGTTTCACATCATTTTATTCAAACAACTGCCACAAGTAAAGCCCGACCAAGGTTCCCATCTTCACCAAAGGTTTATGTGTTACTTCAGAGAACATTTACAATTTTAAGCTTGCAAAATTTTACCTGTTATATTTTAAATTGATTTATTTTTGCCAGTTGCTTGAATTCCAGATACCATAGGTTTTACGGTACATCTGAGGTAAGGTTTATTTCAAGGCCAAAATGACGTGAGGTGAGGAAATGTACATGTTTGCACAGGTATTGTAGGGGGAGGCTGAGAGTCTGTTTGGGGTAAGCAGGGTGGGCTGAAGGGAGGAGGAAAGGCAACAGGGACCAGCTTTGGTGATAAAGGTTCCACTATCGATTGTGGTAAAGAAAACCGTATCTATCAACTGCTGATCTTCCCTCCTCCCAATCTCCAAGGAACAAGTTCAAACTCGGGAACATGTCGAAAATCCAGGTGCGAGAAATTTGAAAATGGAACAGAAGAATGTTGGTATTGATCAGCCAGCTGTTGGTGAGAAGAGAAACTGGGTTGATGGGCCTGGCCCCACCTCCCCCAGTGTTTCCAGCAAAGCCAATTTTACTTCTCTTCGCTCGGATGATAAAATGGAGGAATTCGAAACGTGGGATCCTAATAAATCATTCTCACAGCCAAACAGGGGGTGGGGAAACACTCCACAGACTTAGCTCTGAATTATTTCCCCCTGCATGGTTAGTGTTGTAGGGGAAGTAAATGGGAAGAATCACTTTTGGAAGGCCTGGAACTTGCGTTGTTTACATGCCTCTGGGCAGTGTTAAAGATCTGCCCTGCTAATGAGGTATATAAGAATGGAAGTGGAGGAGAATGAGATGCCAGAGATTTCTGGCTAGTAAGTCCCGACTGACTATGTGACCACTATTGGAGTATCTGGTGATGACATTGTTTACAGGTTAAGTATTCCACAGGGTCCCCCCCCCACCCCAGCTAGATCAAAGAAGGTTAATGGTATCTCATGATGTACTCCTTCCCTTCCTCAGGCTCACCACCTATTTTTCTTACATTCCTGTGCCTATCTTTTTAATGTCCCTAATCCACCAGCCTCCAGACAAATGCATTCCAGGCATGTTCTGCACTCTTGTCTCGGACATCTCCCATAAATTTTCTTCCACTCACTTAAACACGTGCCCTCTGCTGTTTGCTATTGATAACCAGCAAAAAGGTGCTGGCTGTCTGCCCTATCTGATCCCCTGCTAATCTTGTAGACCTCTGCATCACCTTGTCATTAGTGGTGTCTGTGATAATGCAGGGCTCTGCTAGCTGTGTAACTGAAGCTAAAGATTCCATGTGAAAAATCTGGGCATGTGCAAGCTGCTTAATGCTGGAAACCCATTGGACCATTGTGGTCAAAGCAATTTTGAAAATCCTGCAGGAAATTCTATCCATTGTCCACGTGCTCAGTTGAAATCAATATGAATTTCTGTCCAGCCATCTCTTAATCGCTCCTTATTTTTCTTGCAGTAAGCCGAAGGATTCCGTCTTCAGTGCAGGTGAGTGAGACTTTTCGCAAGAAGAATATTTGTGCTGGCTAAGGCTAATTGCTCCCTCAGTCCTGTTCTGTCATTCAATATGAATGTGGCTGATTTGATTCCACTATAGTTCAAAAATCTATCTCTTGGCTGACATAGCTATTGGGGTATATAAGGTTTCAAGGATTCATAACTCTCAGAGAAACTCCTATTTGCTTTGTCTTAAAAAAGTGTTCCTTATGTGTGCATTAAGTGGAAACTACCTCAATGAATATATATATATTCTCCAGGTTGGAGAATTAAGGGATATGGGGAAAAGGCAGGTAGGTGGAGATGATCCCATCATCAGATTAGTCGTGATCTCACCAGGCTGGATGGCCGACTCCTGCACCTGTTTATAATGTTCTTATGTGGTGAAGGGATTGGTCTTGTGTTACGAAGCCTCCTTCTGAGAGAGATGGACCTTCAGGATTCTTTCTTCAGATGCAGCTGTTAACAAAAGCACTGTTCAATACTTTGCAAGGGTGGGAAATGGCTTGCATTACTTGAAAGAGTCATGGAAACAGATTCAAGCAAACTTTTGAAAAGTAGCAGTGGTGCAGTCACACAGGTAGTAGAAATGCTGCCTGATCACTTCAGCCACCTGGGTTCAATCCTGACCTCCAGTGTTGACAGTGTTGAGTTTGCTCTTTGTTAGACCATAAATTTCCTAGGATGCTCCAATTTCCTCTTGCGTGTAGGTAGGCAGGTTAATTTGCAATTATAATTTACCTCAAGTGTATCAGTGAGTGACAGAATCTTGGGGGGGGGGGTGGTGGGGTCAATCTTGGTGGCCATTGGTGATATTCACTTTAATATTTTAGTGGCAGCCTTGGTGGTTTATAAAGCAACTGCTTTCTCAGCAACTGTCTTGATTACCCCTTCAGGCTGTCAGGTGACATTGGTTTGCTGAGAATGTGGGAGCAATAAAAGGTAGGTGTCAATGGGTGTTTAACAGGGCTTCTTTCTATGGTTCTAAATCAGTACTTGAAAAGGGATGGATTTTCAGGATTTGTGAGGAGGATATAACTGAATAATTCTTTCAAAGACCTGTTCAGTGAGTGGCGTAGCTTCTTGTGCTGTATGAATTGTTCATAAATATTACATTAGATGAACTTTAATGGACCCTTTATCAATCGGAAGTCAATTATGAGGTCTCTAGGCAAACATGAAGGCAAGAGTATCTGCTCTTCTTGCATCCGGATACATTTGCCATTTCTCCCAACCTCTGTTCAGTCCCATTTAGATCAGTCCCACTTTGTTCAACCAGAGGAAATTAATGATTGATGAACTTCAGAATTTGAAAATAAAATTCTTCAATTCCCTCGTGACCTTCTGGGAAGGTTGATACCTGCCTGCAGTGAGCGACCATTGTTAAGAACTATCCGACCCCCCCCACCCCCTCCCACTCAATTAGTACTAACACAAGAACAGCAATGGAAGATTCGCCAGACAGTGGTAAATTCAAAATAATAGTTTTTATTAAACATTATTTAAAGATTTTATTAATCACATTACAGTTCTCAGTTAACTTTAAACTTACTTGGATACGGCACAGACAACCTTGTCTCCTGACACAGAAGATTTGAATTCCTTCCTAATTTTATCTACATATTCCTTTTTACTTCCCTGCATTAACACAAGCTTCTGGTGCTACTGGTCCCTGCTCTTGCTTTCTCTTCAAGAGGAAACAATTAGCTACCACATTTCCAGCTTTCTTACAATAATTGCAAAATGGACCAAAAGGTTGCCCCCATCTATTTTCATTCTATTGAAAAGGTATTTTAGGCACAAATTTCACATTGTTATATTTGTCTGCCAAAGTAGCAGAATTTTGTCCCTTTGGAAAAGTTTCACTTGGCTTTAATTTAAGCTCTGGATTTAAAACATTATTATCTCTAAATTCTGCAAGATCTGACCAAGTTTGCACTTCTCATCTCTATTTCAAACTTTTGGTTTTTTTTCCCCTGTTTCCTCAGCTCTACTTGCTTCTCTATCAAATTCCTTTTTTTCTGGCTTCCTCCACCTCAAATCTCCTTTGCCTTCCTGCCTCCTCTAGCTCTAATTTCTTTATTTCAAACTCCATGTCTTTTACATGTAGTTCAATCTCCATTCTACATCTTTCTAATTTTCTAATTTACCCTATTCCAGCTATAACTACTGTTCAAGAGATTTGCTCTCAAGAAATTGTTTTAGCTCCTTCTCCCTTTATTTTATTGTGTTTCAGCTATAATTTTCTGAATCACTGTTTTTTCATTGACTGTTTTACCTCTGTATGTTCCAACTCTTTAGTAATAAGCAACAACTTTTCCATATCTGAAAAGTTTGGTGACTCCATAAATTTCTTAATATCCTTTTGGACAATTTCACAGCCTGCACTTAAATTTATCTGTACTTTTTACAGAATCTGACCAAGTTTGGAAAGTTTCACTTGGCCCATACTTAGTTTTGGGTTTAAAACAATTATCTGTAATTTCTTCACCCTGACCAAGTCTCCACTTTTGGATCAACACAGATTAGCGTTGCCAAACATTTATCAAAACCCATTGCTGTTGTTTATCCACACTCACAATAAGCCTTTTAAATTAGCTTTAAAAAAGATTTTTAACCCAACAAATTAAATATTGATTGATCAAATAAGCTTAATTCTTTGGTTTTATTGTTCTATCGCGGATGAAGCCCCACATATGTTACGAACTAACAAACCTTATAAATTTTGTTTGGGACTAAAAGGACTTGTTAGCACTGACAAAGGAACAGCAATGGAAAATTCACCAGACAGTGGTAAATTCAAAATAATAGTTTTCATTAAACTATTAATAACATAACATTTCTTACTTTTCTCTAAGCTTAACTCTAAATTTAACCCCACTCTGCGCAACTGTAAATATATGTGTGCAATTAAAGTCCCCCTCTGAAAAGACGATTTTTAAAACTTCAACATAATTTTAGTCTTGTTTGAAGGTCTTAAATTTTCATTGAAGAAATAATTATGAAATGCTTTTAAATCAAGCCTCTTTAAACTCACAATTCTTTCAATGAGGTCCTTGAGATAGTCTTTAAATAGAAGTGACCATCTTCTGAGTCACAAAGTTATCTCTGAAAAAGATGATAAACTTCCTGTCTTTCCAGAATGTCTAATTTACTTCTCTTGAATGAAGATTTTGGAATCTGTTTTCCAAATGATGAGACTGTCTTCTATCTTAAATGAACAGTTAGAAGTAGGCTTTTCTTTTGAAATCTATTTACTTGGTGTCCCCCTTTTCTTAAAAGTAACTCATAACAGCACCTATTCTGGTTACTGAAATTGAACCCTGTCTTCCACAAGGTTTCAACTCCTGTGTCTGTCAACACAAGGTCTTGACTTCTGTAAGAATGATCCAAAAATATCTGAATTTGATAATATATTTCTGCAAATCATGTGACAGTTACATCATCAATAAGGTCAGTCCCAATTCTTGGAAACCACACGACTATCAGTTTCTTTCCTGTCTGAACTTCCAGCCTTTTTCAAAACCACAACCTCTGACCTCATCTCTGCTCAAGAGGCTTAAGTGGTTTAGTTTAAAAACCGATGGCTTCCTTCAGCAGTTCTTATTGAGTACTTAGGTACTTCAGTTTTTAATAAAGCCAACACTCCATTGTTCTTCAATAATTAAGACCCACTTCAGATCCATTAATTCTTTCTTTCCAAGACACATCGACTCTGAAAAATCAACACTTTTTCGGATTTCAATGGTGTATCTGTAAATGTGCTGAACTGTGTGTGACCCTGTACTAGCCCACAACGACCTTACTAAGAATACATATGCAATATTTGAATTCTGTAGCAGCTACTACAGTAGTTGCTACTAAATAAAAGCAAACACACAAAGGTAGTCAACTCAAGACTGGTTTATTGCAGACATACACAGACCTTTTATTCCCTGCCTGTGAATAAGCTTGTTAGTGAACAGCTGCTGGTCCTGTGGACCATCAGGTTAAAACTATGAGCCATTAGTGCCCTGCGCCTTTAGGCAGGGGCTTCATCTGATCCACTCGCTGTACTTTGGTGCTCAGCACTACTAGCCCGTGATGTGTCAGGTAAGTCTGTGAACTGACAGTGGTGGTTTGCAATACTGCGCTGTGCGCCCGCTACAGAATCGTCACCGTAACTTAAGATGCCAGATACACTTGACTTAGGCGGACGTCCACTTCGCCTGGGTTGAGGGCACTGAACTGGTGAAGTAGGTTCCGTATGGGTGGGTTTAAGTCTGTTCATGCTGAATAGCTGCGGATGCCCTCTGATGCCTAATATATATACCACTCCATCTCTCTTAAATCACACAAAATGGTCCTTCATATGGTTTTAGCAACGGTGCTCCTGGAATCTGTCTTCATACTCAGTGCTTAATAGTGATTGGGGAACTTGTTGCCTAGGTTTGCCATGTCAGTTGGTAGAGAATGGTTTGCTGTTAACAATACCCTCGCAGAGTTGTTGCAGGACGTCCATGTCTGAATTGCTTGTGAAGTTAATATCTCCTGGAACCATAAAGGTGGTACCATACATCAATTCTGCAGACGATGCAGACAGATATTCTTTTGGAGCTGTTCGTACTCCTAGTAGAACCCAAGGTAGTTCATCGACCCAGTTGGGGCCGGTGAGTCGGGCCTTCAGTGAAGATTTAAGTTGTCGATGGAAATGTTTCACCAGGCTGTTGGACTGCAGATGGTACACAGTAGTGTGGTGCAACTGTGTACCAAAAAAACGAGCCAAGGAAGCCCATAATGCCGAAGTGAACTCTGGTCCATGGTCTGAAGTTGTGTAGGCACTTCAAATCTAGCAATCCAATTTATGATGAATGCTCTAACACATGCCTCAGTATCACTGACTGGCAATGGAATGGCCTCTGGCCAGCGTGTGAAGCAGTTTACTACCATGAGAATATACCTCATGTCCTGTGATACTGGTAATGGTCCAACCAGATCCACATGCTCAAATATTCTGCGTATTGTCGGGAAAGGCTGCAGGGGTGCCTTGGTGTGGTGTTGAATTTTCACAGATTGGCAGGATATACACGTTTTGTGCCCATTGTGCGACGTCTTTTTTCAACTTATGCCACATGTACTTGTTTGACATTATTTTGACTGAAGACCTGATGGATGGGTGTGATAGATTGTGAATGTCATCAAAAAGACGCCATCTCCAAGATAATGAGACCAATGGTCGAGGATAGCCCAATGATAATCACAAAGGATTTCTGGACTACCTTGTTGTGGTGCCACCTGTAGAATGTCGAGTCCAGTAATAGCTGTACTGTATGCCTGTATATACGGATCCGCGGATTGTGCCGCAGCCAGTTCAGCAATGTTGACTCCACCTTGAATATGGCACACGCTTGATCTAAAGAGCATATCTGTGACCAGACTGTCCTTTCCCGAAATATGACGCATGTCCGTAGTAAACTCCAAAATGTAGGACAAATGACGTTGTTGTCTTGCCGACCAAGGATCTGTGACTGTGCTAAAGGCAAAAATGAACGGCTTATGGTCTGTGAATATGGTGAAATGTCAACCTTCCAAGATATAACAAAAGTGCCTTATAGCCAGAAAGTGCTAATAGTTCTCGATCAAAGGCGCTGTACTTCATTTCCGCTGGTCTTAGATGACAACTCAAGAAGGCAAGGGGCTGATAATGGCCATTGACGTATTGTTCCAGAACTGCACCCACAGCTGTTCCCGAGGCATCTGTGGTAAGCGTCAAAACAGCTTCAGGATTTGGATAAGCAAGCATTGCTGCTTTGGCTAATGCCTCTTTGGCGGACATAAATGCAGCCTCTACCTCTGTGGTCCAGGTAATGTTTTTGTTTGGAGCAGAGATGATGTCAAACAGGGGTCGCAGGATGTCAGCAATCCCGAGAATAAATCTGTAATAAAAATTTATCATTTCCCAAAAACTTCTGTAGCCCTTTGACGGTGACAGGTCTGGAGAATGTACGGATATCTCTACCTTGCCTGATAACGGAGATATGCTGTCTGCTGTAATTTTGTGCCCTAAGAATTCTATGGTTGACTTGCCAAATTGACACTTGTCAAATTTAATGTCAGACCAATGTCTTGGAGCCATTGGAAAAGGCAGCACAAACGCAGGCAGTGATCTTGCTCATTTTGACTTGTTACAAGGATGTCGTCCAAGTAAATATACGCAAAATCTAAATCTCTGCCTAGAGCATCCATAAGCCGCTGAAAAGTTTGCGCGGCATTCTTTAAGCCAAATGGCATTCAAAAAGACCAAATGGTGTAATAATTGCTGTCTTGGGAATATCATTCTCATGAATCGGTATCTGATGATATCCCTTAACCAAATCAATCTTTGAAAATATGCGGCAATGATGCAGATGGGCAGTGAAATCCTGTATGTGTGGAATTGGGTATCTGTCAGGTGCAGTGACATCATTAAGCCTCCAGTAGACGCCGCAGGGTCTCCATCTGCCTGTCTTCTTGGTACATATGCAAAGGTGAGGCCCAAGGGCTGTTTGAGCGTCGGATGATACTCAATTCTTCCATTGCTTTAAATTCTGCGTTTGCTTGCCACAATTTATCAGGTGCCAGACGACGAGCCCTGGCATGGACCGATGTGCCTGATGTGTCTATGTAATGAGACACACCATGGGCTGTTCTTGAGGCATTGAAATTAGGGGTGAGAATATGGGGAAAATCGTTGAGTAGAGTGGTATATACATCCTTGTGTAACGTATGTACTCCGAGCTGTGAAACTCTTCCCTTGATGCCTGCCAGTGGATGTGTCTGAAAGGTGGTGGCGTGAACTAAATTTCTGCATTTTACATCTACCAATAAGTCGTGGGAACATAAAAAATCTGCACTAAAAATGGACTGAGCGACAGAGCGAGGACACAATTCCAATGGAACGTGGTTCCACCTGTTCTGATTGCTAGTCATCTAGTGCCAAAACTTGGAATGGCAGTTCCATTCGCCACTCGCAGGGTCAAATGGCATTTTTTATGCATCTTTTCAAAATAGGTCGGCGGGAGCAAACTAAGTTCAGCACCTGTGTCTACAAGGAATTTGCGCTTACCCGCATCGTCATGAAGATTCAATAGGCGTGTATGTACGCCAGCTGCCGAGGCCACTACTGGCAGCCGACTCTCTCGTTTCCCGGATTGGACTGCAGATACAGGAGGCTGGTAGGATGCAGGAGATGCTTTTGCTGCAAAAGTCAGGATGTATTCGGGCAGACTCTTGTGTAAGAGTATGATAGAGCCTGTCAGCCTCTTCAGCCACATCATGGGGACGGCAGAAATCCATGTTACCATGTATGGCAACGTGAGCGGGAAGTTTTGACAGAAATAAGGTTTTGAAAAACAGACAATGGGAATGACCATCTGACAATGGCAGCATCTCATTCATCAGGTCTCATGGATTCTTGTCACCTAGGGCTTCTATGTTCAAAAGACGCATGCCACGCTCATGCCTAGTAAGTTCCAATGTGTCAAGAAGAAACTGACAAAACCTGGTGTACTGGTCTTCTGCCGGAGGATGAGCAATAAATTCGCTTACTTGCGATTCAGTGGCCGCTTCCAATGTACTCACGACATGCCAAAATTTGTGTCTTCTGCCATTATACCCTGAAGACAAAACTGAAGAAACCAAATTCAAGGCTGATGTGTCCAAAAAGGAGGCAAATGAAGCACAACTGCATTAACTGCTGTGGCGGCGGCAGTTGTTTTCACTGTTGAAATTTCCTCCTTTTCCATAATGATTCAAATTTGTTGAATCTTAACTTCAGGGTCATCAATTTATAGCAGCTACAATGGTAGATGCTACTAAATAAAGGCAAATGCACACAAAGGTGGTCAACTCAAGACTGGTTTATTGCAGACATACACAGACCTTTTATTCCCTGCCTGTTAATGAGCTCATTAGTGAACAGCTGCTGGTCCTGTGGACCAGCAGGTTAAAACTATGAGCCATTAGTGCCCTGCGCCTTTAGGCAGGGGCTTCATCTGATCCGCTTGCTGTACTTTGGTGCCCAGCACTACTAGCCCGTGATGTGTCAGGTAAGTCTGTGAACTGACGGTGGTGGTTTGCAATACCACACTGTGCACCCGCTACAACTCTTTAATTTACTTTATGAAAACATTTTTATAAGAAATAGAGCTTAACAATGTAGTGGGCTCCCAAACATGCCACTCCCAAAGTGGTGACCCAACACTGGGAGCCTACAGCTGGCTGAGATGGGCTACGTGCTTCAAATCGGCACCCACCTCAGCAGTACATGGCTACGCCACCCCACTCCAATGGGCTGGCCAGTGGCAACCAATCGGGTGGAGCTAGGGAAACAGCCACATGCAGGGAGGAGAGAGGCTCACTGATTGGGTGCTCCCTGGGTAGCACTAAATGACCAATGCCGGGAAGCAGATTGTCATGCCACCAGTCAGGTGGCATCGTGATGACATTGGAGATGGACTGCTGAGCACTTTATAAGCGGAGCTTCCAGTACAATAGTGTTGAATTCACTCTTCTTTGAGCATAACCTCTCCAGCAGTAGCAGCCACTACAGTGGTGACCCCTGACGACCAGCCTATGATCAACATGGTCTCATTGATGTTCCTCAGCTTCTGGACATCAGAGCCAAGGGTGTGGTTCCAGCAAGCCGAGGTGCAGTTCACTGTATGGAATGTTACCGCCAACAACACCCGCTTCTACTATGTGGTCAGCACCCTTGAGCAGGACACGGCCGCTCGCATTACCGACTTCCTCCAGAAACCTCGAAACAAGGGAAGTATCAGGCCATCAAGGAGCTACTAACCTAAGCTTTTGGACTTTCATGGAGTGAGCGCTCTGCCTGTCTACTACACATGGACAGTTTGGGGGACAGGGCCCCATCCACCCTCATGCTTGCCTTGAATGATGGTCATACCCCTGATGCTCTATTTGAGCAAAATTTCCTGGACAGGTAATCTGAGGACATCAGGTTACTCATAGTTGAAGAGGACCGTGGACCCCAAAAAGGTAGCCGCCAGAGCTGACCTGCTCTGGGCAGCAAAAAGAGACACCTATGTTTCGTTAGACCACGTGGCCTCTTCTTGTCAACATCGACCTACCAGGAGGCCGCTTGAAAGACCTACCATCAGCGATGGGGTGCTAAGGCCCGCTGATGCCAATTACCCTGCGGGTTTCCGGGAAACACCAACGCTGGCCATCGTTAATGGTTGTGGCAGCTTGCCTACACAATAGCCTTCACCACGTCCAGGATACACTGTCAGGCTGTGCTTCCTAGTCGACACTGGGGCCGAGGTCAGCGTCCTCCCCCCTCCACCACCGATGCTCACCAATGGAAGGCAGGGCATTTGTTACGGGCTGCCATTAACTCTTCAATATGGACTTACCTCACCAGTGCTACCCCACTCCATTTTGGCAACCACCACTTCACTTGGCAATATGTTTTAGCAGATGTCCACCAGCCTTTCCTCGGGGTGGACTTCCTGAGGGCCAACTCTTTCCTAGTTGATTTCAAAGGCCGTCGGCTAGTACACGCAAAGACCTTTCAGACCCTTGTACTGGAAGGCACCAAACTGACCACTCCCCAATCTACACTCAGTGGCAAGTCCATGTAATGAGTTAGACAAGATACTAGCCGAGTTCCCCTCCATCACGATGCCGGACTTTAACTCCACTGAGCCCGAACATGGTGCCCCGTGTTCATCCTCACTAAAGGGCCCCCACTTCATGCCAGAGCAGGGCACCTCCTGCCAGATAAACTTAACCTCGCAGGTTACTGCGGCTACTGGCGGCTAAATGAAACCACCACGCCAGATAGGTACCCCGTCCCCCATATTCAGGACTTTCCCGCAAACCTGCAGGGGGCACAGATATTTTCCAAAATAGACAATCCGTGGCTATCATCAGATCCCCGTCCACCCTGAGAATATCGCAGACTGCCATTATTACACCATTTGGGCTGTTCGAATTCCTCAGAATGTCCTTCGGCCTAAAAAATGCCATACAGACCTTTCAAAGGCTTATGGATGCTGTGGGCAGGGATTTGAAGTTTGTGCTCATCTACCCCGATGACATTCTGATTGCAAGCTGTGACCGGGCCAAACACACTGCTCACATCAGACAGTTGTGCCACAGGTTGAGTGAGTTTGGCCTGACAATTAATCCAGTAAAATGCCAGTTCAGCAAAGACTCAATGGACTTTTTAGGTTGCATGATCAATTGCCATGGAGCTAAACCACTACCCGACAAGGTAGAGGCTATTCGAGCATTCTTCAAGCCTACAACAGTAAGGGGATTACAAAAGTTCGCCGGCACGGTGAATATTTATCGTAGATTCCTGCTCCACGAAACCTTTATTTTCCCGTATGACCGGTACGAAGAAGATGATTTCATGGAAGCAAGAGACATCCGATGCATTCCAGGCAACAAAAGACACCTTGGCTAATGCTGCCCTCCTGATACACCCTAAAGCTGCTGCCCCCACTGCTCTCACAGTGGACACTTCTGACACAGCAGTAGGGGGAGTCCTAGAACAGTGGGTGAGTGGGCACTGGCAACCCCTTGCATTTTTCAGTAGACATTTGTGGGCGGGCCTCCCAAGCACAAGGCTTTGCCGAATGCTGATTCTGGTGGGGGGGATTGTGTAGTGGGCCGCCAAACATGCCATGCCTGAAGTGGCGATCCGACACCAGGAGCCCACAGCCTACACAGCCGGCTGAGACGGGCTACATGCTTCAAAGTCGGCCCCGCCTCAGCAGCACACGGCTGCAGCGTCCCCACTCCAATGGGCTGGCCAATGGCAGCCAATCAGGAGGAGCTAGGGAAACAGCCACACCCGGGGATGAGAGGGGCTCACTGATTGGTTGCTCCCTGGTAGCACTAAACGACCAATGCCAGGAAGCGGATTGTAATGCCACCAGTCGGAGGGGCAAGATGACATCAGAGATGGGTTTCTGAGCCCTTTCTAAACAGAGCTGCCAGCGCAATAAACCAGTGTTGAATTCACTCCCGTAGTGTGTGTCTTTTCTTTGAGCGTAACCTCTCCAGCAGTAGCAGCCGCTACAACCTAAATATTACTATTAACACAGATCTACTATACCACACAGAAGAGGTCTTTAATCGCAAGAGCTGGAACTATTGAGTGCTGCCTAAGGTCAGCTCTGAGGATTCACTTTGCTTAAGATCCTTTGGAAAATTGGCATGCTGCACAAGTTTTAAATTTAGACATTCAGCACGGTTACAGGCCCTTCCAGCCCATGAGACCGTACTCCTCAAGTATCTCAACTGACCCACAACTCCCATTCGTTTTGGAGGGTGGGAGGAAACCGGAGCATCTCGAAGAGTCTCAAGCAGGCACAGGGAGGAAGTACAAACTCCTTCCAGATTGTGCTGGGGTTGATCTTTGGTTGCTGGTGTTGTAATAGTATTATTGCTAACTGTGCTGCCCACGGACTGTAGTGAAGTTGCAAACTAGCCTGAGAACTTGCTTTAGAATCTTGGAGAAAGAGCATGGAACGAGGCCCTTCAGCCCATTGAATCTACTTCTATATCTTTCCAATCTGATATTCATTCAGTTTGTATTCACTCCACATTTTCATCAACTGCCCCAGATTTTACCACTCACAAACAACTGGGCAATGCATATCAGCCAATTAACCCACCAACCTGGACTTATTTTGGATGTGGGAGAAAACTGCACCACCTGAGGGGAAATCTAGGTGGTCACAGAAAGAGTGGAAACTCTTGGTTCTGAAATGGTCGTTCTGTGGCAATGTTGCATAAAGCCTGACAGTAATTCCATTTGGTCTATGACGGACACTTGGTCTATGACGGACACTTGGTCTATGACGGACACTTGGTCTATGACGGACACTTGGTCTATGACGGACACTTGGTCTATGACGGGCACTTGGTCTATGACGGACACTTGGTCTATGACGGACACTTGGTCTATGACGGACACTTGGTCTATGACGGACACTTGGTCTATGACGGACACTTGGTCTATGACGGACACTTGGTCTATGACGGACACTTGGTCTATGACGGACACTTGGTCTATGACGGACACTTGGTCTATGACGGACACTTGGTCTATGACGGACACTTGGTCTATGACGGACACTTGGTCAGTCATAGAGAGCAGAAAAAAAAAGATTCAAATCCTGCTGAAACCAGGGTGTCACAGAAATGACCGGAGATAATTTCCATCAAGATGAATATAAATTGCACTGTTGACTGGAACAGCTTTTAAACATCTAATCATTTGCTGTGATGATTTGTGACCATTGAATTTCGAAAGTCTGCAAAAGCAAAGAGTTGCTTCACGTATCAGCATAGAAATAAGAGCAGAAAACTGCTCTGCCAATTTAATAAGATCATGATTGAACTGATTGAAACCTCAGCTCTGCATTCCCGTCCACCCACAGTAACCTCATGTATTGCATCTGTCTTATTCCAGAGGGCTCCCATTGCCCTTTAAGGAACTGTTCCAAAGTCTCTCAACACAATGTCTACCCTGCCTCACTTTAAAATGTTTTTGAACTACTTCTCTTCATTTTAGAGTTTCCCACATGATGAAACGCTCTCTCCACGTATACTTTCTCTGGACCTCTCAGGTTCTTGGACACTTCCATACAACGTCAAGTTCTGTTGGAAGTCTTGATAAAGAATTTTAACCCAAACCATCAAAGGTTCCTTTCCCCACAGATTCAATTCTCACCTTTCCTTTTACCAACACCTTATGACTGTTGGTCTGGACTCCTCCCCCTCCCATTCTTCCACCTTAATCTCTAGTCTTTAATTCAGATGCCTGCCTGTTCTTTGCTTATACCTTGAAGAAGGGCTCAGACCCAAAACGTCGGTAATGTATCTTTACCTCCTATGGATGCTACAAGACCGGCTGCGTTCCTCCAGCATTTTTTTTTACTACAATCTGCAGACTTTTTAGTTTCAGTTGCTCAATCCATTGATTTCCTTGCTTTTTGTTCAAGCTTCCAGCCACTGAAGTCCCACCTCCACATGACTCCACCTGCTTCTATCCCTTCTTTCTTCCTTTTCTTTCTGGCCTTCCCAGCGGACGATTCCTCTCCACCTCTCCCACTTTCCATCCAATGCCCTATCACCTCATCCTCTCCCCAGCTTGCTATCAGTTAATATCTCCCCTTCCCATTTAATTTCGATAGGGTCCTGACCCTTTCACGGAAGGCTTCTTATAAACACCCCCCCTCGCCATTTTCATCCCTGTCTCCTTTCTTATTCTGTGTGCGTCTCTCCCCTTTCCCTCTGTCTCCAAAATCAATTCTCACCTTTCCTCTTATCATATCCAATTAACACGTTGTGTCTGTTGTCTGGACTCCTCCCCCTCCCCATTCTCCCCCCTTTCTCTCCCCAGTCTTTATTCAGACGCTTGACTGATTTTTGCTTCTACCTTGAGGAAGGGCTCAGCCCCGAAGTGACCAGCTGAATTCCTCCAGCATTTCCGTGTGTTTTTACCAAAATGCTGACTGACCATTTCTCTACCCGGACGCTGCCTGACTCACTGAGCTCCTCCAGTAGCTAGCTCAATGTTTGCTCAAGATTCCAATGTCTGCACCTTTCATTGCTCTGAAGTCCTTGTCTCCTATTATCAGATTCTAAGCTTCAAGCAAATGCCAAAACAAAAAAAAAATTCCAGATTATGTTAAGTGACTTCGAGAGATGTGGGGAGAATGTCCTGTGTTGTGTGGAACTGCCTTGTTTTTACACCACATTTTGTCGTGTTATGGTTGTATGGACGAGATTCAACCGGTCACAATGAAGTACTTCAAGTCAAGTTTATCGTCATCTGATTTCATAAATACAACCTGACGAAACAACATTCTCCAGTCCTCAGTGCAAAACACGCAGACACACATACACACGTACAGACAAACAATATATTTGCAGAAAAGTATTCATATATGCAAATAAATAATCTTTTGTGGAAATGAGAGTCTCGGATGGTCAGGGCGAGCAGTTCCTTTGGTCATTCGGCGTTCTCACTGCCCACGGGAAAAGCTGTTTCTCAGATACTTGCAGCCTTTCTGTGTTTGTACATGTTAGAGGTAGTGATTTTTGCTTCTCTTACACATTCCCACCCCCCCGCCCACCTTTCATGACTGTCAGCTCCTTAGTTCTGATTATTATTAACTGATTTAAACATATCCTTGCAACCTATCTCTTGTTCACATTACCTGTCCAATAATTCTTGCATGAGATTAAGTATTATTTGACATTTTGCAAAATCCTGGAAAATCTCTCCAGTTGATGTTCAGACAAATTTGCCAGCACTGCACCTTTTATTCACTTGACCTGTATGATTGTGTACTCACATTCTGATCCATTGTATTTGATGGTCATTGTCATCAAGCCTGTTACTAATTATTTATGAGCAAAATAGCCTTGGTCCTCTGCCTTGTGCTTCACATAAATTCATTGGGATTTGCTGGTGGAGTCAGAAAAATGCTCTCCTCATTTTTTTGGGACGGTGGATGCAAAGCATCAGACTGGAAATCAATACAGAGGTTCATGAAAACTGCTGAGAAGACCCATTGGAGTCTCCCTTTCCTCTATTGACAACATTCACCAGGAGTGTTGCTTAAATTGGGCAGCACAGTTGGTGTAGCTGCCTTTACAGTGCCACGATCAGGACCGGACCGGGGTTTGAATCCCATGCTGCCTGTACATTGTCCTCACGTCTGCGTGGGTTTTCTCTGGAAGCTCCGGTTTCCTCCTCCTCTTCAAAAAATGTACCGGGGGTGTAGGTTAATGGGGTGTAAATTGGGTGGCACAGATTCATGGGCTGAAATGGCCTGTTACCATGCTGTATGTCTAAATTAAAATAAATATGTGTGTGTGTAATATATATATGTATATATATATATGTATATTTGTATATATGTATATATATATATGTATATATATATGTATATATGTATATGTATATATGTATATGTATATATGTATATGTATATATGTATATGTATATATGTATATGTATATATGTATATGTATATGTGTATATGTGTATATGTATATATGTATATGTATATATGTATATGTATATATGTATATGTATATATGTATATGTATATATGTATATGTGTATATGTATATATGTATATGTATATATGTATATGTGTATATGTGTATGTGTATATGTGTATGTGTATATGTATATGTGTATATGTATATGTGTATATGTATATGTATATATGTATATGTATATATGTATATGTATATATGTATATGTATATATGTATATGTATATATGTATATGTATATGTGTATATGTGTATATGTATATATGTATATGTATATATGTATATGTATATATGTATATGTATATATGTATATGTATATATGTATATGTGTATATGTATATATGTATATGTGTATATGTATATGTGTATATGTGTATGTGTATATGTGTATGTGTATATGTGTATGTGTATATGTGTATGTGTATATGTGTATGTGTATATGTATATGTGTATATGTATATGTGTATATGTATATGTGTATATGTATATGTGTATATGTATATGTGTATATGTATATGTGTATGTGTATATGTGTATGTGTATATGTGTATGTGTATATGTATATATGTATATGTATATATGTATATGTGTATGTGTATATGTGTATGTGTATATGTGTATGTGTATATGTGTATGTGTATATGTATATATGTATATGTATATGTGTATATGTATATGTGTATATGTATATATGTATATGTATATATGTATATGTATATATGTATATGTATATATGTATATGTATATATGTATATGTGTGTGTGTGTGTGTGTATATATATATATATATATATATATGTATGTGTATATATATATATGTATGTGTATATATATGTATGTGTATATATATATATATGTATATGTATATATATGTATGTACATGGCCTGTTTCCGCTCCGTAAATGGTTATATGGTAATATATATATAGAGGACTCTTTCCACCCAACACACAGCACAGCATCTTTGACCCACGACCATCAGGAGGGAGGAGCAGGAGCATTGAAATCAGGGCAGCCAGGCTGGGAAATAGCTTCTTCCCACGGGCTGTGAGAGGGATGATCAACATCCATAACCCCGGGTTTTTGAACAGCCTCTCCTCATGTTACAGGTTCCCACATGGTGAAGTGACCTGTCCACGGCTATTCTGTCTGGAGCCTTCATGTTCTATGCAACATCAAATTCTGTTGCAAGTCATGATGGAGGATTTCAACCCAAAGTTCAATCGTGATCTCTTAACAAATGCTCTAATTTTTATGTTGGTATGCAACTCTTCACTTTTCCAGACTTTAGGTGGTCACAGATCATCGCAGAAAATGATTAGGTGTTCAAAGGTTCCAGTCATTTCTCGGACACTGGCTTCAGCAGGATTTGAACCATTAATTCTTTTCTTCTCTATAACAGTAAATTATTCAGAATATTTGTACATATTTATTTTGCATTATACTTCAAAATATGTATGTGATTATTACGTGCAGTGTGAGAAATGCTTGTGCACGGTGGTCCAGTGAAACACTGTTTCGCCTAGTTGAACATATTCAGTCAGATGATAATGAACTTGAACCTGATAATGAATTGACAGCTCTATATCAATTCCCGAAATGACCCTGCAGCAGCTGCTCGTCTGACATCACCATTTGGCTGCTCCCCACTGGCAGAGTGTTTTCAGTGGTTGTGACAGACTGTGTGGTACCTTGCCTGTTACATCCCTCCACAGTCGAATGCACAGTTGACTCAAATGTTTAAAAGCAATTATTTAGAAGTGCCCTGCACCTGACAGGGAGTGGGGTATGACTCACCATCCTTCTGTAGCTGAGGTCGCAATCGGACCCACTGCAATCTCCACATCCCTGATACTTGGTTATAACCAGTTGTTGATTGTCTTAAAACAGACCCTGTGCTAAATGCCACTGCATTTATAAAAAAAAAGCGCAGAGAAGTTTGCAATAATGACCAAACTAATAAACCTCAATAGTTTAGGGGTGTTTAATTGGTGGGACCCAATTTGTGCTGCTCTCTCACTTGTATTTACGGAATTTCTTTGTGCCTTGCAGAAGAGGGCTATGTGAAGATGTTTCTGCGTGGGCGCCCTGTCACATTATATATGCCCCAGGCATTGATTGGATCTTACAAGCTCCAGGCTGTTACAGAATTACCAGCCCACAAGTTGAAGATGGAATGGGTGTATCCTTCCCGGTGTCAGTCACAAGCTTCTTCCTTCTTACAGATGACGAGTGCTTAGTTATTGTTTTATAGTCCCTGATCCCTGTTCCGGCGGGTTCCTGAATTCAGCAGCAATGTCTAAATCCTTGGTTCTCAGCCTTTTTATCCCACTCACATCCCACCTTAAGTCCTTCCTTTGGCTTGGCTTCGCGGACGAAGATTTATGGAGGGGGTAAAAAGTCCACGTCAGCTGCAGGCTCGTTTGTGGCTGACAAGTCCGATGCGGGACAGGCAGACACGATTGCAGCGGTTGCAGGGGAAAATTGGTTGGTTGGGGTTGGGTGTTGGGTTTTTCCTCCTTTGCCTTTTGTCAGTGACAAAAGGCCACCTTAAGTAATCCCTTGCTAACCACAGAGCACCTATGGCATAGGGATTACTTAAGGTGGTATGCGAGTAGAGGGGAAATAAGGTTGAAAACCACTGTTCTAAACTAACCCCACGGTCTGTCTTGTTACTTCAGTGCACGAAGGGCATCTCCAGTCTTGGTACGTAACCAACTCCTGAGGTCAGGATTGAATCTGCGCCCTTTTAGTTGTGAGGCAACAGCTGGGCCACCCTGAGTGGCAGACTTGAACCATATGCCTTGGGTTTGCTGTCAGTCCCATCTGAGCTACACCTGAATGTTGGACCAATGTCCATGTTTCCTGGTTTGAGCCAGAAAATACCTGGAGAGGAATAAAATAATTAACATCCACTTTTAATGATTTTTTTTTAAACTGTAGCTATTTTGTGTTTGTACTGTTTGGAAGATGTCAGGGCCTTGTCACTCAAACTGAACAGACCTCTCAGCAGTACAAGATAATCTCAAACACCCGACCATCGCAGCCCTAGCACTGTTTTAACAATCCTTCTCTCTAATGGTATAATCTGTGTTTTATTATTGCACTACCTGAGGTGCTCAAGTGGATAGGATGCAATGCAAGGTTTTTCACCGTGTCTAGGTACTTGTTACCGTAAGAGAACAATTTGATTTGTTAAGCTGTCAGCAATAAGGTGGTATAGCTGTGACCTTAATCAGTCTCCCTAGCTATGGTTACCGTGGGCGTGATTGCCGCTCCAACCTCTACCTCCTGCCGACAGGAGAGATTGTTTATTTCATTGCATCGGTCGTGGTGCTGTACAACGTCGAGGAGCAGTTACAGCGTCATTACCTTGGACACAATGATGACGTGAAATGGTGAGTTCTCTGGAACTGCTGGCTATTTCTTTGTGTCTTCCACTGTCATGTTAGGTGTATGAACGCACCTCCGTCCACCTCAGGCCTTTGTGCAACAACACCTCACTTCTCAATTGCAGCGAGACACGCGTTTAGACCCACAAGACCATGAGAGCAGAAACAGGCTATTCACCCCATTCAGTCTTTCCCCAGCATTCAATCATGAGCTGATCATTTTCCCACTAAAGCCCATGTTGACAAAATTCACAGCCTTACCTTTGTCAATTTTCCTGGTAATCTCCTCGAAAAACTCGATAAGAGTGGTTAAACCTATCCATAATCAGTTTCTAGCTATCCAATTATCTACACAATCTCTTAGAACACCTTCCAATAATTTACCTACTACTGACATCAGTCTTACTGTCCTATAATTCCCAGGGTTACTTTTAGAGCCTTTTTAAACAACGGAACAACATGAGCTACCCTCCCATCCTCCAGCACCAAACCCATGGCTGAGGACGTTTAAAATATTTCTGCCAGAGCCCCTGCAATTTCTACATGAGCCTCCCTCAAGATCCGAGGAAATATCTTGTCGGGCCCTTGGGACTTAACTATCCTTATTTGCTATAAGGCAGCGACCACTACCTCTTCTTTAATCTGTGTAGGTCCCATGACCTCACTGTTTGTTTTTCTTACTTCCCATCATTTCCTGAGTGAACACTGATGAAAAAAAAACAGTTAAGATCTCCCCCATCTCTTTTGGCTCCATACAAAATCGACCACTCTGATTTTTGTTCCTCCGTATCCTTTTGCTCTTAATATACCTGTAGAAATCCTTAGGATTTTTCTTCACATTGTCCACCAAAGCAACCTCGTGTCTTCTTTATCCTTCCTGATTTCTTTTTTGATGTTTTTTTGCATTTTTATACTCCAAGTACCCCATTTGCTCCATGTTGCCTATACCTGCTATGCACCTCTCTCTTCTTCAGAATCAGATCACCAACATATCGAAAACCAAGGTTCCCTATTACTTGTTAACCTTGCCTTTAATCTTGACAGGAACATACAAACTCTGTACTCTCAAAATTTCACCTTTGAATGTATTGTTTGCCTTTATGTGTGTTATATTTGGTTGTGTGCCTGTGTGTTTTGCACGGAGGACTGGAGAACGCTGTTTTGTCGGGTCGTCTGATTGTGCAATCAAATGAAAATAAACTTGATGTGATTTGACAGTTCCCATTACATGTGGGGAATTTTGGCAAGATTTTGGGAGCATTGTAAAACTGGAGCAAAGAACTTAGTTTACCTCAGTATATTCATTACTCCAGCTCTCTCTGCTGTGAACAGAAGAACATTTCAGGAATCAGTAGGCTCTTTTAAACTGCAGCACCTGGGTGGCCCTCCTGCTACCCAGGTGTGATTACTGGGGCAAAAGTGGTGGAAGCTCCTTTTAAACTGCGGGGGATCGACCCATTAAATCGCCAACCAGATAATTTAAGGGGGATCCTACCCCCGCAATGACACGGTAAGTGACACGTCATGCACTCACAGGAAATATCAGTAAGTCTCTCCTGCCCTCCCCACCCCCTCCACCAGCCGTCAGTGGCCCCCCCGTTAGTCACCCCCCACCATCCAACATCAATCACCATCCCCCACCAGTCAGTCACCCTTCCCCCCCCCCCCGTCAATCGCCAACCCAGCTGTCAATCAACACCCACCCAGTCAATCACATGCCCTCCCCAGCAATGTCCTGCTGCCATGAACGTTCACCTGTCACAACTGGAGTGATGTTCACAGCAGCGGCCATTCTGGGTCCCCCATCTCCCTCCCGTGGCAGCGACCCCGCTTCCCCCTGCAGCAGCAACTCCTCTCTCCAACCCCCACCCTCTCCCCCTCCCCCCACAGCAGCAACCCCTTTCCCCCTCTCCTGCGGAAGCAACCCCTCTCTCCCCCTCAGCAGCGACCTCTTCCCCCCCCTCACCCACCCCGGGCCCCAAGGCAGCAAGCCCTCTCTCCCACCAATCGTGGTTTCCCTGTGACGCCAGCACGACCTAGTTAAGTTTAACTGGGTTCCCTGACTACCTCTGAGGTAGGTCAGGGACCAGGTTGGATTTGACCAGGTCGGACCCTTTCAAGCTACCACGTGAGTGGGGCACGGGCTGGGCAAATTGCCCGGTTAACCCCATTTCACACAGCTCCTTGATAGGTCCTAGTGGTATAAGTAAAGGGGAATATAAGGTATCAGTTGATAATGTGTGACTCTTGTAGCTGCCTGTATTAATCTCCCTCCAGCCTCGAGCTGTATTTTGATTTCCAAAAAAATACATTATTCATAATATATACAGTAAATGCAATCAAGAGTTATCTTTTATTTTCTGCCCAAGACCACAAGAAACCACAGATTTGCGAAGGCAGCTCTGGCCATCCTGCACACTCTCCTCCCCTCCATCAATTTTGTCTTTACCTCCTGCTGACTTGAAAAAGCTGGCAACCTATTAAAGAACCTGTCCCACCCTGGTCACCCTCTCTTCTCCCCGTTCCATTAGGGCAGAGGTACACGAGCTTGAAAAAAACGAGCCTCCAGACTCAAGGTCTGTTTCTTTGCTGCTGTTACCATACCCTTAAATGGATCTCACCCTGGAAAACTCTTGAGGGGCAGCACGGTTAGTGTAGCGGTTAGTGCTGCACCAGCGATCGGGGTTCAAATCTGGTGCGGTCTTTAAGGAGTTTGTATGTTCTTCCCGTGTCTGCATGGGTTTCCTTAGGGTGCTTCTGTTTCCTCCCTCCCTTCAAAATGTACGGGAGTTGTAGGCTAATTTGTGTGATTGGGTGGCATGGGGTCGTGGGCCAGAAGGGCCTGTTACCATGCTGTATGTCTGTTTCTAAATTGTGCTATGTAACTTTTTGTAATACTACCCCTGACATTATTGTCTTATTTATTTATTTGTTGTTATTGCGGGAAGAGTTGACTGGCATGAATCACACGCTTCTAGTTACATTTGACAAAACAGTTCGATTCAATTCCTTTACATTCCTTGCTCACAAATTCAGTGCATCATCTTCCAATACAGGTACTTTAATTCAACTTTAGTTTCTTCATCGTTTGATCCACCCATGAAGTGTTGAGAAGCGATGATGCAGGACTTGGTATCCAGTGTGCAACAAGACCCTGCGTCGTAGACCTTCCCCTGGAGGTTTTTGGTGGCTTTGGTGTGGCCAGTCACTCGTAGACATAGCCTCACCTGAAAGACCAAGTTTTGGATTGACCAAAATGCCTTTAACTGACAATGTTTGATCTGAGCACTATTTTTGAGATGGAACACGGAGCCAATGGTAATGACTCATCTGTCACTTCCTGATCTGTTTCTCAGCCTTGCCGTGCACCCTGATAGAGTCACCATGGCAACCGGACAGGTGACAGGAACCACAAAAGAGGGAAAGGTATGATGTACATTCATATTCTGCCTTAATTAGTCATATGCAGAAGGTGAATTTGTTTTTCATCACCCAGATTCGTGCCCTGAACCTGAACACTAAATTCCGTGGAAAGGATGGACAAAAACAGATGAACCCTAATGAAATATTTTGTTGGAAAGTGTACGGTCATGCACTTTGCCTGGAGAAATAGACGGGAAGACTATTTGACTTGGGGAGGGTCCTTGTGCATGATTCCCTAAAGGTTGGCCTCCAGGTTGACTGGGTGATGAAGGCGGCAAATGCAAAGTTGACATTCATCTCCAGAGGAATAGCATATAAGAGCAGGGTGTAATGTCTCAACATTAGACCTCACTTGGAGTTTGGTGTACAGTTTTGGGTGCCTTATTTGAGAAAAGATGTGGTGGCATTGGAGAAGGTTCAGAGAAGATTTACTAGAATGATACCAAGAATGAAAGGGTTAGTGTATGAGGAACAATTGTTGACTGTACTCCTAGAGAAAGTTCAAAAGCTGAAAGACATGGACAGAGTAGATGTGGCAAGGATGTTTCCCATGGTAGGGGAGTCCAGGTCAACTTCAGGATAAAATGGAGCCAATTTAAAACAGAGAGGAAGAGAAATTTCTTTAGTCAGAGGGTTGTGAGTCTTTGGAATGTGTTGCCACAGGCGGCTGTAGAAGTGAAGTCATTGGGGTGTATTTAAGGAAGAGATTGACGGTTATTTGATCAGTCAGGGCATCAAGGGTTACGGGAAGAAAGCCGGGGAGTGGGGCTGAGTGGGAGGATTGATCAGCTCATGATTAGAATGGCAGAGCAGGCTTGAAGGGCCTACTTCTGCTCCTATATCTTGTGAAGCTCTGAGTCCTTGAGTATAGCAGTCTGGTGAGATGTTATTGGGCTGTACATAATCTGTGGAGGTAGATGGGCCAGAACGATTTGCCTCAGCGGTGTATCTGCACTCCCATGTATATACCCGCAATACAAGCTAACTTCTGTACAAGATTAAGCAGATACACAGCTGTTGAGATCCACCCATCCAAACTCAACCCTGACCTCTCCTGCTGTCTGTGTGGAGTTTGCATGTTTTCCCTATGACTGAGCTAGTTCTCCTGGTCTCCTTCTCATCCCCAAAATGTGCGACCGGGTGGGATAATTGGCTGCTGTAAACTGCTCCCTAACGACTTCAGTCACTACACAATGAAGCAATATTTGCTGTGTTCTTGTTCCTATCCAAGAAATCTCATCTTTAATAGTTTAAAAGTACCAGTAACTGGTCACTGCGAGATATATTGTGACAAGGCAGTGAAAACAGAAAGCACTCTGGGACCCTGGCTGGTCGTCAGCAGTTGATAATGATGACCGTTAGCTGAATTTGCTGTGCTGTTATTTTAAGGTACCATATATTAATTCAGCCCACCTCACTGACAAAAGGCAAAGGAGGAAAAACCCAACACCCAACCCCAACCCACCAATTTTCCCCTGCAACCGTGTCTGCCTGTCCCGCATCGGACTTGTCAGCCACAAACGAGCCTGCAGCTGACGTGGACATTTACCCCCTCCATAAATCTTCGTCCGCGAAGCAAAGCCAAAGAATGTGCCATTGTATAGAACAATCCAATTTTCCACCTAAAGTGTTGGTTTTGAGCGATACCCTTTATATAAGATGACGCCCCCCCCCACACCCCCCCCCCCAGTCAATGCTGTTATAAGCAAATCACATTATTTTAATGACAAATTATCATTTAAAGGTTTAAATTTTATTTGGACATTTTAAAATAAGCTAATGTCAGCTCAGCTCCTGTAACAGGCCGTTTCAAGCCTGTCCAGAGCCGACAGCAGTCGGACTGGGCAGACAGACCCCGCAGAGGAGCGCTGAAACTTCGCAAGTAGCTAACAGAGCACGTAAAAGATTGCCTCGGAGCCGGTAGGAAGATGGTGGCGATGTTGAGACTTCATCACCAAGAGAATAAATTTAGACCCTTTGATTTAGGACAACCCGATTTTAAGGTGAAATCAAGTTTTGAGGATCGTCCTATATGCAGGCATAGGTAGTAAGTTAGACAAATTTATAATACATTTTTATTGCCTTAATATGACATTAACACGTTTCAGTCGAAAAATATTTAGTGATAGGACAGTAGGAGTTATACGAGTGTTTTATGCTATTCTTCATTGCCATGGGGGACACTCTAAACCACAGGGCATTGCAGTTTGGATTTTATACTTGGTGTATATGATGAACCCTGATTTTGGGGTGACATCTTTAAGGTTCAAATCCTGTCTTGTACGCCGATGTGTGCAGGAAGATGGAAGGGGTGCAGAGGGATTCCCCAGGATGTTGCCAAGACTGGACGGGTCGGGTTATAGGGAGAGGATGGATGTTTATTCCCTTGAGTGTAAGAAGCTGAGGGTAACCTTTGAGAGGTTAATGCATCATGAGGGGCACACAGGATTTTTCCAAGGGTAAGTGACCCTAGAACTGGAGTTCATAGGTTTGAGGTGAGAGGGGAGAGGTTTGAGGGACCTGCGGGGTAATCTTTTCACTCCAGGCAGCCGCATCTGGATTGAGCTTCCAGAGGAAACTAGAAGAGAACTAAAAGGACCTTGGACAGATAACTGGATAGAAAGGGCTTGAAAGGATGGTCAGATGGGACTAGCCCAGAATGCCACGTTGGTGCACGTGGGCGTGTTGGGCTGGAGTACAGTGCTGTAAGTCTCTGATTCTGCTGGTCACAGATTACCAGCTTCTGTCCACAGGAAAAGGATCCATATAATTACTGAAGAATAGACCAAACTTTAATGATACAGTAAGTGGAGGATATCCTTCTCCCTATGTAAAACAACACAACGTTTAAAGGATGTTTCTTTTCCCCCCCTTTCTCTCAGCAACTTCCACCTCATGTCCGTATTTGGGACTCTGTAAGCCTCAACACGTTACATGTGATTGGATCAAGGTTCTTTGATCGAGGAGTGACCTGTGTATCCTTCTCCAAATCCGTGAGTTCTTTATTTTCCTTTTTGAAAGGAACATTTTGCAAACTAGAAAAACTTATTTGTGCTTTGGGACTTTGTTAGCATTGGCATCTGTGGAAGTCCTTGTGGACTTGCAGACAGTTTCTCCTCATCCTTTCCAGTTGTTTTAGACCAGGTTGTTGATGGTGGGTAGACTGGGTGAGGAGTGGATGTTCAACTTTTAGTCATCCTGGGCCTGTAGAGGTGGCTGTCTCCAGGTTAAAATGACTGGGCCATCAGGCCTTCCTTGTGACTCTGCATAGGACCTTGCAGGATCTGCTTAGGCTACATGAGGCCCAGTGCAACCAATCAGAACATTGCTAAAGATTCAAGCATGGACCTGGAAATAATTAACTGTGAATGTTTTCTCTTGTTTTGGTGATTAATCTCATTTAGTTCCATTAGGCAGTTAGTTATGACGATGGTAATGGGTGTCATTTCCACCGTGGTTCTTTATCGTGATGGAGCACAGTAGCTTCGGGGTATGTTAATAATCCTAAGCATGTTCTTGTGATAGAGAAGCTGGAGTTCGAACCCACCATTGCAGCTGGGGAGTTTAATTTTTATTAATTAGGGAGGCACAGTCAGTTTAGTGGTTAGCACAATGCACCAGTGACCCGGGCTCAAATCTGGCCTGTCTGTAAGGATTTTGCATGGTCTCTCCGTATCTGTGTGGGTTTCCTCTGGGTGGTCCAGTTTCCTCTCGCCCTCTTTTTAAAAAAAAACACATACAGGCTTTGTAGGTTACCGTAAATATTTGTGTATAATGCGTTCCGTGTATAATGTGACCCCTCCCCCTATTTTTGAGGGGAAAAAGGGGGAAAATTTTACCTCTGTGTACAATGCAACCCCCCCCCTCCTCTCACCCACCTGAGTCACGCTCGCCCGCCTGCCCAGCCGTCTGAGTCGCGCTGCCGACAACCGCTTACCTGGCCGGCTGCCCGAGTCATGCTGTCGACTAACGCCCGCCCGCCTGCAGAATTAAAAAAAAAATTACTCTTGTGTATAATGCGACCCCTCCCACCCCATTTTTGAGGGAAAAAAGGGGGGAAATTATTTTCACTTTATACACGAATATTTATGGTAATTAGTGTATTTTGGCAGCATGGACTCGTGGGCCTGAAAGGCCTGTTAGCATGTTGTATATCCAAAATAAATTTAAAAACTCATTTGGAAGCTAGAATCTACAGCATCAGTTTAAAAAAATCCCACTTGTTCACGAACACTCCATGGGTGGGAAATCTTGTTCTCTCGGCCTAAATATGATGAAGAGAGTTTTTGT
This sequence comes from Narcine bancroftii, assembly GCF_036971445.1. NCBI lineage: Eukaryota > Metazoa > Chordata > Chondrichthyes > Torpediniformes > Narcinidae > Narcine > Narcine bancroftii. The sequence goes on from NC_091481.1 coordinate 74,554,142, forward strand.
CGTGTACACAATTACAATACAGGTACTCCTGGACTTAGAACCGTAATTCAAACCGAAGGATCGGACGTATCTCAGAATTGAAGTATGTCGGAATTGCATACATTTGAGAAAAAATATAAAATTTACGTGGTTTGTGTTGTATTTGACAAACTATAGCAGAGATACAAGGCATGTAAAAACCAAAATGTGTACTTACCTTGTTAGTCAGAATCCCAGGCTCCGTAGGCTGGGCGTGGCCATCTTGATTCTTGTGCGCTTGTGCAAGTCTTTTGATGGCGCATGTGCGATGGGTTCATGTATTGGAGTTCGGTTGGTGCATGTGCGAGAGTTAAGTGTCCTAATGATATTGAATTTGCGCCCTTAATCAAGATGGCCGCACCCAGCCAACGGACCCTGGGACGCCGACTAGCAAGGTAAATACACACATTCTGGCTCTTACATGCCCTGTATCCCTGTTATAGTTTGTCAAATACAACATAAACAGCATAAATTTTATATTTTTTCTTTATATATTTTGAACAAATTTTCATTCGTATGTGCAGATGTACATATGTCGCATAGGTCACAAGTCAGGGAGTACTTGCTGCAGTTCCACAGGTACGCAAGAAATTTCATCCATAATAATGTAAATTGGCACCACGTGCCAAATCATTAAAAGATAATAAATAGAAGGAACAATTGAACTGATTTTGTTGAAATAGTCCAACAGGCCAGGGTAAATGGGAATCGAGGCAGGAAAAGGTGAATGAACTATTAATCTGTTAATGATAATCAATTCAGATTTGTGCTAACCAGCATTTTTATTTGCTTAAAAGAATGGGGGATCTTACCTGTGTGCTGTGGATGACTCCAACGAACACATCCTATCTGTGTGGGACTGGCAGAAAGAAGTGAAACTGGCTGAGGTGAAGGTAGGGTGAACAGAGATTTGTGTTTGATTCCAATTACAGTGCACCTCCTCCCAGTTGGGGATTACAACCTCCAAGATGTTCCAGTGAGCTTGCCAAATCGTTTAGAAGAGGAGCCAGTGTTGTGATGGAGGATGTGGGGATTTCACTCTTCACACTCACTCACCCCGTGGTGTGGCGCAGTGGAGCTCAGTCTAGTTAGTTCTTTGTACCATTACAAGGACTGTGAGGAGTTGGTACTATTTAAATCACCAGTCCTTTCTATTTGCCAAATGCAGAAGTTCTCCATTTGACCCATCGAGCCTGCTCTGCCATTCAATCAGAATATTGCTGATCTGGCTGTGGACTCCACTGCACTCACTTGCCTGTTTCCTGTAACCCTTAATTCTCCTGTTCTTCAAAAATCTCTCTGTGTTTTAAATAAATTCAGTGCGGCAATTATTGAACGTTTAACAGCTATGACTGTTAAAGACCTGTGGGTGTGAAGTCCCAGGCCAGATCTAGGTGCAAGACTGCATATCTATAACACATTTCACAGCCAATAATATGATCCCTCAGCAATGCAGAATTCATAGCAATTAACTGGCACACAGCGACAACCAATAAATATCCTTGTACTGTTTCTTTACATTTTTAAGAATATGGGTATTATTGCTCAGGCTTGCTCTCCATCCATCACCCCAATGATTCCACCAGTGGTGCCGGGAATAAATGTTTAGGGAGGTGGATGGAGGCCAAAATAGGCCCCACATTTTAAAGGGCCCTGCTGTTTATGACAATACTATGAATTATGTACAATGTTAGCGATTTTAGCCAATTGTCATCTTTAATTGGGGTTATTAACACAGACTATGGGTGTGCTATATCTCATAGCTGTCCATTGGCACCCTCCCAACCTGCCATCTAACTCCTGACGCGGCAGCAGGAATGAAGTGCTGCCAGAGCTCACTAGAGCTCTGCTCTGACATCTGATCGAGTCACTTCGGGGGCCGCCCTGTCAGCTCACGTCGGCAGCTCTACGGGGAAGCAATGGCCCGTCTTCATTATCCATATCCCCCATGCAGCTGGAACTGCTCTGCCAGCGTCAGTGCGTTGAGCCAGCTGCCCGTAAGTAAGATTTGTTTTCGTGTGGGAGATTCTTTAGTTCAAATTTTGTTTCATTGCCATATACTGTCTGGCTGGTTTCTGGTTAACTGGAAGACTCAGTGGTGAAAAGTTGTTTGCACCGAACATGGAGCATGACGCCTCCCAATACTTAACAAAAAGAGACTCAGGCTCTCATTGCAGTAGGAGGCAAGTTTGCGGACTGGTTATTCCAGGAGGTGAATTATGATTAACCATAACTAACCATATAACTGTTTACGGCGTGGAAAGACGCAAAAATCTGCTTGGAAATGTGAACAGCTTTTATTTTTTTCTTACTCGAGTTGTTAAGGTCAGATTGGACCAACGACCATGACCAGGGAGCTAAAATATGGATTCTGGATCACTTAATTGATGTGGTGCCACAAAAATGCCAAGAGAATCAGTAGCAATGAAATAGAGCAATTCGGTAAAGGTGCTGTAAGGCAGGCAGCAAGTTAGTTAATCATATGAAATCTTTCCATCTTTTCCTGACTTTTAGCAGCACGTCTACAAAAGCACATAGATGGCTGTGATAGTACAGATTCTATCACCCATGTGTACATGTACAGATGGTCGTGTAGGATGACTGATTGGTTGAGAGTGTAGCTACACCTACTGGTAGGTCTCAGACCAGGTCATTCTGGACTGGTCGACCTACTTGTGATATGCTCCAGTCTTCTAGTTAATAAAAGCCTTGGTTTGGATCAACAAGTCTTTGGTTCTTTCGACGTGCCATTTATTTAAACTCTTGCATTTGCTGTTTATTTACACGGTTGAAGCATAACATAAAGAGAGAGAGAGTTGCTACAAGTAATGACAATGTCCATTTTTAAAATAAAAATATTCCATTTGAGGATAATCAACCTGCCGGTGTTAATAAATGAATATCTAAACGTGTTGTATGCCAGAAATGATGTTGCTTTACCAGTTCCGTTGGGTCCCACCTGCGGCCATGATTCTAATCTCCAGCTTCATTTTACAGTATGAAATCTTTCTTCTTTGGCTTGGCTTCGCGGACGAAGATTTATGGAGGGGGTAAATGTCCACGTCAGCTGCAGGCTCGTTTGTGGCTGACAAGTCCGATGCAGGACAGGCAGACACGGTTGCAGCGGTTGCAGGGGAAAATTGGTTGGTTGGGGTTGGGTGTTGGGTTTTTCCTCCTTTGCCTTTTGTCAGTGAGGTGGGCTCTGCGGTCTTCTTCAAAGGAGGTTGCTGCCCGCCGAACTGTGAGGCGCCAAGATGCACGGTTTGAGGCGATATCAGCCCACTGGCGGTGGTCAATGAGGCAGGCACCAAGAGATTTCTTTAGGCAGTCCTTGTACAAAGGTACAGTATGAAATACCATGGTAGTAATGGGCCAAAATCAGTTCCTCCAACCTCGTCTTTGTGCTGCCGTTACCGCGCATGCACCAGCCGCCACTATTCAGGGCCCCTTTAAAATATATGCTACAGACTCTGCAATACTTAATCCGGCACTGCACAGGTTCTTTGTGGTTAGTAAAGGATTATTTAAGGTGGCATGTGAGTGGAAAAAAAAGCCTGACCTAGACTCTCCCCCATGGCAAACAACCTTTCCACATCTACTCTGTCCATACCTTTCACTATTTGAAATGCTTCAATGAGAACCCCCTCCCCCTCATTTTCCTAAATTCCAACCACTACAAGAGCTGTCATTCGCTCTTCACATGATAACCCTTTTGAAATCATTCTACTAAACTTCCTTTGAACAGTCTCTAAGGTCAGCATATTCTTTCTTAAATGAGGAGCCTAAAACTGCTCACAATACTTCAAGTGAGATCTCACCAGTGGCTTATAAAGCCTCAGCATCAGACTCCTGACGTGGGCGTTGCAGTTAGTGGGAAGATGTCTGTGATAGTACAGACCTATCACCAATGTATAAGTTACAGTATCTAGAGTGTAATGACTGTGCTTACAGCGATTGGCTGAGAGCTAAGCCACACCTACTGTCTGGGCCTTAAAGGGTTGTGTCCCTAGCCAGGTCGGATCATTCCGGGCTGGTCGGCCACCTGTGAAGAGCTCCTGTCTTTTGCTAATAAAAGCCTTGGTTTGGATCAACAAGTCTTTGGTTCTTTCGACGAGCTCTACAATGTCAGAATACCCAGTCACTGCAGCAGTACATGATGTATACCCCTTCGTCTCCCATCAAGATATATTCCCGACATTTTGGCCTATACTCGGAATTTAGGAAAATGAGGGGAAATCTCATTGAAACACTCAAAGTGTTAAAAGTGTAGGCAGAGAAAAGGTTGTTTCCCATGGTGGGGAAGTCCAGGACTGTGCTTCTCAGCCTTTTTCTTTCCACTCACACAACACCTTTAAGTAATCCCCACAGAGCACATCAGTAATATATCTTTACCTCCGATGGGCACTGTGAGACTGGCTGAGCTCCTCCAGCATTTCTGTGGTTTTACCTCTCTTCTCTGTTAGCTAGTGCTCCTCTCATTTTCCATTTCTCCCTCCCTCTTCTCCTTCCTCCCTCCCCCACTTTTTACAGCCATCTGCCTGATTCTTGTCTCTCCTGTCGAGGGGTCTCATCCTGAAACATCAGCTGCCTTTTACTTCCTGTGGATGCTGTGTGACCTGCTGGGCTTTTCTCCAGCACTGCAGTAGATCCCAGAATCTGCAGATTTTCCTGGCTTATCTGGGAACGTTGAATCAAGAGGAGGCCATTCAGCCCTCAAACCTCTGCTATTCAGTAAGATCATGGGTGATCTCTTCTTTGGTAGCCCCTCAAGAATGACGGCCTGGAGATGAATAATGAATCTGAAGGCTCTGCTGCAGACTGTGGACAGGCAGGTGGCTTGTGACGTGGTCTGCAGCCTCCACCTTTCTAACTCTGTGTCACCCATTATTGATAGATTCTTTATCAGAAAGAAACAGCTGTATGATTTCAAGTTATTATATCTGGAGACTGCTATACTTCTCTCAGGCTTTGTATGGGATAAAAGGCTTGTCTTAAAATTTCTTCTGAATAACACAAAGTCTTTTTAAAAAAAAAAGGCTTCCTCATCGTGCCAGAGGTTTGGATCTGGGCTCAAGTTACAGATGGTTTGAACAGAACAAGATTCTGTGGCTGTGGAGACTGCAGGAGCACTGGAGGCAAATCCATGAACACTCAGTGATTCTGGGAGAGGCTCTCTGACTGTAAGGGGCACTGGGAAACGCTAATGGTGAATCTTTGTCTGTCTCATGGCAGACTCAAGGCAATTTTGTGTAATTTTTATTTTATATTTTTAAATTTAATTTTACAGAATGCTAACAGGCTATTTGGGCCCATGAGTCTGGGCTGCTCAATTTACACCCAATTAACCTACAATAAATATTATCTAATATGATGTGTATTACCATAGAACACTTCAGCCCATATGGTCTGTTCTGAACCATTATTCTGCTCATCTCCACTGACCTGCTCCCGGACTTTAGCTCTCTGTACCCCTCCCATCCAAGTACCGAATTTTTCTTAAATGTCAAAGTTGAACCCACATTTACCACTTCAGCAGGCAGCTCGTTCCATGCTCTCACCACTGTCTGCGTGATGAAGTTCCCCCTAGTGTTTCCCCCAAACATCTCATCTCACTTCCCCCCCCCCCTTAACTGCTAGTTCTTGTCTCACCTAACCTCAGTGGATAAGCCTTCTTGTATTTAGTCCATTTATGTCCTTCATCATTTTGTACATCTCTATTAAATCTCCCTCATTCTTCTACACTCCAGAGAATAAAGTCCCAACCTGTTTAATCTTTCCTATAACTCAATTCTTGAAGTCCCGACAACATCGAAGTAATGTTCTCCGCTCCCTTTCAATCTTATTGATATCCTTCCTGTCATTAGTGATGAAAACTGCACAGAATACTAGAAATCTGCCCTCACCAGTGTCTTGTATTAAATGCAAGCATGTATTAAATTGGGATCTGAGGTTTGTATTGATTCAATGTCTATGATGTAAATGGATTTTGGTGTTGTGGCATCCTTCTGAATATAGTTTGTTCTGTCTTCTTGTAGTGTTCCAACGAGTCCGTGCTGGCAGCGAGCTTCCACCCGACTGAAACCAACCTCATTATTACGTGTGGAAAATCGCACATTTTCTTTTGGACAATGGAAGGCAACACTCTGACCAAGAAACAGGGCATTTATGAGGTGAATATAGTTGGGAGCAGATGGCTGAGGAGTGATGAAAGGACCTGGTGTTGGGTGGGTGGGTCCCACTGAAATAGTCCTGTTGATGTAAAGCATCTGCTTGTTTAGACTGGTGCCATCCTTCAGACTGGGGACAGTTGGCGCACAGAGGTCCTGATGTGTGTGAGGTGAGGGTGGAGCAGGGGATGGTTTCAGCTTGGAATAATGGAGGAGAAATAGTCCATTCGTCCCACTGAGTCTGCCACACCATTCAATCATGAGCTGATCCATTTCCTCACTCATTGCTACTGCCCAACCTTCTCCCCATAACTGTTCATGCCCTGGCCAATCAATCTCTGCCTTAAGTACACCCAATTACCTGGTCTCCACCATCACCTGAAGCAACAAATTTCCCAGACTTACCAGCCTCAGGCTGAAATTTCTCGAATTTTCTGTTCTATATGGATGCCCTTCAATCCTGAAGTTGTGGCCTTTTTTCCTAGACCAGGGGTGGGCAACCTTTTATCATGTGTGGGCTGGATGGTGTGTCAGTGGTTGAATGGTGGGCCACACTCACGCTACCATAAATGAAATAAATAAATAAATAGATTTAATACAACGATGCATTTCAGGTCAGGGAAGCCATCTTCAAATCTGGAAATGCATCAAAAATCACGAGTTAGTCATTAAAATGACACAATAGAAAGAAAAAGTCAAAAAGGAGAAAAATTGAGTTGTTTTTTAACGTTTGATAAGTAGAAGGAAAAATATCAAATTCCTAATAATACTTTTTGTTATTATCAACTTAAATCAATGTTGCATGATTGTTGAGGGAGACATTTGGATTTACCTAAAGAATCATTATTTGAAGTATTGATTCAAGATGGAGGAAAGAAAGGGTTTATTTCAGAAATATATAAATTAATACAACGGAAAATGCCTAAGATTGATTTGCATAAATCGAGACTTAAATGAGAGAAGGATTTGGGAATTCAGTTTGACATGGATAGTTGGAGGAAGATTAACAGAGACACTATGACAAAGTTAGTTAATGTTAGGTATAGGTTGGTGACTTATAATTTTAAACACCAATTACATTTAACTCCAGAATGTTTGAAATGATATAAACTGAGCGCTTCAGATTTGTGTTTTCGCTGTAATGAGAGAAAGGTATCTTTTTCCATTCAGTTTGGTCTTGTGATAAATTTAAGGGTTTTGGGGCTAGATTAGGAGACTGTTTGCAGGATATCCTGAAAATACAATTTTCTCTAGACCCAAAGATCTTTTTAATTTGAGAACTGACTGAAATGGCTTTGTTCAACAAATTAGACAAATTTCAAATGGTGTTATTGTAATTAGCTCCAGCAGTAGCAAGGAAATGTATAGCTGTTTCAAGGAAAGATCAGATGGAGCTTAATTTAAAAAGATGGCATTCAGAAATGAGGTCTTGTATACCAATGGAGCAGATGACATAATTTACATGATCAATATTATGCCGTTAAAAAGATTTGGAGCCCATATTTGGGCTACTCAAATTTGAAAATGTGAGACTGGTTGTGGGTGCAGCTGTATCTCCGTATTGTAGAGTGAATGAAAGATTGAAGCTATTCTTATCTCCTTCTTTCTTCAGGGAGTAGGGGGGTAGAATTTGGTTAAATGGAGGGGTAGATGAGGTGGGGGGGGGGTGGGGTGATTAGACTCTTTTTCTTTTAGGATTCTTTGTAGTTCTTTTAGGATTTTTCTTTATGTAACCATGAAGTTTTTGACAATTTGTTAATATTTTAATTTTGTAATTGTAATTACTTTGTTTTCTAATAAATAAAATATTTAAAAAAAAAAAAATTTAGTTACAATGAAAACAAAATAACTAACCCCAAAACAGACAGCAGTAAGAAGGGGGGGGTGTATCTTGCACAGAGGGTGGGGGGAGTCTTACGCAGAGGGATGGGAGGCCTCACCGAGAGCAGGGGGAGCTGCACACCGAAGGTGGGAGTCACACATGCGGGGGATTGGTGGGGGGAGGGGGGAGAGTCTCGCATTGAGGGGGGCAGCCGTGCACTGGGCCAGATAAATTTGGGTTGTAGGTTGCCCACCCCCTGTCCTAGACTCTCCTTCCATGGGAAACAACCTTTCTACAATTACTCTGTCCACGCTTTTCAACATTCAAAATGTTTCAATGAGATCCCCCCTCATTCTCCTAAATTCTAATGAATACAGGCCGAAAGCTGTTAAACACTCCTGATATGATAACCCTTTCATTCCTGGAATCATCCTTGTGAACCTCTTCTGAACCCGCTCCAACACATTCTTTCTTAAATGAGGAGCCCAAAACTGTTCACAATATCCCAAGTGAGGTCTCACCAGTGCCTTATAAAACCTCAACATCACATCCCTGCTCTTATATTCTATTCCTCTTGAACTGAACGCCAGCATTGCATTTGCCTTCTTTACCTCCATTTCAACAAGCAAGCTTAACCTTCAGGCCGTCCTGCAGGAGGTTATTTCCAGTTTTCTTCCCATTTAGAAAATAGTCTGCCCGTTTATTTTTTTTCTACCAAAGTGCATGACCGCACACTTTCCAACATTATATCTCATTGACCACTTCTCTGGCCATTCTAATCTGTCCAATTCCTTCTGCAGCAATTGATTGTGTGTGTCTGTGTGTGGATGATTTGCTTCTGAGGCAGAGAAATAACAAGTTAAGTTTGCAGTGCATGGTGGAGGGCAAGGACATAATGTGAACTATACAAATGTTGAGTGAAAAACTGTTCGGTTGCCATCACTAGTGAGAGATGCACAGAAGTCCCCAAAAGCTGGAATTTGAAGGAATAATGATTGTGTTGGAACTCAGCAGATTGATCGGTTTCGAGCCAACCCCCTTATTAGGACTGAGGAAAGTTAAAACGTTGAGAGGATTCACAGGAGGTTCACTAGAATTATTCTGGGAATGAAAGGGTTATCATATAAGGAGCGTTTGACAGCTCTTGGCCTGTACTCATTGGAATTTAGGAAAATGAGGGGGAATCTCATTGAATCATTATAAATGTTGAAAGGTGTGGACAGAGTAGATGTAGAAAGGTTTTTTTCCCCATGGTGGCAGAGTCCAGGTCAAGAGGGTACACTTTCAGGATTGAAGGAAGTCTACTTAGACCAGAGATGTGTAGGAATTTCTTTAGCCAGAGGGTGGTAAATCTGTGGAATTTGGTTGTGGAGGCCAGGTCATTGGGTATAGTTAAAGCAGAGAAACAAACTAGTGTCCGAATCCCTCTAGTGGTCAGGAGTGTCATTAGCACTCTCAGTACATCCCCTTTCCTTGAGATGTTTATTCGAACAACATGACACACTAATATAGTATTCATTTCAATTTAAAGTTCAACACAAGTGTAAACACAAACAGCTTTCTTTTTCAATCTTTTTATTAATCATATTATAGGTAAACAATACATGAGGAGAATAGGAGTACCTAATCAAGAAGGAAAAAATAATATCACTATATGACACTATATATTGGATTACACCACAGTTAACGAATATATTCTCATCTCCTCAAACTGAAATTTTCAAAACAAAGAAAAACATTTATTATATAAAACCCCACCTAATCTAAAGGGGAAAAAAAAGAGACTGGGCAGCTTATCCCTGAGAATTTATTAACAAAAATTAATCATCTGGTCTTCCCCAACAAAGAGAAAAGAAATAAAATTAAATATAGACCAGAAGGAAAAATGGTTAAACTAACTAAATCATGTGGAAATAATTTATAAAAGGTCACCAAGTTTCTTCAAATTTAACAGAGGTATCAAAAGTATGGCTCCTAACTTTCTCTAAACTTAAATATGACATAATTTGAGAGAACCATTGAGTGAAAGTGAGTGGATTAGAATCTTTCCATTCAAATAAGATCGCTCTTCTAGCCAACAATGTAGAAAAAGCTACAGCCCGATGTGTGGACGAGGGAACTTGTCCCACTTCGAGAACTAAGTCCAAAGAGAGCAGTTAATGGATTAAGTTGCAACTGATAACCAGTACAGCTGACAAAGTCTTAAAAATATCTAACCAGTACTTCTCCAACAAAGGGCAAGACCAAAACATATGAGTTAGAGAAGCCACTTCTGATTGTAAACAAACATCAGCAACACAAACTTTTTAAGTGAGCATTTCCTTTACTTTTAGACATTCAATCTGTCTGGTACTTTGATGACACGTGTGGATCTTATTAACACAGGCGCTTGTGTCGGCTCCACTGGCCATACTGTCCAGCACTGGTGGTGTTTCCTCTGTTACTGTGAAGGCTGGATCTTCTGCATTTTTCTTTTTCTGAAGTGTCTCTTGCATTTTCAGGAGGCTCTTTTGATTCCTTCCTCTATGCTGACATTGTAGGATCTTGGACTTACTTTCTCCAGAACAGTAGCCTTTTTGTCCCAAGTGTTGGAATCTGAGTCTTCCTGTGTCACATTATGCCAGTGGCCCTAAGCTTCTTGCTGACTTGTCTTAGTTTGCTTTTTGTCTCCATTGCAGGCACTTTTGTTTCCATTCAACATCTTTGACGTCTCTGTTCTTGTTTGGGCCTGCAGAATAGGGTAGTGTGGTGCGGAGTCTATGTCCCTTCAGAAGCTCAGGGGGTGAAATGCCACGTTCAAGTGGTGAAACTCTGTAACTCAATAGAGCTAGATAAGGATCTGACACCATCTAGTGCTTTCTTGAGCAACTGTTTAACTATGTGCATGCCTTTGTCTGCTGGTCGAAGTCACACCCTGGAACCTCCTGACGTTTCTTTTATTGTAATAAAGAAACGGGTTCTTTTAAAACAACTATACTTTATACAACTACACACAAGACCGTGTGGAGGCATCCATCTTGAATCTCCCCCAAGCTGCCAACAATCAAGTGTCAGACTCCCTCTAGTGGTCAGGAGAGTTATATCACTACAGGAACCTCCCCCAACAAAGATTACCTGTGTGTGTTAGAAATTGAATTAGATGGAGGAATTCTGAGCAATATAAATGGAATTGAATTGGTTATTGTCATGTGCACTGAGGCACAGTGAAAATGTTTGTTTTGCCTGCCATCCAGACAAGTCCTTAAATACAGCAGAGAGTGCAAAATACAAGAGCAGAATATTGTGCAACAGTGAATAAGTTCAAACTATGCATCATTGAATTAATGAGGGGTCCACAATACAGTCCTGACCTCCTCATTGATGAAGGGCTCAAGCCCAATATGTTGATTGTGTATGTTTCTGTATGCCATATAAAATACACAGCTTGACCTGCTGAGTTTTTCCAGCATCGTGTTTTTACAGTCCTGACCTCTTTCAGCTTTTGAATCTTCCTTCCCAAGCAGTAGAAATATTCAGCCTTAGAGAGTTTGTTAATTTCTTGGTGATGTATGGGATCGAATGTCAGCCACTGCCTCATTATCAGCTACTTACTCCAGGTGTCTCAGTCTTACCTGCATTCTCTTAAAGGACGGATGATCTGAGGTAGGGGCGGGCAACATTTTACCATGCATGGACTGGATGATGTGTCAGTGGTTGTACGGTGGGGTGCACTGATGCTACCAGTAATTAAAGAAATAGTAATTTCAATTATTTCTTGCCTGGTTAATGAAATAAGCTGGGAACGCCATCTTTAATTTTGATATGGCAGCACACCACTGACCCTCTGCAACAATCGGAGTTAATAAAAATATACTGCTGCATTCCTTCTGCATAAAATGCATTTTTAAACTTGCTTTACCTCAGCAATTGATCTCCTGTGACCTAAGGATTAAGCTAGGGTGTATTGGGACAGTTTCTTTTCAATGCTCCCTTTCCTCCCTCTCTCCCTCTCTAGCTTCCCCCTCCATTGATAAGTAGGTCCTGGCATTCATCAGCCCCCCTCCCCGCTGAGCGAGTTTATGAGCGTTTCACTGCGCATCCCCCCCACCACCCAAAATGCTAATGCCCCCAGTGATAGGATCCGTACTATCACATGGACTTCAAGGGGCCCCTACTGTCGACCAACCGTAACACCTACATTTTTACAGTGATCGACGAGTACTCTCGCTTCCTGTTCGCTGTGCCCTGCTCGGACATGACTGCCTCCTCAGTCATAGAGGCCTTGCACAGCATCTTCGCCATCTTCGGGAACCCCAGTTATATCCACAGTGCCCGGAGGTCCTCGTTTATGAGCACTGAGCTGTGGCAGTACCTCCTGGAGTGTGGTATTGCTTCGAGCAGGACCACCAGCTATAACCCATGCGGTAATGGGCAGGTCGAAAGAGAGAATGTCACTGTCTGGAAAGCGGTCACGTTTTCCCTCCAGTCCAAAGGCCTTTCCACTGCTCGCTGGCAGGACGTTCTCACTAGCGCCCTACATTCCATCCGCTCCCTCTTATGCACCGTGACAAATGCCACTCCCCATGTAAGGATGTTCTCTTTCATGAGGAAATCCGAATCGGGATCAACCACGCTGGGTTAGCTCATAGTTCCTGGACCTGTACTCCTGCGACGCCACAGCTAGTACTCAAAGAACGACCCTCTAGTTGACTGGGTGAAGCTACTCCTCGCGAACCCGCATTATGCATACATTGAATACCTGGGCGGGCAGGAGGACACCGTCTCAGAAAGGGACCTAGCCCAAGCCGGATCGGACCTGGCATCACTCCCAACCCAACCTCCTCTAAATCCTTCTCCCGTAGGTCACGTGCTTGAACAGAGAGATCAGCACCACCCCACCACCAGCAGTGGCAACAAATCGGGCCAGCCTGTCAACAATGCTGTTGGGGAATTGAGCAAGACAGTGCACGCACCCAATGATCCCGCCAGCAACACAACTCCAGCGGCCCCAATCCCAGCACCACGGCAGTCACGCCAGACGATCAGGCCCCCCCCCTCGACTGTTACAGCCCTTAACCTCCCACCAGTGTTTCTCTATCTCCTGTTTTATTTTATACAGCCCCTCCATTCACCCCAGGGTCAGTTCCCAAAGAACAGGTAAATGTGATAGTACAGATTCTACCACTGATGTATATATGTGTATATTGTAGTATAGGTTGGCTGTGATTGGATAAGAGTGTAGCCACGCCCACTGGCAGGTCTTAAAGGGTTGCTCCTAGCCAGACCCAGATCATTTTGACTGGTCGACCTACATCTGATACGCTCCAGTCTTTTGTTAATAAAAGCCTTGGTTCGGATCAACAAGTCTTTGCTTCTTTCGACGTGCACTACACCCCCCTCTAACATTTGCTCTGGCCCTGATCCTGCAATAGCTTAAAGAGCAAAGCCAATTGGATTACACTTTGTCAGTCTTGATTGGCAGGGCGCTTTCTGCTTGTTCAACTCAAGTTGAGTAGGAGAAGCCTATCTGGCCCATTGAGCTTGCTTTACCATTTCATACGTTAATGAATTCCACTCCCTATAACCTTACTGTACAAAAATCTATTTATCTGTGCCTTAAATACAGAATGAGGCAGCCTCCACTACTTGCTTTGGCAGTGAATTCCGTGGATTCACTGCCCTCTGGGAGAAGCAGTTCCTCCTCATTTAGGTCTTAAATCTATTCCCCCATATCTTGAGGCTGCGTCCCCTAGTTCTAAATTATTTTACTAATTAAAATTTTGTTTTTGTCCCTCAGAAACAAGAAAAGCCCAAGTATGTTCTGTGTTTGACTTTTTCCGAGAATGGGGATGTGATCACAGGAGACTCCAGCGGAAATTTGGTCATCTGGGGTAAAGGTGAGGCATTGTTCAGAATCAGTTTGATAATTATCGATGTGCAAAACCCCAACCTCTCACTGGGGACTTGTCAAATGCATAACCCCTGAAAGAACTTGGCATCGAGCGAAGTTTAACATTTCAACCAAGTGAAAAGACTGGGTAATGAACTGAGTTGAAAGGATTGGTTTGGGTTTTACATTGAAGTCTCTGCAGTGGAACTTAAGCACACAACCTGTTGACTCAGAGAGGAAGGCATTGCCCACAGGAGATCAGCTCATGCCTATAATTAGCAGGCAAAATACATCCAGATGGTTACGTTTACTCTTTTGGCTGTGACATTCTGTTACCATGGTTTGGTTAAGAACACGGAGGAATGAACAATTGTCATTTACAGAGCTCTGGGGAAAAAGTTGAGGGGCAGGACTATTGGATTTATTCATCCAAGGGCTAACAACAAAAATGAAAGGTTGAATAGTTTCCTTTTATCAAAAATAATTATTGTAAAGTCTACACAAAATGCAAATGTTCCCCTCTTGAGGTAAAAGGTTCTCAACCTTTTTATTTCCAGCCACATACCACCTTATGTAGTCCCTGACTAACCACAGAGCACCTATGTTATCCTATATCAGAGGTGGTATGTTAGTGGAAAGAAAGAGGTTGAGAGCCATTTAGCTTGACGAAGTTGCATAGATCTTCCCTGAAGTGTGGAAGATGATAAAAATGATATTTATGATTAAATAATTTGATACGATGAACACCGAACTTGTTTGCTAAATTCAGCACAGTTGCACAGCCAGTCGTCTCGCTATCTCACGACCCTAGCGATCCCAATTTCTGGTGCCTTCAGTGTGGAGTTTGCATGTTCTCCCTCTGACTGCACGAGTTCCCTCCCACACTGAAAAATCTTGAAAATCAAGCAATTGCAGATCCTCGGAATTTGAATTAAAATCTGAAAATGCTGGAAGCGCTCAGCAGTCTGTCTGACTGTTCTACATCCTCACCATCCTCTGAGTAAAGAAACGAGCCCCTCAGATCCCTTTTAAATCTGCTCCCCTCTCACCTTATATCTACTCCCTCTAATTTTAGATTCCCCTACCCTGGAAGAAAGACCATGACTTTTTAACCTTGTGCTTTTATAAACCTATATGAGATTACTCCTTTCTCTATGCTCCAGGGAGAAACATCCCTTCGAATACAAGGCCACCTGACTCGGTAACATTTCTTGTGGCTTTTTCTTCATTTTTTCCAGCTTAAGGTAATGGAAAAATCTGGCCAATGGGGAAATAGAAATCTCCAGCACAGTATAGGGCCTTTGGCCCACAGTGTTGTGGCAACCTGATAATCTACTCTAACAACTGCTTTGAATTTCCACACTGCTTACCCCTCCTTACACCTATCTAATACACTCTTGGAAGATCCTATTGTACCTGCCCCCACCACTATTTCCAGCAGGGCATTCTGTGCACCCAACAATCTCTGAGAAAAAATTCTACCTCTTGCATCCCCCTGTACTTTCTCCCAAGCACCTTAAAACTATGCCCCCCTTGTGTTATCCATTTTATCCTTGGAGGGAGGGGGTAAAGCCTCTGGATGTCTACACGATCAATGCCTCATCATCTAGTTCACCTCTATCAGGCCACCCCTCGTCAAGGAGAAAACACCAAGTTCACTCAACCTATCCTCATGAGGCATGGTCTCCAATCCAGGCAGCATCCTTATCAATTTCCTCTGGACTCCAAATGTGGGGTTGGCTTCAAGAGCCGGGAGGTAATGTTGCAGCTATATAAGACCTCGTTAGACCCCACTTGGATTATTGCGTTCAGTTCTGGTCAGCTCATTACTGGAAGGATGTGGATGCTATGCAATGAGCTGACCAGAACTGAACGCAATAATCCAGGTGGGGTCTAATGAGGTCTTATATAGCTGCAACATTATCTCCCGGCTCTTGAAGCCAACCCCATGGTTAAAGAAGGCCAATGCACTATGCACCTTTTTAACAACACTATCAACCTGTGCAGAAGCTTTGAGTGCCCTGTGGACATGGATCCTAAGATCTCTCAGTTCATCCATACGGGTTAGAGTAGTCCCATTAATATTGTATTCTGCCTTAACATTTTATCTATTGAAATGAATTCAGATTCAAATTTCAGATTTTTTTGTCGGAGTACATACATTACGTCACATACAACCCTGAGAATTTTTTTTACCTGTGGGCCAGGCAGAATTATCGCATATTAGTAGTGCAAAGAAAACTGTATACAATGTAGATATAAACAAATGACTGTGCAATACAGAGAGGAAAAAAAACCAAACAATAAAGTGCACAAGTATGAATTCCTGATTGAGTTTATCGTTGAGGACTCTGATGGTGGAGGGGTAGCAGCTGTTCCTGAACCTGGTGGTGTGAGCCTTGTGGCACTGATACCACTTTCCTGATGGCAGCAGCGAGGACAGAGCGTGTGCTGGGTGGTGTGGATCCTTGATGATCGCTGCTGCTCTCCGACGGCAGCGTTCCCCGTAGATGGTGGGGAGGGTTTTGCCTGTGATGTTCTGGGCTGTGCCCACTACCTTTCGTAGGCTTTACGCTCAGGTATTGGTGTCCCCATACCAGACCGTGATGCAGCCGTTCAGCACTATTTCCACAGTACATTTGTTTGTAGAAATCTGCCAGGGTTTCTGGTCTCATTAAACCTCTGCAAACACCTGAGGAAGTAGAGGCGTTAATATGCTTTCTTCATGATGCCATTAATGCGTTGGGTCCAGGAAAGATCTTCCAAGATAGTGATTCCCAAGAACTTAAATTTGCTCACCTTCTCCACCCCTGAACTCTCATCTCTGGTACACATTTGGTTCAATCACTTCACACTTTGAATTTTAAAAAAGCATAAAAAACAGTGAGAGAGAGAGAAATGTGGATGTGATTCACATAAAGCTAGTAAGCCAGTATGTTGTAATTGGAAAAGCTGACAATCTTCTTGTCTATTGATAAGATAATTGGAAAAAAAATAAGGAGTTCTGCTTCTGTTGAAGGGGGCATTAATGAGACCGTTTCTGGAGAGCTGTACAATTTTGAGGAATGTTTGACAGGCTAATCGCTGAGGTTTCGGAGAATGTGAGGCAGGTTGACTAAAACCCAAGTTCTGAGAGGTGTTGCCAGGATGTATGTGGAGAGGACGTTTCCCCTCATGGAGGATCTAGAACAAAGATTTACTGTTTAAAAATCAGGTCCAACCAGCAAAGTAGCAATGTTTTTCACTTTTCTCCCAGGACTGTGAATTTTTGAATCTCTCTTCCTCGAAGCATGGTAGAAGAGTTTTTAAATGTTATGAAGGCACAAGATTATTTGTCAGTCAGAGGAGTTGGTGAAAGGTTGCTTCGGGTGGAAGGGAATGTTGAGTTTGAGGCTTCAATCAGGACATCTGTGGAATGGTGGAGCAAATTCAAGGGGGAATTGATCGATTCTTGTTTTCATCAAATTTTGACTGACTCTTCTAAAGCAGAGAAACTCAAAAACTGCAGATGCTGGAATCTTGAGTAAGGTGGAGAGACTCAGCAGGCCAGGCAACATCCGTGGAGAGAAATAGATAAGAAAGGGTCCTGACCTGAATGGTTGATTGTCCATTTCTCTCCTAACCTGCTGTACCTCCAGCTGTGATTTGTTTGCTGTCTTCCAAACCAAACCTTGGTATTTCCTTTAAAGTTCATACAGTAAAAGTCTTAAAATCTGGACTGCTGGGGGATTGGGTCAGTTCGGATTTTATGGATTCTCGGGCAATACTTCTAAAATTCAAATTTAAGGAGGAATAAAGAAGAGATGAACAGGTAAATTTTGATTGTTTATTCATTATGAAATACAGCAAGCTTCATTTATCAAAACAAGCAGTTTTACAGAAAAATAAAGTCAACACGACAAAAATGTAAACAAACTTTTTTCACCACAAAAATGAGCATGTAATGCTTGAAATTATGTTTAAAATTGAACATTGTAAAAGAAAAATACAATATGAAAATGAATTTCTTTCTGATAAGATTACCTGTATTAAGCGTGGTTGCTTGTAGCCGCTGTGCATCTGTCGCGCTTGCGCGTGCGCATACACGCACACTCGTGTGTGTGTGTGTATATATATATATACACACACATATACACACACGCACATATACATACACGTATACACATACACATGCATGCACACACATAAACACATATACACACGCACATATACACACACGCACATGTATACTCACACACGAGAGATCATAGAAAACTACAGCACAGAAAATATTTGGCCCTTCTAGTCTGTGCCGAAACATCATTCCTCTAGTTCCATTGACTTGCACCCAGTCCATAACCCTCCAGACCTCTCCCATCTGTATATCTACCCAATTTATTCTTAAAACTTAAGATTGAGTCTGCATTTACCATGTCAGCTGGCATCTTATTGCACAATCCCAACACTCTCTGAGTGGAGAAGTTTCCCCCTAATGTTCTGTCTAAACCAGATTCTCGGGTGGTCTGGATTTCTGGTATCCAGATTTTTGGACTTTTACTGTATATAAATTCACATCATCATTGAGGAAAACTTTATCGTATCTTAATGTTATATATTTTCAGTTTGTCTACTTCAGTGAAACGAATACTTCCTTAATTTTGGACGTTGATTAAAGATATCCATGATGTAATTTGCTTTTGTAGAATGTAATTTGATGTCTTCCTGAGATATCATTTTGCCACTTTTTTGTTTACATCTCATTGTATTTATTTACTTCTCTGTTCTTTCATATGTACTGTACATTTTTTGTCTCATGGTGCATTGTGGTAATTTTTATTATTAATTGGTGTACCATGCGTACCTGTGTGGCTGAGGCAAGTAAGAATTTCTGTGCACTTGTAGATTGTACTTGAGTGTATGACAATAATATATAATATACAGTAAAATCCTCATCTGGAATCCAAGCAACTGGCAAAAAATTGCCGAAATTAAAAAGATAAAAAATTATGAAAAGTTTAAAATTGCCACCCCGCCAATCCTGCAACATGCAATCTCAAGCAACCAGCAAATTCACTTACCCAGCATCTACCAATCCCCATAGGTGCCAGATAATGGGAGTTTTACTGTATTTATTATATGTATTGTGCATCTTTTGCTACTTGGTTCTAATCTCATCGACGTACATTTTTATGTAGGAACCAACAGGATCAGCTCTGCAGTTCAGGGGGCTCATGAAGGAGGTATATTCAGCCTCTGCGTGTTGAACGATGGAACCCTGGTGTCAGGTGGAGGGAAAGATCGGAAGGTCATACTGTGGGACAGGCAGTACCACAAGGTTCAGGAGACGGAGGTGAATAGCAAACCCCAATCTATGTCCTGCAGCCTTGCCTGATGTTCGTGGGGGGTTTAGTTTTCTAAGGGGAGTGAACTTTTGGATGCAAGCAAGAAGACTGCAGATACTGGAAAACAGGAGCAACAAACAAAATGCTGGAGGAACTCAGCATATGGTGACATTTTTAAGTGCCAAGGGAAGGGAGGAGATTAGTGGGAAGGGACAAGTGGATGAGGGACCCGCCGTGAGAACAATTCTTGGGGAGAGGCGAAGGGAAGAAGTGTCTGGTGATGGGATCCCACTGAAGATTAGGGAAATTGGGGAGAAGGTGGCTGGTGGGGTGGTATTTTTTAAGTGCTTCTTCCATGTACCACTTTCCTGCAGTTTCCCCATATTGTTCATATTCCTCAATATGCAGAAATCCATTGATTCCTATTTTGTAAGGGCTCGAGCAATGAGACTCTGATGCCTTCAGCAGCCAACCAGTTGTCACCCTCTGAGGGAAGATATTTCTCCATGTCAGAAGTGTTGGCTCCTTATTCTGGAACCCTCCCTCCCCCTCCGCCTTGGGGAAACAGCTTCTCTGCATTGCAATACCCAAAAGTGCTGGAGAAACTCAGCAGGTCACATGATGCAGCATTTATAGTAGCAGTTCTCAACCTTTTTCTTTCCACTCAGCAAAGTGAGTGGGATAAAAAGGTTGAGAACCACTGATCTTTTTCCTCATACCTTGACAAAGGGCCTAGGCCTGTAAGGTTTATTTCCTGCGGACGCTGCACAAACTGCTGAGTTTCTCCAGCACTTTTGTGCATTGCACCCCAGCACCTGCAGACTTTCCTGTTTAACAGCCTCACTGCCACTTCACCCCTTAGAACAGTGGTTCTCAACCTTTTTTTCCCCCCACCCACATACCCCACTCAGTAGGGGGGGTAAAAAAAAGGGTTGGGAACCATTGCCTTCGAATCTTTAAGAATCTTACCACTTTCAAGGAGTTCTCCACTCACTCTTCTAAACTCCCAGAGGGATCAAAATCATTTGTTGCTTGTTTAGCTCCTACCTTTTTCAAAACTGCAGGTTCCAGAAGCTTTTGGGCCAGTCCGAACGATTGCAGAAGGGAAGAATGATGGCTTACTTATTGGAACAACAAGGAACTGCATTCTCCAAGGCACACTGAGTGGCGGATACTGCCCCATTGTACAGGTACATTGAAATAGAAAATTCCCCTCACCCCCCCCTTACACCTGGGTCAATCCAACCTATTGCCAAGGTTTTGAAGTTCATGCATAATTATATATCTGGTTTGGGGGAGCAAGGATTAGCAATGACTGAGCACTGTAGCAATGACTCAGCCATTATCGAAAGCTTGGATATTCCGATGGTAGTTAATAAAAATATGGTGGTGGTGCCGGAGCGGCTGTAATGGCAGCGCTGCCGTGGGTGTGGATCCTTGGAGAGCAGGGAACAGAGTCTCAGCAGCCCCCCGTGGGGTCTAACAGCCTGTTAAAGGAGCTAACAGTGATTTATTTTAAAATCCCGCGACCGTGGGGTTTGGCCCAAGATGGCAGCGCTTATGATCAGCAATAGCTACGAGGGGTTCCAGACTCTGGGGAAGTGGGGCACCAGGAAACAGGGAGAACCACCCCCCCTCCCCCACACCACTGTTTGAGAAGGAGAAGCCGAGGAGACAACCCACAGGGCGGTGACTATGGCGGCAGACCAGTGAGGGGGCTCACTGAAGAATGCACAGGTGGTGGGGCTGTTGATGTCATGAGGCAAATAACCCAGGTAGGCTGCGGGTGACTGTGGTCAAGGGACTCGCACAAGGCTGTGGACTGCTGGAGACTAGCTTGAGACTGGCTGAAGGGGAACCTGGTATCGGAACTGGTATATGAGAAGGTACTGAGGGCGCTGAAGGGTTCCAGATTGTGTCAGAGGTTTGGATCTGGAGGTCGGGTCGCCGATAGTTTGGACTGGACTCTCTGTGGCTACGGAGGCTGTGGGAGTGCTAGAGATGAATCCACAGACACTCGGTGACTCTGAGGGGGGACTCTCTTTCTCTGACTGTAAGGGATGCTGGGCAATTTATGCTGATAATGAATCTTTTCCTTAAATCTTGCTGTACTTGGGAATTTCCAATGGCAGGGTGTGGAATTTGAAAGAACAGTCCTGATAGCAGACTGACAAGGAAAGCTGACTGCCAACTGGGGGGTGTGACTGGGTAAAATAAGTGACCTCCACATTCAGACTCCTCAACCACAAACTCATTCAGGGACTCATTTAAGGACTTTTGCATTTTATTGTTTTTTTTCTCTGCATTGTACAGTCAGTTTGTTTACATTTCTTTATTATGCTGTGTACAATTATTTTGCACTGCCATTAAGTAGTAATTCTGCCGTGCCCGCAGGTAAAAGAATCTCAGGATTGTATGTAATGCCATGTATGTACTCTGACAATAAATCTGAATTTGAATCTGAAACATGCAGGTTTCTCTCTCTTTCAGCACCAGCGGTCCAAATTGAGTTGATCACGATTCAAAATACTCCCTTTCATTCTGATCAGCATGTCAGAAGCTCAAAATAAGTCAGACAGCTTCTGTGGAAAGGGAGGTGCTGAGTTATCATTTCAGGTCAGCACTGACCAAGTGTCCCAGACCTGAATCCCTGACCGTTTCTCTTTCTACAGATGCTGTGTGAGCTGCTGAGTTTGTTTCCTCCCACTTCACCCAACAGTGTTCAGTTTGTGTTTCTATTATTGAGCACCCGTGCTTTGTTAAATTTCCAAATTCCAGGCAATGCCAGCATGGATCATGCGCGGGTCGACACAGTTCCCTGTTGTTGCTCTTTATGGGTAGTTGTCTTGTGCACCTGGTACTACTCGACCTGGCAGGGCCCCAGGCCAATCCGGTTCTCTTCCAGGCCCGGTTAATACTAATTGTGTGTTGCAGGGTCATACTGACGAGCTCTGGGGTCTCTCGGCTCACCCAAGTGAGAAGAAATTTGTAACATGTGGGCAGGACAAGCTCATTCATTTCTGGGATCCCACGTCTCACCAGCCTCTTTGGAGCAAGGCCCTTGACGTAAGTTGGCGAGAAGCAAACCTGATCTCTTTGGTACTGTAAAATTTTAAAGCTGCCTGGAGGTGTGTGACAACCGTACCTCCAGGTTATCGTGATAATGGCGCCAAGTGCATCCCAGAACAATGACTAAAAATTGAGGCAGAGCAGAAGCTAATCCTGCTGCTTGGAGGAATGAACCTTTTTTACTATTATTGGATTTTTGAATTTAATAAAATTATGGGAGCTCACTCAAAACAGCGGGGAAACAGATCTTAGGACCCAACTTGTTCCACCTTCCTACATTTGGTCCATATCCCTCAAAATCCATTCTATCCATGCATCCATCTAAATTTTTCTGAAACTTTTCAATAGCACCCTCCTCAAATGTCTGAGATCACTCCTCATCGTCTTGTGCTACAAGGAATAAAACCCTGCTCAACCTCTCTTTGTAGCTCAAGCCCCATCAATAGCTTTTCATCAAAAGAAAAATACACACAACATGTGGCCTTCTCTACGTCGCAGAGACTGGACAGAGACTGGGAGATCAGTTCGCCGGTCATCTTCCCTCTGTTCACATCAATAACGGGGACCTCCCAGTGGAGAACGATTTCAGTTCTGCGTTCCACTGCCACATCGACTTGTCTGAAAATGGCCTCATGCCCCACCAAACCCAGACCACCCGTAAATTGGAGGAGCGACACCCAATATTCCGTCTGGGCCCTCTCCAACCGGATCCATTAACATCGACTTCTCTGCTTTCTGCTAGCCCACTCCCCATTCTCCCTCTCTTCTTCATTCCTCTGCCGCCTTTCCTCCAGCTCTCTACCCCATTCTCTCTCCATTCACATAGCCATTCACCCCCCCCACCTCCCCACCCCCCATACCTGCGGATGTGCCCTCCCTCCCTTATCCACCTATTATCTATTGCCTGTTGGACTGTGCTCCTCCCCCTCACACCCCCACCCCATCATTTGGGAGCTTGCCTAAATTTTGATCCTTCCTTGATGAAGGGCTCAAGCTCGTAACATTGGTTATGCATCTTTATCTTTGCTACACAAAGTACATTGATTGACTTGCTGAGTTTCTCCAGTGTTGTGTTTTTACTTTTCATTTTTTATACATCTAGCATGTTCTCTTTTATGCAATTTATGATGTCTGGAGAATAAAATTGATCACCTAAGGACAAGATTTCTGTTCTGGAGAGACAGGAGGGATTGATGTGTACTGTTTCACAGAAACGTAGCTTCCACCCAACTCTCTGCACTTGGCTCTTCCACCTGAAAGTTTCTCCATGCATTGCATGGATCTGACAGCATCCTCGGGCAAAGGAGGAGGCAATAGAGTTTGTATCATAATTGATCCGTGTCCTCAAATTGGGTGTTCATCACCCAGGGATGGCCTAAACTGCAGCAGTGATTTGACTGTGAAGTTCTTAGGAACTATCCTGAGGTCACCAAATGCATGTTATGTTGTTTATATTGCTTTTCAACTCAGACCATTTCTCGCCCGTGAATTAAGTGTTTGTACTGAGAATAATGATTCAATCTCTTCCTGAAGTACAAAACTCTATAACAACCTAGCTTGGGAGGAGGTGGAGCTCCGAATGATTGGAGGTTCCACTTTCAAACACAACAAAAGGCAATGTGTTGAGGTAGAAACAAAAGTGATGGTGTCTATGTCTGTAGGAAGAGAAATGGTTGAGATTTCATTTCTGAAAGTTGACTTTGTTTTCTCCCTGCATAGATACTGCCTGACCTGCTGAGAATTTCCAGAATTTTTATATGCCTGATAATAGGCCCATGCCATCCAATTACCCCAATTAACCTATAATCCCTGTATTTTTTTGGAGGGTGGGAGAAAACCATAACCCAGATAGACATGGGGAGAACGTGCAAACTTCTTTATAGACAGCACCAGATTTGAACCTGGATCACTGTAACAGTGCCAGTCCATGTTCTGTTTTCTTCTCTATCTCTTGTTTTAGAGTGGGAGAGAAGAAATGAACGAGAACAAAAGGGCCCACTGAAACTGATAAACTAGAGACTTGTGATAGCACCTCAAATGGCAGAGCATTGGTTATGGGACCACCCAGTTTCTAATGCATCACACCAGTGCTTTATTTCAGGTTTTTTTGCATCTTCAGTTTAAAAGAAAATCAGAATGTTTTCCTAATTATGAGAGGCATTGAAGCCAAAATTTTTCTCCCAGGGTGAAAAATATCAGCAGGTGTGCATTTAAGTTGAGGGGGTTGGTGATGATTGTGGGGGAGGGGGTTGGGTAGTTTAAAGGACATGTAGACGGGCAAGGCTTTTACACAGAGAGTAGTGGAGTTGTGGTGGAAGCAGATATGTCTGTAGCCTTAAGAAGCTTCAGGATAGACATACGGACGTGCAGGTATGGGCAGAAGGGATTTGGCGTAATTAGGTATCGTGTCCAGCACAAGCAATGTGGGCTGAAGGGTCTTCTCCTCTGCCCTTAGATAGTCAGACTTTGCCTTAGATAATCAATTCTATGTCTGAGTCCTTGGAGCAGCTTGTTTTTAATAATTCCATCTTAAGCTAATGGATGATGTTTTCTAGAGGGTAACTTACAATTTTTGTTTACTTTGCAGGATCCAATGCAGTCAGTTGGCTTTCACCCCAGTGGACTGGTTATAGCTGTGGGAACACAAACGGCAAGGTAAGGCAATGATGGTAAATAAGTGAACAAATGTCTTGCTTGGCAGAGCTTGTCCAATGTTATAACTGATATACAGAAGTTGGGATAGGTGTATTTCACAAATACAGTAAAATCCCTGTTATCTGGAATATAAGCAACTGGCAAAAAAATCGAGGAAAATAAATAAAAATTAAAATAAATAAGGATAAAATAATAGTTTAAAAAATCTAAGTTTAAAATTGGATTGCTGTTAGTTCACCAATCCACCACTCACACACCAGGTGGATTCATCACGATATCTGTATACTAGACTTGCCTGGTGGGCACAATTCAGTGGATTATGAGGTAGTGAATGTGTTTTAGTTGGACATTGTAAGAGCAAGTCTCAAACAAACAGAAAATACACTTATCCAGCATCTACCAATCTCCATAGGTGTCGGATGCCAGGGGTTTTACTGTACAAGGAACCACAAACAAACACCACACGTACTAGTGATGAAGTTTCTCATAGTCACCACCTATTGTTAAATCCCTGTGGCTCAACAGCAGCACAGTTTAGAATGGCCCCATTTACTAAAAGTTCACAACTTTTGGCTGCTAAGTTCCTGAATGTAATAGGAAGGGACACTCCTACTAGTGTAATCAGTGACATTATAGTTTGTCCTTAATTCATTTCCCTATCCCATTCCTTTCTGACATGTCTGTCCATGGTCTCGGGCACTGCCAGTCTGAGACAACCTGCAAAGTGGAGGAACAATACCTCATCCGTCCAACTGGATGGCATTAACATCGACTTCTCCGGTTTCCATTTAAATCCCCCACCCCACCATCTTCTTCCCCAGTCTCCTTTCCCCTAGCTCTGCCTCTCCCTTTCTCCCTCAATTCCCTTTTCCCTCTGTCTCCTTTCACAGAGCCAAAATTCCTCTTATATCCACCTTGTGTTGATCTGGACTCCTCCCTCTGCCAGCCTTCAGTCTTTATCCAGACACCTTCCTGTTCTTTGCTTATCCCTAGAAAAGAGCCAAGGCCCGAAAAGTTGGTAATATATCTTTAATTCCTATTTTTTGTTGCGAGACCAGCTGAGTTCCTTCAGCATCTCTGTGTGCTTTTACTACAATCACAGTGAATGCAGACTTTTGTGTTTCACTCAATTCCATTGAACCCGTCAGGGCAATGTCTATATATTGGGCAACAAAATTCTAGTTTATTGTCACGTGTATCGAAAATGCAGTGTGAGCAGTTGCTTTGTGAACTGACTAGTGGACATTTCATACGTAGTCCAACAAGTAAGCTATTGCTTAGTATGGAGTTATAGCGTACAAGTATAGAGAAACATGGCCTGGTACAGAGTCAAGGCAATGTGATTTCACAATTTTAAGGATGATTCAGGAGTCTGATAATGGCAGGAAAGAAACTCCTTGAGGACACAGTGGGATTTGATAATGTTGACATTTATTGTCATGTACACAAATAGGACCATAGAACAGTACAGAAACAGGCCCTTTGGCCCTTCTAGTCCAGGTGATGCAATGTACTGAAGCACCAAAGTTCTGCCAGGGTGTAGTCATAGGTATTTCTGTGGTCTAGGTGATGCTATTGCAGAGTGGGGGGCCAGCCAGATAGCCTGTCATGTCAAGAGGCAAGTTGAATTGGGTTCAAGTCCTCCTGAGGCGAGAGTTGATTTGCCCCGTCACCAACCTCTCAATGTCCTTCATCACGGTAGTCTGATTGAATAATCGGCCAAGTCTCGCTTATTTCTGTTTGCAGGGTGTGAATGGTTCTTTGATAAACCACTGTTTACATCAGGATCAAGTTAGAAATGTTTCTTAAGTTAATAATAGGATTGTAAATTTACAGAACAACAGAGGCCATTTGGTCCATTGTGTTCATGTTGACCAAAATGGAGATTGTTCATCCCATTTTCCAGCTCTAGATCCAAAGCCTTGTAGTTACAGCCATTCCAGTGCTTACCCAAAGATGAAATGTGCAAAATGTTTTGGTGCTCCATCCTTTCAGATAGGGAGTTCCGGACACCTGATACTTCTATTGAAATTAATATTTTTTTCAATTCCTCTCTAATTCTTCTACCAACCACTTGAATCTCCTCAGCCCCTACTTCTCTCCCAAATAATTGGCTTCTCTACAAAGATGATTCCTATTCATTTTGGCGGGCATCTCATGATTTATTTTTAGGTCTTGGTTAAATCTCCCATAACTCTGGTTTTCAGAAATGAATAGAGTTGGTTGATTAATTGGATGGCACGGGTTTTATGAGCTGGAAGGGCTTTCTGCATCATTTGTAATTCAGACAACTGTCTTCAGCTGTGGACAAAACCCCTCTGCACCCTCTCTTGTGTACGGGACAGAACTCCAGCTAAGGCCAATTTATTGCATGTGGATTTGATGGTCCACTTGAGACTTTACCACTGCTCTGCTATGAATGGGTTGTAGGAGAAAGGGCCATTGACACCTTTATCCCAAATTTAAAAAAAGTCTTTATTGCTCTTATTTTGGGTTGGGACCCTTTATAGTTGACTGTTTTCTCTCCACGGACACTGGCTGACCTACTGAGACCCTGCTTGTTTCTCATTGCTTGTTCAAGATTCTGGCATCTGCAGTTTTTGTGTTTCCCTGACTTTTCTTTTCTCTCTTAGGTGGATGGTTTTCGACATTGAGACAAAAGATCTTGTTACTGTACACACTGATGGTAATGAGAAGCTCTCAGTGATGCGCTACTCACCAGGTACCTGAAATCTATTACATAAACTCGTTAAACTCTGGCTGACTGCCTTTACTTTGTATGGAGTTTGCAGGGCATGAAATGTAATGCAATGTGTTACTTTTGCTGGATGGTCCGTCCATTGAGTCATACAAGATCCTGAAGGGAAATAACAAGGTAGTCACCAATACGTTTTTGCTAAGGGGTCAGAGTTGCAAAATTAGGGTGAAACTGAACTGCGTGAGAATTTCTCCTCACTGAGGTTGGTGAACCTCAGAGGTATTTAAAGAAGTAGATAAGCTTTGGTGCTTAGGGATACCATTGCCTATGAGGGGGTGGACACAAGCATGGTCAGCCTGGACCAGGACATAGAGCATTGCTGTAATGTGCTGTCTAAATTCTGGTATGAGAGTGGAATTCCATGCAAGGTCTTGTTTACCTTTTATACAGGCCACTCCTGGTCAAAAGATTTCCTCAGCAGAAACATATCCACAAGGCCATCCTTCACAACACCAGGAGCAGACAGGATCTTGACACATGGACACGGGTGTTTGCATGTCCAGGCTGCAGGCAGCCACGTTGGCTGCCTATTCCCCCTTTCTCTGGAGACGTGTTCAGGTTTTAGAATTCCAGATGTAGTGAACAACAGGCTTTTTAAAAAAATGTAGACATACAGCACTGTAACAGGCCAATTCGTCCCTATGAGTCCATGCCGCCTAATTTTCGCCCCATTCACCTACACCCTAGTACTTTTTCGGAGGGTGGAAGGAAACCAGAACCCCTGGAGAAAACCCACACAGGCATGGGAAGGACATACAAACTCCTTACAGGCAGCGCAGGATTCGAATCCTGGTCTTTTCCCGATTGCTGGCTTTGGTGCTTTGGGTCCATTTTGGATAACAGCATCAGCTGGGCCATAGAAACATAGAAACATAGAAGATAGGAGCAGTAGTAGGTCATTCGACCCTTCGAGCCTGCTCCGCCATTCAACGAGATCATGGCTGATCTTAAAGTTCAGTACCCCGTCCCCGCCTTCTCTCTGTAACCTTTAATACCCTTATACTGAAGAAATAGATCTAATTCCCTCTTAAATAGATTTAATGAACCTGCCTCTACTGCCCTCTGTGGCAATGAATTCCACTGATTCACCACCCTCTGGGTAAAGAAATTCCTCCTCATCTTGGTCCTAAATGGTTTGCCTATTATCTTCAAACCATGGCCCCGGGTTCTGGATTTTCCCATCCTTGGAAACATCCCATCTGCATCCATTCTGTCCAGTCCTGCCAGAATTTTATAGGTCTCTATGAGATCCCCTCTCAATCTTCTAAACTCCAGGGAGTACAATCCCAATTTGCGCAATCTTTCCTCATAAGTCATTCCTGCCATTCCAGGTATCAGCCTGGTGAATCGCCTCTGCACTCCCTCCATTGCAAGAACATCCTTCCTTAGATAAGGTGACCAAAACTTCACACAATACTCCAGGTGGGGTCTCACCAAGGCCCTGAACAGCTGCAGTAAGGTATCCTTGTTCCTATTCAAACCCTCTTGATATGAAGATCAACATACCATTTGCCTTTTTAACCGCCTGCTGTACCTACATGCTCGCCTTCAGAGACTGGTGTACAAGTACCCCTAGGTCTCTCTGCACTTCCCCATCTCTTAATCTATTGCCATTCAAATAGTAATCTGCCCTCCGGTTTGTATTACCAAAGAGGATAACCTCACATTTATCCACATTGTAGTGCATTTGCCATGTATCTGCCCAGTCCCTCAATTTATCCAAATCACACTGGATCTTCCTGACCCCCTCTTCAGTGCACACAACCCCTCCTAGCTTAGTGTCATCTGCAAATTTGGTGATATTACATCCAATCACCTCATCCAGATCAGTAATGTAAATTGTGAACATCTGGGGTCCCAGTACAGATCCCTGTGGCACCCCACTGGTCACCGCCTGCCACTCAGAAAACGAGCCATTTATCCCAACTCTCTGTCTTCTACCTGCCAGCCAGTTATGGTAACACCAACTCCTCACACCCGATGCCCAGGTTCTTGCCCACCATCCAGAACAAACCCCATCCCTCACACTGTACCAATCTCTCCCATGTGCCTATCTACCATCGACCTACAGTGGCCGATTATCCTTTTCACCCACACCCCTTTGATGTGCTGGAGGAGACTGGAGTCCCCTGGGGGAATTCTACAAAGTCACAGGGAGGACTTTCAATCTCCACATTCAGATCTAATTATTATTTATTTTGAACAATGTATATGAAAATAAACTCATGATCATTATCCCCACTTATCTTGACACTTGTACAATGAATAGAAACCTATTGAGAAGATTCCAATTAATCAATAGAACATGTCTCCCTTGATTTCACTCCCTGTAACTAGGAGTTCTGTGAGATGTTTACTCAGTGCGTGAAGCATGAAAGTCTGCAGACATTGTGGTTGAAATAAAAACACATTGCTGGAGATACTCAGCAGGTCAAACAAGGTCCTTTGTATAGAAGAGTTAAAGATACAGAACCAATGTTTCGGGCTTGAGCTCTTCATCAAGGTATGAGCAAAGTGTAGGCAGGCATTTGAACAAAATAGTTTTGGGGTGTGGGGGAAGAGAATAGCAGGGGGAGGAGCAAAGGCAGGAGGTGGATGAGGGAAGGAGGGCATACCAGCATAAAGGAGGAGGGGCGATGGCTCTGTGAATAGAGAGGGGGATGGCTCTGTGAATAGAGAGGGGGATGGCTCTGTGAATAGAGAGGGGGATGGCTCTGTGAATAGAGAGGGGGATGGCTCTGTGAATAGAGAGGGGGATGGCTCTGTGAATAGAGAGGGGGATGGCTCTGTGAATAGAGAGGGGGATGGCTCTGTGAATAGAGAGGGGGATGGCTCTGTGAATAGAGAGGGGGATGGCTCTGTGAATAGAGAGGGGGATGGCTCTGTGAATAGAGAGGGGGATGGCTCTGTGAATAGAGAGGGGGATGGCTCTGTGAATAGAGAGGGGGATGGCTCTGTGAATAGAGAGGGGGATGGCTCTGTGAATAGAGAGGGGGATGGCTCTGTGAATAGAGAGGGGGATGGCTCTGTGAATAGAGAGGGGGATGGCTCTGTGAATAGAGAGGGGGATGGCTCTGTGAATAGAGAGGGGGATGGCTCTGTGAATAGAGAGGGGGATGGCTCTGTGAATAGAGAGGGGGATGGCTCTGTGAATAGAGAGGGGGATGGCTCTGTGAATAGAGAGGGAGATGGCTCTGTGAATAGAGAGGGGGATGGCTCTGTGAATAGAGAGGGGGATGGCTCTGTGAATAGAGAGGGGGATGGCTCTGTGAATAGAGAGGGGGATGGCTCTGTGAATAGAGAGGGGGATGGCTCTGTGAATAGAGAGGGGGATGGCTCTGTGAATAGAGAGGGGGATGGCTCTGTGAATAGAGAGGGGGATGGCTCTGTGAATAGAGAGGGGGATGGCTCTGTGAATAGAGAGGGGGATGGCTCTGTGAATAGAGAGGGGGATGGCTCTGTGAATAGAGAGGGGGATGGCTCTGTGAATAGAGAGGGGGATGGCTCTGTGAATAGAGAGGGGGATGGCTCTGTGAATAGAGAGGGGGATGGCTCTGTGAATAGAGAGGGGGATGGCTCTGTGAATAGAGAGGGGGATGGCTCTGTGAATAGAGAGGGGGATGGCTCTGTGAATAGAGAGGGGGATGGCTCTGTGAATAGAGAGGGGGATGGCTCTGTGAATAGAGAGGGGGATGGCTCTGTGAATAGAGAGGGGGATGGCTCTGTGAATAGAGAGGGGGATGGCTCTGTGAATAGAGAGGGGGATGGCTCTGTGAATAGAGAGGGGGATGGCTCTGTGAATAGAGAGGGGGATGGCTCTGTGAATAGAGAGGGGGATGGCTCTGTGAATAGAGAGGGGGATGGCTCTGTGAATAGAGAGGGGGATGGCTCTGTGAATAGAGAGGGGGATGGCTCTGTGAATAGAGAGGGGGATGGCTCTGTGAATAGAGAGGGGGATGGCTCTGTGAATAGAGAGGGGGATGGCTCTGTGAATAGAGAGGGGGATGGCTCTGTGAATAGAGAGGGGGATGGCTCTGTGAATAGAGAGGGGGATGGCTCTGTGAATAGAGAGAGAAGGAGGTTGAGAGCTGAGGGAAAGATGACAGAGGGATGGGGACGAAGGAGAATGGGGAGTGGTCTTGCAAAAACCAGAGGTCGATGTTAATAGATCCGGTTGGAGAGTGTCCTGATGGAATATTAGGTATTGCTCCTCCAATTTATGGGTGGCCTTGGTTTGGTGGTGCATGAGGGCTTGGACAGACATGATGGTGTGGGAGTGGGGTATCACCTGCCCACATTTTGTCCATACCTTGATGAAGGGCTCGAGCCTGAAACGTTGGTTATATATCTTTAACTTTTCTAGACAGTGTACACTGTTTGACCTGCTGAGTTTTTCCAGCATTGTTTTTTATTCAGTGGTTGGCCCATTTCAGGTAAAGGAATTAAAAACTTGACTCTGTGCATTTGAATTGTACTGTCGAGTCCAGTCTGTGAAAGGGAAAAAAGGGAAAGGCCATGACATCCTTGGCTGCAAGACAGATATTATATACTCTGACCACAAAGGTCCTAATTGACTTTCCATTCTTCCCAAAAGATGGTAATTTCCTGGCCATTGGATCACATGACAACTACGTTTACATTTACAGTGTGGCAGAGAATGGCAGGAAGTACAGTCGTGTGGGGCGATGCTCAGTAAGTACCAACCTCTCCAACTCCTTGCTTTGCACCTGAACCCATGAATTGTGGGTTTTTTTCTCCATTCCACACTGAAAGTACCCGTATGACAAAGGATCAATATCGACTTCTCCATTTTCCATTAAACCACCCTCCCATAGCCACCTTTCCCCCAGCACTCTCTTCCTTTTCCCTCCATCTCCTTTCACAGAAGCAAAATCAATTCTCATCTCTCCTCTTCTATCCTATCCAGTTTAACACCTTTTGACTGTTGATCTGGACCCCCTCCCCCTGCCAGTCTTCAGTCTTTATTCAGATTCCTTCCTGTTTATTTACTCCTATCTTGTGGATGGTGCGAGAACCGGCTGAGTTCCTCCAATGTGTTGACATTTTTATTATATATGACAAAGACATGGGGGGGGTGCGGTTTATAACCTGTCGTAACATCCGTAAAACTCTGATCATCTGGGTTGGCGTGGGGATGCCAGATTTCTATAGAACCTTTTATATTTATTTAAATTTAGACATATAGCATGGTAACAGGTCATTTCTGCCCACGAGCCCGTGCCACCCAATTGACTGACAACCCCCAGTACTTTTTGAAGGTTGGGAGGAAACCGGAGTAACCTGGGGGAAACCC
This sequence comes from Narcine bancroftii, assembly GCF_036971445.1. Taxonomy (NCBI): domain Eukaryota; kingdom Metazoa; phylum Chordata; class Chondrichthyes; order Torpediniformes; family Narcinidae; genus Narcine; species Narcine bancroftii. The sequence continues at coordinate 74,587,135 of NC_091481.1, forward strand.
ACACAGACACGGGGTGAGCGTACAAACTCCTCACAGACAGTGTGGGATTCGAATTCTGGTCCCAATCACTGGCGCTGTAACAGCGCTATGCTAACTGCTACACTAACTATGCCGCCCACTCTAATTAACTTAAAATGGAGTCTGGGAATCAGGACACAGGCGACTATAAAAGGAAAGCAGAAAACTTCGAGACACACGAAAGACTGCAGATGTTGGAGGGAAAAAAAGTCAATCTGCAGGAGGAACTCAGCGAGTCGAATAGCATCACTGGGAGAGAAATAACTGGCAACATTTTGTATCAGAATCTTTTATCAAGCATCACTTGGTGCGTCAGACACTTAAGCCACGGGGATTTATAAATATCGCATTCTCAGAATTTTATCTCCATTTTCTCCATACCACCCAAAACCATTGTAAATTGTAGAGTTTGTCACTTGGACATGTTTAGCAATCCAGGCATTTATTTAATTTGAAAAACAGAAGTAATTTTGAAAAGTTGTAATTTCCATTCCAGTTGCAAGTTAGATGGCAATGTTTTAAAACCATTTTATTAGCAACATTTGCTTTAAAAAAAATTCCTTTAATTTCAAGAAGGCAAAGTCGATGCAACTTAGTGTAAGTGACATGTATAATGTAAAATAAATTGGTAGTCTTATGGTTCTACAGCATAAAGAGGCCCTTCTGCCCAACTTGTTCATGCTGACCAAGTTACCTTTCCAATCTAGTTCCATTTACAGTTAAAAACCCCTGGTATCAGGCACCTATGGGGATTGGAAGATGCACAATAAGTGAATTTTCCAGTGCTTGAGATTATGTGATTGGCGAGCTCACAGCAAGGTGCACCAATTTTAACGTCCTCATTTTTTTACCTATTTGCTTTTTTTGCTGGTTGCTTGAGGCTGCCGATTGCTTGAATTCCAGATATCAGGGGTTTTACTGTACCTTCATTTGGCACATATCCCTTTAAACTCTTCCTACACATGGCCCTCTCCAGATATCTGTTAAATTTTGAAATCTCCCCACTTCCTCTGGCAGCTCATTGCATACACCCACCACCCTATGTGGGGTCAGAAAAATTGCCCCAGGGTCACTTTTTAAATCTTTCCCCTCTCATCTCTGGCCTCTATCTGTAAGTTATTGTGAATCTAGCAAGTCCAAACAATTGGAATTTTACTCTAAACGTACTCTATAACTTACAGATGAGCATAAAAAACAAAATGGGAGTCAGTTCTTAAATTGCATACAAGACTTCTCTGAAACTTGGAAGTGGAAATGATCTTGATTGTTTCATTGAAACTATCTCTGCTCTAGCTTTGTTTGTGGTTGACAGTTGGAGAAACCCTGTCTGTTTTAGCACAATTCATTGATGCTTGACTGGCTGAAGCTTTGTGCCCAAAAAAGGAAAAAAAAACGTTTTGTGGGCAAGTGCAAAGAAAAATCCCATTGATCATGAGTTCTACCTGAGACCCTGAGAAGTTCTGCTTATTATTTTCAATATGGAAAAAGCTCATGAAAATGCGAGAGATATTGAATGGAATTTGCATCCCTTTATTTTCACGGCTGCACTGAATATAATAAACTGTTCCATCAGATATAACTTCACCCCCATCCGATTTAATGTGTTATTGTATATATTCACCATTAAAAACTGAACCACTTTGTTCCTTACCTATTTTTAAAATTTAGACTTACAGCAAGATAATAGGCCCTTCCGGCCTACAAGCCCATGCCATACAAATACATGCAACTGACGTTTTTTTAAGTGTGGGAGGAAACTGAAGCAGCTGGAGGAATCTTATACAGACATGGGGAGAATGTACAAACTCATTATAGACAGCGCCGGATTCAAACACAGGTTGCTGGCGCTGGAACAGTGTTGCTCTAACCACTTCACTAAATGTGCCACCCCCGTTACTTTTTTTTGGCATTGTGCTGGCTGGAGTTGGTTACCTGTTGGGAATAGTCGCACAAGTTAAGTCCTCCAACACATTTTATAATTTCAAGTGCAGCTGTCTTAGAAACATAGACAGAAATGAGGTTTTCAGGCACTGAAACTATTGTAAAGTAATACAATTGTTGAACATGAAGAAGGGGGGTAAAAGGGGGCCAAAAGCAGCAGCAACGATTGGTTGGCCCGAATGGCCTATCCATCTGCTGTACCTCCCATGTAATCCTTCTGCATTCCAGTCATCAGATAAGAAATAAACAGAGTGAGATACAGAGAAAGGGGAAGGAGCAGCAGATACATAAACATATTGGAGACACTCAGCAGATTGCCTGCATCCAGAGGAAGTAAAGGGAAACCAACATTTCTGGCCTGGGCCCTTTGTCAGATATAAGCAGAAACAGGAGAGTGCCTGAAATCCACTGCCTTGGCCAGGTCATCTGTTGCTGTGTAGCCAGCTGACAGGGAATATTCCTCAATCTTCGTGGATACCAAGGTAAAAAGGCAGTAGGGCTTTGTGTGTGAAGCTTAAAGCTGTCCTTAAAGAAGGGCTCAGGCTCAAAATGTCAGTGATATACTGTATCTATCTCCTGTGGACGCTGCGAGACTGGCTGTGTTTTGTGCTTGAAAGTGTCAGGTTGGAAAAATTAAAGTGATAAATATTCATGTATAATTTTCTTCCATTTTTAGGGGCACTCGAGTTTTATAACTCATCTGGATTGGTCCACAGACAGCCGCTATATAGTCACGAACTCTGGAGATTACGAGATCCTTTACTGTGAGTACAGGCTCTCCATTCCCAGCAGTAATGAAAATCTTTCATTATACATTAGCTGAAAAGAAATATTGGATGTGGCTCACTTACTTAACAGTTTGACCGCAATTGTTTGAGTACATTTATGGGAAGAACTACAATATATGCTGGCATATAAGACAAGATGAAACTTAAAAATATCACCCCAAAACCAGGGGTCATCTTTTTATGCCAAGTATAAAATCTGAACCTTGACAGGAAATTCTCAGCGTTCCCCCATGGGGTCCATCCAACCCAGTCTGACTGCCGCCGACTCTGTACAGGGCTTTAAACGGCTTTACAGGGCGTTAAAGGAGTGACGGTGGTTTATTATAAAATATGCAAATAAAATATAAACCTTTTTTTGGATAATTTGCTTTTAAGATATTATGACAGCATCACTCCACTGGTCAACGGTAAGTGCCAGACTTGGGACACTCTTATACAGCAAGTAGAGCTCAAAACCTACATTGTAAGTGGAAATTCTGGGGGGTGGATTGTCTTGTACAAGGGCTGTCTCAAATGCCGGCATTTATAGTACTCTCTCAGACAAAAGACCACAGGTGCTGGAATCTGGAGCAAAAAACAATCAATGTGTTGGAGAACACACTGGGCGGCACGATTACTGTAGCGGTCATCACACCACTGTTACAGTATCAGTGACTTAGATTCGAAACAGCACTGTCTGTGTGGAGTTTTCACACTCTCCCCATGTCTGCGTTGGCTTCCTCCAGGTGCTCTGGTTTCCTCCCACCCTCCAAAAATGTACAGGAGGATGTAATTGGATAGCATGAGCTCATGTACTGGAAGGGCCTTCTATCATGCTGTATGTCTACATTTAAAAATTGAACATTTTCAAAATTTAAAATTGAACACCTCGGGTTCTGCCTGGATACTCCATAGACCAACAGCAGGAACGTTGAACTTTTCTAATTTCAGGTAACCCTCAATTCCGATGTTCCCAACTCCCTCTCCCTCTTCCCCTGGGGGAAGGTGAGAAAACGATCCTTTTCCCACCCACCTCTGCCTGCTTACATCTCTGTTCCCCTTCCTGGTTCCATCTTGTCCATCTGTCATTCACTTCTCCCCTGTCACCATGATAGTCTTTGTTCACTCTTGTTATCCTCAATCTTTCTTCATCTCCTCAGCTCATCTTGCTTACATCTGCTGCTCATTCCCCTGTCTCTGTATCTCACTCTGTCTGTCCCTTCCCCCCCACCTATCTCCCACTCTCTCCTCCTTATACTGGTTCTGCCCCCTTCATGATCACTCAAGTGTATTGTCGTGGGTCAGTGAGAAGAATTCGTTAACGAACGGTGTTAACAGGACAATTCTAATATTCATGCAGCCGTTCAAAGTGGTAGGGGACGATTGTAATTACAGAGCATCAACTTGCAAGGAGAAAGATCAATCAGTGCATAGCAAGGGCAGCAGGAGAATGGTACCATGGGGTTCATTCAGGAGCCTGATGGCTGCGGGGAATACATTTTTGTTGTCTGGAGGTGGTGATTTCATATTCTTGAACCTTCAATCCTGAAGGATTTTGATTCCTCTCCCCTCACAGATGCTGCGCTACACACTGTTCTTCCAGCAGACTGTTTTTGTTTTGCCATCTTATTTGCCCAAGTGCATTGAAACTGGCACCAAATCGTGTTGCTTGTATACTTGGACTGAAGAAATGTATTGGCTTCTCCATTGGGAGAGTTGACTTTGACACATTATATTGTGTGTCTGTCCCCTGCAGAATGTCAGTGCTAAAGTAGGGAACTGCTAATATTTTCAGAGAGGATTTCCTGCTACACTAAACAGTGCTATCCATAATGTTTGGGACAAAGACACTTTTTTCCTTTATTTGCCCCTGTGCTCCACAGTTTTAAATTTGTAATCAAACATTTCACATGTGATTAAAGTGGACGTTCCAGATTTTATTCAAGGGTATTTATGGTTTGACCATGGAGATATTACAGCACTTTTATACATAGTCCCCCATTTCAGGGCACCATAATGTTGGAACATTTGGCTTCCCAGGTGTTTGTGATTCCTCAGGTATGTTTTAATTGCTCCATTGGTGCAGGTATAAGAGAGCTGGGCTGACTTTGAAGCTTTTGATCACCTTTGGAGTCTGTTGATGCCATTTTGTAACACGAGAAGCAGAGTTGTGCCAGTGAAAGTCACAGAAGCCTTTATGAGGCTGAAAAACAAGAATAAAACACAAAGAGACATCACCCAAACATTTGGATGACCAAAGATCAACAGGTTGGAACATCATTAAGAAGAAAGAGTGTACTGGTGAGCTCAGTAATCACAAAGGGGCTGGTAGGCCAAGGAAGGCCTCCACTGCTGGTGACAGAAGAGTTCTCATCATAATGAAGAAAAACCCCCATACACCTGTCCGACAGCTCAGAAACAGGGGGCAGGGGTGGGTGTGTCAATGACCACTGTTGGGAGAAGACTTCATGAACAGAAATGCAGAGGCTACACTGCAAGATGCAAACCACTAGTTATTCACAGAAACAGGACGGCCAGATTACAGTTTGCCAAGAAGTATTTAAAAGAGCCTGCAGAAGTCTGGAGAAAGGGCCTGTGGGCAGATGAGACCAAGATTAACCTATATCGGAGTGATGGCGAGAGCAAAGTGCAGAGGCGTAAAGGAACTGCCCAAGATCCAAAGCAAACCACCTCCCCTCAAACATGGTGGTTGCTGGAGGGGGTGTTGTTATGAGTGAAACATGAAAATCTTGAGACGCTGTGCTTGTAATAAAAGCACACCGAAATGCTGGAACAATTCAGCTGGTCTTTTCAGTGTCTATAGGAGACAAATAGTCCCAGTGTTTCGGGCCTGAGCCTTCCTTCGAGGCGTGTTATGGCCTGGGCGTGTACTTCTGCCGCAGGTACTGGGACACTTGATGTCGCTGCTGATGGCAAGAGCAAAATGAATTCTGAAGTCTATAGAAACATCTTAACTGCACAAGTTTGAGCAAATGTCCCCAAACTTATTGGATGGTGCTTCATGCTACAGTGATCCCAAACATGCTGCTAAAGCAACATAGGAGGTTTTCAAAGGTAAAAACGAGAAAATTCTTGAATGGCCAAGTCCAGTCATCCAATTGATCATGCCTTCTATATGTCGAAGAGAAAATTTTAGAGGATAAGCCGGACCAAATATCAAATCTCATTTATCAAAATAGCACTGGTGGTAGCAAAAAAAAATCATGATCATTTGGGCCAGAAAACGTTTTGCAAACAAGACTCTTGGAGTTTGCCAAGGTGGAATAACGGAAGAATTCAGCCACTGAAGTTGGAATTCGAGGGCCAAACCCATCGGGACCATTGCCTGAAGAGGGCGCACAAAATCAGTGACCCGATGCGGACTCGAAAGGCCAACATGGCCTGTTTCCGTTCCGTAAATGGTTATATGGTTAAACCCTCTGAAACAAGCAGGAGCTGAAGATGGCTGCAGGAGGGGCCTGGCAGAGTGTCACCAGAGAAGATACTCAGCACCTGGTGATGTCAATGAATCACAAACCAAGCAGTCGTTACCTGGAAGGGACATGCAACAAAGTAGGAAACATGATGACTTTAATATACAAAATAATGTTGTATCCCAAATATGGTTCCCTTAAATCAGGGGGCTATGTTCAACAAGTGCTGTAATTTCTACATGGTCAAACCTTGAATAAAATCTGGAATGGGCAGTTTAATCATGTGAATTGTTTGATTACAAATTTAAAACTGGAACACTGGGTAAATAAAGGAAAAAAAAAAAAGTGGCTTTGTCCCAATCATTATGGAGGGTGCTGAACCATTTGAACATGGGATCATTAGACTGTGTAAAATACTCTTAATTTGGGGGTCCTATCCTTTTGAGCAAGGTTCCAATCTGGACCTTTGAGCACAGGTGGTATTCACCCGATGCATAGGTCTGTGCTTGGAGATGAATTCTTAACTTCCTTCAACAGGGACTCCAAACTGCAAACAGGTGCCAAGTGCGGATGTGGTGCGAGATTTGGAGTGGTCTTCCTCCACCTGTGGGCTCTTGTTCCAAGTGTTTGGTGAGTGGTCAGAATGTGGATGGAAATGAAGTTGTTTTTTTTTTTTTAGCTTTGTGATCGTGGTCTTGGAACCAGCTCAATGTTGGATCCATGGGACAGATGTCTTGCCACAGTTTGTATTTCGAGTGGAATAAGCAACTTGTAACCATATATTCTCCTAACAATATATTCTGGAAGACCCTATTTAAAAAAGTATTGTGTGAGCCTCCACCTCTCTCTCCCCTTCTCTCCCCCTCCCCCTCCCCTTCCCTCCCCCTCTGTCTTCCCCTTACCTCACCCTCTGTCTCCCCTTCCCTCCCTCTCCATCTCCCTTTCCCACCCCCTCTGTTTCCCCTTACCTCCCCCTCTGTCTCCCTTTCCCACCCCTCCATCTCCCCATACCACCCCCTCCGTCTCCCTTTCCAACCTTCTCCATCTCCTCTTCCCTCCTCCTCCGTCTCCCCATACCACCCCCTCCATCTCCCCTTCCAACCCCTTCCATCTCCCCTTACCATCCCCTCCATCTCCCTTTCCCACTCCCTCCATTTCCCCTTCCCTCCCCTCCCCATCTGTCCCCCTCCATCTCCCCGTCTCCACTCCTGTCTTTCCTTTCTCCTCCGTCACTCCTCCCCTCCCTCTCCTCTTCCCTTGCTTCCATCTTCTCTCCCCTCCATTTCCCCTTCCCTCCCCTCTATTCCCCCTTTTCTCCCCACAATTTCCCCTTCCCTCCCCACCATTTCCCCTTCCCTCCCCACCATCTCCCCTTCCCTCCCCACCATCTCCCCTTCCCTCCCCACCATCTCCCCTTCCCTCCCCACCATCTCCCCTTCCCTCCCCACCATCTCCCCTTCCCTCCCCACCATCTCCCCTTCCCTCCCCACCATCTCCCCTTCCCTCCCCACCATCTCCCCTTCCCTCCCCACCATCTCCCCTTCCCTCCCCACCATCTCCCCTTCCCTCTCCATGTCTCTCCCCTCCCCCTCTCTCTCCCCTTCCCTCCGTCTCCCTTTCCCTCCCACTCTCTCCACCCTTTGCTCCCCATGTCTCCCCCTCCATCTGCCCTTCTGTCTCCCCCTTCCTCTCCTCTCCCATCCCCTTCCATCTCCCCCCTTGTCCATCTTCTTTGTCTGCATCTCTGTCTCGTATGCTTCGTCCACCTTTGTATTTAAGACTGGGAGAAGGAGTATGCATTGGGAAGATTTTAAATTGCTTTTACAACAGAACAAGATAGCAAGATTAACATAGCAGTTAATGCAATGCTGTTACAGAGCTGTTTGTAAGGAATCTCCCCATGTCTGCGTGGGCTTCAGTCCGGGTGCTCCGAGTTCCTCCCACCCTCCAAAACTTGGGGGGTTGTTGTTTCATTTGGGTGTAATTAGGCATCAAGGGTTTAAATGGCTGGAATCGTCTCTACTGTGCTGTAAATAAAATTTATCTGTGTGCTTTGAAGCTGATCATGTGACCTCATTGTGGATACTGCTTCACTGTAATTATTTATTTTCCTCAACCCAGGCATTTGGCCAGATGGAGCTGATGGAACAGATATAAATGCTGTCTGTAGGTCCACTGATGATCAACTCCTTGCTACAGCTGATGATCTTGGAAAAGTAAACTTATTTTCATACCCCTGCTCACAACCCCGGGTAGGTACATGATTACGGTTTAGGGACTGGCAATGAGGAGTACTATTCTTCTAGAGAAAGGGTGGCCAGACAGTTTTGGTTGTGGGCCTCATACAGAAAAATACAAGGAGTCATGGGGCCGAACAATATTTTGCCCATTAGTTTTCAACCACTGTCGGCTCCCTTAGCAACCCATTTAAAGCCTGTACAGAGCTGAAGGCAGCTGGGCTGGGAAGTTGGACCCTGCAGGGGAGCACTGTGCCTCTGCTCCCTGCTCTCCGCACCAGCGGAGGCGCTGCCAGTACAGCAGCTCTGGCAACACTGCCTTGTTTATTCTTTTTACGGCCTACTTACTAATGGACGGTGGGCTGCAGTTTGGCCACCCCTGTTCTAGAGCATTGGTTCTTTGTGGGGGTGGGGGGGGGGGGTGAGGGGGGGGTGGTGAAATGCATTGAATTGATTAGACGATTGTATTCTTTCCAAAATGTTGCCCCCACTGAAATGCCCATCACCTGGCCGGCAGCATTTGCCAAACTTTCAGTGCACTGGCTGCTTTTCCAAGGCAGCAGGAAGGTGCATGTGACAAGCAGAGAGGGTTGTGTCATCTCCAAGCTGCGGTTCCCCAGTCTTTACCTCAGTTTTGCTTTGTAACACCCAAGTCTCAGAGTTATGATTTGTCGAGCTGCGGGTATTAATAGATGAAGTGGCGTGTTCCTGTTTTGGAGTCACACTCCTGGTAGTGACCGGAGTGGATCTGCGGAGGTGCATGTCTGTGTATTTCAGGCCCTGGAGTGACGTGCTGTTGACATTTTTGTCGGGTGAGCAAGCTGTGGTTTTGAGAAGTTCACAGAACTTGCTGCAACATATTCCTCCTATTCAGTGAGTTGAAACATTCGCCAGAATGTTTACGTAAGGCGATCATTTCCTGGGTGAGCAATTATAAATAGATCAGGAAATTCAGCAAATTACTCTGTTTTTGGCCTCTTGTTAATTATTCTCACGGACCAAGATCGATTGTTGGGCTTTTAGGCAATTTTCAATGCAACTCCCTCTCTAAAAAACACTTGATTCTGTAGTGGTAGCTAATAAGAGAAGTGAAATAAGGAGACTACACATTGTAAGTCACTTGTATGTCTAACGGTTTAATTTTGTAAAGCCCGCGCTGTGCCATATAAGGCGGACCGTGAGTCCCGTCCATGTGCAGGTGGTGACGTCAGAACGCAGCCGAGAGCATGTGTGAGGCCCTTTTGAGCAAGGGAGATGATGTGCTGGGCAGCGCCATCTTGGTCTGTAACAGCTTGGAGCCAGTTTGCCTGCGTCTCGATATGCGCCGCCACACAACCAACCGCACCCCCCCAGAACCGGCTCTGGCAATACGTTACCCCTGAGCGTAGTGGAGTCAGACCTTTGGGAAGATGTCCCCAGTGCTTGGGTTGCGCTGGCATGACCGGCTGGCTGAGGTTAAGATATGCGGGCTTCAGCCAGTTGGCTGTGAACAGTTCCTCCCTACCCCCAATGTCCAGTGTGAAGGTTTTGCCCGTGCTGCGTAGGACTTTGTATGGGGTGGGGGGTGCGGGGTGCCGGAATGCAGTCCGCGGCGGACAAAAACAAAGTCTGTGGTTAATAAAACCTGAGGAATGGATATAGGCCAGCATCTGTGGTGTGAGGGTTGGGGGAGGGGGTGGTTGCGAAGGAGGTTAACCTGTCCCGTAGTTTCTGCAACGCTGCTCTCCTCTTGGTACTTGGGTCTTGGGATGATAGGAAGAATTCACCTGGCAGGATTAATGGGGTGCTGTACGCCAATTCCGTGGAGGAAGCCTGCAGGTCCTCTTTGGGTGCAGTTTGGATGCCCAGGGGAAGTTGTCCAACCAGCTGAGGCCGGTTAAACGGGCCATGAGAGCTGACTTCAGGTGGAGGTGGAACCATTCGACGAGGCCGTTGGATTGTGAGTGGTAGATGGCGGTGTGGTGCAGCTTAATGCCCAGGAGAGTTGCTAGCTGAGTCCACAGTGCCGATGTAAACTGTGCCCCTCTGTCGGTGGTAACATGGGCTGTTATCCCAAACCTTACAATCCAATGTGTGAGTAGTGCCCTGACGCAGAAATCAGTGGAAGTGTCTTTTAACGGGATGGCTTCTGGTCACCTTGTGGTGTGGTCTACCACCGTTAGCAGGTACCGGGCATCCCATTAGATGGGTAGTGGGTCCATGATGTCAACGTGTATATGCTCAAATTGCCTCTTCGGAGGGTTGAACTGATGGACGGGGTGGGGGGGGGGGTCTTGACGTGTCGTGGACCTTAGAGGTCTGACACTGGGTGCAAATGCGGGCCAGTTGGGCAACTTGGTTTCTCAGGCCGTGCCATGTTGGGCAACTTGCTTTCTCAGGCCGTGCCATATGAACCTCTCTGCCACCATGCAGATTGTGGACAGGTGGGCGAGGTCATGGATGGCCTGGAAAATCTGGAACCTCCATTGCTGTGGTACAACCGGTGAGCCAGTGTAAACACCGCACAGCAGTGAGTCAGAGCTCCCCGGCAGGCTGATGTCTTCAAAGCGGAGGCCGGTGATGGCTGTGCGGAAAGCCTGCCTTTCTGCATCCTCTTTTTGGGCTGCGCCAGTTGGGAGTAGTCCAATCTGGGGGACAAGGTTTGGATGGTAGGTCGAGAGAGGTGTCGGCCACAACGTTGTCCTTACTGGAGAGGTGCCGGATGGCGGTGGTGAACTCCGATATGTACGATAGGTGGCATTGCTGGTGCGCTGACCAGAGATCCTTGACCATAGAGAAAGTGTGCGTGAGGGGCACACTTTTAAAAACAATAAACAACCAACCCTCCAGAAAGTAATGGAAATGTCTAATGGCAAGGTAGAGTGCCAGGAGCTCCCTGTCATACATGCTGTAATTAAGCTCCGGGGGCATAGATGGCGTCTGAAAAAGGCTAACGGCCTCCACTGACTGTCGACAGACTGTTCGAGGATGCGCCCGATAGCTGTTGCTGATGCATCACGGTGAGGGCTGTGGGAACATCTGATCCAAGGTGTACAAGCAAGGTGGCGATGGCCAGGGCGTTCTTAGTTGCAGTGAAGGCTGCGTTGGCCTCCTCTGTCCAAGCTAGAATCTTGCATTTGGTTGACATCATGGCAAACAGTGGTTGCATGATGTGTACTACCCCTGGATTGAAGCATGAAGAAATTAACCATCCCGGTGAATTCCTGGAGGCCTTTGAGGGTGTTGGGGGGCAGGGGGGTGAGCTGGCGTATGGCTGCAATTTTTTCTGTTGATGGTGTTGCCCCATTTGCGGTGATAGTGTGGCCTAGGAATTGCATGGAGACTTTCCTGAACTGGCACTTTGCCAAGTTGACCATGAGGCCGAAGTTAGACAGGCATGTGTAGACTCTGCGGAGATGACCTTTATGCTCTTTGTGGACCTTGAGTACGATGAGTATGTCATCCAGGTAGATGAACACAAAGTCCAAGTCTCTGCCCGCCGTGTCTATCAAGCGCTGGAAGGTTTGCGCTGGATTCTTGAGGCCAAATGGCATGCAGAGGAATTCAAAAAGTCCGAATAAGTTGATGATAGTTGTCTTTCCCGTCCAGGTGGGCGGGAATCTGCCGATAGCCATGCACTAGATCGACCTTTGAGAAAACCTTTGCACCATGCAGGTTTGCCGTCAAGTCTTGTATATGCAGGGTGGGGTAGTGGTCAGGTTTAGTAGAGTCATTAAGGTGGCAGTAATCTTCGCAGGGCTGCCACTCGCCTGAGGACTTGGGGACCATGTGAAGTGGGGACGACCATGGACTGTTGGACCTACAGTCTATGCCCAACTCTTGCATCCGAGAAAATTCTTCTTTGCCCAATTGCAGTTTATCCGGGTGAAGGCTTCTGGCTTTGGCTTGAACGGGGGGCCTTGGGTCGGGATGTGGTGTTGCACCCTGTGCTGTGGCATGGTGGAAGTAAACTGCGTCCTGAGGATGGATGGGAATTCGTCCAGTATTGACTGTTCTCATCTTTTGGGGCGCTCAGTGTGGCCACGCTTGCATTGCGAGCATTGGTTGCTTTAAGTTGGATGGTCTGGAATGTCTGGGCATAGACCAGGCATTTGACCTTCATGTCCACCAGCAGGATGTGCGCTCAAAGAAAGTCTGTGCCGAGGAGTGGTGTCCACAGCGACTAGTATGAAATTCCACTGGATCATTTCTCTGCTGAGTTGTATTTAAACCTTGCGCGTGCCATAGGTCTTGATGGTGGGACCTCATGGCGCATTCGTGCCTCCAGGGTGGTTGGCGGGATGACACTGAGTTTGGCACCTGTGTCAACCAGGAACTGCAGGCCGCTAGCCTTGTCGGTGACGTGTAATAGGCTATTGGTGTAGCCAGCCTTCATAGCCATTAGCAGTGCTGGCCTGGGTATTTTCCAAAAGTGAGCAGAGCTGCCTGCATCTTCATGCTTATGCCCTCCCAGCATTGGTGATAAAAACACCAGTTAGTGTTTGGTGCCTCTGCTGGTTTGCTGGGGCACAGTGTGCTCGGTTTGGGTGGGGTCTGGTCTGATGGTCTGGGTGGAGTCAAGTCGACTGGCTCATGGCAGACTCATTTTTGGGTTTCGTGTGTCACAAAACGTCTACTCTGGCTGCAACCTTACGTGGGTCTGAGAAATTTTCATCCGCCAACAGCAATTGTATGTCATCTGGCATTTGATCCAGGAAGGCCTGCTCAAACATTAGACACGACTTGAGGCCCTCTGCAAGTGCGAGCATTTGGTGTTGATGCTCTGTTGCCTAAGCCGTCTAGTTGCACGAGCCTGGCGTCTGGACAGGCTGAAAGTACTCAGGAGGAGATTCTTGAGGGCTGGGTACTTGCCTTCCTCCGGAGGGTCGTGTATCAGGTCGTCCACCCTGGCTGCGGTCTCTTGGGTGAGGGAGCTGACGACGTGGTAAAACATTGTCAAGTCGGAGGTAATCTGCCAGAGGTGAAATTGCGCTTCTGCTTGCCCGAACCAAGTACGTGGGCGAAGCGTCCAGAAGGATGGCAATTTCATAGCCACTGCATTGACTGCTGCAGCGTCCATGGTGTAGAGTCCATAATCGTCTGGGCTGGTCAGGGTCACCAGTTGTAACAGTAGCTACTAAGGGAAGGGAAATAAGGAGACTACACATTAAGTCACTTGCACGCCAAACGATTTAATTTTGAAAAGCCCAGGCTGCGCCTTATAAGGTGGCCCATAAATCCCACCCACGCACGGGGGGTGACATCATGATGCAACTGAGTGCACGTACATAGTCCCTTTTCAGCGCGTGAGAAGATGCGCTTAGTGGCGCCATCTTGACGCGGCTGCTCCGCTGCCACGGCCGTAACATTGTGGAGCCGGTTCACCTGCGTCTCTGTGCGCTGCCACAATTCCACTTTTCAAATCTTTCTTAAATCTTTCCACTTTTGATAAATTATTTGTAACATTTTGACATATTACCTACCTCCCTCAAGAACTACAGGTGGATCATTAAAAGCATTTCAAAGTGTATGGGGTGGGGGTTGTAGGTCAATTGGGCGTTACGGGCTCATGGGCTCTAAGGGCCTGTTACTGTGCTGAATGTCTAAATTTTTTTTTAAAAACTGTTCCGCTCAAGACCACAAGAAACTCCAGAGGGTTGTGAATGTGGCTCAGGCCGTCACATACACCCCACCCCCACCCCCCATCTATAACTCTGTCTGCCTTGGAAAAGCAGCCCCATTCTCCTCAAGCCACTGCCGATGAAGATTCACGATTGTGAGGTCACGCACCACCAGATTCAAAAACAGTTTCGTTCCTGCCTTCAACAAGCATCTGAATTATCCTCAAAATAGTAAAACTGTGCTGCCTTAGCTCCATACTAAAAAATCTCTCCCTGAAACTCTGCACTTTTGCGCTATGTATGCATTTGAACATGTCATAATTTGTCACTGTTTTCAGTGAGTTATGAACTGAGCCTCTGTTAACCAACACTCCAAAGCTCCCTGCCATTTATACTCTCTGTCCTGCCAGCATTTCATATCCCAAAATTCATTATCTCACAGCTTTTGAAAACCCCACGTTCCGACTGACATCATCACATTGTTACATCATGACGTCACTCGGAACCTATAACATAACATAACAATTACAGCACGGAAACAGGCCATTAGGCCCTTCCAGTCCGCACCGAACCAAACACCCCTTTCTAGTCCCACCTCCCTGCACAATGCCCATAACCCTCCATCTTCTTCTCATCCATATACCTGTCCAACCTTTTCTTAAATAATACAATTGACTCCGCCGCCACTATTTCTCCCGGAAGATCATTCCACACGGCTACCACTCTCTGAGTAAAGAAGTTCCCCCTCATGTTACCTCTATACCTCTGCCCCTTAATTCTTAACTCATGTCCTCTTGTTTTAATCTTTCCTCCTCTTAACGGAAATAGTCTATCCACATCCACTCTGTCTATCCCTTTCATAATCTTAAATACTTCTATCAAATCCCCTCTCAACCTTCTACGCTCCAAAGAATAAAGTCCTAATCTGTTCAATCTCTCCCTATACTCTAGATGCTTAAACCCAGGTAACATTCTGGTAAACCTTCTCTGCACTCTCTCCACTCTGTTTATATCCTTCCTATAATTAGGCGACCAGAACTGCACACAGAACTCCAAATTAGGCCGCACCAACGTCTTATACAATCTCAACATCACCTCCCAACTCCTATATTCCATGCAATGATTGATAAAGGCCAGCATACTAAAAGCCTTCTTCACCACCCTATTCACGTGAGTTTCTACCTTCAGGGAACGATGTACCGTTACTCCTAAATCTTTCTGCTCTTCTGTATTCCTCAATGCTCTCCCATTTACCACGTATGTCCTATTCTGATTCTTCTTACCAAAATGAAGCACCTCACACTTATCAGCATTAAATTCAATTTTTCAGCCCACTTTTCTAAGCAGCCCAAATCCCTCTGGAATCCTTGAAAACTTTCTTCATTATCCACTATTCCACCTATCTTAGTATCGTCTGCATATTTACTAATCCAATTCACCACCCCATCATCTAGATCATTAATGTATATAATGAACAACAATGGGCCCAATACAGATCCTTGAGGCACACCACTGGTCACCGGCCTCCAACCTGACAGACAATTATCCACTACCACTCTCTGGCCTCTCCCTTTCAGCCAATGTTCAATCCATTTGACTATCTTAAAATTTATACCTAAAGACTGCACCTTCCTAACTAACCTTCCATGTGGTACCTTATCGAAGGCCTTACTGAAGTCCATATAGACAACATCCACTGCGCTACCCTCATCCACATTCCTAGTCACCTCTTCAAAAAATTCAATCAGATTGGTCAAACATGACCTTCCTCCCACAAATCCATGTTGAGTGCTCCTGATCAGACCCTGTCTATCCAGATGTTTATAAGTACTATCTCTAAGAATTTTCTCCATTAATTTACCTACCACAGACGTCAAACTTACAGGCCGATAGTTGCCAGGCTTCCTCCTTGAACCCTTTTTAAATAACGGAACCACATGCGCAATGCGCCAATCCTCCGGCACTATCCCCATATCTAATGACATTTGGAAAATTACCGCCAGAGCCTCTGCTATTTCCTCCTTCACTTCTCTCAATGTCCTGGGGAAGATCCCGTCTGGTCCCGGAGACTTATCCACCTTTATATTCTTCAAAAGCCTTAAAACTACACCTTTTGTAATCTCTATATTCCCCATATTTACCCAATTTGCTTTTTTTTATCTCACATCTCCCAATATCCTTCTCCTTAGTGAATACCGAAGAAAAGAAACTGTTCAATATCTCCCCCATTTCTCTAGGCTCCACACACAGTTTTCCGCTCTGATTTTCTAAGGGACCAATTTTGTCTCTAGCTTTCCTCTTACAATTAACATATTTGTGGAACTCTTTTGGATTAGTTTTCACCCTGCTTGCCATAGTTTTCTCGTACCTTCTTTTAGCTTTCCTAATTCCTCTCTTAAGATTCCTCTTACATTCAATGTATCTTTCAAACATCTCCTTAACTCCATGCTTCTTATATCTAATCTACGCCTCCCTTTTTCTTCGAACCAAGTTTCCAATATTCCTTGAAAACCACGGCTCTCTCAAACCTTTTGCCCCTCCTTTTAACCTAACAGGAACATAAAGCTTTTGCACTCTCAAAATCTGATCTTTAAAAGACTTCCATCTCTCTACTACATCCTGCCCATAAAACAAATTGTCCCAATGCACACCCTGCAAGTCCTTTCGCATCTCCTCAAATCTAGCTTTTCCCCAATCAAAAACCTCAACCCTTGGCCCTGACTTCTCTCTTTCTATAATGACATTGAAGCTGATGGCATTATGATCACTGGACCCGAAGTGCTCGCCAACACTAACCTCCGTCACTTGACCCATCCCTTTTGCCAACAGTAGATCTAACACTGCTCCTTCTCTGGTCGGCACCTCTACATATTGTTGTAAAAAACTATCTTGCACACATTTCACAAACTCTAACCCATCCAGTCCTTTCACAGAATGTGTTTCCCAATCTATATGTGGAAAATTAAAATGTCCCATAATTACAACCCTGTGCTTATCACAAATATCTACTATCTCCCTACAGATTTGCTCCTCTAGGTCTCGGTCCCCTCCGGCTGGTCTATAATACACCCCTACAAGTGTAACCTCTCCTTTCCTACTCCTCAGTTCCACCCAAATAGCCTCCGTGGATGTGCCCTCTAATCTATCCTTCCGAGGCACCGCTGTAATATTTTCCCTGACAAGCAATGCAACCCCACCTCCTCTTGCCCCTCCGACTCTATCACACCTAAAACAACGAAACCCAGGGATATTCAGTTGCCAATCACATCCCTCCTGCAACCATGTCTCACTAATCGCTACCACATCATACTTCCAAGTATCAATCCACACCTTCAGCTCATCCACCTTTTTTACAATACTCCTGGCATTAAAATATATGAATTTCAGAGATTTCCCAGTTTTTAATCCCTGTTTTCCCTCATCTTTAAGAACAACATTATTTACTTTTCCTGCCAATTGCCCTTCATCTTCTTCCAGAGCATTTCCCTTCTCTATCACCTGCCCATCCATATTCAAATACTTACTACAAACTTTCTTTGTTTGCATTCTAACCTTCTCCTTACTGCTCTGTACTATTTTGTTCCCTCCCCCCAACCATTCTAGTTTAAAGGATCCTGAGTAGACCTAGCTGGTTCGATTAAGCCGGTTCGGTGAGCTGCTACAACCCTCTATTTTTCTTTCATCCATGTGTCTGTCAAAGAGTCTTTTAAATGCCCCCAATGTTTCAGCTTCCACCACCATCCCCGCCCGGCGAGGCATAACTATGACTCCAATAATTTTCATGGCTTCAATAAACTTTGAGATTCCTCAGTGGTCATTTTGGTGGGAAGGTGAATGATTCCATAGTATCTTTTTTAAAAAAACTGTTAAATTTAGACATACAGCATGGCAACAGGCCCTTCCATCCCATGAACATGTGCTAGCCAAATATCCCAATTAACAGTGTTGTGCTAACCACTACACTAACCATGCTAACAAATGGGCCAAACTCATTTAGGGAGCTTGGTTGGCATGGATAAGATGGGCCAAAGGGCCTCTTTTCAACTGAAACTCATTATTCAACTCTTCCAATGCATTATTACATGAAGCCGTGCCATTGGAACATGCTGTAGGTTAATCGGTGTTTGCTGAGTTCAGCAGTAATGAACAGACCAGATAATTCTTCACACATGCAAAGTTACTAAAATCATGGCCAGTCAACTCATCAACTGATGCAATTAGAGAAACACAGCTCTCCACCTTGGCTCCATTTTCCGGGGCATGCCTAGAACTCCTGGAAAACGCTATCCATTGTGATGCAAAGCCATGTTATCCATGCATATGTCAGGCATTGGAGTAAAAAAAAACAATAGATTTTGTGTTTGTTCATTTGTATTTTTCACAAAATCTGTGAGAACAAATTTTATTTTGCAATTCAGCATGTCAGGTAGAGGTTTGTGAATTCTTTAAGACCATTAGACATAGGAGCAGAAATAGGCTATTTGGCCCATTAAATCCGCCCTGTCATTTAATCATGAGCTGATCCATTTTCCCACTCAGTTCCACTGCCCGGCCTTCTCCCCATAACCTGCTTTCTGTAATCTGAGAGGATGACTCTCTGTTACCTGATTGGCTGTAATGCAGGGGTCACCTGTAATTCGAGGTGTGGGCAAGGCTGAGATTTAAAGTCCATTCTCAGTAGCTCTTTGCGTTGTGACAAATTGCCAGCTCAAATCAATTTGCACAATCTTGAGTCCTTCCGCTACCGGACACAGCCTGAGACCGGAGGGGGAGTAACTACAGGGGGCTACATAATGCCAATAGTGCAACGTAGCAAATTGGAGGAGTAACGAAACAATATACAGTAATGGGATATATGAATATGACACCAAAGATGCAAAAAGACTTCTGTATATACCGTATTAAACTCATGTAAAAATTGAATTTTGTAGACCATTTTTAACGTTAAATTTATGGGATTGACTATTACACGCATACTACTTTTGACCGCAGTAAGTATCTGTGTTGTCTGCAGTGTCGGGAGCTCCAGCGGGCAGCCGGGACTGGGTGACATCTTTACTCGATGTGTTGGGAGTTCAGGGGCAGCCGGGGGCCAGGGCCAACTTTTACATGAAATATATGGAAAATACCAGCTTTTTGGGCCAAAAACAGGGGGTCTACCTTTACACAAAATTGACTTTTACACAAGTATATATGGTGGTTTTATTGTGAATGAAATTTATTTTTGTGGGGGGAGGGGGAATGTCCCTGTGGTGAAGGGCATCCATTGTACTGTTGCAGAGGGGATTTACATGGGAAACAGACCATATTACCCAGCCATTCCAAATGGGACTTCACTCAGCTTCCTCATCATCCACATATCGGCGAGTGTTCAACAACCGTCTCTATTTTGTGTTGCAGGCGCCAAGTCACAAGTACGGTGGCCACAGCAGTCACGTGACCAACGTTGCCTTTCTCCATGACAACACCTGCCTGATCTCCATTGGTGGGAAGGACACCAGTGTCATTCAGTGGAGCGTTGTCTAGGTTACAGCACTTTATCCAGAGATGTATTCGAGCTGTGTGTGTGTGTCGGGAGGTGCTAGGGACCTTCCCTCATGGGTGCCCTATTGGTCACCGTTTCGCTAAACCTTTTTCTTTTCATTGGGAGGACATGGGGCTCAGGTTGCCTTGCATTTATTGTCAACACCTGCTGCACTTGGCTTTTCTAGATCATTCGCTCTTTGGAAGAGTTTTGAACCAAACTTGAGGACAATCGCATAGCTCCATATAATCCACCCTAAACCTCTCTCATGCTGTGCTGTTTGCCTCTGTTGCCTTCCCCTTCCTTTGCTGGAATCAAGCATGTGTTGCAGATGTCCAGGATATAATGGCTTTGATGGGAAATCAGCTCTTTTCCCAAACTGGGGGAAAAATTTGGGAACTTGCTGTTTCAAGGGAGACACAGACAAAGTGCATAACTGCCTAACAATTCCCCCATGTAATCCTTCCAACAGACTCATTGTTTTGAGATAGATATTTTTAAAAATCATGCAATATATGAAGGCCACTTTGATTTTCTTCAAAGGATATGATGTGCCAATTTATTTCTCTTTGGTCCCCCTCCATCTAAAGATCTGATCTGCACCTGACCCACTAGTACTGCAATGCAGAGAGAGCTGGATTGCTCAGTAACCATTCCTGTTCCCTGTGTAAGCAATCTGCAGCGAGGAAACCACAAAATTCCACTGACTTGGTGTTTGACTGTCCCGGGATTTTAGCCCAAGCCTTTGTGGTCTCGGGAATCTTTCTGGATAGTCCCTGCACTGGGAACCATCGAGAATGCAGAGGTTGACTTGGAAGTATTATTTTTATTGGCTTCAATCAAATTTCTCTGAATTTAAAAGGATCCAGGCTGCTACCCACATCTGATTTGCTTTTGGTGTAATCTGAATCTCTGTTTCCACAAAGTGACACATCTGAAGTATCTTTTGAATGATCATAAATGAAATTTTAGAGGGATTGTAGTTGTAGGAAATGCCTTATTCTTTTCAGATGGGATTTATTTTGGGTTTCTGCCTGGTGGTGGAATACTACTAGTCCTTCAGCTTTGTAGTTGATGGTCCTATTGAGGTAAATTTCCTTTTAGTGGCTTATCTTTTTGCACCCTAAATCTTGGGCATTCCATTGAACTGAGGTCATGACCCAATACCTCCAATCTCAGGTCTCCAATCACACTGTTGACATCATTTGTCATACAAAGTGAGAGATTGCCTGTGAACGAACTTGCAAGCCATTTCCTAATGCCCTTCAAAATGGGCTGATAAGAACTTTCAAAGCCAGTCAATGTATCCACCTTTATAATCATTCCTGTTCTGAGGGAAAAGGCTGCAGAAACAAACCCAGGTGGTAAGGCCGGCAAGTGAAATTGAATGGATAAATATCTGATGGCAGAGGCAAACTTCACAGAGGAGGGAAAACTGTTAATCCCAGCCCTCAGCCAATCATAATCTTCTTGCAATATCCTAAACCAGGTGCCCTGCATCCTTCAAAACCCAAAGAAGTCTTTGAAAATGGCAGAGTCATTTCACACAATGACCTCAAACAGTCAATGGTATTTTCATTTAATATCCTAATTCTCAGAAGGTTTGTGAGAAGGGGAAATTTGAAGCCTTGCGATGCTTGCTTCTAAAAACCGCAGCATGCAGTGCAGGACGAGATCATACCTGCGTTGGGTCTGCATTCCGAAGCTGATCCTGGTTCTCTCCGTAACCCTGCACCTCTCCTTGCTTCAGGATGCCAATTGATTCTCTCCGAAAAATAGTGCATCGCACTCGATGGCCAAGGAGGTGTGTTCCTATAGCCCCTTCCGGAATCTTCCTCATTGTGAACTCTGGGTGAAATAAGCTGTTCTCGCAGTCTTGTTATTTTTACACATAACTTTTTTTTATAAAACAAAGCAAAGATTTTAAAAGATATATATTTCTTGATTGCTGAAGATGCAGGTTTATTTGATTCATTCAGATCTAAATTTTGTATTTTCTTAGTGGATAGGATGAGATTTATAAGATAATTGTGTAAAATTAAGAATGGGACAGTTGTATGAAACACCTTCAGCTGCTTCTGCTTGTACTAACAAGGTTGGATAGATGTTTACATTGTAGGGGAATTAAGGGATATGGGGAAAAGGCAGGGAGGTGGAGATGAGCCCATCACCAGATCAGCCATGATATAATTGAACGGCGGAGCAGACTCAACGGGCCGGATGGCCGACTTCTGCTCCTCTTTCCTATGTTCTTATGTTCTAAAAACAATCGTGCTTCTTGCAGAACAGAAACAAAGGAAGTAGGGCCAGAAGAAGGCCATTTAGTCTTTCAAGTCTGTTCCAGCATTTAATATGATCATGGCTAATTGCCAAATTTCATTGCCCTATTTTCAGCTTTCCCTCCACATCCATTGATCCCTCTCACCTGAAGAAAAACATCTAACTCCTGGAATGTATTTAAAAATGTGGTAGAGAATTCCGCAGTTTGGGAAGATACTTTCCTGGCCTCTGTCATAAATGGCTTCTCCTTCCCTTCTCCTGGACTCCTGGGAACATCCTTCCTGCATCTCGTCCAGGTAGAATTTTGTATGTTTTACAAGCTCCCGCCCCTCGTTCTTCCTAATTGACCCAATATTTCTTCAAATGCAATCCCGAATTTGTGTGGAAAGTTCTAAAATTTTGGAGTTGGAGGAAGAATATATGTGTGTTTTTAAGACAATGTACACTTGCGCGATTAGGGCGAATATCCTCTCCACTGAATTCCATCGGCCACCAGAAATCTTTGGTTCAAACTCAGCCTTGATGCTGTTAAATATTGGAGGAAAGGGAGTTTCCTTCTCCTGTTCTGGCATCCTCTTGTGCTGTGTTCTGGGGGAAGTGTGTGTGCTGCAGTCCATTTTGGGATGAGCTGATGTTAGATATGTTTTCTAGGTTTCCACATTTGCTGGAGAGCGCCCCCCCCCCCCCCACCTCATTGGGAGATGATGGATGGGGATCAGCCAAGGTGTAGTTGATCTGGTGGGGGGCTGCACTAGTGTGGCTGGATTTCTATGGCTCAGTGGTGTATTGGAGCAGAAGAGTTTTGGCTCTGGAAAAAATTCCCAAATTTGCTGGACCTCCTGAATCTCAGGATGGCCTTGTGCTTTACAATGACATGGCATGTTCTCAGTGCCACGGTTTTAATGTGTAGAAATGGGCCCTTTTCCCACATGAAGCACTGATCAGCAAAAATCCCAACATTCTCCCAAGATTCTGGTCCACCTCCGGACTTCACCACTCCCCTTGGCATGAGGGGCAGCTTAGTGTCTAACCAACCCATGAGATGTGGAATGAAACTAGAGTCCTGGGGCGAAGGGAGCCTATGTAGTCACTAGGAGGCTGTTAAAACTGTCCAGAGAGCATTGGTGGCCAGGATCAAACTCAGGTCCCTGGAACTGCAACTCTGTAAATCATGC
This sequence comes from Narcine bancroftii, assembly GCF_036971445.1. Classification (NCBI taxonomy): domain Eukaryota; kingdom Metazoa; phylum Chordata; class Chondrichthyes; order Torpediniformes; family Narcinidae; genus Narcine; species Narcine bancroftii. The sequence goes on from NC_091481.1 coordinate 74,610,111, forward strand.
AATATGGCAACTAACCTCCACAGAGACCAGAATTCCTCTTGTCATGGCCAGCAGTCCAAAATAACTCCTTCCTGTTCCCCAAGAGGTTGACCAGATCTCTCACACCTGGGGTATCTGGTGACCGTGATTGATTTCTATTGGAGAGGCTGATTAGATTATTCTTCAAATTTAGACATACAGCATAGTAACAGGCCCTTCTGGCCCACAAACCCGTGCCGCCCAATTATACCCAATTAAGCTACAACCCCTGTACCATTTTGAATGGTGGGAGGAAGGAAACCCACACAGACATGGGTACAAGCTTCTTACAGACAGTGCTGGATTCTAACACTGGCCTCTGGTGCTGTAACAGCATTGCATGGCCATAATGCTAACCATCCTGTCCATCTTACAGACAGTGCTGGATTCTAACACGGGCCTCTGGCGCTGTAACAGCATTGCATGGCCATAATGCTAACCATCCTGTCCATCTTACAGACAGTGCTGGATTCTAACCCGGGTCACTGGCGCTGTAACAGCATTGCATGGCCATAATGCTAACCATTCTGTCCATCTTACAGACAGTGCTAGATTCTAACCCGGGTCACTGGCGCTGTAACAGCATTGCATGGCCATAATGCTAACCGTCCTGTCCATCTTATAGACAGTGCTGGATTCTAACCCGGTCACTAGCGCTGTAACAGCATTGCGCTGGCCATAATCCTAACCATCCTGTCCATCTTCAATTTGGGAGATGCAATTATAAAATGATCGGAAATGCTGTAAAGAAGATATCTCCAATACCACTGAGCACTGAAACCAGGCACAACTTTGTTGTTTATTTCAGAAAGTGAAATATTTTAACTTAATTATTAACTTACTTTGAGGCAATGTATTATTGAAATAACTCAAGGCTTTCCAATTGTGAGTTCCCAATGGAAGATTTTCACTTCCTGGTGGAGAGGCACAACAGGTAGTGCTGGTACCCCACATCTCCTGTGACTGGTTCAAAACCGACTGTGTAAGAGCCTGTGTGTATGTGTTTGCATGTGGTCGTTCTCCTTGTGACCATGTGGGGGCCTTCCCCCCAGTAGTTCTGGTTTCCTCCCACATCACAAAGACGATGCAGTTAATTAGCCGCTGTAAGTTTCCCCTTGAATGTGTGGGTGTAGCACAACTTGGGCGTTGATGAGAGGGATGGTGTCAATGGGCCATTGAGAGTGTGGGTTCGATAGGCTGAATCTATGAGTGCACGCAATGGAGGACTTTGAAGGGCCTATCCAGCTTCTATTTTCTCTTTCTATTTCCGTCTCACTTTCAGAATTGACGGAAAGCCTGAGGTAAAACTTGAGATTAAATTTAAGGATATGCAAAACAATGGGAAAAATAGATGGATGTTTGCAGTTAAATCAAAATCATCCCCAACAAAAAAAAATGTTAATTCATCTGTGAAAAATGCATGAGTTAAATAGAAGTTTGCGTGAAAAATTCCATGCACTACTTTTTAAAACTTCATGGGAAACTGGGTCAGTTGAAAGGGCAAAGACAGGAGCCAGCTTCAACCAGCTGACACTGGTTGAAGTAAAAACACAAGGCTGGAGAAACTCAGCAGGAAGACAATGTCTTTTAGAGCAAAGATAAAGATACAGAACCAACATTTTGGACTTGGCCCGTGTTACCTGGCCATGAATGATTCACAGTATATGTATGCCAACTTTAACATGCTGGAACATCACAAGGTGCCTTACAGGAACACTGCTAAAACAAAATTTGATATAGCGCACACTCCAGGTGGTATTATATGAATTGAGTAAGTAGGTTTGAATAGAGGGAGATGAAAGGAGAAAGTTTCTCAGTTTGGGAAGGTCAGGCAACTGAAGGTGTGGGGAATCAATAGATGAATTAAAATCTAACATGTGGTCAGAATTGGAATGTAAAGCATAGATGAGAATGTTGAAGTCTCTGTGTAAATAGGAGGTATCTAATTTGTGTGTCCATAGACCATAAAACGTAGGGCTAGACAGAATGAAGCCACTCAGTCCATCATGTCTGCTCTGCCATTCAAATCATGGCTGATTTATTTTCCCACTCAGCCCTATTCTCCTGCCTTTTCCCCACTTTCTTTTATACCTTTAGTGACCAATCTTCACTTTAAATCGACCCACTAACTTCACCTCCACAGCCTTCTGCCGTAACGAATTTTGCAGATTAAACTACTGCTGGGCCATTAGATCTGATGAACTGATAACATTTGTTTCTCCAAAATCTGAGAGTAGGTTGAAGAATTCTGATTGGCTGAATATATTACCCGTAAAACATTCATTTAATTTCTCATTTGGTGGTTAAACTATGAAAACTGAAGGCATTGTAATGTAATGTACAGGCATCTTTGACAAGTGGAACTCTGTAATCTAAAGTTATATTCTCATGTGCCAGTTCTATATTTTTGCAGGAAATCCCTTGTGATTCATCTAAGTGAGCTCAACTGTGTTGAAACCCAATGCACATCACTTCTTTTATTAGTGCCTGAATGCTGTATTGGTGTTTTGCTTTAATGTGATGTTATTAGTAACTAAGTGCGAATGCGTTGCACGACGCTGACCATCGTTTTATTTTTGTTTTCACTGCATTCCATCATCCCTGCAGCGTCTGTTCCAAGGTGGAAAGGGAGGTGGATAAATGGGGGCGGGCCCAGGTGAATGACCAAGGGTGGGAGGTGTACCCTGAAGATTCATGGAATGCCATCCCAGAACCAAATGGAGTGAAGTTGACCAATGTGTGCAAGTGCATAAGCCAAACTTAAAACATCACCCAGTGAGACAGCAGATCGATCATTAGTTCAGGGGAGCAGGCAAAAGGCATTTTGATGCAATGACCATCTTCCAATGACCAAATCATTGGGTCAACTGTTTAACTGTACAATGGACAAACTTGAGCGCTAAAATATTTTGAACTGTTCCTGAAGAATACAGATGGACTTTACCTCTTTTGAATATCATCCAATGCTGCTCTTTTTTTCCCCTGAAGCCTTGTTCTTTCCACTTTGCCAAGTTCGGCAATCACTGAGCAACAACTAGTTCTTCATCCAATGGTGCTTCGAAATCCTTGTATGCTGCTAGACCTTGAGAAACCTCAGGAGTGGAAGGACACATCCTCGCTGAAGTGGTTGGCAGATAAGAGAAGAACACTCTGCCAGTGATTCAGCTTGTGGAAGACTCGAAGCTGGCTGAGGTCAGACATGGTGGCAGACCATAATGTGAAAATAGAGTGATGTGTGGCTGGTATAGGCTAGGAGGCAGACAGATAAATAGACCAGAGGACAAGTGGCTGCAAGTCCTCACAGCAAATTTGGATTCACATGTGAAGAGAAACTAATCAGGCCCAATGCGAAGAGGTTTGGAAACCAGATATTTTGGACAAGTACACTGAAACCTCGTTAGAACGTGATTTGTTAATCTGCGGAATCGCTTAGAGCGTGGGTGTCTGCGGACCCCAAACTTTATAAATGAAAGTGGTTGACCTGCTCATGTTCACCAGCTTTGTGTTTTTACTTCAACCACGATATCTGCAGTTTTACTACATGGAGACTAGACATGGTATGAATTATACCTGAACTGAGGAGTCAGTAAAGATGGTAAACACTTTGGTGGGTCTCCAGCCACATATTTGCATCTGTTCCACGACTCGGCTGCAACACGGTATGAAATCTTGGACCCCAATGACCGCGTTCTAATGAGGTTTTACTGTATTGTAAATTTGTCTCAAATTACCATGCTGTTGCAAGCTATTAGAAGCTTGCTGACTGCCAGAATCAATATTTGTCACAAGGTTATGTAGTTAAGAAACATGAGGAATAGAATATAAGAGCAGGGATGTAATGTTGAGGCTTTATAAGCCACTGGTGAGATCCCACTTGGAGTATTCTGAGCAGTGTTGGGCTCCTCAATTAAGAAAAGATGTGCTGACGTTGGAGAGGGTTCAAAGGAGGTTCACAAAGATGATTTTTGGAGTGAAAGGGTTGTCATATGAGTGTTTGACAGCTCTTAGCCTGTACTCATTGGAATTTGGGAGAAGGGGTCTCATTGAAATATTTTGAATGTTGAATGTTGAAAGGTATGAATAGAGTAGATGTGGAAAGGTTGTTTTCCACAGTGGGAGAGTCCAGGACAAAAGGATTGAAGGGCGTCCTCTTATAACAGAAATGGATAGGAATTTCTTCAGCCAGAGGATGGTGCATCTGTGGAATTTGTTGCCACAAGTGGTTGTGGAGGTCATTGGGTGAAATTTAGGAAGAGATTGATAGGTTCTTGATTAGCCAGGGCATCAAAGGTTATGGGGAGAAGGCCGGGCAGTGGGACTGAGTGGGAAAATGGATCAGCTCAAGATTAAATGGCAGGGCAGACTCCATGGGCTGAATGGCCTATTTCTGCTTCTATGACTTCTGATCTTAAAATCTGCAGACACTGGGGTCAAGTGCAATACACTGAAGTGCTGGAGAAACTCAGCAGGTAAACAGCGTAGCAAAGATAAAGATACAGAACCAATGCTTCAGGCTTGAGCCTTTCAAGGTATGAAAAAAATGCAGGCGGGCGCTCGAACAGAAGGAAAAGCTACTTCATGTTTTGGGCCTGAAATGTCAAATACCTTTAATTTCCTCTTGATGCTGCATCACCTGCTGAGATTCTCCAGCACTTTGGTGTGTACTGCACAAGGTTGGAGGTCCCATGGGTGAATCACTGGGAGAGGGGCTGAGTTCCACTGGGATAGATTGAACTTTAATAAAAGAACTTTATTTGGCACCAGTCGCAGGCTACGATCCAGTGTGTGCAAGGTGTGGTAGTAACCAGGATATCCCAGCTCAGCACAAACCTTTCCAACACATTTCCTTGAGTGGCTTCAGGTGGCCTTGCAGATGCATGGATGGCTGGAGGTGCAGGAATAAGGAGCAAGGCACATTGGGTTGGAGGAGCTCACTGGGCCAAGCAGCATCGGTGGAAAGGGAGTGGGGGTGGGGGTGGTGAGTTGAGAGAAAATGGTTGATGTTTTGAGCCTGAACCTTTCATCAGGACTGATGGGAGACAACTAGTACAACAAGGTCAGGGCAGGAGGGGTATGCTTGTGTGGAGCCCATTCCCACTAGCCACTGTCCGCCCCTTCCATCAGATGTTGGGAAACTCTCCACAGATCAGCCCATTCCCACTAGCCACTGTCTGCCTCCTTCCATCAGATGTTGGAAAACCCTCCACAGATCAGCCCATTCCCACTAGCCACTGTCCGCCTCCTTCCATCAGATGTTGGGAAACCCTCCACAGATCAGCCCATTCCCACTAGCCACTCTCCGCCCCCTTCCATCAGATGTTGGGAAACCCTCCACAGATCAGCCCATTCCCACTAGCCACTGTCCGCCTCCTTCCATCAGATGTTGGGAAACCCTCCAGAGATCAGCCCATTCCCACTAGCCACTGTCCGCCCCCTTGCATCAGATGTTGGGAAACCCTCCACAGATCAGCCCATTCCCACTAGCCACTGTCCACCCCATTCCGCCAGATGTTGGGAAACCCTCCACAGATGGTGGGGAACAAAGAGGACCTCCAATAATTAAAATCTGATCACCCTCTTCCAAGCTCTAATGAAGGGTCCAGGACTGGAACTTTTCAATGATTCTCTCTGCACAGACATTGCCCGATCCTTTCCAGCAATTATGGTTTTTATTTCTATTAACCCCTGGGCTGTGGAAAGTCAGTGGACCAGGTATGACCATGCAATGTCCGAAGTCAACGCCACAAAGGACTCCTCTCAAATGGGTGGAAATGTTCAGGGTGCTTTTCTGTTTTACTGAACTCTTCTTTGCTCTGCTGTCTGTGAGATGGTGCACCATGTCAATGGAAAACATTGGCTTGCAGTGTCGAGGATTGCCCAAGGCAAGGCAGTGATATAGGTCACTTCACAAAAGGGGATCCACACATTAATTGGAAGTTTGAAGTGCGATTTAAGAAAAGAAAATTGTTTTGGGTTTGGTAGAGACAAATTATGTTTGATCCACTGAGTATATGGGACGTCAGAAAAGGTAATGTAAAAATAAGAAAAAAGCTGAGAAACAATGGGGGAGAGGGGACCTCTCTTATGGGAGACTCCCCCCTCCACCCATCACTTCTCACTCTTCATTTTTTTCTTTCTTCTACCTTCTGGTTAGCGTAGTGGTTAGCGCAACACTATTACAGAACCAACAATTGGCGTTCGAATCCCACACCATCTGTCAGGAGACTCTACGTTCTCTCGTGGCTGCGTGGGTTCCCCCTGGGGATCCTGATTTCCTCCCACCTTTCAAAATGTAGGGGGTTGTAGGCTAATTGGGCGGTGCGGGCCTGTGGACCGAATTTACCTTCCCATCTCTGACCTGTACACTTGTACTCTTCCCCGTCTCCTTCCTCCCTCCTCTCCCCCCCCCTCCCCCCAGCCTTTATATTCAGACGGGTGCCTATTTTTGCTCATACCTTGACCAAGGGCCCAGGGCCAAATCATTGGTTGCCAAATGATTTTCCATGGATGCTGTGTGACCTGCTGAGTTTCTCCAACATATCTGTGTTCTGCACTTGATCCCAACATCTGCAGACCTTCCTGTTTAACTTGATGCAGTTCATGCCTTGTATTTGAATCTTGAGAAGGTGTTTTATTTCGTTCCAAATGAAATAGGCTGGATTTTGTTTTCCTTGGAGCAGAGGTGATAGAGGTATAGAAAGAAAAAAACTCTGATGGGTGGAAGACCTGCCCACAGCTGTAGTGTCTATGAGTGGGAAGGGTTCAGATTGTGGTGAGGAATGAAAGGTTGATAGAGATTTGAGGAAGATCCTCTTTTCACCCAGAGGGTGGGTGGAGCCAGGACCTGAGAAGATGATGGTGACAGTGTTAACAAGCATCTAGATGCACACTGTGGCAAGGCTATGGATCTGATGCTGACCAATCAGATGGGTGTGATGGGCCAAAGGGCCTGTTTCTCTGCAGTCTGACTCGATGTAATGCTGACTAATGTCACTGAGTCCCATGCAATGAAGAGACCAGTGGTTGCAGAGATAAAAGGCTGAAGCCAGTGATTTTAAACAAGAGGATGACAGAGCTGATGCTGGGAACACTGCTGTGACATGTGAGGAAGCAATGAGGGGAGGAGCACATCGTCACAGGACCTTGACTTCATCCATCAAGCACAGGAGTTGGGACTCATTGGTGAGATGGCACCTGGAATATTATGAGCAGGTTGCATTGCCTAGCGATAGGATGGCATTTTAATTTTGAGAGGGGGCAAAAAAGAGCCAAGGCTGGGAGGACTGGATTACAAGGACAGGCTCTTTTGCCTCCATCGTTAGAGGCTATGTGGTGACATCAGAAGAAGGATGATAACATCAGGGATAAGGTGGAGAGGGAGTGAACTGCATACTGAGAGGGGAGAGGATTACAAGGATCCCAAGGGGAAACTTTCTCACAAAGGGTAGGGTGTGTAAGTTGACCAATCTGCCAGATCAAGTGGGAGAGGTGGGGAGATTTGGACAGGTACATGGATAGGATGGAGGGATGTGAGCCAAATGCAGGCAAATGGCATTTTGGCCAGCATGGGTGACTGGCTGAAGGCTCTTTCTAATGAGCAGGCAAGTGGCAGGTGAGGTTTGAAAGATGTGTGAAACAATGCAATTTGTGGGAAAAAAAGAGAATGTAAAGGAAGTGCTGGAATGGAGGTGGTGGTGCTGATGTTTAAATCTTTGGAAGTTTTGGGGCATGATGAGGATGACAGCTCTGAGCACAAATATAGGAGGGTCAAGTTGGGCTGTTACCAGCCACTAGTGAGGGGTCAGGTGACAAACTCCACCCATTTCTGGTTACCACCCCTTCAGAAGGAACTGGCGGTCTCAGAGAGGGTGCAGAAGTGATTTATCCGAATGAGCTGAAGGATTTTGACCACGAGGTTACACTGGAGAAAGTGGGGTAGTTCTCTCTGGGCTGAGAGTTAGAAGTGGACATAGCTATAACCAGTTTGAGAAAAGATAAATGGAGGGAATCTATTCCCAATACTGAATGTTTCAAAGACCAGGAACACCACGTTTCTTTTCAAAAAGGGAATAAAACTTGGTTGAAAATTTATTTTCTGCACAGAATAGTTATAATCTGGGCCTCATGCCTTTACCTTGGAGATATTCTGGGTTTTAAAAAGAAAATTGGGAATACTTGATGATGGGTAATTTTAAGGGGCAGAATAGATCAGGAGAAGTGAATAGATTTCTCTACGTAGGAGCTGATGTGGACTCGATGGTTTGACGAGCTTTCTGTGCTGTAAAGGTTAGAAAGGCTATTCTTGAGTTATGCTCTTTGCTTCCTTCCCTAGAGTTTAGGCTTTCGGTTCACTGCGGACCAAGCCAGGGTTTTTCTTAAAGTATGGAGGAAGGAATTAAACGCCTGGACCGCACACTGGGTACACACTTGGGCTTTTTCCAGATGCATTCTCTGCTAAGAATGCACCTGAAGCAGCCCTTTAAATTGCCGTTCAGGTGGCAACATTGAAAGTGCAGCGCTGGCCACCTGAAAGGGCAGCTGCGCCAAGGCCAGGATCCGCATCTGAGTGCATTCTGGCTCCTGTCTCTTGGGCTGTCAATTCAGGATGGCTGGCTGTCAGCGCTGAGATGTCCTGGGTAGGACATCCCCACACTGATCCTGCTGCCCCTTTCTCTCCCCACTCACGGGGGAGGAGGCTGGAGTGGTCGGCGGGAGAGGAGGCTGGAGTGGTCGGCGGGAGAGGAGGCTGGAATGGTCGGCGGGAGAGGAGGCTGGAGTGGTCGGCGGGAGAGGAGGCTGGAGTGGTCGGCGGGAGAGGAGGCTGGAGTGGTCGGCGGGAGAGGAGGCTGGAGTGGTCGGCGGGAGAGGAGGCTGGAGTGGTCGGCGGGAGAGGAGGCTGGAGTGGTCGGCGGGAGAGGAGGCTGGAGTGGTCGGCGGGAGAGGAGGCTGGAGTGGTCGGCGGGAGAGGAGGCTGGAGTGGTCGGCGGGAGAGGAGGCTGGAGTGGTCGGCGGGAGAGGAGGCTGGAGTGGTCGGCGGGAGAGGAGGCTGGAGTGGTCGGCGGGAGAGGAGGCTGGAGTGGTCGGCGGGAGAGGAGGCTGGAGTGGTCGGCGGGAGAGGAGGCTGGAGTGGTCGGCGGGAGAGGAGGCTGGAGTGGTCGGCGGGAGAGGAGGCTGGAGTGGTCGGCGGGAGAGGAGGCTGGAGTGGTCGGCGGGAGAGGAGGCTGGAGTGGTCGGCGGGAGAGGAGGCTGGAGTGGTCGGCGGGAGAGGAGGCTGGAGTGGTCGGCGGGAGAGGAGGCTGGAGTGGTCGGCGGGAGAGGAGGCTGGAGTGGTCGGCGGGAGAGGAGGCTGGAGTGGTCGGCGGGAGAGGAGGCTGGAGTGGTCGGCGGGAGAGGAGGCTGGAGTGGTCGGCGGGAGAGGAGGCTGGAGTGGTCGGCGGGAGAGGAGGCTGGAGTGGTCGGCGGGAGAGGAGGCTGGAGTGGTCGGCGGGAGAGGAGGCTGGAGTGGTCGGCGGGAGAGGAGGCTGGAGTGGTCGGCGGGAGAGGAGGCTGGAGTGGTCGGCGGGAGAGGAGGAGGCTGGAGCAGCCAATGGGGGAGGAGGAGGCTGGAGCAGCGGCGGGGGAGGAGGAGGCTGGAGCACCGGCGGGGGAGGAGGAGGCTGGAGCACCGGCGGGGGAGGAGGAGGCTGGAGCACCGGCGGGGGAGGAGGAGGCTGGAGCACCGGCGGGGGAGGAGGAGGCTGGAGCACCGGCGGGGGAGGAGGAGGCTGGAGCACCGGCGGGGGAGGAGGAGGCTGGAGCACCGGCGGGGGAGGAGGAGGCTGGAGCACCGGCGGGGGAGGAGGAGGCTGGAGCACCGGCGGGGGAGGAGGAGGCTGGAGCACCGGCGGGGGAGGAGGAGGCTGGAGCACCGGCGGGGGAGGAGGAGGCTGGAGCACCGGCGGGGGAGGAGGAGGCTGGAGCACCGGCGGGGGAGGAGGAGGCTGGAGCACCGGCGGGGGAGGAGGAGGCTGGAGCACCGGCGGGGGAGGAGCAGGCTGGAGCACCGGCGGGGGAGGAGCAGGCTGGAGCACCGGCGGGGGAGGAGGAGGCTGGAGCACCGGCGGGGGAGGAGGAGGCTGGAGCACCGGCGGGGGAGGAGGAGGCTGGAGCACCGGCGGGGGAGGAGGAGGCTGGAGCACCGGCGGGGGAGGAGGAGGCTGGAGCACCGGCGGGGGAGGAGGAGGCTGGAGCACCGGCGGGGGAGGAGGAGGCTGGAGCACCGGCGGGGGAGGAGGAGGCTGGAGCACCGGCGGGGGAGGAGGAGGCTGGAGCACCGGCGGGGGAGGAGGAGGCTGGAGCACCGGCGGGGGAGGAGGAGGCTGGAGCACCGGCGGGGGAGGAGGAGGCTGGAGCACCGGCGGGGGAGGAGGAGGCTGGAGCACCGGCGGGGGAGGAGGAGGCTGGAGCACCGGCGGGGGAGGAGGAGGCTGGAGCACCGGCGGGGGAGGAGGAGGCTGGAGCACCGGCAGGGGAGGAGGAGGCTGGAGTGGCTGGCAGGTGAGTATGGAGCGGCTAGCGGGGGAGAAGGAGGCACTCGAGTTGGGTACCGGCATTGTTTCGGCCAGCCCCCTTCTTCCCCCACCGACAGCTCCAGCCCCCTTCTTCCCCCACCGACAGCTCCAGCCCCCTTCTTCCCCCACCGACAGCTCCAGCCCCCTTCTTCCCCCACCGACAGCTCCAGCCCCCTTCTTCCCCCACCGACAGCTCCAGCCCCCTTCTTCCCCCACCGACAGCTCCAGCCCCCTTCTTCCCCCACCGACAGCTCCAGCCCCCTTCTTCCCCCACCGACAGCTCCAGCCCCCTTCTTCCCCCACCGACAGCTCCAGCCCCCTTCTTCCCCCACCGACAGCTCCAGCCCCCTTCTTCCCCCACCGACAGCTCCAGCCCCCTTCTTCCCACTCCCAAAATCAGTCCTGACAGTGTGGGGACAGCCTGTGTTGGCCACCCGACGGTGTGGGGACTGATTTCGTGAGCGGGGCAGCGGGATCAGTGTGGGGATGTCCCAGCGCTGACAGCCCCACCGGCCGCCTTCTCCCTGGACATCTCAGGTGACCGTCATCCAAATGCAGCCACTTTTAGGTGGCTGCGTTCAGATGGCTGGGGAGGCCACTGTGCTGAGGGGATTATCCCTCTCGGAAGAGGGTTACCAAACTCGCCTTGTAGGTGTCTCCTGCACATTCATACATGGCCTTCCTGCAGTCGCATTTTGCCAAAATATGTGGGTTTACAAGCGTGTCAATTGGCCACCTGAAAGTGCCTACTGTGTACCAGGCAGAGGTTGGAACTTTCTCTTTAACAGCCATCCCATCTTACAATAAGTTTTCAATTTATTGGCACGTCTGGCATAAAGTATTTCATTCGACAAGTTGTGGGGAAGCATTAATATCAAAAGCTGTTTGTAACAGATTTTGGATTTGAAAGTCGAGTTTGAGCAGTGATGTGACCAGGAGGGATTTGGCTGAAACACACACTATTTTTTAAAATAATTGCTTAATAACACTATCTGGCAGGTTAAAGTTAAGAATTGGACCTCACCAAGCTGCATGAGAATGCATCTTTCTGAGTCTGTCTGGGGCTTGGCAGGCACTCCAGAAGGTTACTTATTGTCCATGGCTGGTACCATCTGGACCTGGGTCAATGATTGCACAAGGCATACACATTGCTTGCAGTCAGATCATCCGTTGATGACTTGCTGCCCAAGTTTGCTATCACTGTAGTAAGTTACACTGAACATCGAAGATTTTGCTTCCTGTGCACTTTTGGGTGTATTTTATGGATTTTTGGCTGTTGATCACAAAAATTATCTTAAAATTTCCTATCATGTAACTTTTTTTAAAGATATATCCAATGCTTCAAGCAGGCAAAACCATGATGTGAACATGTCAATGAAAATTAATTTTCTGCATTTGCACTTGGACTCCTTCCCGGCTGATCTTGGTGCAGTCAGTGATGAACACGGTGAAAGGTTTCCCCAGGGCATTGCAACCATCAGGGCAACTGGAGTCCATCAGTGCTGGCCAAATATTGTTGGACACTGACATGAGAGGCATCAGATGTTGAGTACAAATGAAAATCAGTGCCAAAACATTTTTAAGCCAGTTGAACTAATGCAACGTGTCAGCGTCGTTATACAATTAAACATGGTAAATTCAATAAAAGTTGGTGTTTCTCCAACTTTCTACATGATACAGCAAATCTGAAATTATCTTTGTGTTCAGCTTTTTGTTTCTCCTCAATTTTTTTTTTCAGGAAGCAAACCTTTTAGGAAAAAAAAAGTTTATCCAGTGTAATCAGAGCTGAGTAAAGGGCAGGTTGTTTCCAAGGCAGTGTCAGCTTAGAAGAAACTTGAGGGTGCGCATCCTGTTTGGGCAGAGCTCACGGGTGATCATTGTTTAAATCCCTGACTCAGTCTGGTTTACTTGTTTGTGGATATCCGATGTGCATTTGTGGGATATGGTTCCAAAATGTTCTCCCTGAACTCTACTACCAGCTTGGAACACCTTCTAGATTCCGTTCCACAGTGCAAGTACTTGCAGTTAGCATTCTAGGTCGAAGGCATCACACCATGCTTGACATCCGCGCGCTTCCTCCTTTTGTTTCAACAGGTTTTAATTGTGGTAGAAGTGAGGGAGGATGGTGAGAAAGTAGTCCCTGATGTAGTCAGTTGCAGCAATTTGAATCAAGGCAGCTGGGATTTAGTAGGTGACCAAGGGAAGCCACAGAACCTGTGGTCTAGTGCAATGCCGGAGTAACATAGCAGATCCTGCATCATCTAGAGGAAGTTGACACGTTGGGTGTCTGAAATAGTAGGCACTTTTACTTTCTAAGGATGCGGCCTGCCCTGCTAAGGTTTTCCAGCACTGTTTAGGTGTACTCTAGCTGGAATTTTGTACAGTAGAAGTCTGAAAATCTAGACTGCTCGGGGATTGGTCGGTCTGGATTTTCAATTTTCCCAAATCTCGGGTAGTACTTTTAAAATTCAAATTTAAGGAGGAATGAACAGTAAAATTTTGATAGTTTATTCATTAGCAAATACAGATAAAGTCAATAAGTGTGGTTGCTTGTTGCCGCTGTGCATCTGTGGCGCTCACACGTGGACGCACACAAAAGCTTGCTAAATTAAAAAAGTTGGAGAGGTTTTGAGAAGTCCGGAATCTCAGGTGGTCTGGATTTTTGGACTTTGGCTGTAGTTCTTTTTCAAGTGAGACAAAATGTGAAAAATGGAAGAGAATATTGGCTTTGGAAGATGGTGTGAGGCAACCAATGGAGGGGGCAGAGGAGGGAAGACCATGCCCAGTCAGTTGACCTCTTCCTGTTGACTAGGCTGTCTTCCTGCCTGCAGTGAGAAAATATCAGTACAGTTCTTGTGTCCAAAAGGAATGGAAAAGATCAAGTTTGTGAAATGGAGATAACTTTGGGAGATGATGAAAAGGTGTGTTGGTGGGCAGAGTGAAAGATCGATGTAAGTGGTGAGGTGGTGGAGTGCAGACTTTATCCCTTGCCCAACCTTCAAGGCCAATGTAACACTTGCCTTGGGCAGCACCAGGTCCAATATCCTAAGCCACAATGAAGCCTGAATCTGCTGTGTTTAATATTGCTGCAAAGGATTCTTCTACTCTGATCACTGAAGGTTGGTTATTGTGTAAGCATACCTGTTTGGGTTTATGCATGGTATTTTTATATCCTGGAATTAAATCTTTATAACCAAAATATACTGGCAAGCTACAAGGCTGGAGAAGCAGGAATATTAAGATGGCTTTTTAGCTGTAATGCAGTTTTTAAAAAAAGAGAATTTATGTTGTGGTGTACATTTGATCAAATAAAATATGGAAAGATTTTTGTGTCGTGAATATATTGGGAAATATCAAGGGGGGGAGGGCAACCTTGCAGAGGCTATAAAATGACGAGGAGCATGGATAAAGTAGTCCTGAGTCTGTCAGCCACATCTGATCGTGTTGCTGTTTATGGGATCCTGCTGTGCATGACTGCAGAGAAATTAAAATAATGACATTACATTAATTTTTTTTCCAACTATGGACTTTATTCACAACAAATTATTTACTAATAAAGGAAAGCAGTTCAAAGTATTTTCACATCCATAGTGTCAGGTCATAGTTACCCATTCCCATCATTCTCCATATTACCACCCCGAGACACCTTGTTGCCTCTCTCCACTCTGTTTTGAGGGACTTCCTTTCAGTTTCAGCCCTTCAGTTCCCCGTAATGGGAGGACTCTAGTCTGTGGTCCTTCCCCCACAGCGCCTTAATACATCCATCAGCACGTACTCCTGCAGTCTGGAATGTGCCAGTTGGCAGCATTCCCTCACCAACATCTCCGTGTGCTGGAAGTCCAACAGGTTTCGGGCAGATCAAAATGCATCTTTCACCGAGTTGATGGTCTTCCAGCAGATCTGGAAGTCTGACTCTGTGTGTGTCCCCAGGAACAGCTCGTAGATCAGAGAGCCCTTTGTTACGCTGCTGCTGGGAATGAATCTGCGTTCAGTAAAGTGGACGGTGACTGTCTCCTTTCCCTTGCAGTTGGTCTCAAGGACAATTGTGTTGTGAGTGATGTCTCGGTTGTACAGGAAGGATCTGACTGAGAGGACTCCTCTCACTGCCAGCCAGGCCACATCCTGGTGCTTGTTTGTGAACCCTGGCAATGAGGCATTCCGCCAGATGACCTGGTTCGTCTGCTCAGGGAACAACCCCATTGTGCCCATCAAGTCCTCGTCTCTCAGTTTCTGCAGGACGTTCTGTGCTGACCACTGCCCGATGGCCTTGTATTCAAAGGTGTTGGTCTGGCAAAGTCCAGCTGGCTGGGGCATTAGTAGATTGGGCAATCAGAATCTTCTCTGTAGGGTAAAAGTGTCACATACTAGGCCGGGGTGGCCAAACTGCGACTTACGAGTGTGACGTATCATGTGAGGCTCATGGAAATACCGGCTATCCCATTGTATAGGACGATCCTGGAAACTAACATTTTTCACATTAAAAATCAGGATCCTATACAAAAGTCTAAAATTCTTTCCTCGACAACAAAGTCTCAACATCGCCACCATCTTCCTACTGACTCTGAGGCAATCTTGCGCATGCCCCTTTAGTTATCTGCGGGGTCCATCTGCCCAGTCCGACTGCTGTTGGCTCTGTGCCAGGCTTTAAGCGGCCTATTACAGGAGCCGACAGTGGTTTATTTTAAAATAACCAAATAAAATTTGAACCTTTAAATGATCATTTTTAACAGCATCCACTGGTCAGTGGTAAGTGCCAGATTTTTGGTGAGGGGTGGGTGTTGTCTTATACAAAGGGTATCACCCAAAACCAAAATTTTAGTGGAAATTCAAGGTTGCCCCATATAACCTCACATAGGGTATGCTGGCTGTGATGGGAATGGTATGAACCTCTGCTCTCAAAGGTAGTTTTAGTGGGTGTGGCATGCGATCACATGATTGTTCCATCTCTAACATCTGAAGTTTATCGTATATGGCTTTTATGTTGAGCAAGTTTGGTTATCCCTGCCCTAGAGACACGGTTAACATTGTGGTTAACCTAACGCTGTTCCAGCGCCAGTGACCCAGGATCGAATTCAGGAACTGTCTCTGAGGAGTTTGTACGTTCTCCCTGTCTCTGTGTGGATTTCCCCAGGGGCTCCAGTTTCCTCCCACCCTTCAAAACATACCTGGGGTTGTAGGTCACTTGAGTGTAAATGGAAGGCATGGATTTGTGGGCCGGAAGGGCCTGTTACTGGGCTGGATGTCGAAACTAAACCAGAGGATGTTTTTACGTTGGGGGCATGAGTTTAAGGGAGATGTGTGGGGTAAATCTTTTACACAGGAAGAGGTAGACATTTGGAACAGTCAGAGTAGTGGAATGAGGAAGCAGATGCCAGGAGCATTTAAGAGGCTTCAAGACAAACATGAATGCAAAAGCATTGGAGGAATATCGATCGGGTGGAAGCAGTGGAGTTTGATTTGGACTTTGTGTTCGACCCAGGCACGTGAGCCAAAAGGGCCTGTTCTGGTGGTGTACCTTTCTATGAATACAAAATACATCTCAGATCCAGGCCCTTCATTTCATCTACGTTAATGCCGGGAAACACCCGTTAAACTTGGGTTGTTTTTCTCAGTCGCCAGTGTGAACAGAACGGGTGGATTTCAAATCTGCACTCTCAGAGATTTCTCAAATTGCTTCTGTACAACTAAACGACAGGTCTGAAGCCCTCGATTCTTATGTTCTGATTTTATTTTGTAGCAATTTTCTTTTTAACCAACAGAAACTATTTTACAAAGAGCACCGATACAGCTACAGAGTTTTGCTTTGAATGGAGTTTGAAGTTTTGGGGAGTTATATCAATTTGACATCTGGGTTTGACGTGTCATTCTGAAGCCTATGAGTAAACACCGATTGCAGAATGATGTGAAGAATCCTGGAAACCCACCTATTCTTGTCTGTCTTTGACTTTCACCATTTGATACTAAACTCTGATTCTTAGTATGGGAATTATAGATTCTTATTTGAGCGACTAAGAGTCAAAACAATGGCATACCAGTAGAATAGTCCCCGTAACGATGCGGTTGTTAAACCGCACGTACTAATGCATGTGGGTGGGGAGATCTAGCTCTGATTCCCAATCTGTGTCAACATCAGCCTCCTTTAAAGTAGTAATTCACCAGGGTGTGTGGCAGCAGTGTTACCAAATAGGTGAAGAAAGCAAACGCGATGCTGGTGTTCATTTCAAGAGGAGTAGAATATAAGAGCAGGGATGTGATGCTGAAGATTTATAAAGCACTGGTGAGACCTCACTCGGAGTATTGTGAGCGGTTTTAGGCTCCTCATTTAAGGAAAGATGGCTGACCTTGGGGAGGGTTCAGAGGAGGTTCACTGGGATGATTCCGGGAATGGAAGGGTTATCATATGAGGAGCATTTGACAGCTCTTGGCCTGTATTGGTTGGAATTTAAGAGAATGAGGGGGAATCTCATTGAAATATTTTGAATGTTTAAAGGTGTGGACAGAGTAGATGTAGAAAGGTTGTTTTGTAGCGGGCTGGGTCAACCCCCCGCACACGACGGGCCGGATCGCCGTAGCGAACAGCCAGGGCAGCAGGGCACAAGGCACACAACAGGACCTAGGTGATTGCAACCCCTCAGAACAGATGCAGGAGCTGGTGGCCCTTGCAGACAGACACACAAAGTGCATTCTGTTTGAGGCCCTGTTCCTTTCCAAGTTGCCGGTCCACATTGCCACTACCATCTCCAACATAGACTTTGCTGAACCGCACCTCGTGGCAAAAGGAGCAGACTGGCCGCACTCCGCAACCCGACCCCATCCATGTGCAGCCCATTTGCGCAGTGGGAGCAACAGCACAAACCTCGTGCGCCCCCATGGCGGTCATCGCAACAGCCCGGCCACAACATGACGACCGCAGCGACAATTCCTAGTGGTATGTACCGCCTTGCACCTTTCAGACAGCAAACCCAGTCTGATGCAAGGAAACGAGCAAGCCGACCACCATTAGTGGCCTTGGAGGTTGGCACTAAAAAAGGCCTGTATTATCTTTGAGACCATCTAAAAGCAGCAATAAATTCACCCTAGTTCTGTCTACGTTCTTTAGCAGAACAATGCCTGAGGCCTACCCCTACAGGCTGCCAACATTTCAAACATCAGCACCTATGGGACACGTGTGATGATTCACACGGGGAAGGCCTTTTTCAGGTGGGACTGTACTGTCACCTCAGTAGCCCAGGCCCTCCTAAGAGAGGATTTCCTCTGGGTGAACAAACTCCTGGTCGACATCAACTGATGCCGGGTGGTTAATGGCACCACCTTCCAGGTTTCCCCATCACACGGCACTAACGCACTTTCCGGCTTTGGCAGTCCACACTCTTGAACAAAGCAAGTACACCACACTGCTTGCTAACTTCCCCGCTCTACTTTCCCCCAAATTCCATGATGCGGAACCAGCACATGGCGTGCAACACCTCACTGATATGACTGGACCACCCATGTACATGCGAGTGCAGCGACTGCCCCAAGATAAGTTCCTCCAAGCTAAGGCTGAGTTTGCCACGATGGAGGAATTGGGGATCGTCCACCATTCCAACAGCCCATAGGCTTCACTGCTACACGTGGTCCAAAAGAACTCTGGCGGCTGGCACCCCTGCGGAGACCACGCAATGATACAATGGTACCGGACAGATACCCAATCCCGCACATACAGGACTTTGCTGCACAACTCCAAGGTGCCCAGATTTTTTCCAAAGTCGATCTGGTGAAGGGCTACCACCAGATCCCAGTGCACCAGGACGATGTCCAGAAGATGGCCATAATCACCCTGTTTGGCCTCTATGAGTTCCTGAAAATGCCATTCGGGCTGAAAAACATGACCCATGGACGTCGTGGCAAGAGACCTGGAGGGGATTTTCATGTACCTGGACAACATCCTCATTGCCAGCCCAGCCCAGGGCCCACAAAAAACTTTTAAAACGCCTGTTTGCCCGGCTGCAGATTTTCAGGCTAACCATCAACCTGTCCAAGTGCCAGTTCAGTTTGTTCACCATTGATTTCCTTGGGCACCGCATCTCTAGCGCAGGAGAACACCTTTGCCTGACGAGGACGAGGCTATTCAGAACTTTCCCAGGCCCAAAACCCTCAAAAGCCTGCAGGAATTCCTTGGGATGGAGAATTTCTATCATCACTTCCTCCCAGGAGCAGTAGGCATCGTGCGGCCTCTCTTCAACTTCGTTAAGGCAGGTAACAAGGAGCCCAGCTGGTCTGCGGAGACACTCCAGGCATTCGAGGAGACCACAACAGCACTCTTCAAAGCCACATTCCTGGCACATCCGGATCCAGACTTAGCCCTATTTTTAATGACAAATGCCTCAGACTGGGCAGTGAGTGCAGAGCTGCAACAATGGGTGGATCACTAGTGACAGCCACTCGCTTTCTTCAGCAAATACCTCCAACCACCTGAGCTGAAGTACAGAGCCTTTGATCACGAATTGCTGGCCATAAGCCATTTCCAGTACACGCTTGAAGGCCGAGTGTTCATGGCCTACACAGACCACAAGCCACTGGTGCAAGCACTGGGCAAAGTCTTGGACCCTTGGTCGGCGAGGCAACAATGGCACCTTTCATTAATCTCCGAATATACAACGGACATCCATCATGTAGCAGGGAAGTCCAACATGATAACTGACGCACTGACTCCGAGGTGATGGGTGGCATCAACACAGCTCAGCTCACCAGGGACCAGGCTAGGATGCCAATACGCAGGCGTACCACCCCGCCATCACCAGCCTACAAATTGAGGAGTTCACGTGAGACCCAGGACTCCTGTACGATATGTCTACAAGCCAATCCTGCCTGCGACCTGGAGATGGCGGGTATTCAATCAAGTGCATGGACTCTCTCATTCTTCCATCTGGTAAACAGTCTGTCTCATTTTGGACAGGCTCATATGGCATGGGCTTCGGCGCGAAGTTTCACTTTGGGCAAAAACCTGTGTACTTTGCCAGAGTCCATTGGCACACTAAAGGCCCAGTGCAATGTTTTCAGCCCGCAGCGGACAGGTTCAACCATGTGCAAATGGATATTGTGGGGTCCCTTCCCATCAGCCAGGGGATGAGGTACCTCTTCACCGTGGTCGACCGCTTTTCACACTGGCCAGAGGCAATGCCCATGCCGGCCTGTGACATGGAGACCTGTGCGAGGGCCTTTACCTCACAGTCCATTTTGGTGTCCCTTCCCATATAAATTCGGAATGGGGAGCCCAGTTTATCTTTTCCTTCTGGGCGATCATGGCCAAATTCTGTGGCAGCCAGCTACCCACACAACCGCCTACCACCCCCAAACCAATGAGCTGGTAGAGCTCTTTCACCGACATCTAAAAGCAGCAATAAAATCACAGCTGCATGTGCCCAACTGAATGGGCATCTGCACAGCACCTAAAGAGGCCCTTCCCACCTCATTGGCGGAAATGGTCTTTAGCACACTGCCCTTCATCCCAGGCGACGTCCATTTCGGAACCACCACCAATTCCCTGGACCTTCTACAGTGACTGAGGAACCATACCACCTGCCCACGTCCACATCTTTCCACCACCCATGGAACGCCAACCAGCCAAGTCCCACAAGAACTCAGCCACAGACTTTGTCTTTGTGAGACAAGGCAAACCAGGTACCCCCCTGCAGTGCCCTTACGAAGGGCCTTTCAAGGTACTGAGAAGGGAGGGGGGGGGGTTCTAGACATTGGAGGCAGGCACGACCGCCTCAAGAAAGCCTTTAGCAGGGCTTCAGTTTCCCATGGTGGGAGAGTCTCGGTCAAGAGGACACAACTTCAGGATTGAAGGGTGTCCACTTAGAACAGAGAAGGGGAGGAATTTCTTCAACCAGAGGGTGGTAAATCTGTGGAATTTGTTGCCACAGGCAGTTGTGGAGGCCGGGTCATTGGGTGTATTTAAGGTGGAGATTGATTAGTTCTTGATTTGCTAGGACATCAAAGGTTATGGGGAGAAGGGCGGGCAGTGGGAAAATGGATCAGCTCATGATTAAATGGTAGGGGAGGCTCGATGGGCTGAATAGCCTATTTCTGCTCGCATGTCTTGAGGTCTAACTGGTCACAATGTGGAGGCAGTAAGAAAGGTTATCAAAAACTAGGGGAAAGAGAGGGTTAAGCAGTATCTGATAGAAGGAGAGAATAACATTGTACAGGAGCCCGATTGAGAGCGTCCTGGCTTCATCATTGTGAGGGATACAGAAGATCATCAAAACAGCTGGAGAGATCACCAGGGTCTCGCTTTCCTCTCTTAACGACATTCACCGGGAGCATTGCTTAAATGGGGCTCCAGGAATTATCAAGGACCCTTTCCATCTTTGTATCCACAGGATCCTTGCCCCACTACCAACTAGAAATCAGGACTGCCAGACCGGGGAAATAGCTTCTTCCCACAGGATGTGAGACTGATGAAAGGTATCCTGAAACCCTAGGTCTTGTATCAATGAAACAAGTAAATGATTCTGAAATACAGTGAAACCTCTTTAGAATGTGATTCATTAATCTGCAGAATCGCTTATACTCCGGGTGTCTGTGGACCCCAAACTGCTAAGGGGGTGGCCTGCACCTGACAACCCCCCCTCCCCGCTGCCGCTGCCCCCACCACAGGATGTCGGGGCAGGAGCGGCCACAGCTGGATGTTGGGCAGGGGCGGCTGGCACGGGACATCAGGGCAGGAATGGCCGCCCCTGCATCTGTTCCACGACTCGGGTGTAACGCAGTATGAAATCTTGGACCCCAACTACTGTGTTCTAACGAGGTTTTACTGTATTTATACCTATTTATTTTGTACATATCTGTGATTATTATGTGTTGTGTGAGAAATGTGTATGCATCACTGTCTGGAGAAATGCTGGCTGTATATATAGTCAGATGATGAACTTCAAATTGAACTTGAACTTGATGGTGAGGTTTGGACAAGGAGCTCAAGGCATGGTCACCAAGAGAGGCGTGATTAAAAGTGGGCAAAGGGTTTGAATTGGAATCAACGAATCCCTCTTCCACCAGCACGGATCAGGAAAGGGATACAAGGCTTCACACTCTTTGATTATAGGTGATGGAATGATTCTATCCACGAGGAGTGATTTAAACTTAAGACACCCAAGCAGTCAGAATGGGAAGAGTGCAGATCTCGGGGGCTGTGGCTTCAGAGAGAGAGAGGAGACCGTAAAAGGATTTTTAAGTAAACACAAGGCTAGAGAAACTCGGCAGGTCAAACAGTGTCCTTTATAGAGCAAAGGTAAAGATACAGAACTGACGTTTTTGGCTGGAGCCCTTCCACAGATGGGGAGCAGTGAGAAAGGATCTCATAGAACTCCCTTGGGAGACCAAAGGAGAACTTTGTCAGGGTTTGTAAACATTATTGGAGAAATGCTAACTGTACACTGGGAGAAGATTGCAGATGTGCCAAATATACGTAGTCTTCCAAACGTCTGCGATTGACCCTCAGAATAAAATGATGCCTTGTACCATATAACTGTGCATTTTTCTCTTTAACTGTACACCCTGCAATTTAGTTTAATTGTAACTGGTTTTCTTCTTGCCCTTCAAGCTGTATGATGTGGAGATTGATTATTCTCTCACCGTAGCAGCTGACAGATCAACAGACTCTTTCCAGATCACCAGGGTTTCCTTTTCCTCTATTGACATTCACAGGGAGCGTTGCTTAAATGCAGCTCCAGGAATTATCGAGGACCCTTTCCATCTTGTATGCACAGGATCTTTCATCCACTACCATCAGGAAGGACCACTTGCGCCCACACCTCCTCCCTCACCACTGTCCAGGGCTCCAAACAGGCCTTCCACGTGAAGGATCACTTCACTTGTACATCCAGAGGACACATTTACTGCATCCAGTGCACCCTTTGTGGCCTTCTCTACATCGGAGAGACCGGTCGCAGACTGGGAGTTCACTAAGCTCAGTACGTCTGCTCTGTTCACAACCACAGTGTACTCCCAGTGGCCAACCATTTCAATTCTGGGTCACATTCCTGCGCTCACATGTCTGTCCATGGCCTTATGTACTGTCCCACCCTGACCACCAGCAGATAGGAGGAACAACACATTTTCCGTCTGGGCATCCTCCAGCCACGTGGCATGAACATTGACTTTACTGCTTTCCACTATACCTGCTCGCCTTTTCTTCCCCCCACACCTCCCCCCCAGTTTCCTGTCCTTCCAGTTCCTTCACCCACACAGCCCTACCATCCCCCACTTCCCCTCATTTGCTGCTGACCCCTCCCTCCTTTCTCCACCTATCATCTCCTGCCTTTCCACCCCCTTCCCCCACCCCCCAATCCTTTGCTCGGATGCTTGCTGGCAGTAGGCCATTTCATGTCGGGCCTCCGCCTCGAGGCTGGCTACAGAGCGGATAGAAAAATGGGAACTTACCTTTCATAGCGCAGCCCTAAAAGGTTGCTCCAGCGTTCCATTCATATCCAGAGGTGCCTCGCAGCGCCCTCCAGATCCGACGGAGGTGGGGCGACTGGTGTCATAGTGCCACCTGTCATAAATACATGGCAAAGCAATGGCTGTCTTCCCTACCCAAAATCCCTGCAGAACAGTTCCAACTGCATGGGGGATTCTGGGTAGTGATGACATCCATTTCTCTGCCGCATTTTGAGCCGGAGAGAGCAGCCCCGAAGGCCGAAGTGGCCCGGTGTGGTTGCCTCAGCCCGCACTGGCTGCCCCCTGATAGCTCCTGCTGCCCCACCAGTCCCCGCTGTCCCGACGGTCCCCACTGCCCTGATGGTCCCCATTGTCCCTACTGCCCCGCTGGTTCCCGCTGGCGGCTCCCGCTGCCCCAAGGGCTCCCCGTTGCTCCTGCCGGACAGAGGGGGGTGAGAGGGGAGATGGCTTGTGGGCTGACAGCATCATCAACCTGTCCCTAAACTGCCGGGGCTCTACGTCCAGATTGATCGGCGGAGGGCTGCGCTGCGGAGATTATCCCTCTCGGAGAGGGGTTGGAATATGTGGCTCGAAGACCACCTCTGCCCATTCAGAAAGGTCGATGATTATGCGTTTTGGCAGAGTTTCTCCACCTTTACATCTCAACTTTTGGGCTCTGAGAAATGGCCTATTTTCTCATACTGTGATGAAGGATTCAAGCCCAAAACATCGGTTATGTATCACTACCTTTGTTACATAAAGGACACTGTTTGACCTGCTGATCTTTTCCAGCATCTTGCGTTTTTACTTCAACCGCAGTGTCTGCAGAATTTTGTGATTTAATCTTTTCCCAACGTGTTCTGCTTTTGTTCTGATGACACTGGACAACGAGGATTTTGCTTCCTGAACTCTCTTGGGTGTATTTTATGGATTTTGGGCTGCTGATCCTTTTTAGATTTAACCTATTTTTGTAATTTCCTGTCGTATTTTAAGTCGACTTCCAGCAGACAAAACCATGATGTGCAACATGTCATTAAAAATCCATTTTCTGCATTCGCACTTGGACTCCTTCCCGGCTGATCTTGGTGCAGTCGGTGATGAACCCGGTGAAAGGTTTCACCAGGACATTGTGACCCTGGAAAAGCGGCATCAGGGCAGCTGGAACCCATCAGTGCCGGACGAATATTGTTGGTCACTGACACGAGAGGCATCAGATGCTGAGTACAAATGAAAATCAGCGGCAAAACATTTTCAGGTCAGTTGAACTAACGCAATGTGTCGGCGTCATTATGCGATTAAACACATTAAATTCAATGAAAGTTAATTTAATGTTTCTCCAAATTCCTACGTGACACAGCAGATCTGAAATGATCTTTGTGTTCAGCTTGAAGTTGTGTATCATCACCCCCAATTTTTGTTTCACGAAGCAAATCTTTTGATAAAAGTTGTTGTCCAATGTTTCTGATGCTCTTGCCCAGAGCGTGGGTCAACTCTGGATTGAATAGCCTCCTCCATTCTATGATTCTGTGGATTGCATGAGTTGGATGTGATGAAGGTTGTTCCTTGACTCACTGTGACTTTAAATTTCAACATTAAACAGTTCCACAATGTGTGCCTCCCTGCCTTGCACTGTGTGTGTGTGTGTGTGTGTGTGAGAGATAGTGTGTGTGTGTGTGTCTGTGTCTGTTTGTGTGTGCATGTGTGTGTGTGTGTGTGTATGTGTGTGAGAGAGAGAGTCTGCATTTTTAACCAATTTCTTTTTACTTTTAAATCAAATGATAAGGGACTTTTCAAGAAGACCAGAAGCACATTTTTTTCATTCAAAGCATTTCCTCTAAGACAGCCGTGAGTGATGCCTTTCAGTAATCGGATCACGTGCTGTTGGTGGTGAGTAACTGTGTCGGGCACATCACCTCTCTGGACAATCCCACGGAACCTGCTGCTTTGTTGGAATTTGAGTCATCCACTGAACAGCTGGAACTGTTCTCTCTCTCTCTCTCTCTCTCACACACACACATACACACACATACACAAACACACACACACACACACACACACACACACACACACACACACACACACACACACACACACACACCACAGACACTTGTTGAAATTGACCAATACAAGGAGCACCACTACATTGCTACCTTGTCCCTGTGCAGAGAAACACCTTTCCCCATCCAATAACCTTGTGCAGACATTCAGTGAGTGGATTCAGGGCTGACCTTACAGGCAAAGTCCAGTCCGTTTTCAAAATGCACACATGTTCAGACACATCTGTGTATAGGCATACGATCACTCGTCAATGTGGATAAATAACACATGCACACATGCTCAAACATACACAAGCACACGTATATAAACTCACACAAACATATGCACATACATATGTAGACACACATATACACACACACCCACACTTACATGCACACACACTCTCTCACACACACACACAGGAAAAAAAAACACAGGCACAAATGGTTGTAGTTGGTGTATCTTACACACCTGTGTGGTTGCAACACTTCCCCCTGGGTTGTAGGTTAATTAGGCAGAATGACCTTGTGGGCCGAAATGGCCTGTTATGTTTAAATTTTAAATTTGAGGCACATGGAAAAGGGAAGAGAGACAGACAGACAGACAGAGCTGGGGGAAAGGTGACAGGGGGATGAAGATGGGGGGGAGGGGTTTTAACAGAAACCGGAGAAGTTGATGTTAATGCCACACCCGGTTGGAGGGTGCCCAGATGGAAGATAAGGTGTTGTTCCTTTAATTTGCAGGTGGTCTCAGTCTGGCCGTGCTTGTGACCATGGACAGACAAGGGAATGGGACAGGGAATTGAAATGGATGGCCACTGGTATTGTGGCGGACAGAGCCGACGGGCTCGATGAAGCAATCTCCCAGTCTGCTCCCAGTCTTCCCTACGTAGAGTATAGAGAACCTTCCCCATCTGGGGTTTGCTGTGTAACTTCTTCCTGGGACTTTAAGAAAATTTAGGTTTCTCTTCAAGAATTATGTTATTTCCTTTTGCTCGCTGCAGGCTGACCTGGAGATTCAGGGCAATGATATTCACGAAAGGATTCAAGGTTTAAATAATTGTCAAGCAATAAAAGCATACCTTGCTTTTTTCCTGCTGTAAGGCAGACAGATTCACCATTGGCAGAAATTGCCTGAGATGCCGCTTTACAGTCGAAGAAAGAGAGTACCCTTTAACAGAAAGGCTTCTCCCCTGAAACCATGCTGAAACTTTCAACACACACACACACATGCGGGAGAAACTCTCTATTCACACAGATCCCACGGGAAGTAAAGGATAGCCGACGTTTCAGGCTTGAGCCCTTTGACAGAGCTTAGGTCCGAAATGTTGGTTACCTTTGACTTTCTATGACCTGTTGAGAATCTCCAGCACAATTGTGTATTGCACTCGACCTCTGCGTCTGCGCACTTTCTTGTTTAACGGAACAAGTTTTGTTTTCTTACTAGAGAAGTTTTCAGAAAAATAAAGCATTTACCTCTGGCAGGAAGATTAATCATCAGAGTTGATAACATGACATCACATACAACCCCGAGATTCTTTTTCTGTGGGCATGGCAGAATTACTACTTATTGGTGGTGCAAAAAAAAATATACTCAAGAAGATACATATACAGGTAAGCAAATAAAGAAATGAAAACAACCTAATTGTGTCATAAAGAGAGAAAGAAAATCAATAAAAAGCAAAGCTAAGAGTCCTTAAACGAGTTCCCTGATTGAGTTTGTTGTTGAGGAGTCTGTTGGTGGAGGGAGGAGCAGTTATTCCTGAACCTGTTGGGGCAAGTCTTGTGGCACCGAGACCTCTTTCCTGATGGCAGTAGTGAGAGCTGAGTGCGTGTGATGTGGATCCTCAATGGTCGCTGCTGTTCCCCATAGATCAGTGGGTTTTGCCTGACGTCCTGGGCCGTGTCCACTACCTTTTGCAGGGATTTGCGCTTGGGGGTATTGGTGTCCCCCATACTAGACCAGACCAAAAAGAGATGCCACTCTGATGGTGGGTTCAAATCCCTCTTTTGGAAGCTCATCATCCATGTGTCAGCTATTCATATTCTGCCCAAATGTTCCACGGTTTGAGTTTGGATTTAATTTTGAACCGGGATTCTTTCCAATGCAAAACAACCCATGATTATTCTCTCAATCTTCAGAAACCCTAGAGATGAGCTCTGTTTCTCTCTTCACAGATGGTGCCTGGCCGGTGGAGTGTTCCCAACGAACTTTGTTTTTATTTCAGAATTCAAGCAGCTGCCGTAATTTCTTTCTGGAATATTGTCTGCCAACCTGATGTTTACTTATGCTCAGATTTCACCACCTCGCCACTGAGAGTTGGAACCAGGTCCGGGTGAGCTTACCGAGAGTTGGAACCGGGTCCTGGGGAGTTAACCGAGACTTGGAACCAGGTCCCAGTGAGTTTACCGAGAGTTGGAACCGGGTCCCGATGAGTTTACTGAGAGTTGGAACTGGGTCCCGGTGAGTTCACATGGTCAGGAAACCAGGGACCTGATGAATTTACTGGTGGCTGGAACTGTGCCCTGATGAGTTCACCGAGAGTTGGAACCAGGCCCTAGAGAGTTAACCGAGAGTTGGATCCAGGCCTTGGTGAGTTTACCGAGAGTTGGAACTGGGTTCTGGTGAGTTTACAAGAGTTGGAACCAGGTCCTGATGAGTTTACCAAGAGTTGGAACCAGGTCCAGGTGAATTTACCAAGAGTTGGAACCGGGTCCTGGTGAGTTTACCGAGAGTTGGAACCAGGTCCTGGTGAGTTTACAGAGAGTTGGAACCGGGTCCCGGTGAGTTTACAGAGAGTTGGAACTGGGTCCCGGTGAGTTTACTGAGAGTTGGAACTAGGTCCAGGTGAACATACCGAGAGTTGTAACTGGGTCCTGGTGAGTTCACATGGACAGGAAACCGAAGCCCTGATGAATTTACTGGTGGTGGGAACTGTGCCCTGATGAGTTCACCAAGAGTTGGAACTGGGTCCTGATGAGTTTACTGGGAATAGAAACGATGGCCCAGGGAGTTTACTGAGAGTGGGAACCAGGGGCCGATGAGTTTACCTTGGGTGTAAACCCGAGCCCCAGTGAGTTTACCAAGAGTGGGAAACTGGGCGCAGTGTGTTTACTGCGAGTTGTAACTGGGCCCCAGTGAGTTTACATGGACTGGAAGTTAGGTCCTGGGGAGTTTACTGAGAGTTGGAAACAGGCTCTGGTGAAATTACATGGCTTGGGAATTGTGCCCTGATGAGTTTATGGGGAATGGGAACTGAGCCTTATGGAGTTTACCAGGAATAGAAACTGGGGCTTCTGAGTTTTCTGGAAGTTGGAATCAGGCCCCAGTGAGTTTACCGGCTGATGGAACCGGTCGTGTTGATTTACCATGAGTGGGAACCAGGCCTGTTGAGTTTTCTACGAGTGGGAACAATGGCCTGTTGAATTTACTGGAAGTGGGAACCAGGGCCTGTTGAGTTTTCTAGGAGTGGGAACAATGGCCTGTTGAGTTTACTGGGAGTGGGAACCAGGGCCTGTTGAATTTACTGGGTATGGGAATGATAGCCCATTGATTTTATCGCAAGTCAGAACCCAGGCCTGTTGCGTTTACTGGGAGTGGGATTCGGGACCCGCTGAGTTTACTGGGAATGAGTAATCATTGCCTAGAGAACCAAATGCCAAGCTTTTCCAAATTGTCATGGGCAGATGCTTGGAGTTTTATCAGATACGTGAAACAGAAATTTCCTGAAGTTGCAGGTGGACTTACCCAGAACATTTTACCCAGAATGAGAAAATAATTTAATTTCATGATTATATCACAAAATGTTTTGTTTTCCGATCGTATTACACAGTGCAAACATTGCTATAAATTTAATTTGGATTCAAATATCATTAAGTAGTTCAAGAAATACATTGGGGTAGTATCTGTGATCATTGTCCATTCAGCAATCTGATGGCAGCAGGGATGAAGCTGTCCTTGTGCCGCTGGGTGCTCATCTTCTGTACCTTTCTCCCAATGGTAGCAGAGTGAAGAGGGCATGGCCTGGGTGGTGGGGTCCTTGAGGATAGAGGCTGCTTTCTTCAGACACTGCCTCGTGTCGATATCCTCGATGGAGTGAAGGCTGATGCCCCTGATGGCTCTGGCTGGATTAACAACTTCCTGTAGTCTTTTCGTGTCCCGTGCAGTGGCACCTCCTTACCAGATAGCGATGCAACCAGTCAGAATGGTCTCCACGGTACACTTCGTAAGAGTCTTCGGTGACTTACCGAACCCCCTGAAACACCTCCCAAAGTATAGCCGCTGGTGAGCCTTCTTTGTGATTGCATCGACTTGGTGTTGACCACCCAGGAATTTGAAGTTCTTGACCCTCTCCACTACTGAGCCCTCGATGAGGACTGGGCTGTGTTCCCCTGACTTCCTCCTGAAGCCCACAATCATCTCTTTGGTTTTGTAGAGTGCTAGCTCATAATGTATCCCACAGATGCTGGTCGACCTGTTGATCTCCTCCAGCAGTTTATTGCCCTTTCAGATTTCAGATTTATTGTCAAGAGTACATGCATGACATCACATACTTTCTCCTGCGGGTGAGGCAGAATTACCGCTTATTGGTAATGCAAAAAAAAACTGTACAAAATGTACACGTGTTAAAAAATAAAGAAATGCAAACAAATTGACTGTGCAATATGGAGAGAATAAACACTGGCCCGTGTTCCCCTGACTTCCTCCTGAAGTCCACAATCAGCTCCTTGATCGTACACCAATGATATTATACAGGAACTTAGAATTTAGAGCAAAGAAGCAAGTTTATACACTGATAGCTCAATCTCCCTTGCAACCAGAAACCACTCTGTCACCCATCACTAACTTAAATTCTGGATTCCAATCGCCCAACCGTTTCCTTGTTCCAACACAGCCAGGTGATGGCACCTATTTCAGATTGCACTCGAGGGGAAGCCTTGTCGTGGTTTTTAGGGGAATAGTTCCTGTGCGGATTGGAACTGTTTGCTCATTTGTTTATGTCACCAAACTGGGAATGAAGGGAAATTATCAGAAGAGAAGAAACTCACATGTGGGACTTTTTACTGCCTGGTTGAATTTCAGGAACTGTTTGAAGGGAAGGTTTGAAAGTATTTGTAGCAAAAATATAAACTACTGGAGGAACTCGGCGGGCCGGACATCCCCGGTTACGTCTGCAGAGGTAAAAAGGGTGGTGGTCGCTACTGATCAGGACCTTGTGTTCAGGACTGGGTGAGGCAGAGGCTAGAAGGTGGGGTAGGGGAAGTGGGGTGTTGGAGCCAGGTGGGGGAGAAAGGGGCAATGCTGAAGCAGGTGGTACTTGGAAACTTAATACAGGCCCTTTGGCCCACAGTGTGGTGTCAACAAATAGCTTGCTGAGAATTTCCCTGCTGCATAGCCCTCCATTTTTCTCCACTCTATCTAATGGTCTCTTAAAAGATCCTATTGTAGCTGCCACCACCATTGCCGGCAGGGCATTCCACACACCAATCCCTCTTGGTGTGAAGAACTTGCCTCTCATGTCCCCCTGGACTTACTCCCAAGTACCTTAAAACTATCCCCCTTGTGTTAGCCATTTCAGCTCTGAGGAGAAAGCCTCTGGCCGTCCATACAATCAATTCCTCTTGTCCACCTCTATCATGCCACCCCTCATCCTCCATTGGTCCCACATGTAAAATGTCCTCATAAACACAGTCTCCAAACTAGGCAAATCTCCTCTGGACACTCTCTATTCCATCCACATCGTTTCTGTAATGAGGTGGCCAGAACTGAGCACAATGTTGCAAATGGGGTCTAACCAAAGTCTTGGATAGCTTTAAGTTTTAAAGTTTTATTTAAATTTAAATTTTTTTACATTTTAACTTCAGACAGACAGGCCATTTTGGCCCATGAGTCCAATTTACACCCCATTAACCTAGATCCCCATTTTGAGTGGTGAGAGGAAACTGGAGCCCCTGGGGAAAACCCACGCAGACACGAGGAGAACGTACAAACTCCTTACAGGCAGCGTGGGATTCGAAGCTAGTCCCGATTGCTGGCGCTGTAAAGGTGTTGCGCTTACCGCCACACCGACCGTGTCGCACAAACCTTACCCCGCGGCTTGTGAACACAGACCAATGGTTAATGAAGACCAACACACCATATTCTTGCCACGGGGAACAATATTGGCCTTGAGAATCTGGACCAATCACACATGACCTCCACATTTAATTGAAAGAGGAGAGAGAATCAGAGACTTGGAGGTTGGAAACAGGTCTGTCAGCCCATCAAGTTGCTGCTATTTATCCCAATCTTACCCCATTTAATTTTTCCCTCATTCCCATCAACTCCCTCTAGTACCTCCCACTCACCTACTCACTAGGGAACATTGGCAGTGGCCCATTTCATGGGCTTTCATTGAATTTGTACCTCACACAGGGTGGCCAGAACCTAGAACAAGCTGCAAGTACAATTACAACGTTCAACAGGTGTTCAGGCAGCTATAGGGATAGGAAATATTGAGAAGGGTATGGACTAAATGGCGGCATTGCCAGAGCAACTGTAACAACCGGGTTGCTGCTGCTACAAACCCGCAGAGAGTGGGGAGAGGAGAGCAGCGCTCCTCTGGAGGGTCCAACCGCCTGGTCCAACTGCTGTTAGCTCCTTAAAGGCTTTAAATGGTGGTTTATTTCAAAATCTTGCAGCCAGATGGTGGCACCTATGTTCAGCTGTAGGCTTAAAGGAAACAGAGGACTAGAGCAGGGCACCAGAAAATGGGGGGGGGGGGGAGAAGAAAGGGGAGGGCGGGGGGAATCCACCCTGCGTGTTTGAGAAGGAGAAGCTGAGGTGACGACCCACGGGATGGTGAGCAGTGAGGGGTTCTGCGGCTGAAGGACACACAGGCGGGCGGGGCTGTTGGTGACTCGAGGCGAAGGTCCCACATAGGCGGCAGGCTGCTGGCGGCTGCGGTCAAGCGACTCGTGCCAGGCAGCGGGCTGCTGGAGACCGACTGGAGGTATTGGAACCGGGATGCGAGGGGGTGCCAAGGGCATTGAAGGGTGCCTGACCATGTCGGAGGTTCTGATCTGGAGTTGCCGACGGTTTGGACTGGACTCTGTGCGGCTGCAGAGGCTGCGGGAGCGCTGGAGGCGAATCCACGGACAAGGTAACTTTGGGGGGGGGGGGTGGGGGGAGGGACTCTCTTTCTCTGACTATAAGGAGCGCAGGGAAATTTCTGTCTTATGGCGGACTAAAGTCGATTTTGTGTAATATTACACCTGGTTTATTACATGACCATAAAATGATCTTGAATCTTGAAATGCAGGCAAATAGGACTGCCCAGAATGCCAACTGGGTTGGCATGGGGGGGGGTGGGTTTGGGCTGAAGGGCCTGACTTTATTACAACAGTGACTGTACTGTCAAGGGTTCTGAAGTGCCTTGAAAGTGTCCTGGGTTTCTGGGATTGCTTTAGAAGTACATCTTAATATCTCATTGATTATTGGGGAGTTTTTATTTTCAGATTTTCAACAGCTCGACCTGGAATTTTTCAAAGTTAATTCAGACAGATTTTCACCAGAGATCTTTTCCCCTCCAATTCCATACCACTCATTCCCCCCACTCTGACTCGCTGGGGAGGTCATACTGGGGAGATGACTCAGGCAATGTCCACACCACGGACCCTTCTGGTCTTGTAGTTTACGAGGCCCTTTGGATCCATCTGGTTTCTCTGTTCTCATCTTTTCAACAACAGATCCCAGCACTGATAGCCTTTCCTTGGAGTCCACTTAACTCATGACCAATGCTGGACACTTGTCTGGAAGGCGCAACAGCGACTGCACTTTCTGAGAAGACTGAAGTAGTCAAGGCGACCGGCCCCATCCTGTCAACCTTCTACAGGAGCTCTATCGAGAGCATCCTGTTCGGGGTATGGTTGCTGCAGAACATCAGGTCAGAGGTCAAACCACAGGACCATAAGAGTGGCAGAGAGAATCGCTGGGGTCTCCCTTCCATAGATGAGATCTACTGAGATTGTTGTCTGAAGAGGGTGCGCAAAATCATCGAGGATCTCTTCCATCCTGCACACAGCATCTTTCACCTGCTCCCGTCGGGGAAGAGATACAGGAGGATCAGAACCACCACCACCAGGCTGAGGATCAGCTTCTTCCCGCGGGCAGTGAGAATGATGAACGACCAAAGGAACTGTTTGCACTCACCCTCCGAGACTCATATTCATGAAATAATATTTATTTGTTCGTATATGTGAATACTTGTCCTGCATCTGTATTGTTTGTCTATGTGTGTTATATCTGGTTGTGTGTCTGCGTGTTTTTGCTCCGAGGACTGGAGAACACTGTTTCACGGGTTGGACTTGTGCAACCAGATGACAATAAACTTGAACTCATCCTTTGTTGTTCATATTTCCTTCCACATCCCAGAAATGTGTCAGAGTGAAGATTAATTAGCTGCAGTAAATGGCCCCTTGTCTGTCATGAGGGGTAGAATTAGGGGTT
The DNA here is from genome assembly GCF_036971445.1 of Narcine bancroftii. Taxonomy (NCBI): domain Eukaryota; kingdom Metazoa; phylum Chordata; class Chondrichthyes; order Torpediniformes; family Narcinidae; genus Narcine; species Narcine bancroftii. The sequence goes on from NC_091481.1 coordinate 74,643,629, forward strand.
ATCATGAGTAAGCCAGATATCAGCTGGAACACTGGGCACTGTTCTGGGCACCAGGCCACCTGGAAGGATGTGCCAGTGCATGAGAGGGTGCAGGGAAGATCTACCAGGACGTTGACTGGGATGAAGCATTTCAGTTTTGATGTGAGTCGGTTTGTTTTCTCTGAAGAGGAGGGACATTAGATTGAGGCAGAGAAGAATGAGATTGAGTTAAGGTCGCATGGTTAGCATAGTACAGGGCCAACAACTGGGGTTCGAAACCAGCATTGCCTGAAAGGAGTTTGTGCATTATCCCTGAGTCTGTGGGTTTCCTCCAGGGGATCTGGTTTCCTCCCACCCTTCAAAGCGACTCGTTTCTGGGATGTGGGAGGTTAATTGGGTATAATTGGTTGATACGGGCTAGTGGGCCGGAAGATCCTCTTACCAAGCTGTATGTCTACGTTAAAAAAAGATAATGAGGGTCCACAGTAAACCTTCCCCCACTGAAAGGTGAGCAAATACAGGACCCAGAGTTAGAGTAAGGAGGAAAGGACTTTGTGAGATATGAGGGTGATCTTAACACCCCCCCCCCCCCAACTTCCCCCCCTCCCCAGGAGTGGCTAGGATCTGGAACACACTGCGCTGCCGGCCAGAATGGTGGAAACTGAAGTCTCTGGAGGAGCTCTTTAATCAGCCAGGCAGAGACGGCATAGTGGGGGGTGGAATGGCCGGCTTCCATGTGGTATCACCAACGAGTTTAGTGCAGGAATAAAGCCAGTGGGTAGTTTTTTCCACAAATAGACTTTATTCACAATAATTTATTTACATGCCCAGTAGCCGGTGTCCCATCCCTGCAGCCCCCTTGTGTTGGCTGCACCAAGCATAAGTGCCAGTTGGCAGCATTCCCTCACCCACATCTCTGTGTGATGGAAGACCAACAGGTATCGGGCAGACCTTTCACCAAGTTGATGGTCTTCCAGCAGTTCTGGATGTTGGACTGTGTGTGTCCCTGGGAACACCCCATAGATCAGAGAGTCCTCTATCGTGCGGCTGCTGGGAATGAACCCTGGCAAGGACCCTTGCATCCTTCTCCAAATAGTCACTCAATCCCCACACACCACGGTTACAATGAGATACACTGCATTACCACACACTCAGACCCCAGACTCCACGGTTACAATGAGATACACTGCATTACCACCCACTCAGACCCCAGACACCACGGTTACAGTGAGATACACTGCATTCCCATCCACTCAGACCCCAGACTCCACAGTTACAGTGAGAATCATTGCATTACCACCCACTCAGACCCCAGACACCACGGTTACAATGAGATACACTGCATTACCACCCACTCAGTCCACACACACCACGGTTACAGTGAGATAAACTGCATTACCACCCACTCAGTCCACACACACCATGGTTCAGTGAAATACACTGCATTACCACCCACTCAGTCCCCACACACCACGGTTACAGTGAGATACACTGCATTACCACCCACTCAGTCCCCACACACCACGGTTACAGTGAGATACACTGCAACGAGGTCACTACGGCGAGATTATAGCTCTCGGTTATAGCCCTAAGGCTGTAGCTCAAATCTGCAGGAGAAGAAAGACACACACACCAGTGACTTTATTTAGTGACAGCTCTGCCTTTTATAGTCAGCTCGGCGGTGTCACCACCGGGGTGTGTCTTGTGCGGGCCGGCTGCTAATTGGTTACCACGGATGACTGGGTCCCAATTGGGCCCTGTGTGATCCACCAGCCATGATTGGTCAGTTTCACCGCTCTGCTGGTGTCCTATAGAAATGGGTGTTTCAGCCCACATGATGCTTTGCTGGTCACTGCATTCAACTTCCATTTCCTGTGTCAGCCTGAAGTGCAGGCCGTGATCTGTTACACGACCCCCGCTCCCCCCAGAACCAGCGATTGGGGCACTGCTTTTAGGAGGCCGATCCCTGTGTCATGGGAACGGGTGAGAGATGGGCTGGTCAAGGACCAAGTACGCCGGCTTCAACCAGTTGAATGTGAAAGTCTCTTCCCTGTCACCAATGTCCAAAACACAGGTGGAGCCATTGTGTCTGAGAACACAATATGGTCCCTCTTAAGGCCACTGTAGAGATGGCCGGTGAGCCCCGCACTGAACAAACACGTATTTACACTCAGTAAAATTCTTTGGGACTTAAGTTCAGGGTTGGCCATGGGGTCTAGGTTTAACTAGGGGCCAGGGTGCCCAGACACTCATTTAGTCGGGACAATGTGGTCACCGGGGTCTCCCCTAAGCTGTCAGACGCTGTCAAGAATTTTCCCAGTATTATGAGGGAGACTAACTAGGCAGAGGATGCCTCGAGGTCCTCCTTGGGTGTCAAACCAAGGGAGTTTGTCGACCTAGTTAGGTCTGGTAAGCTGTTCCATTAAGGCTGCCTTAAGGAGTCTGTGGAACCTCTCCACTAACCCGTTGGCCTATGGGTGATACGTCGTGGTGTGTTGGGGTTCGGTCCCCAGGGCGTGGGCTAAGGTGATCCACAGACTGGAATGAATTGGGCCCTCCCCGTCTGATGTAAGGTGTTTGGGGACCCTGAAAAATGCTAACCAAGTGTTGAGTAAAGCCCGTGCGCTGCTTCTGTGGAAGCCTCTGATAGTGGAACTGCCCCTGGCCATCCGGTTATCCGGTCAACCATTGTGAGGAGGTAATGTGTGCCTCTGGATATGGGTAGGGGTCCCACAAGGTCAATGTGCACGTGGCTGAAGTGGCGACCTGCTGGCTTGAATGTCTGTGGTGGAGCTTTGATTTGAGTCTGGATTTTGGACGACTGGCACTTTGCAGGGGCCATGTCAGACATCCCTGTACGCCACCATTTTGACTGTAGTTCTGATGGCAGGGTGAGTCAAGTTGTGGACCGAGTCGAAAACCCACTTCTTCCATGCAGCCAGAATGACAGGGGGAGGTTTACCCATTCAGGGGTCGCAGAGCAGTGGCGATTGCCGGGGGTGATCTGGACGACCTCCAGTTGTAAGCCAGTGAGTGCTGGCTAATATGCCAAAATGTCAGGGTCAGCTTGCTGCGCATCAGCCAGGGCTGCATAGTCGATGCCAGGGGTGGGGTTGTGAATTGCCAATATAGCTGGACAGGATAGGGCATCGGCCACCACGTTGGATTTGCCGGCTATGTGTTGAATGTCTGTTGTAAATTCGGAAATGTAGGACAGATGCTGCTGTTGCCTGGCTGACCACGGTCAGACCCCTTGCTGAAGGTGAAGGTAAGGGGTTTGTGGTCTGTGCAAATTTTGAACATCCTGCCCTCCAGGAAGTAACAAAGGTACGAATTGCCAGGTATGAGGCTAACAGTTCTCTATCAAAGGCCCCGTACTTGAGCTCTGGTGGTCTGAGGTTGCCACTGTCCATTCACCAGTTGCTCAAGTACATCCCCTGACTGCTGTGCTGGAGCGTCTGTTGTGAGGGTGGCTGGGATGTCTGTCCGCGGGTGGACAAGGAGGGTGGTATTGGCTAAGGCGTTCTTGATGGCCTGGAAGACCTCGGTCACCTCTTGGGCCCATTGTATGTTTTTACGGGATCCTGCCATGAGGGGAAAGAGTGGGCCTCATGATGCGGGCCCACTGCAGGGATGAAGCGACAATAAAAGTTGACCATACCTGCAAACTCTTGTAGTCCCTTCACTGTCGATGGCTGGGGAACAAATGAATAGCATCCACCCTAGTGGGTAACGGTTTGGCTCCATGTCAGTCGATGCGATGACCCAGGGAGTCAATACTGTCTTGGCCAAACTGACAGTTGGCCGGGTTGATGGTTAGGTCAAAATCGCTCAGCCTGGAGAACAGTTGCCGTAAGTGGGTGACATGCTCAGCGTGGGTGTGGTTGGCGATTAGAATGTTGTTGAAGGCAAAATGCAGATCCCGGCCCTCTGCGTCCATCAGACTCTGGAAAGTCTGAGCCACGTTGTTTAACCTGAAGGAAAATTCAAACAATCCAAAAGGGGTTATGATGGCAGTTTTTGGGATGTCTTTGGGGTGGACCGGGACCTGGTGAGAGCCCCGATGAGGTCCACCTTTGAGAATATCCGTGCCCCTTGCTGGTTAGAGGTGGTCTGGATATGGGGCACGGGATATCTGTTGGTATGCTGGCCTTGTGGAGGCAGTGTTAGTTTCCACATGGCCTCTAACCCCCGCTGCCTTGGGGACCATGTGAAGAGGGGAGGCCCAAGGACTATCAGAGCACCGCACAATGCCAAGTTCCTACATCTTTTTGAAGTCTCTGGCTAGGTTGAATTTCTCGGGGGTCGGGGGGAGACACTGCACCCTGGCGTAGAGGAGAGGGCCCTCTGTAACGATTTGGTGCCTCACCCCATGTTTGGGTCCTGACGAATGGAAGTGAGTCGTGGTGATGGAGAGGAATTCTGCTTGGGCCCGAGCGAATTCATTGTCACCATTACTCATTGAGTGCAGGTGGGGGCTGGTGAGTACAGTGCCATTGAGCGAGAGTGACTGAAATGTCCGGATGTGCACTAGCAAGTGCCCCTTGATATCCACCAGGAGTGAGTTGAGCGCAGAAAATCTGCACCCAGTAATGGTAGTTGCACGGCCGCCACCGTAAACTTCCAAGTGAATTGTCTGTCCCTGAAGCAGAGGGGTATGGTGCGGTTGCCAAATGTTCGGATGTTGGATCTGTTTGCCACTCGGAGCTCCTGGCCCACTTTGCCACAGTGGGCCTTTAGACTGGTCAGGGGAATGACGCTATATTGTGCTCCAGGGTCCACCAAGAAATGTCGGTCCGACAGGGAGTCTTGAATGTGTAGCAGGCGATTCAGTTGGTGCACTGATAGTGATCATGGTTGGAAATCAACTAGAATGCCTTAAGGATTATAGCTCCCATTTGATTATACTTGGCTGCCCAGCAGGGGGCTGACACAGAGCAGGGGGGAGCAGTATGTTGAATCTGTAATGGAGACGCAGCCTCATGGCATGCCTCATGCTGCTGTTTACATCAACTTTAAAGTAAAGAACCTGTTCCTTCATGTATTGTCTAAGAACTCACACAAGATGAAACATGGTGTCAGGTGGGATGTAGGAAATTAAAAGGAAATACTTTAAAAGGTAAAAATCTAAATTCAGTAACTGATCAGAGAAGAGAGGCAAACAAAGTGAAAAATGGAAGGATTTCATCTACCAGCAAAACTTCAGCTGTCAGGTAATGTAGCTGAAAATTGGAACAGTTTAAACACCATTTTGGATTGTATTTAGTGGGAGTCGGAGCTGACGAGAGCAGTGATAAAGTGAAAGCGCAAATTTCTTACATGTCGCGGGTGCTGAAACCCTGAACGTGTATAAAAACTTCACATTTGTTGCTGAGGAGACAAAATGAAACTGGAAAAAAATAATGGAACAGTTTGAGGGAAACTGCATCCCTAAACATAACGTGACGTTTGAGAGGCACAGATTTTTCACGTGTACAGAAAATGGAAGAAAGTTTTGATCAGTATGTGACTGAATTGAGAAACAGAAGCAAAACGTGTGAATTTGATGGACTGGCCGACTCACTGATAAAAGACAGACAGACTATTCCAGATAATAGTCTAAGGGAAAGACTGCTAAGAGAGCAAAATCTAGACCTGGAAAAAGCCATAGCTCTCTGTAGGGCTACAGAAACTGTAAAAACACTGGCAAAAGAGCTGTTCAGTGAAACTAGCTGCAACATGGATGCAGTGAGCAAGGACAGACATTAACCATTTAACAAAAGCATGCCAAAGTGGAAAGAGAGACATGGCCAGCGAACAAAAATGAAAGGGACAATCGAAAGCCATGTTGTCGATGCGGTACACAACACCTACCAAGAAAGTGTCCAGCATATGGTAAAACATGCAATATGTGCAACAAAAGCAAACATTATGTCCGTTGCTGTAGGAACCAAGTGCAACAAAGCAAGGTTCATGCAGGAGATGAAAGGGAGATAGAGGAATTCTATGTCGATGTTGTGACTGAAAACAAGAAAGAAATCAGAGTCTGGATGTTGAGATTGAAAGTGAATGACATTTACATTTCAGTTAAATTGGATAATGGAGCACAAATTAATGTAATATCAGAGACTGAATTTAAGAAGATTAGACCCAGACCAAAGAAGTATGGAACAAAAGTGAAGGTGACAGGATATTCAGGTACTGATATACCAGTGCAAGGAGAATGCAAGGTGAAAGTGAAACACAAGGATGAAGAGCTCATGCTTGCATTCATCGTGGTACCAGAGGATGTACAGGCCATACTAGGTTTAACAGCCTGTGAGAAAATGAACCTGGTAAAAAGAGTCTTCGTTGTGGAAAGTGAAGGAGAGACAGTCTACGATGAACTCATGAAAGAGTCCAATGACCTATTTCAGGGTCTAGGCCGCCTGCAGGAGAACACACGATCAGAGTGGATAAACGTGCGCCACCGATAATACATCCATGCAGAAAGGTTCCATTTGCACTTCAAAAGCAACTAAAGGCAGAGTTGGACAGGATGAAAAGCCTGAACGTGATTCAGACCATAGATGAGCCAATGGAGTGGGTGAGTTCACTCGTTGTTGTGGACAAAAAGAATGGAAAGCTTAGAATTTGTCTGGATCCAAGAGCTCTAAACAGAGCAATAAAGAGAGATCACTTTAAACTTCCGACACGTGAAGGGATCATGTCACAGTTTGCAAATGCAAAGCTTTTCAGCAAGTTAAATGCATCATCAGGACTTTGGCAGTTGAAATTGGATGAAGCAAGTTCAAATCCATTTGGCAAATACAGATTCCAAAGGTGACCATTCGAAATCGCCTCAGCTCCTGAAGGGTATCACAAAACTACCCATATGGTCTATGAGCTCCTGGACAGAGTTGATACCTCAATGGATGACAACATATTATGGGGAACTATGAGCATGATGAGAGACTAAGGAAAGTGCTGGAACAAGGAAAACAAACCTGAAGCTGAATAGAGAGAAATGCCAGCTTGGGGGTTACAGAACTAACATTTATAGGAGATATTATTGGCAGTGAGGGAATCAGACCAGATCCCAGAAAGGTGTCCGCCATTGGGAACATGCCAAGGCCGCAATGCAAAAATGACGTACAGAGGTTTAATGGAATGGTCAACGATATGGGTAAATTAATATGTCACCTCTCAGAAAAGATGGCTCCATTGAGAAGATGAACAGAAAAGAAAGTTGAATGGGAGTGGAATCATGAACATGAAAAGTCATGGAGTGAACTAAAGAAACTGCTCACAGAGGAACCAGTTCTGAGGTTTTACGACCCAGCGAAACCCATCAAAATTTCATCAGATGCATTACACAGTGGGCTCGGTGCAGTTCTACTACAAAAATATGATGACTGGCAACCCATTGCGTATGCATCACCCTCAATGACAGATGCGGAGACGCGATACGCTCAAATTGAAGAGGAGCTGCTCAGCCTCAATCCGCCTGTGAAAGATTTCATCAATTTGTGTCAGGACAAGAAATCAGTGTAGAGACTGACTATAAGCCCTTGATTGCATTGTTCCAAAAGCCATTAAATGAATGTCCACTTAGATACAAAGAATGGTGATTAGGCTGCAATGCTATATACTGAATGTGGCATACACTTCGGGTAAGCTAATGTACACAGCAGACACATTGTCTAGAGCTGTTGACACAAGAGAGCCTGCAAAAACCAAAATGCATGAAGACATGAACACCTTCGTGCACCTGATCACACATGCACTGCCCATATCAGATGCAAAAATGGAGCTCTTAAAGTCAGAGACAAACAAAGATGAAACGCTGAGACAACTGAGAAAAAGCATCTTGGATGGATGGCCCAGCATGTGGTGCACTGAGGTAACAGTGAGCAAACACAAAACTCGAAAGATTGTACAACAGGCTTCATGCAGGTAAAAGTCTAAACACAAGTTCATGCCTTGGTGGCTCCCGTGTGACTAGCTCAGGAGGGGCCGGCTCAGGTTTATATTCGGGTCGGCTGATTGACAGCCAGCCAGGTGGAGTCAGCTCCCTAAGGGATCTTCTTGCAGGTATAGAGAGCGCCCCCTGCAGTCGGCTGGTGGTTGTATCACCACATTCAGCCACTTTTAAAAATTGTCCTGGGGGGGCGTCTGTGAGTAAAATGGTGGCAGGTGGTATTAACAGATTCAGGTGGTCCAGTGGCCGTCGGAGTCTCTAGGATCATTGCAGGGTTGGCTCCTGGTCTAAGGTCGATGAGGGTGTGGTTGGTGCCTGAAGGCTGGCTGGGTCCAGCGTAGCTGTGGCAGGCATCGGTGTGGGCAGTGTGGCGTCTATCTGTACGTCTATCCGCAGGGGGTAGCTGGTGGGTTTTGTCCGACAGGAGTGGGGTTCGCTGGAGGGGCGGAGGGAGGCTGTTGGCCCCCAGATCCTGGGTGGGCCAAGGGTACCCATGGTGGGGAGATTGGCCCAGGTAGTTGTGATGCTGGGGGGGTAGGGCCCCTGCTGGTGCCAGATTCCTGGTCGAAATGGTGTCCTTATGGTCACTGGGGTATCTGATGGAAGTGTAGTTCTGGTTGGTGTGGAGGAGGAACACCTGCTCGAACAGCGGGTTGAACTTGTGGGCCTGCAGGTGTTGGCAGAGGAGCACCGGTCCTGGAGATGTGAGCCAAGCTGGGAGGAAGAACCCAAGTCACTGATTTCCTGGAGAATGAGTAAAGGTGCTCATGAGGGGTCTGATTAGTAGCTGTGCACAAGAGCGACCTAATGGCATGGAGTGCCTCGGAGAGGGCCTCTTGCCAGTAGTCAATGGACAAGCCTTTAGACCTCAGGGCCAGGAGGACTACCTTCCAGCTCACCCCATTTTCATGCTCCACCTGCCTGTTGCCCCTCGGGTGGTAATTAATCGTACGACAAATTGCAATGCCTCGCGCTACCAGGTACTGGCGTAGCTCCTCAGTCATGAATCCGGACCCCCAATCACTGTGGACGAATGCTGGATATCTGAACATGGTGAAGATCTGCATCAGTGCCCTGGTAACAGTGGCTGTGGAGGTGTCAAAGCAAGGGCTGGCGAAAGGAAAACAGTATTCATCTATGACCGCGAGGATGTAGATGTTCTTTTTCATGGAAGGCAGTGGACCCTTGAAGTCAATGCTAAGCCATTCAAAGGGCCGAGTGGCCTTGATGACGTGGGCCTGTGGCATGTGGAAGAAGTGAGGTTTGCACTCCGCACAGACCCTGCAGGACTCGGTCATGGTCCTGAATCCTTGGACGATGAAGGGGAGGTTCCAGGACTTGATGAAATGGTACAGGCGCGTGACGTCCGGTTGACAAAGGGAGTCATGTAACACCTGCAGTTGGTCGGACTGCACAGTGGCGCAGGTCCGGAACAGGGCATCGGATGAGTTGTTGAACTTCCCCAGTCTATACTGGATGTCGTAGCTGAACGTGGCCAGCTTGATTCCCCAATGCAAGATCTTATCGTTCTTGATCCTGATACTGAACATGAAATCCACCGCGTGCGGGTCAATGAAGAGTGCCCCAACTCGGAACTGTGGAGGGTCCTGGAGAAGAAGGCCACGGGTCGACCACCACTTGTTTGAGGGTGGCCGCGAGGGATCAGAGGCATTGCACTCCACTTGGAATGGGGCAACGGCGATGTCCTGCCTGATGTGGACAAAAGCTGCTTGTGCCTCGTGGGGGAGAGGAAAGGTGTTGGCTTGGGCCAGTGGGCGGACCTTTTCCGAAAAACGGGGAGACCCACTGGGAGTATAGGAGAAAAGCCCAAGTCACCTGCGGAGGGCCTTGAGCATGTGGGGGAGGGGCAGTTCCATTACGTTCTGGGTCAGGACCAATGTCACCATGTTCCACGATGTACCCTAGGATGGCGAGGCAGGTGGTGCTCAACACGCACTTCTCTTTATTGTAAGTGAAGTTCAGCTCCTCGGACGTCCAGAGAAATCTCTCCAGGCTGTCATCGTGGTCCTGCTGGTCATGGCTGCAGATGGTGCCATTGTCCAAGAACGGGAAGGTTGCTCTTAGGTTGTGCCAGTCTACCATGCGGTCCTTCTCCTGCTGGAAAACAGAGACCCCATTAGTGACCCCAAACAGGACCCGGTGGAACTGGTAGAGTCGCCCATCTGCCTCGAAGGTGGTATATGGTTTGTCCCGGGTGTGGATAGGGATCTGGTGGTAGGCCGACTTTAGGTCAATTGTCAAAAAGACCTTATAGCAGATTATCTCATTGAACATGTCAGCTCTTCTGGGTAGAGGGTAGGCGTTCAGTTAGATGTACCGGTTTATGGTCTGGCTATAACTGATAATCATCCTCAGTTTGCTACCCCCTTTTACCACTAGAATTTGGGCTCTCCAGGGAGTGGTGCTGGACTCTATGATAAAAAAGGCCCCATTGGCCGTGCAAGAGTGCCTGCTCTTGGCAGCTATGGGCTTGCAATCTGGACTAAGATAGTTGAAGAGGGTGGGAGGGGTTACCTGTAGCATGGAGAGGCCGCAGGTGGATTAGGGGCAATCGCTGGGCTGTGTGCTGTGGAGTGTGAGTGGGGGGAGGGATCCGCTGAAGGCGAAGGTAAGGCTTTGGAGGGGGCACTGGAAGTCCAGTCCTAAGAGGAATGGGGCACAGAGCTGGGACATAACCAGGAGCCTGAATCCTTGGTACGTCCCCCCCACTCCACTGTCAATTCCATTGAGCAGCACCCGATGGCCACGATGGAGCATTCCTGGGCAGTGAAAGTGATGGTAATGTTTGTGGGATAAATTTTGAGCTTTAGTGTCCAGGCCACATTCGGGTGCACAAAGTCCTCAGTGCTACTGCTATTGAACAGGCATATTGTTACCTTCCCATTGATAGCGATGTCCATCATTGAGCGCCCGAGTCCTTGGGGAATGTCCCTTTTCAAAGTGGTGGACACTAGGACCATCTCAGGGTCCAAGTCACTGCTCCCTGACGGATGAGGCAAGCAGCGGCCAGTGGCTTCTTTCCAGGGCATAGGGAGCATTGAGTGGATGATCAGGAATACAATCACATCATCCCATCAATGTGGTGCCCAGTGGACGCATGTGGGATTGGAGCGGTCAGGCAGCCCGACCGGCTGTGAAGCTACAGGTGTCATCATCTGAGTGAGTGGAAGTGATGTCTTCGATGAGGGCAGAAGTTGTCCGGAGGAAGATGGCAGCGCCCGGGGCGAGCACACTGCAGCGGTGCGGGACAGTGGCTGGGCCGAAAGTGACTTCAGCGGTGAGGGCGGAAGTGGCAGGGTGAGTAATGGAGTCGCCCGGTCCTCACACATGGTGGTGTTCGAGAGGGCTCCCAGCTGGTCATGGATGGGTCAGGGTCAATGTGGAGATGATGGGTCAGGGTCAGTAGTACAGGAGCAGTGTCAATGTGGAGATGATGGGTCAGGGTCAGTAGTACAGGGGCAGGGTCAATGTGGAAATGATAGGTCATGGTCAGTAGTACAGGGGCAGGGTCAGTGTGGAGATAATGGGTCAGAGACAGTAGTACAGGGGACAATGTGGAGATGGTGGGTCAGGGTCAGTAGTACAGGGGACAATGTGGAGATGGTGGGTCAGGGTCAGTAGTACAGGGGACAATGTGGAGATGGTGGGTCAGGGTCAGTAGTACAGGGGACAATGTGGAGATGGTGGGTCAGGGTCAGTAGTACAGGGGACAATGTGGAGATGGTGGGTCAGGGTCAGTAGTACAGGGGACAATGTGGAGATGGTGGGTCAGGGTCAGTAGTACAGGGGACAATGTGGAGATGGTGGGTCAGGGTCAGTAGTACAGGGGACAATGTGGAGATGGTGGGTCAGGGTCAGTAGTACAGGGGACAATGTGGAGATGGTGGGTCAGGGTCAGTAGTACAGGGGACAATGTGGAGATGGTGGGTCAGGGTCAGTAGTACAGGGGACAATGTGGAGATGGTGGGTCAGGGTCAGTAGTACAGGGGACAATGTGGAGATGGTGGGTCAGGGTCAGTAGTACAGGGGACAATGTGGAGATGGTGGGTCAGGGTCAGTAGTACAGGGGACAATGTGGAGATGGTGGGTCAGGGTCAGTAGTACAGGGGACAATGTGGAGATGGTGGGTCAGGGTCAGTAGTACAGGGGACAATGTGGAGATGGTGGGTCAGGGTCAGTAGTACAGGGGACAATGTGGAGATGGTGGGTCAGGGTCAGTAGTACAGGGGACAATGTGGAGATGGTGGGTCAGGGTCAGTAGTACAGGGGACAATGTGGAGATGGTGGGTCAGGGTCAGTAGTACAGGGGACAATGTGGAGATGGTGGGTCAGGGTCAGTAGTACAGGGGACAATGTGGAGATGGTGGGTCAGGGTCAGTAGTACAGGGGACAATGTGGAGATGGTGGGTCAGGGTCAGTAGTACAGGGGACAATGTGGAGATGGTGGGTCAGGGTCAGTAGTACAGGGGACAATGTGGAGATGGTGGGTCAGGGTCAGTAGTACAGGGGACAATGTGGAGATGGTGGGTCAGGGTCAGTAGTACAGGAGCAGGGTCAACGTGAAGATGATGGGTTCAGAAGAAAGGTCACAGAGCAGAAGGGTAAAAGAGTTAAACATTAAAGATGTTTATTAGGAGATGTTTAGATCAGCAGAATTGAGGGTACAGCAGTGAAGGATGTGGGGAAATGATGGGCCGCATTACCACACAGCCAGACCCCACGCACCACATGACCATAAGTTTCATTCCTAATGACCCCGAGATCTGGAGATTGAACCCATCATCAATGTTAAAGTGATTTTAATGTCTTGAGATCTTGAAAGGTTAACATGATCTGAAAATCACTGGGAAAAAATTTAAACCAAGAAACCAGAGTTGCAGGAAATGTGAAATTTTTAAAAAAAAAAGGTACTTAAATGCTGCCTGCATGTTGTAATTTGATTTGCTCTGGGATTTTTTCTCTCTCTACAGAAGCCCCTCATCCTGTTGAGTTCCCTTCAGCTGTTTTTACTTCTCTTTCTAGCTGCTTGGAAGTAATTTATAACTGGATTATCTGAGTCTCTATGTTATTCGGGGGAAGAGCCAACTGCACCTCTTACCAGCCGGGTCTTCAAACCTGGGTGAGAGGTCAGTCCAGGTTCTTCACTTGTATATCACTTTATTGAGGCCACACCTTGAGCTCTTTATCCAGGTTTGGTCTCCCAACCCGACGAAGAATATCGTTGCTATTGAGGGGATGCAGTGAAGTTTCACCAGGCTGACTCCTGGGATGACAGGACTGACTTATGAAGGAAGATTAGATTTTAAAATTTAGGCATGCAGCCCTTTTGGCCCACGAACCTACAATCTCCGTACGTTTCAAACGGTGGGAGGAAACCGGAGATCGTGCGGTGTCCCACGCAGAACACACCAATCCCCCTCACAGACAACGTGGGATTCGAATCCCGGTCCTGATGGCTGTCACTGTCGCCGCATGGCACTTACTGCTCTATTTAAAAGAATGAGCAGGGAGCTCACTGACGTGTAAAACATTCTGACCGGGGCGAGGCAGGTCAGAGGCGAGAAGGATGTTCCTGATGTTGGGTAAGTCCAAAGCATAGTTATCTGAGGATAAAGGAGAAGCCATTTGGGACAGAGTTGAAGAGAATTCTGGAGGTGTGGAGCTTCCTGTCACAGGACGCAGTTTCATTAGATTCATTCAAAAGGGAGTTGGATGTTGGCTAAAGGGATCAGGGAGAGACAGCAGGAAAAGTGGGCTGAGTTCGTATGATAAAATAACAATAAACTTGACTTGATGTTTCCTTCAGTGCTCATTGGAAATGATCACTTACCCATTTGATGAGTTGCGGTCATAATGAACTCCACACTAAAACGCAGCAAAATACTGGAGGAACTCAGCCGGTCTCACACCGTCCATCGGAGACAAAGGTACATCCCTGACGCTTCAAGCTTAAGCCCTTCTTCAAGGGATTAGCAAAGAATAAGAAAAAAATAATCAGGAAATCTCAGAATGGAGACTGTGCCGGCCGGGAGAGGGGTCCAGACCAACAAAAGGTGTTCATTGGATACGATAAGTGGAGAGATGAGAACTGATTTTGACTGCGTGAAGGGAGACAGAGGTGGGGGGGGGGGGGGTTGGTGAAGAAGTGGACAGGAGCGTGGGTGAGGGGGTTTAATGAAAGCCAGAGAAGTCAATGTTAATGCTATCCGGCTGGAGGTGGCCGTGATGATTAGCCATGATTGTATTGAATGCTAGTGCAAGCTCGAAGGGCCTTCTCCTGCACCTACTTTCTATGAATCTAAGACTGTTTTTCGGAATAAAAGTATTTTTCTCATTTCAGTTTAATTAAAGGGTATGTATATTTTTAAAAGCCCCTCAAGAGATTGGGGAAAATTGATTCTGATTTCTGCTAAACCACACCATTTTGTCTCCCTCCTCCCCACCCCCCCCCCCCGCCCCCCCGTCACACTCCAGCCTCATGACCCCTACACCCTAAATTACATTTCTTCCAATAAAAAGCCCAGCAACTCAAACCAAGAGGAAACAATTCAGTGCAGGAGACATTGAATGAGTCACCGTGGGGAAACCTTGCCTCATAGCTTCTCTGTCAGCGATTTGCATGCATGTAAATGAGATTGGTCAGAACAAGGAGGGTGAACAAAAGGAGAGTGTAAAATGTGCTCCACTTGTGCTGCACTTGAGACCATGAGATCCAGAGAGCTTCAACAAAAGTTGGAGCCAGGCGAGATGGATTAGTCAAGCTCCTTGCCTTGACTCACAATCAGGAAGGAACCCTGAAGGAGCCCAGGGCTCGATGTGAATCACACTTTGTCAGCCCAGACAGAGGTCAGTTCACTTTGACTCTTTGTTTTTAACATAATCAACCGAAAGCATGAGATGGGGGTGGTTTGGGGCTGCTGGAGAACTGTAGAGGAGCAAGTTACAGAGACATGAAATGTGGAGATCGAGTCACAAGTCTGAAGAAGCGTTGCAGTGCTGCAGGCAAAGAATTGGTTTAGGTAGCACCCTCGCAGTGAGCCAAATGGCCTTTACCTGAGCTGTATGATTCAATTACTCTGCCTCTTCTTCCAGAGGACTTTTCTGCTTGCGGAATTCATTGTGATCACAACTCATCAATCGGTAAGTGATCATTTCCAATGGGTACTGAAACAATCCTTAAAATTTGTCCATTATGGTGCACCTTTATAGCGTCGACCTAAACCAGACTGTGGTACAGGTAAAGAGTTCGATGGAAATAGTGGAGAAGCTGTTTGACAAGCTTGCTTCGTGGGTCGGCAAGGAAGTCGTATTCCACGTGTACAAGGCCAAGCATTGAGCGTAGTTCTGGGAACTCAGCTGTAGGGATGACATTATTAAACTGAAAAGGGTGCAGGAATGAGGAGAGGGTTTAATTGTAAGGAGAGGCTGGGACATTTCTCTCTGGATCATAGAGAGCTGAAGCAGGGACTTTGTGGAGGGTTAGAAAGTCTTTTTCCAGGGTTGGTTGGGGGGGGGGGGGGGTGGTGGGCACCTAAAAGTGTTAAGGGAAAGGTTTAAAATGGACCTGAGGGGCATCTTCTTCACCCACAGGGTGATGAATGTGGAACGAGCTGCCAGAGGTAGTGGTAGAGGCAGGAACAATCGTGCAAAGGACATTTGGATAGGTACGTGGAGGGGACATATTTCAGGACATATGGACTGCATAGACAACGTGGTTGAAGTTAAAAACACAACGCTGGAGAAACTCAAACTGTGTCCTTCATCTTCTTTCTTCTTTGGCTTGGCTTCGCGGACGAAGATTTATGGAGGGGTAAATGTCCACGTCAGCTGCAGGCTCGTTTGTGGCTGACAAGTCCGATGCGGGACAGGCAGACACGGTTGCAGCGGTTGCAGGGGAAAATTTGTTGGTTGGGGCTGGGTGTTGGGTTTTTCCTCCTTTGTCTTTTGTCAGTGAGGTGGGCTCTGCGGTCTTCTTCAAAGGAGGTTGCTGCCCGCCGAACTATAAGGTGCCAAGATGCACGGTTTGAGGCGATATCAGCCCACTGGCGGTGGTCAATGTGGCAGGCACCAAGAGATTTCTTTAGGCAGTCCTTGTACCTCTTCTTTGGTGCACCTCTGACACGATGGCCAGTGGAGAGACCGCCATATAACACGATCTTGGGAAGATAAAGATACAGAGCCGATGTTTCGGGTATGGGCCTTTCATCAAGGTATGAGCAAAATGTGGGAAGGCACCTGAACTCTGATTGAAAAGAATCTATTCAGTCCATTTTATCCATCCTAGCTGGTAAATATCTATTCAACCTTAACCTACCACCTCCTCAGCTCTGCACAGGCTGCCAGGGATAGGGCCAGACTGTAACAGAAGAGGAGGTGGAAGGTGGGTTCAGGTTGGAGAGGATATCTTCAGCATGTTGTTAGTGTTGAGTAAACAGAAATCT
This sequence comes from Narcine bancroftii, assembly GCF_036971445.1. Classification (NCBI taxonomy): domain Eukaryota; kingdom Metazoa; phylum Chordata; class Chondrichthyes; order Torpediniformes; family Narcinidae; genus Narcine; species Narcine bancroftii. Next base: position 74,660,009 of record NC_091481.1, read on the forward strand.
CTGGTTTGTTATTGTTGCCCTCAATGCAAGTTACGATGCCTCACAGCTCCATGGATGCCCGGCTCAGTCCTGACCTCAGGCTCCGTCTGTGTGGAGTCTGCACCTTCGCTCCATGGATTTCCCCTCTCCCCACCACTCCCGCAGCGCTCTGAATTTCCCCCAGGCTTCACTGGTCCATTTACACAACCAGCTGGACTGCGCCTACAGGTGTCGCAGGTCAACAATTTTTTTCAAAAGGTTTGCTTCCTATAAAAAAAAATTGGGATCTCGATCAGGGTCCCCTCTAAGTGTGCGCACGCAGAAAGGGAATCAATGAGCATATATTTGTGCGTGTGCACATGCGCGCACACAGAACGTTTAGAGGGAACATTGATCATGATAGATAACTTCAGGCTGAACACGAAGGTAATTTCAGATTTGCTGCCTCATGTAGGAAGTTGGAGAAACATTAACTTGTATTGAATTTACCCTGTTTAATCGCATAATGACGGTGACACGTTGCATTAATTCAATTGGCCTAAAAATGTTTTGCCACTGATTTTCATTTGTACTCGGAATCTGATGCCTCTCGTGTCAGGGTCCAACAATAGTCGGCCGGCTCTGATGGATTCCAGTTGCCCTGATCCCGCTTTTCCATGGTCGCAATGTCCAGGTGAAACCTTTCACCGTGTTCGTCACTTGACGGCACTGAGATCAGCCGGAAGGAGTTCAAGTGCGAATGCAGTAAATGGATTTTCAATGACATGTGGCACACCATGGTTTTGTTTCTTGCACTTTGTCAATCAGATGGATGTAGTTTGGTGTTCTGTAGTTGCCAATAAAATTCACAACACCTTTAAATGCCTTCGAGGCTATTTTCTCTGGCCTCACCAGCAGATCTTCGAACCACACTGAGTGCGTTCCCAGACACGTTTGGACTGACCAAAGCAGCTCGCTTTGTGGACAATATACTAGAAGACTTAAAATATGTCAGGAACTCACAAAAATACGTTACATCTGTAAAACGGTACATGATAAGAAAATATTGAAGTGATTTTCATGATCAGAAGCTAAAAAATCCATAAAATATACCCAAAAATGTTTAGGAAGCAAAATCATCGTTGACAATAATAATGAATAAAAAAATGGCAAAAGAATTGCAGATGCTGGAATAAAAAGCATTGGTGGAAACACTCAGTGAGTCAGGCAACATCTGCGGAAGGAGATCTGTAGGTAGGTAAATCAAAATGTTCTCTTCCCATACCAGCATTTGCTCAGACTCCAGATTTCCTGTAACAAGTGAAGTAAAACCAAGATTCAGGCCAGAACAGGAATTGCAACAAGAGCAAATTATAAAAAAGAAAGTTGTGGTGACTAATAATACACGGATGGAGACTCACTTCTCTCCAACTGTGAGCAGGAATTTATGATGATTCATTCTTTCTTCCCTCAGAGTTTAAAGGTTAATGCTTTGACTGGACCATCTGAGATCCCCGTGCCCCTTCCTATTCCACATCATGGGTTGTGTTTGCTGAATCAGCAGTGGTTGGCCCAAAGTTGAGACTCCAGGTGTGAAGTATATCCATACCTTAAGCTTAATATTTAGACATGCAGCAAGGTGACAGGCCTTTTGGCACATGAGACCCAATTGACCAACAAACCACCCCCACCGTACATTTTTATCCATGCGAGGAAACTTGACCCCTTGGGGAAAACCCACAAAGGCACAGGGAGAACGTACAAACTCCTTACAGACAGTGCAGGATTTGAACATGTGTGTGACGTGTATATGTGTGTGTGTGTGTGTGTGTGTGTGTGCACATTCGTGTGTGTGCTTGTTTGTTGTGTGTGTGGGTGTCTGCACATGCATGTCTGTCTGTGTGCTTGTGTGTTGTGCACGTTTGTGTGTGTGCTTGTGTGTTGTGTGTGTGGATGTCTGCACATGCACGTCTGTGTGTGTGTGTGTGTGTATGTGTGTGTGTGCACGTGCTTGTGTGTTGTGTGTGTGGGTGTCTGCACATGCATGTCTGTGTGTGTGCTTGTGTGTTGTGCACGTGTGTGTGTGTGCTTGTGTGTTGTGTGTGTGTGGATGTCTGCACATGCACGTCTGTGTGTGTGTGCATGTCTGTGTGTGTGCACGTGCGTGTGTGTGCTTGTGTGTTGTGTGTGTGGGTGTCTGCACATGCACGTCTGTGTGTGTGCATGTGTGTGTGTGTGTGTGTGTGTGTGTGTGTGTGTGTGTGTGTGTGTGCACGTGTCTGTGCGCATGGATTGTGGATGTGTGAGAGACTTACACAGACAGCATGGACATGCCCTTTGGCACTGATTCTGCCTTTCCATGTCCTTATGCTGCATTTACACTCACTCCACCATGGTACCTGTATGAACATTCTGTCCAGTGCTTTGCTGTTGAGCGAGGGTTGAAAGAGGGAAGGGGCTTTTTGTGGTCCCTTGTGCACAAGGGACTGAACGATCTCCTTCATCATCAATGAGCTTATTGTCATACACATTGTCCAATGTGCATACGCACTGAAACTCTTACTCGGTGCAGTTGCCGGGCTGTGCGTCTATATTTAAATTTAACTGGATGGTGCGCGGTTGCAAATGCTGCTGGAATGCCGGGAGCAAACATTCAGTGACTCAGGGGAGAGGGTGGGGGTGGGGGGGACGAACACTCAGTGGCTCTGGGGTGGGGGGTGGGGGGGCTCTCTTTTGCTTCTCTCTCTCTGACTGTAAGGGATGCCGGGCATTGCTGATAGCAAATCTTTGTCTGCCTTATGGCAAACTAAAGTCAATTTTGTGTGATATGACACTTCTGTTTTCTTACCTGACAACAAAGAATCTCCGATCTGAACAGGTAGTTACAAAAACAACACAACTATAGCTAAAAATGACGTATGCTTAATTGAATTAAAGAGTTAATACACAGAGTAGGTTGATAACAAATATTCACTATTATAACCTGTGCAAAAATAAGTGACAGACAGATGCCAGCGTGTCCCTGATCAGCGGAACAAGGGCAACTCCAACAGGCTGATCGCTGTTGCAAAGAAACGTCTTGAACTCAGAGGTGCCTGAAGTTGTACCTGCAGACCGAATTCACCTTGTATCTGCTCCATTCATTGCCAGCTTAAAGTGAATCAGTATGGTGCGGCCAAGCAGAATAATAGTTCGGTACAGACTAGAAGGGCTAAAGGGCCTATTTTCTGTGCTGTAATGATCTACGGTTCTAACTGCAATTGGACACCATATCATTGAGAATGGAGGGTGCGTCAGCTTCCCTTGTTGGGGAAATGTCACCAGTTTGCAGCCCCTAATGGGTGATTCATTTCGTTCCACCGTCTGACATCAGGCTTGGGAAACAACCAGTCTTCCCCGTCATAGCAAATCTCTCTGACACTGGTCCACGGGAATCCTCGCTCAGAATGGAGGAAGGAACATTCCTGGAGGCTCCTTGAGTCTCTCCGATGGGGCTGTCGGCAGACTGGGTACAGACGGCGGAGAGAGCTCCCAATGCCCTCACCTCCCCTGGTTCCTGCTTTGCCAAGATCCGCCTGCACCATTAGAACCTGCGCGACATTCCTTGGTCATCTCCTAGCCCGAGGAACTGAAGCGGAAGCAAGTCACCCGTAATCCCGTGGATGCATGTGGTGGGAAAACCACATGGTCATGGGGAACGGGCCAACTCCACCTGCAGCGCCCCAGATCAGGATCGAACCTGGATCCGTGAGGCTCCCAGATGTCCCTCTGTACTGCAAAAAAATTCAATGAAACCATGGTTTAAAAATCGAAGTCCTTTGAAGCAGCTGTGCTCTTTATTTTAACTAACAGAACCACATTCTTGTGGAACATTTAACTTGGCCTGTGTTCAATGAACACATAGAACCACAGAACATTACAGCACAGAAGCAGGCCCCTTCAGCCCTTCTAGACTATGTTAAACTATTATTCTCTCTAATCCCAGTGTCCTGCATCCAGTCCATGGCCCTCCATATCCCTCCCATCCATATCCCTATCCAAACTTTTCTTAAATGTTAAAATTGAGCCCACATCCACCACATCACCTGGCAGCTCGTTCCACACTCCCACCACTTTCTGTGGGAAGAAATTCCCCCCAATATTTCCCTAAACTTTTTCCCTTTCACCCTTAACCCATGTATCTCACCCATCCTCAGTGGGAAAAGCCTATCTACATTTACTCTGTCTAACCCCCCTCATAATTTTGTAAACCTCTATCAAATCTCCCCTCATTCTTCTACGCTCCAGGAAATAAAGTCCTAACCTGTTTAACCTTTCCCTGTAACTCAGTTCCTGAAGCCCAGGCAACATCCTAGTAAATCTTCTCCACACTCTTTCAAATTTATTTCCTGTAATTAGGTGACCAAAACTGCACACAATACTCCAAATTCGGCCTCACTAATGTCTTACATAACTTTACCATAACATCCCAATTCCTGTACTCAATACTCTGATTTATGAAGGCCCAATTATGCCAAAAAACCTCTTTACAACCCTATCCACCTGTGACGTCAGTTTCAGGGGATTTTGTATCTGTATTCCCAGATCCCTCTGTTCTACTGCACCCCTCAGTACCCCGACCATTTACTGAATATGTCCTTTCTTGGTTTGTTTTTCCAAAATGCAACACCTCACACTTGTCTGCAATGAACTCCATTGACCATTTTTCAGCCCAGTTTTCCAGCTGGTTCAGATCCCTCTGCAAGCTTCATAAACCTTCCTCGCCGTCCCCAACGCCAGCAATCTTAGTGTCATCTGCAAACTTGCTGATCCAGTTTCCCACATTATCATCCAGATCCTTGATGTAGATGATAAGTATTTGTAAGGGCCAAAGATTTTGGGGCTGCAGTAAACTCTGTCTGTGACCAGCATTCACTGAAGCACAGGAAGGATAAGAGCAGTTGGCAGAATCCCAAGAGCAGTCCTGAGAAGTCTGGATGCATAAACTTGGGTGAGAGTTTGTGCACACAGGAAGAAATGTTGATTCACGCAGTACATTGGAGGAAAGTCCAAACCGCTGTGAAAAGTCCAAGTCAATGTTGCTGTCCACTTAAACATACTTGGGTCAGAAGTTGATGAAGGTGATTTGAGTCACCAACATTAATGTAGTGAACAAGTGTTGCAGCGTCAAAGGGAACCCTTTTGGGTGAGGTGTTCGAATGGGGGTGTTTTGTGTCTGGTTTAAGGCTCTCTTAAAGGTTCCATTATTTGAAGACGGGAGGAATTTTCTTTTCCATTTTCACTCACACCAACTCCCCCACCCAAAATGTACCTCCCTGTAAGTCCCGAGATTTCCAGTAGTAATTTTGATGAGCAATGGTTCTGCAGTTCAAGAGAAATTGAGGAAATAATCCAAGACTCAGCATGGATCCCTTCGGCTTTCACATTGTACCCTACAACAGTGAAAGAATCTCAAGCTAATTTACATATTGAAGAGCTTAGAACTGCAATGAATTTACCCTTCCTTGACACACTCAAGTGTGGTGAGGTTGCTCGTTACCACAAGGGCTGGACAAATCATTTCAAATCCCATCATGCCTACTGTGGAAATTTAAATTCCATTAGTAATCTGAAACTTCAAAAAGTTTCAAATAAAAGTAACCCAGATGAACAGAGAAAATGCTGGAGGCACTCAGCTGATGAGGCAGCCCCCGCAGAGAGGGAAAACAGTGTTCACGTTGCTGCCTGGTGAAGGTTTGGCGAGCTGAAACAGTAGCCCTCTTTCTCTCCCCACGGACGCTGCTTGACTTGCTGGGTGCTTTTAACATTTTCTGTTTTTGATTCTCCTTCACAAAACTACTGTACAGAGGAATTGAGTCTCTTCTCAGGCAGGATGCAAGTACATGAATTTACTAGAATGATCAGGGCTTCCAAGAGAAGTCTTAGCTAGGGCGCAGGGCCAGCACCTTTTTCATGTGGCAACAATAGCAAATAGTTAGCGCCCCGCTGTTCAAATCAAGCACTCTCTGTAAGGAGTTTGCACGTGCTCCCTGTGTCTATGTGGGTTTCCCAAGGGACTCCGGTTTCCTCTCTCCCTTCAAAACATACTGGGGCCGTAGGTTAATTGGGTCGCATGGGCTCATCGGCTAGAAGGGCCTGTCTAAATTTTAAAAAAATTTATAAGTGAGTGGTGAGAAGTTTAAGGGGGAGCTAAGTTTTATTTTTACACAGAGATTGGAATATATTGCCAGGAATGGTGGTGGAGACATACAATAGAGACATCGAAAAGACTCTTAGGTAGGTAGATGTGAGGTAGGGAAGGTTTAGATTGTCGTGGAGGAGGTTTATGGGGTTCATGGGCTGAAGGGCCTGTACTGTGCCATAATCTTCTACCTTCTAGGTTAGTGTAAACCCCTCCTTCTGGTTCACTTTGTTGCTTGTTAGAGGACATTCACCATCAATTTGACCCATGGGGGCTTCCAACTCACCAAAGATCGACAAAGTGTCATGAGGATAGGCAGTAGATACTGACTCAGTGAGTGATGTCCACTCTCCCAAATATAAACAGTCTGCAGAGTCTGTGGTTGATGTAGAAACACAACGCTGGAGAAACTCAGCAGGTCAAACAATGAACTTTATACAGCAAAGATAAAGGGACATCACTGACGTTTCGGGCTCGAGCCCTTCACCAATGAAGGAGCAGAATATAGGCCCAAACAAAATGGAGGGGGAAGGGGCAGGGGGAAGAGCACATTCCCACAGGCATGAGGACACAGGTGGATAAGGGAGGGAGGGCACAGCAGCAAACAGGGGGAGGGGGGATGGCTCTGTGAATGGAGAGGGAAGGGGGTGAAGAGCAGGAGGAAAGAAGACAGAGGGATGGGGAAGGGAGGGAGAACGGGAAGCGGCCTGGCAGAAAATAGAGAAGTCGATGTTAATGCCGTCCGGTTGGAGAGTGTCCAGATGGGAAATTAGGTGCCGCTCCTCCAATTTACAGGCAGCCTTGGTTTGGCAGAGCACGAGGCCAGGGACAGGCACATCAGTGGGGGAGGGGGGGAGTGGGGTGTAGAATTGAAGTGGTTGGCCACTGTCACTGACATGGACAGAGCGAAGGCGTTCACCAAAGCGACCTCCCAGTCGGCGTCCAGTCTTCCTGACGTAGAGGAGACCACAGCGGGAGCGGTGGATGCAGTAGATGACCCCTGCAGATTCATAAGCTTCACTTGGAAGGACTGTTTGGGGCCCTGAATGGTGGCGAGGGAGGAGGTGTGGCAAGTGGAGCATCTCCTGCAGTCACGGGGGAAGGTAACAGGGGAACAAGGCAATGTGCTTCAACATTGCGGCGGATGGAGCCTCAACCTTCATGGTTCTGTTATAAATTTAGTTTAATTTCAAAAACTGTTGGATTGTTAATATCTTGAGACCGCAAGAAATTTCCTCACTTCATTCAAGCTAAATAGGGGCCCATTCCTGAACTTTGTTCAAGGTTTTAACAAATAAAATGTCTTTAAATTTTTCTCAGCAAGTTGCCCAGGGACACTCTTTGTTCCTTGCAGACTTTATGATGACTGTTGGACAAAGCAGCACGATGAGAGGGTGCTAAATGTGAACCATTTGGGGCACAATGATCCAGGGAGAGTGCCCAGAAATGATCATCAATTTGGGATTGTTGTGTAAGGAACAAACAGTGGCAAGCCATTCATCAGACAAACAGCATGGCTTTTCCTCCACCACTATCAACTCGGCCCTCACCCGCCTATCCTCCACTACCTGCACATCTGGCCTGGCCCCCTCCGCCCCCACCCGCAACAAGGACAGGATTCATCTCCTTACCACCCCACCAGCCTCTACATCCGACACATCTTCCTCCACCATTTCTGCCACCTACTACGAGATCCCCCCCACCAGAATTATCTCCCCCCCCCGCCTTCCGCGGGGACTGCTCCCCCCATGATACATTCGTTCCTCCTCACCAGTTGCCCCTTTGGCACCCGAAGGGCTCCACTTGCACCCTCAGCACCACTCGGGGCCCCAAACAGCCCTTCCGAGGGGAGCAACGTTTCACTTCTGAATATGCAGGGGTTGTCAACTGGATCCGGTGCTCCCGCCATGGACTCCTTGACGTCGGAGAGACTAGGCACAGACTTTATTGAGCACCGAGGCTCCATCCGCCGCAATAGCGAGGATCTCCCACAGTCCACCCATTTCAATTCCCTGCCCCGTTCCCTTGATGACATGTCTGTCCATGGTCCCGTGCACGGCCAGACCTGCACATTGGAGGAGCAACGCCTCGTCTTCATTCTGGGCACCTTCCAACTGAATAGCATTAACACCAACTTCTCCGGTTTCTGTTAGCAACCAGCAACCCCCACTCCCCCCCCCCCACTGCACCCCCCAATCTACCCCTATTATATTTAAAATTTAAATTTTAGACCAACACTATGGTAACAGTCCCTTCCAGCCCACAAGCCTGTGCCACTCAATTGACCAACAACCCCCTTATGTTTTGAAGGGTGGGAGGAAACCAAAGCACGCAGAGGAACTGGGGCACGCAGACACGGGGAGAGCGTATAAGCTCCTCACAGACAATGCAGGGTTTGAACCCTAGTCACTGGTGATATAACAGCAATGCGCTAAGTGCTATGCTAACTGTGCCATCCATGTTGTTTACAAGATCACCAGATAAAGTAGGCCCATCGGCCCATCGAATCTGCTCCCCCATTTTAATCATGAGCTGATCCATCCTCCCACTCAGCCCCACTCCCCGGCTTTCTCCCTGTCACCCTCGATGCCCTGACTAATCAAATAGCTGTCAATCTCTGCCTTAAATACCTCACTTCCACAGCCGCCCGTGGCAACAAGTTCCACGGACAGTTCTGTGCTGTTCCGACACTGACAATTGTAACGAGGCTGGAAAGTTGAATTGTCTAAGCAGCCAAGTGGCCACAAAGAGGGGAGTAATGCCTATTCAGAGTGTCGTCCCTCAGGCAGAGTTTATGGAGTGAATCACCTGGAACTCAGGAGCGCCAAGTTGGCAGTGTTGCAGCTTCGCTGCTCCAGGGCCCCCTGGTTCGATCCTGACCTCACCTTGAGGTCTCTGGCTTCTTCGCATATCTCAAAGGGAGATTAAATGGTCACTGTAAATTATCTCATGTGGTCAATCGATGGTATCTGTGAGGGTTGATACAGGTGGGTGGTTAATTTTTAAAAAATTTAGACATCCGGCATGGTAACAGGCCCTTTTGGACCACGAGTCCGTGACACCCAATTATACCCAATTGACCTACATCCCCCAGTATATTTCAAATGGTGGGAGGAAACTAGAATCCCCAGAGGAAACCCACACAGACACGGGGAGAATATTCAAACTCCTACAGACAGCGCCAGTCTCGAACCCCAATCTCGATGGGATGATGTACAGTTTGGATGTGGGCTGAAGGGCCTGATAAGGATCCAATGATGTGCTCCCTGTGTTGTACCAGTGATACATCAGTGCAGGCTCTTGGTCACCTAGGGAAAGAAAGCTTGATAGTTGATTCGTCAACCTCAGCACAAGGCACGTGACTACCAAACCCCACCCTTGTGGTTATAGAGTGGCCAAAACTGGTCCATCGGCCCACTGTATCCATGCTAACTTCTTGCGCTCATCGTATCCCCACACACCTTATTCTCAGTAAATTTCCATCAACTCTCCCCTCCCCCCAACCAACCAAAGTCCAACCACTTGGGACAGTTTACAGAGCCTAACATACCAACTCTACCGTATTAGCGGGAGTACTGCACTGGTGTGTCACCGGGAGTACTGCATTGGTATATCACAGGGAGCACTGATGTGTCCCCGGGACCACTGCACTGGTGCGTCACTGGGAGTACTGCACTGGTGTAACCCTGGGAGCACTGCACTGGTGTGTCCCCGGGAGCACTGCACTGGTGAGTCACCGGGAGCACTACACTGCTGCGTTACCGGGAGTACTCCACTGGTGCATCACTGGGAGTACTGCACTGGTGTAACCCAGGGAGTACTGCACTGGTGCATCACTGGGAACACTACACTGGTGCATTACTGGGAGTACTCCACTGGTGCACCATCGGGAGTACTGCATTGGTGCATCACTGGGAGCCCTGCGCTGGTGCATCCACCGGCAGCCCTGCACTGGTGCATCACTGGGAGTACTGCACTGGTGTGACCCTGGGAGTACTGCACTCGTGCATCACTGGGAGCACTACACTGGTCCATTACTGGGAGTACTGCACTGGTGTATCCCTGGGAGTACTGCATTGGTGCATCACTGGGAGTACTGCACTGGTGCATCCACCGGGAGCCCTGCACTGGTGCGTCACTGGGAGTACTGCACTGGTGTATCCCTGGGAGTACTGCACTGTTGCATCACTGGGAGTACTTCACTGGTGCATCATCGGGAGCCCTGCACTGGTGCATTGCAGGGATACTCATAGAGGTGGGAGGAATCCGGAGCATTCCATGAAGGAACCTCGTTCACAGCAGCTGGGGTTCCAGTCGAACCAGCATCGTCAGAGATGAAGAAGTAGATACACCACCCCCCACCCCCTATACCCAGAAAGGCCAAGGATGGGTCATCCCATCACTGAGATGCCAGAACCTGTTAACGTATTGGACGGTTGCCGCCGGACGGACTGTTTCATTACATCAGGCACTTCAGACACTGGAGAGTTTTCCATCAAAGTTGCCTCCAAATCCTTAAATTTTGAATCAACTCCAGTGTCCTCTCCCAAGCTAAATGACTCTAACGTTGAGGCTCCAATCACACCCTACTGGAAGTCAAGCCTGACACTACACTCCTGGGATCAATCCTGATCTCGGGTACTGTTTATGCAGAGTTTGTACTTTCTCCCTGCGACTGGATGGGCTTCCACCGGTTGCTCTGGATCCCCCCCCCCCCCCAACACATCCGAGAGATGTGCGGGTCAGTGTGTTAATCAGCCATTGTAAATTTCCCCAGGGGTGTGGGGGAAGGGTAGATTGTGGGGGTAGGCGGGCACAGCTGATGAGGATGAAAGTAAGTGTAAGTAGACCCGAGTTAGACCCCACAATATCGTGTCCAGTCCTGGTAACCTCATTACAGGAAGGATGTGGACTCTGTGGAGAGGGTGCAGAGGAAATTCCCCAGGATGCTGCGTGGTTTGGAGAGCAACCCTCATGAGATCTCCTTGGAGCGACGGACGATGAGGGGTGGCTTGATAGAGGTGGATAAGATGACGAGAGGCTTTTATCCAGGGCTGAAATGGCTGACACGAGGGGGAATGTGCTGCTGGCAACGGTGATGGAGGCAGGTACAATAGGGTCTTTGAAGAGATAGGTCCATGGATCCAATAAAAATGGACGGTTATCCAGTAGGGAAATTCTGGGTCATTGTTAGAGTTGGTTAGAAGAGGGCAAATGCGATGGTGGCATTCATTTTAAGAGGAATGGAATATAAGAGCTGGGACGTGTTATTAAGGCTTTATAAAGCACTGGTGAGTCCTCATTTGGGAAAGGATGTGCTGACGTTGGAGAGGGTTAACTAGGATGATTCGGGGAATGAAAGGCTTATCATACGAGGAGCACTGTATGCATTGGAATTTAGGAGAATGAGGGGGGACTCAATGAAATATTTCATATGCTGAAAGGCGTGGACAGAATAGATGGAGAAAGGTTGTTTCCCACGGTGGGAGGGTCTAGGACAAGAGGGCATAACTTCAAGATTGAAGGGCACCCACTTAGAACAGAGATGGATAGGAATTTCTTCAGCCAGAGGGTGGTAAATCTTTGGAGTTTGTTGCCACAGGCAGTTGTGGAGGCCGGGTCATGGGGTGTATTTAAGGCAGAGATTGACAGGTTCTTGATTAGTCAGGACATCAAAAGTTATGTGGAGAAGGCCGGGCAGTGGGGCTGAGTGGGGAAATGGATCTACTCACGACTAAATGGCGGAGCAGACTCGATGGGCTGAATGGCCTATTTCTGCTTCTATGTTTTAAGGTCTTATATGGTTATTAGGTTGCCACAATACTGTGGGCCAAAGGGCTTGTACAGTGCTCCAGATTTCTGGCTTCTAGACAGTGTGGGGCTAGTAGGATCTGTTTCTACAGTCTTTGAATCTGTAAAGTTACATATTTCTGGGGTCACAGCCAATATTTCTCTCTCTCACAGTCATTTTCAGCATTAAAGAGATGTTCTTATTGCTGTCTGTGAGTGCCTGCTGTACATATTTTACCATGTATCTGGCAATCCAGAAGCATAACATTGTGTGTGAAGCAGTTTGAGACCTTTTGAGAATGATTGTAGATCTGTGCCCTTTGGCTTTCTCAGTTTCAGCTCAAGAAGAAAGAGAAAATTCTGGGAGTTAAAACACGAGAGTCTGCAGACAGTGTGGTTGAGGTAAAAGCACAAAGCTGGGGAAACTCAGCAGGTCAAACAGTGCCCTTTATATAGCAAAGGTAAAGATCCATAAGGGTGGCATGGTTGGCATAGCGGATAGTTCAACGCTGTTACAGCACCAGTGATCGCAACCGGGGTTCAATCCATGGGCTGTCTGTAAGGAATTTGTATATCTTCCTCTTGTCTGCGTGGGGTTTTCCCGGGTACTTTGGTTTCCTCTCACCCTTCAAAATGTGCACGGGGGTTGTAGGTCAATTGGGTGAATTTGGGTGTCATGAGCTCATGGACCGAAAGGGCCTGTTACTGTGCTGGATGTCTAAATTAGATAAAAGATGTCCAACGTTTCAGGCCTGAGCCCTTCAACAAGGTAAGAGCAAAATGTAGGTAGGTGCCCAAACAAAATGGTGGCGGGGCCGAGGGGGCCAAATTCCAGAGAGTTCCAGGCCCATCTAGGGATATTGGTTCTCCTTTCCACTGGCTGCATTCAAGAAACACAAGCAAAAAATTCTCCGTCCTGAAAGGGTTACAGAGTTGTAAGCGTGTGGGGATTTCCAAAGGAAATTGATTTTTCTTTTTGCATGCCTTGTTGGAAAGGGCCAGTTAAGAAAGGGTACTTTCCAAGCATCAAACACAAATGCAAGCTTTAGCTCAACAGTTGTGAGACCTCGCCGCTCGGAGGACAGCGACACTCAACTGGAATCTACTCCAGTCAGCTGGGCTTGGAGGTCTGATGGTGTTCTCCGGTGTGGTACACACCTAGACCTGGCTCGCAAGGAGGGTTTTAGTCTGACTGTGAAAACCACTCTGGTAATGGTTCAAAGGATTTGCTTAAGGTGAGTGTGTCCTTTACAGGGATCAGATTCCTGTTGCGCAGGTTAGCATAGTGGTTAGCGCAATGCCATTACAGCGCCCGCAATCGGGACCGGGGTTCAAATCCTGCACTGTCCATAAGGAGTTTGTCAGTGTGAATTTTCCCATGGGTGCTCCAGTTCGAAACGTAGTGGGGGTTGTAGGCTAATTGGATGTAGTTGGGCAGAATGAGCTTGTGGGCCGAAATGGCCTGTTTACTGGATTGTATGTCTAAATTTTTAAAAAAAAATTTCTCCAATGGTAGCCTGTGAGAGGAATTTAGCTTTTCGGAGAGGAATTTGTTCTTCATGCTCAGTGTGTCCGAGTTTTGGGTTTTCCGGTTGGATATTGAGGACATTCTAATCATAGTTGACCTGCTTTTTCTCTCTTCCTAGTAATGGTCTCATGTTAAACCTTGATGGTTAATGTTCTCATGAAGCTTCTTAAGACGTGATAGCATTAAAGGTAGACTGCCGATTGTATGCGTGCTTGACATGTTGGTAACGTACAGTTGGGATTATGGCAAGGCTCGTGGTGAATTCACAATTGATTGGTGACCAGTACCGGTTCTGAAATTAATTGTTGATGTGGTGGCAATTGGAAGGAAAAGGAAGACCAGCCTTGTGAGTAAAGATGGGCTGAACAGACTCCTCAAGTGTAGGAGTCCAGGAAGGCAGATGGTCTCACATGCATTTGCGTGGTGCCTTTTGTAACCATGGGGCTACTCAGCACACCCAGTGATCATCTTTTCTAATCTAGTCCTCGAAATAATGCAGGGCATGTTAGCGGTTCCATTCGTAATTAGCTGCATGGTCAACACCATCAGAAATAGATCAAGAGTGGGCCATTTGGCCCCTCCTGCCTGTTGTACCATTCAACAGATCATTCTGATTATTTCTCCCATCGAATCCCATATCCATTGTGACACCTTTAATATTCAGATCTAACAGACACTATCTTCAATATAATGAGAAGAGAATTCCAAAGATTTATCATCCTCTGAGTGAAGGAATTTCTCCTCACCTTTTTTAAATTGTAAGCTTTGATCCAGGTCGGGGGGGAAAAATCAAATCCTCGCCTTCCTTTTGTGCAGATATTTGTTCAAGAATATTACCTCTCCTTTTCAAGTGAGGAGGCGCAGTCACTGAATCTCACTTTGTATGGCAAGCAACCTCCCAGGAACTATGCAGAACCATGTCTAACCTTCTTACATACAATGGCCAGCTAACTCCACTGTTGGTGTGGGGGGGGGGGGTTGGGAATGTGTGTATTAGCCAGGCCCTTTCTCGTAAAAGTGCTTTCTTCTTTCTCCAAAAAAAGTGGTTGAGAAGGTAGATGGGGTGAAAAGTGGGAGCACGATGTGCCTGAGCTATTGGGAAGGTCTGGCCAGATCTGGTGTTTGGGCTATGGATGTGCCCTGCATTCTATGAGAAGCTACTTGAATAGAGATGTGAGAACGACAAGATACAATAAAAGATGATAAGGATCCTAAACATGATAAGATCTGTAGGTTGTTGACTCTACCTGGAGAAACAGGCCCTTTCGGCCCACAATTCTCAGCTGCCCAATTACATCCCCCAGTATGTTTCAAACGGTGGGAGGAAACAGGAGTCCCTGGAGGAAACCCACACAGATGCGGGGAGAACGAGCAAACTCCTTACAGACAGCGTGGGATTCGAACCCCAGTCCCGATCGCTGGTGCTGTAAAAGTGTTGCGCTAACCGTTACGCCAACCGTCCTGCCCCTCTAAAAAGAATTAAAGAAGAAATGTGCCACTTTTGCAATACCTGGTACAGTAAGAAGTAAATAAACGTTACCATTCTCCAAGTTGAAATTATTTGTTGCTGTCACAGAGCTTCCTAATGTTGGGCACAATATGGCCAGCTCCTTCGCTGGTTTTGCGCTAGAAGAATTTGGATTCTTATTGGTTAAAAATGATGCGCAGCCCTGATGTCTGCGCCATTGACATCAGGCCTAACGAAGCCTTTTTTTGGGTGGAGTGTGCAGTTTTCTGCCATCCCAGAAACAAATTGAATCATGAAGAAATAAGCAAAGAAAAACGGGTTCCACATTATTACTCTCTGTCACTTCTCCCTGGAACCCCTGCGCCTTTCCAGTTTAGGAAACCCTGCTGTAGACAGACAGGTGGGGAAGAGAGTCGGCGGATAGTAACAGGTCCTTTCTATGGAGGTATAACAGGAAAGTCTGCAGTCCACTATGAGGAAGTAAAAACACAAAGCTGGAGAAACTCAGCAGGTCAAACAGAGTCCTTTATACAGCAAAGAAAAAGAAACTTAATGGAGACTATGTATGAATTTTTCCAATGAATGGATTTCGAGATAGTGCCTGAAACACCAATGAATTGTGGAGACTGCGGGCTACTGGTGTGTAAACCCTCCAGGTTATAAATGGAATTTATCTCAATTCCCCTCCGAGAGATTTCAGCTGAATTGGCATCTCCCCACTCTCACAACCTACGCAATCCAACTTTCATAATGTTATTTTGCCACAATCAAAACACCATTAATGAAAAAAAAATATCAGTCGCTGCCAAAATGAAAACAGGAAAATAAACCAGACCTAAAACATTAATCAACAAAAAAAAATGTCCATACTCTGGACAAAAAGAAAGTGCTTATCGCACTCAGCTCAGCTCAGGGCGCACGTATGTGGGAAGAATGAAGGGTTGGGGGGTCAATGCCCCCCCCCTCCCCCGCCAGAACCGGACAAAGGGGTCCGGAACACCTTTTTTTCTCACCTACTGATGCTGACCGAACCTCAGCAGGTTGTTTATTGCTCCAGATTCCAGCACCTGTCGATTCAGGAGTCGACAAAAGAAACTTTTATGGAAGGAAGCTCAGTGTCTTTGTTATTTTTGGCTAAATAAACTATTGCCAACCGTCTGCTGGAGGAACTCAGTGGGTTGGGTAGCATCGGAGGGAGAAAAAGAATGGCCAACGTTCAGGGCCTTCATCAAGATCCAGTCTTGTGACCTTTGGATAATAACCCCCATCAACACTTCACTTGTGAGTCTGCGGGGGTCGTCTACTGCATCCGGGGCTCCCGTTCTGGTCTCTTCTGCATCTGGAGAGACTGGGCGCAGACTGGGAGCGGGAGATCGCTTCATTGAGCACCTCGGCTCTGCCCGCTGCAATAGCGTGGATCTTCCAGTGGCCACCCACTTCAATTCCCCACCCCATCCCATTGCTGTCCATGATTGTCCATGGCCTCATGCACGGCCTGACTGAGACCGCCCGCAAATTGGAGGAACCCTCCGACCTGATGACATTAACATCAGCTTCTCCACTTTCTGTTAGCCCCCCCCCACCATTTTTCATCCCCCTCGCTCCTTTCCTCCAGCTCTGTCTTTCTCTCTCTCTCTCTCACTCTCTCTCTCTCTCTCTCTCTCTCTCTCTCTCTCCCCCCCTTTTCCCTTTGAGTCAAAATCAATTCTCACCTCTCCTCTCATCATATCCAATTAATACCTTTTGTCTGTGGGTCTGGACTCCTCCCCCCTCCCATTCTCCCCCCAGTCTTTAATTCAGACACCCAAAGCCTGCCTGTTTTTTCACTCATGCTTTGAAGAAGGGCTCAGGCCTGAAACGTCAGTAACGCATCTTTACCTCCTATGGACGCTGTGGGACTGGCTGAGTCCCTCCAACCAGTTTTTACCCCTATTGTTTACCCATTAAAACTGGATCATGTTTTTAAAAGTTTAATGAAAGACATGCTGTAGGAAAGTACTAAATCTGGTTTGTCAAAGAAATGCTGTTATTGCAGACCTGTGACCCAGTGCAGTAGAATACAAGGTGAACTGTGTCTGATGCTGAATGGTTCCCTGGGTAAAGGTTAAAACCTTGCGTTTTTGATTCTTCGTTAATTTTGTGCTTGTCTCTTTATGTGTTTACTATAGTGCAATATGTCATAATATCCGCGCAGACTAAGAGCTTGTATCTCTTTCTTTGACAAACTATGGAATGAGAGCTCAAGATAATTTTCTTTGAATTCATCGTATTTTGTCTTATTTCTTATATGTCTCTTTAAAGTTAAATATCATTATATTTTTAAATAAAGTATATGCTTTGTTTATTCATCATAATGAAAATCTTAATGGGAAGTTATGCAAAATGTTTATCTGTTTTATCAATGGATTAAAGCTACTTAAAGCTGCATCTACAAAGTTTGGTTTATTGGATAAATAAGATAGTAATTTGGAATATCGTCCTCATGATTCCTTGAAGACGACACGCTTTGAAATTAGGATATATTAGAACCTGGAAAGTATCGTCTATATTTTGATTCAAAGAAAATTTTTAATTGCGAGCTTTGTGTGGAAGAAAGGCTCATAAAATTTGTCTGAAAGAAAACTTGTTGAAAGCAAAGAGACATCCTCACTGTAAGAATAGAATATTCCAATTCTGTGAGAATCTGTTTATGTTGTCTGTGAATTGTGCAGTTTAAACCAAGCCGAGGACTGCAAGACACCTATGACCTTGGAAAGATAAGATACAGCTCTGGTTTGCAGAATCAGGCAGGAAGCCCTGATAAGCCAGCTTGTGTGAAGAACCAAGCAACAATCTTCTTAAAGGGACCAAGTAAGATACAAATTTGTTGCAGTTCCCAGAAACCAGGAGAAGACAAGCTGCAATGTGAAGAACCCAAGATGGAGAAGAAGATGTCTTGCTGGGCTGAAGACCTCGAGAAAGCAGTTAATCTTAAAGTACTGTTTGATAGTGAGTTGAGCCAGCAAGACGGACCGTCAACACTTGGCAGGAGGTTGGAGCCAGTAATCAAAGAAGCAGCTTCAACTAGCAAGCAAGAAGAAGACTCCGATAAGGCTCTGCAGACCTCATTAACTGACTTAAAGGTTAGTGGAAATGAAACAAATGAATGGATGTTGCAAAGCCCCACTGGTGCTGTACCAAGTAAAATGCTGAAGATAGAGACTCAATCAGCAGTATTGGAAAGTTCAGATGGGAATCCTGATGATAGTATTTCCAAGGTTATAAGCACAGGAATATCTTCAAAGTCTTCAAAGGCATCTAGAACAAGTACAGCTTCGCGTGCTTCAAGCATGTCAGCTCTGCAAGCTAAGGCACAAGCAGACTTGGCAACTATCTATGCACAACATGGGTGGTTGGAGAAAAGATGTGATTTAGAAGATATGGAAGCTGAAATGAAGAATCAGCCACTGAAGTTACAAATGGCTAGTGAAGAACAAATAGATTATTGAAGAGAGAAAAGAAAAGACTGGAGCTTGAGGAACAATGTGCTATGAGTATGGCCAAAGTGAAAGCATTAGCTCAGGCTTCTGCAAGATCTATCACTCAAAGGGCTCGCACCTAACATTCCAGCAGAGCCACGGGTACCGTAGCCACAAGAAGCCAGTATACCCGAACAAGGAGCCATGAGAGTTTCTGCTCTTGCTCAAATAACGATGGCCAATCCTATAGAAAGATGTAACGGCATTCCATCTCTTCAGAGCGCACAAAATATGAATCTTCCCGAAAGGAGAGTATTTCAAAAAGGTCCAACCCTGTGAGTTGATCATGTGCAACCATTGATGTCTCTTTGTGTGGCTGAAGAACCAGTGACAAGACAAGAATCCCCACCAATCCCATCACTTACATACCAAGGATCCCTATCAATGCCATCACTTACTCTAGGTCCTACACCTATGGCACCAGTTCAGGTTCTGTTTGCTCCATTCACAACAAGACAACCAGTTGCAAGCCATGGTGGACAAGACCATTCGTTATCACTCATAGCAAAACAAAATGAAATTTCTGCTATGTTAGCGCAGCAACAAGGTTCATACGGTTTACCTAAAAACAAAATTCCAGTTTTTTAATGGAGATCCATTACAATATCTGATGTTCATGAAATCCTTTGAATATCACATTGAAAGTAATACTAAAAACGCTAAAGATGGTCTGTGTTACCTGGAACAGTAAACTGGAGGTTAGTCAAAAATTGCCAATATATGAATCCAGAACAAGGTTTGAAAAGGGAAAAAGAATTATTGCAACATCATTATGACAATGAACATAATATCGCAAGGGCCCACGTAGACAAGATTCTTTCTCGCTCAGCAATAAAATCAAAGGCTTTACAAGCAAATTCACTCTTTCTGTAAGGATGTAGTAATGCAATGGGAAGTCGTGTATATTTGCAAGAGCTGAATTTTCTTACTAATTTGTCAATTATTGTCAATAAATTACCTTATATGCTGAGGGAATTATGGAGAACCAAAACTGCAGAGCTTAAAATGATTCTTGGAAGGAGCGTCACTTTTGAGGATGTTGAACAATTTTTGGAATGGCATGTGTGTGTTAACACTGATGAGAAATTAACCTTTTTAAAGAAGAATGGAATATGTTTTGGCTGCTTGTGTAAAGGACACATCAGCAGAACTTGTAATAAGCTACTCAGTTGTGATATATGCAGTTTAAAACATCCCAAGTTACTGTATACTCATTGAAGTAAAGTTGAAAAAGAAGTCAAACAATCTGAATCCAAGACTAAAGACACAGTCAAAGAGAATGCCTCAGCTTTGGTTCAGACAGTCTTACTGGGGCCAGCGACAAAGCTCTCTCAATAGTTCCTGTTCCTAATGAAGGAAGTTTCATACTGAAGACCTATGGATTTCTTGATCCAGGAAGTACCACATCATTTTGTACTGTTGAATTAATGAATAAACTTAATCTTCATGGTAAAAGATCACGGATCTTGTTGAAGACAATGAATGATGAAAGGAACATTGAAAATAATATAGTTTCAGGTTTAGAGATTGCTGGATTGAATAGCAATGAATTTTGCGATCCAAGTGTATATACTCAGAAGATTATACCTGTGAATAAGGAGAATATTCCCTATTAGGATTATATCAAACAGTGGGTTCATCTAAACAATGTTTGCCTACCCAAGATTGATGCTAAAATCGAGATGTTGATTGGATTAGGCTCTTGAACCTCTAGAAGTAATAAGGAGTCAAAATGTCAGATTTTATGCCGTGAGAACGTAGCTTGGATGGACAATTAATGGACCATTAGGAGAAAAAATGAATAATGATCAGGAGTCATCAAATGTAAACGTCACCAGAATTCTAGAGGTGCAATGGTGCATTCAATCTGATGTTTTCAAATTCAAAATTGTTTTGAAAGAATGGCCTTTAACAAGAAGGGGTATTCTTTCGATCATAACCTCAATATATGATCCTTTGGGAATATTGGCACCAATAGTATTAATACCCAAGAAAATTCTGCAAGAATTGTGCAGAAGAAAATTTGGATGGGATGAAGCTGTACCAGATTCCATCGCACAAGATTGGATGAATTGGACTGAGAGTCTTCAAATGTTAGGAAGTTTTGAAGTCAACAGATGTTGAAGTGCCGACATGGCCTGTTTCCGTGCTGTAAACGGTTATATGGTTTAAAGTCAACAGACTTTGGAACTGCCACATTGGCTCAGTTACACAGCTTTGCAGATGCAAGTGAAGGTGATTTTGCTATTGTCAGTTATTTAGTACTGCAAAATAACCAAGAGCGAGTACATTGTGGATTTGTAATGGGAAAAGCCAGAGTGGCTCCATTAAAGCCAGTCGAGGGGAATTGACTAGCTCTACTAAGGTGAGCAAAATGGTCACTGTGTTCTGAAGAGAATCACAGATGGAGTTAGCAGATTCTATGTTTTGGACTGATGGTACATTAAATACACTAATAAAACTATGAGGTTTCGTACCTTTGTGACTAACAGAATTAATGAGATTGAGAAAGGTTTGCATGCTAATCAATGGAGATATGTTAAAACAGTGGATGATCCATCTGACATGGCTTCTCAAGGATCAAAGGTACAACCATTTCTGAAAAGAGCCAACACTTGGTTGTTCGGTCCTCAATTTCTTTCGCAATCTCAAGAAGATTGGGCTCAAAGAATTTTCAATGGCGGATCCAGAAATCCAAAACACTAACATGAATACTATACAAATATATAATGAGAATGATCTGATTATTCAATTAATTTGCAATAATTCTTCATGGTTTCGTGTGGAAAAGGCTGTAGCATGGGATTCTTAGCTTAAAAACTATGCTTTTAAATCATAACAAGAAAGAGAATCTGAAGCCTCGAAAGAGCAGTTACCTTACAGTTGATAAGTTGGCAAAAGCTGAATTGGAGATAAATCGTTTTTGTTAGAAAAAGGCGTTTGATAACAAAATATCAAAATTGAAGAAGAATCTGAATGTTACAAAAGCAAGCCGTGTTTACAAGCTAAACCCTATTCTTGTAAATGATGTATTGAGAGTAGGAGGAAGGTTGGAAAAAGCAATAATGACCGATAAAGTGAAACATCCAAATCAGTCTCAATCAGGGACTAAATAAGTAAATAAGGTTTCAATAGTTCCTCAACTAACAAAGAGCCGATTTATGTCCATATTGGGACAAAAAAGGTCATTTATGTTAGAAGCAAGCCACTTTATCTTAAGAGACCATAAAACAAAGGAGCAGAAATAAGCCATTCAGCCCAACAAGTCTGTCCCATCATTCAATGATGAGCTGATCCATTTCCCCACTCAGCCCCTTTGTCCAGCCTTCTCCCCATAATCTTTGATACCCTGGCTAATCAAGAACCTATCAATCTCTGCCTTAAATATACCCTGTCCTCCACAGATTTATCATCCTCTGGCTGAAGAAATTCCTATCCATCTCTGTTCTAAGTTGACGCCCTTCAATCCTGAAGTTGTGCCCTCTTTTCCTTGACTCTCCCACCATGGGAAACAACCTTTCTACATCTACTCTGTCCATTCCTTTCCACATTCAAAATGTTTCAATGAAGTTCTAGATGGAAGAAAGCCTCTACTTCCTCAGGAGTTTGCGGAGGAGCTAGTGGAGTTGTTCAAGTGAACCGGTACGGACTTGAAGGGCCGACATGGCCTGTTTCCGTGCTGTAAACGGTTATATGGTTATAATTCCAAACTCTTTTTTTTGAATATTTTATTTATGGTTTTTCCAAACTCAGACAGTTCCAATAATACACGGTACAACAATCACATTGATCAAGTATATTTACATTTCCTCTACTGAGTCTGGTTTTATCCCCCCCTCCCCCCACAACACAAAATAACAAAAAAAGAAACTTAACTTACATGAAAAGGCAAAAGCGCTTATTTAACATAAAAAAACCGACGCTACTGACTGAGGACAAATAAATTAAAAAAGAAAGTGAAAAGAAAGCACATTGGGTCTGTCAGAGCTCAACGCCTGTCCTCCAGGTCTCTTACATTCATCTTAGCCTGATGAATGGACCCCCCTGTCCACCCCCCAGAGGAGGAAGGACAGGGGTGGGGGAGTGGGCAGGCAACGAAGCACAGGGGACCACACTATATCCTTGCACCTATGTAATGCAGGTCTGGTTGCCAGAGTTTAAGGAAAGTTTCATATTTTTTCCTTAGACTATAAGTGACTTTCTCCAAGGGAACACAGCTGTGCATTTCCATAATCCGATGCGTAATGCCCAGATAAGAGTCCGACTTCCAGGTAACCTCTCTGCACTTCCTGACCATCGCCTGAGCACTTGGACAGCTTCATCATAAGCTTCATGTCCATGATGTTTCCCAACAGAAACAACTCTGGGTCCTGTGGAAACTATCTATGATTTTCTCAGGCCTAGCTCTACCCAAAAGGGCCTCACCTTGGAGCATGACCAGGTTGAGTGCACAAAGGTTCCTGTCTCTATGCATTGATCTGAAATTTCTGGTTTCCCTTTATTCAATTTCTGAGGTGTGAGATATAGCTGGTGAAGAAGGTTATACTACACCAGTCTGTATCCTGAGTTAATTACTGATGAGCCCTGTTCATCTATAGTAACACCTAGGCCCGACTCCCATCTCTGCCTTGACCTATGAAGCCCCGATTTTGGGCCCTCCACTTGGAACAGGGAATAGATTGCTGAAATAAACTTTTTTTTTTAATGTTCCCTCTTCGAATCAGAGTCTCCATGTCACTGCACTTCGATAGGGCCTTGGTTGGACCCAATTTGTCCCTCAAAAAAGATCTTATTTAACAAATCATATTTAATTCTTAACTGCTCAAATGACATGAGCTACCCCAACTCATGACAGTCCTCAATATACCTGATCCCCTTTTGGCACTAGGCGTCCAGGATCTTGTTATAAATAGTCAATGGTATTAATTTATTCTGAGTCGGGGGGTTTTTGGAGACAACCCACCTCTGGCCAATCCATGGTTAATTTTGTTCCACAAATGTAGCGTGTGATTTAGCGAG
The DNA here is from genome assembly GCF_036971445.1 of Narcine bancroftii. Lineage (NCBI taxonomy): Eukaryota > Metazoa > Chordata > Chondrichthyes > Torpediniformes > Narcinidae > Narcine > Narcine bancroftii. The sequence goes on from NC_091481.1 coordinate 74,683,471, forward strand.
GGGTTGTCCTTGCCCAATAACAATTTGGCATCCCATTTATAAATAAATCCTCCTGCTCCTTTCTCACCTACTGTGTGCAGTCCGATTTGTGCCCAGGATGGTGTACCTCCCCGTCAAAGAGCGAGGTGATCCACCTCGACTGGGCAGCCCAATAATACCCTGGTAATTTCAATTCACCCAAACGACAGTCCCATGTTAATTTCTGCATGGAGACCCTGGCTACTCTTTTGTTCCACAGGAACCTACTTACCTATGTGTTGATGTTTTGAAAGAATCTCTGGGGCAATGTTATGGGCAAAGTCTGGAGACTCAGCAATACATTCATTTTTACACAATTGACCTTGCCTAGCAATGTGACAGGTAGGGTCATCCACCTATGTAAGTTCTCTTTAATTAAATGAACATAATTAATACATTTGATAAATTTTACCCCAGATACTTAATCCTCATTTGCGACCAATTCAATGGACTTTTCTTCTTCAATTCACTGTAGTCCCCCTTTGTGAGTGGTTCTGTACTCAGAGATCTTCCATAATCTTCCAGCATGGAATGAAGCCTGGCCAATGAGTTTACAGGGTCTGTCAGCTATATTTGCACAACATCACAAACCCCCCACCTCTCCCTCCTAAATTCCAATGACTACAGGCCAACTGCAGTCAAAATCTCCTCATATGATAACCTTTTCATTCCCAGAATCATCCTTGAGAATTCCTCTGAACCCACTTCAGCTCAAAGTTGGTGAATCTGTGGAATTTGTTGCCACAGGCATTTGTGGAGGTTGAGTCATTGGGTGTATTTAAGGTGGAGATTGATCAGTTCTTGATTAAGCCAGGGCATCACAGGTTATGAGGAGGAGGCCGGGCAGTGGAGCTGACTAGGGGAAATGGATCAGCTCATGAGTAAATTGCAAGACAAACACAATGGGCTGAATGGCCTGCTTCTGCTCCTATGTCTTATGGTCCCATGGTCTTAAAATTGCTCACAATACTCCAAATGAGGTCTCACCAGTGCCTTATAAAGTCTCAACATCACACCCTCTGGCTGAAGAAATTCCTCCGCATAAGTGGATGCCCTTCAATCCTGAAGTGGTGCCCTCTTGTCCTGGACTTTCCCACCGTGGGAAACAACCTTTCGACATCTACTCTGTCCATGCCTTTCAACATTCAAAATGTTTCAATGAGATTCCCCCCTCATTCTCCTAAATTCCAATGAATACAGGCCAAAAGCTGACAAATGCTCCTTGTATGATAATCCTTTCTTTCCCGGAATCATCCTAGTGAACCTCCTCTGAACCCCCTCCAACGTCAGCATATCTTTTCTGAACCCTCTCCAACATCAGCATATCCTTTCTTAAACTGCTCACAATACTCCAAGCGATGTCTCACCAGTGGTCGTCTTCACCACCGACTCAAACACCGACTCACCGACTCCCAGGTTCCTTTGCATCTGGGCATTTCCAATTTTCTCCCCATTTATGAAATAGTCTACCAGTTTATTTAATAACATAACATAACATAACAATTACAGCACGGAAACAGGCCATTAGGCCCTTCCAGTCCGCACCGAACCAAACACCCCTCTCTAGTCCCACCTCCCTGCACAATGCCCATAACCCTCCATCTTCTTCTCATCCATATACCTGTCCAACCTTTTCTTAAATAATACAATTGACTCCGCCGCCACTATTTCTCCCGGAAGCTCATTCCACACGGCTACCACTCTCTGAGTAAAGAAGTTCCCCCTCATGTTACCTCTAATCCTCTGCCCCTTAATTCTTAACTCATGTCCTCTTGTTTTAATCTTTCCTCCTCTTAACGGAAATAGTCTATCCACATCCACTCTGTCTATCCCTTTCATAATCTTAAATACTTCTATCAAATCCCCTCTCAACCTTCTACGCTCCAAAGAATAAAGACCTAATCTGTCCAATCTCTCCCTATACTCTAGATGCTTAAACCCAGGTAACATTCTGGTAAACCCTCTCTGCACTCTCTCCACTCTGTTTATATCCTTCCTATAATTAGGCGACCAGAACTGCACACAGAACTCCAAATTAGGCCGCACCAACGTCTTATACAATCTCAACATCACCTCCCAACTCCTATATTCCATGCAATGATTGATAAAGACCAGCACACTAAAAGCCTTCTTCACCACCCTATTCACGTGAGTTTCTACCTTCAGGGAACGATGTACCGTTACTCCTAAATCTTTCTGCTCTTCTGTATTCATCAATGCTCTCCCATTTACCACGTATGTCCTATTCTGATTCTTCTTACCAAAATGAAGCACCTCACACTTATCAGCATTAAATTCCATCTGCCATTTTTCAGCCCACTTTTCTAAGCAGCCCAAATCCCTCTGCAATCCTTGAAAACTTTCTTCATTATCCACTATTCCACCTATCTTAGTATCGTCTGCATATTTACTAATCCAATTCACCACCCCATCATCTAGATAATTAATGTATATAACGAACAACAATGGGCCCAATACAGATCCTTGAGGCACACCACTGGTCACCGGCCTCCAACCTGACAGACAATTATCCACTACCACTCTCTGGCCTCTCCCTTTTAGCCAATGTTCAATCCATTTGACTATCTTAAAATTTATACCTAAAGACTGCACCTTCCTAACTAACCTTCCATGTGGTACCTTATCGAAGGCCTTACTGAAGTCCATATAGACAACATCCACTGCGCTATCCTCATCCACATTCCTAGTCACCTCTTCAAAAACTTCAATCAGATTGGTCAAACATGACCTTCCTCCCACAAATCCATGTTGAGTGCTCCTGATCAGACCCTGTCTATCCAGATGTTTATAAGTACTATCTCTAAGAATTTTCTCCATTAATTTACCTACCACAGACGTCAAACTTACAGGCCGATAGTTGCCAGGCTTCCTCCTTGAACCCTTTTTAAATAACGGAACCACATGCGCAATGCGCCAATCCTCCGGCACTATCCCCATATCTAATGACATTAGATATGACCGTACACTTTCTGGCGCTGGATTTGATTTGCCATTTCTCTGCTCATTCTCCTAATCCAATGGTTCTCAAACTTTTTCTTTCTACTCGCATACCACCTTAAGTGATCCCTTAAGAGCCCTTTCACACTGCCAGATAAAATGGGTTGAACTGGGCAATTTCACGGATCTGTAGTGGGCAATTTGGCAGTGTGAAAGGTCCCAACTGGGCAGGGCGAGTAAAAGTCGACCGGCCTCTGACTCTTGGTGGTGGGTTGTGTTGGATCCTGGCCGAGTTAACTCGGATTTGACTTGGAACCTGGTGGACTGCAGTGTGAACAGGCAACCGGCTCTACCAGTCATCACCATTGGAGGTTTCCCCCCTCCCCACCCCCCCATCTTAGATTCAAGATATCCACATGAACCAGGTAATTCATGGTCTAATGTGAACGTCTCATCCGGTACTGCAACACGGGTTTTTAGAGGGATTATTTAAGGGGTACAGGACTGGAAAGAAAATGTTTGAGAACCACTGTCCTAAAATGCCCAAGCCCTTCTGCAGTCTCCATGTTTCCCTGACATTACCTGCTCCTCCTCTACCTTTGTGTCATCTGCAAACATGGCCACATAGCCAATTCATCCCACTATCTAAAATTACTGGTGGGCCAAATGAAAAGAAACAGCCCCAACACTGACCCCGGTGGAACAGCACATGCAACTGGCAGCCAACCAGAATATGATCCTCATATTCCTGCTAATATTACACATTAATTCAAGCTTTTGGATCTATAAAGGCGAAGATTTGGGTGCGGCTCATGAGCGGTGGAATGTGATGTGAGAGAGAGAGATAGAGATGACAGATAGATGGCAGAGACAGAGAGAGAGAGAATCAGAAGCAGGTTTCATGTCAGCTTGAATTAACATATAAGATCAAAGTGATTATTTTTCTTTGACTTGAAAGACCTTGTTTCTCTGAGTGAAAAGTATAAATCGGCTTGGTGTTAGTTTGTGGACTATTTGAACTTTTGCAAAGTTTAGGCTTTGATTTCATCCTCTGCCTGGGAGCTGAGCCCATTGCCAGGGGTGGGGTTACTTTGCAACCCAGAAGCTCTTGTTATGGCACATTCAGGGTAGGCCATAGTTATGGTACGAAAGATTTTATAAATAGAAGCTGTAAGAATAGAGGCTGCACAATTAGTGTGGCGGTTAGCACAACGCTACTACAGGGCCAGCAACAAGGGTTCAAATCCTGCACTGTCGAATTTGACAGTCCCCGTGTCTGCGTGGGTTTCCTCCGGGGGTTCTGGTTTCCTCCCACCCTCCAAAAACCTATGGGTTGTAGGTTAATTGGGTGGCACAGGCTTGTGGGCTGGAAGGGCCTGTTACTGTGCTGTACGTTTTGAACAATAAAAAGTGAGGTTGTGGTGAACGGTATTGAAGAGGCTGATCAACAGGTTTTAGGGAGGTTCATGAGAGGGTTCTGAGGTGGGGAAGAATTGCCATATTGGCAGCAAAGATGAATGATTGTAGACCCAGGCTCTGGATGAAGAAACTGGCACTCTCCTTGAGAAGATTTAATCGAGATTATGACTGTCATACAGTCATTGATGAATGTAGAATAGGAGCAGACACTCCACCCACATCCACGGCATCCATCAACTCTCTGTTCACACTAATTCTGCATGAATCCCCCATTTTCCTATTCTCCACATATTCTCATCAGTTCCCACCTCCCTCCCCTCCTGCTCCCAGATACTACCCCTCACCTTCACACCTGGGACAAAATTCTGCAGCCATTTAACCTACAATTAACTGCCAATTAGCTCCAACACTATTATCGTGGTGTTCTCTGTAAGGAGTTTGTATGTTCACCAGGTGCTCTGGCTTCCTCCCACCCTTTAAAATGTACCAGGTCAATCAGGTGTAATTTGGCGGCACGGGTTCATGGGCCGAATGGGCCTATTACCATGCTTAATGTCTAAATTAAATTAAGATTAAACCCCCATGACTTTGGGATGTGGGAGGAAAGTGGAAGGCTGGGAGAGACCTGCTCGGTCACAAGAAGAACGTGCAAATTCTGCACAGACAGCGCCCAAGGTCTACTCCTCCTCCCAGGCTAGGGTAGGGTAAAATTTGAGCTCATTGACTTAAGGTGGAAAGGGAAAGATTTCAAAGGGATCTGAGGGGTACCTTCTTCTCATACAGGAGACTGGGTGAATGGCAGAAGCTGCCATAGGAAGTGGTGGACAAGGGGATCATCATAATTCTAATAGATATTTGGAGGGGGTTAAATGGATAGGAAATGTTTGAGGGATATGGGCTGAACACAGGCAAATGGGATTAGCTTGGGTGGACAATTTATTAAATTGGGTTGATAAATGTCACGTTGATTCATCTGCCAAACAAACAATCCCCAAAGTGAAACGTTGGGATACTCGCACTTTCAAGTTCGAGTTCAAGGGCTTAGCGGTTAGCATAACGCTGTAACAGCACCAGTGGCCGGAGTTTGAATCTGGCGCTATCTGTTTGGAGTTTGTACGTTCTCTCCATGTCTGTGTGGATTTCCTCCGGGTGCTGCGGTTCTCTCACCGTTCAAAATTCATGCAGAGGGTTGAAGATTAATTGGATGTAATTGGGCAGCATGGGCTTGTGGGCCAGAAGGGCCTTGAGGTAAACCACTGTTATGCTATGATTGGCTGCTGCCGGCCGGACACGCCTCCCGGGACCGATCCTACCCATAGCCCTTTAGATGCTCCCCATTCCACTCTGCCTTGATCAGCCAATGAGGTTGATGGCTGTTCCAGTCTATAGTTAATAAAAGCCTGACTTTCACAACTCCAGTCTTTTGTGATTATTGATGGTGCATCAGGGCTCTTTACCGTGATGTAAGTCTAAATTTAAAAAAGTAAAATTTAAAATTCAAGTTCTAGTTTGTTATCATCTCATTGTCAAATTACAACCCAATAAAACAATGTTCTCAGGTCCTGGGTGCAAAGCACGCAGACACACAACCAGACATAAGACATAGACTGACAAACAATATGTATGCAAGACAAGTATTCATATATACAAATAAATCAGTATTGTTTCATGAATGTGAGAGTCTCGGATGGTGAGTGTGAGCCATTCTTTTGGTCGTTCTCACTGCCCATGGGAAGAAACTGTTCCTCAGCCTGGTGGTGCTGGCTCTGATCCTCCTGGATCTCTTCCCCCAACGGGAGCAGATTTCAGGTTTCAGATTTATTGTCAGAGTACAGACATGACATCACATACAAGCCTGGGATTGCTTTTTCCTGCGGGCCCCACAGAATTACCACTAATTGGCAGTGCAAAACAATAAACTGTACACAGTGTATACAGGGATAGCCCTCTTTACTAAGGTAGACCGTTCCTGAAAAACTGTTTATAAGCCTGCGCCGGCCTCCCGAGGCCTCACTCAGAGTTGCTGCAGCCACAGCCAGCCTGGCTCTGTGGAAGTCTTTGTGGATTAAAGCCTGTTGTACAGTCTTTACCTTGTGTGTGTCTGATTCTGTCTATCAGCGAACCACAGGGTCTAAAAAAGATGGGTGTGATTGTGTGATAACGAGTCAATTGGCTCCAACAGCACGTCCAAACCTGCCATCTCTGCTGCCAAGGAGGTCAAAGGGTGTGGAGAAACTAACCATGTTCCCCTGTGTTTCACACACAGCTGACTCAGAAACATACCCGAGGCCCTTCCTCATGTTGCAATCCTGGAACACCCATCCCAACAGCACTGTGGCAGAAGGTGAATCAACAAACACTCTGAAGGGGTCATTAGAGGGTCTGCAACAAATGCTGGCCTTGTCAGTGCCTCCCAGGGTAGGAGGCAGTGAATGAAAAAATGTTCTTGTCACAAACATTCCTTGGTAAACCAGGAGCCTGCGGATGGTGGAGAAGTTCTGGGGGAGTTCAGCAGGTCAGGCAGAATCCATGGCAGGCAATAGATTGTCAATGCTTTGGGCCTGAGCCCTCCATCATGAGCGCCCATGGACCATTTGACTGCCCTATTGCCTTCCTAGGACCTGCTGAGTTCCTCCAGCATTTGGTTAACATTCCTTGCATGGTTCCTATGAACCTTCCATCAGAGTGGGCTCAGCTATATATATGACAACAAATTTCCGGGGTAAGAGAAGGGGCTGGGGGGGGAGTAGGATTACTGGTCAGGGATAGTATCACAGCTATAGAAAGGGAAGAGGCTGCAGAGGGAGGGTCCACCGAGTCAGTGTGGGTGGAAGTCAGAAATAGGAAGGGAGCTATCACTGGGCTGAGAGTGGTCTATAGGTCCCCAAAATAGCCCTTGGGACATCAAGTCGTTATGGGTGATTTCAACTTCCCTAATATTGACTGATACCGACTGACTGCAAGAGGGATAGATTGGGCCGAATTTGTCAGGGGTGTTCAAGAAGGATTCCTGGCACAGTATGTGGACTGGCCGACGAGAGGAGAGGCCAGATTGGATCTGGTTCTGGGTCAGGTGGCAGACCTCTCGATGGGGGAGCATTTCAGTGAGTTGGTTGCCAGGAAGGTGCTTAAGAAAGGACTTAGGAGAGCTCAAAGGGGGCATGAGAGGGCCTTGGCATATAGAATTAAGAAGAACCCCAAGGCATTGACCACAACATGATTGGCACCAAGGGAGGTCATTCACAGGAATGCCCCCCCTCCCCCTTTGTGAGGTGCTATACCCCATATGCTCACGGTCACTGCTCTCCATCAGACCTGGCCCTGCCATCACTAGCATGCGCCACATGCCACTAGTGCCTCTCCATGCAATAAAAGCAGTGCTATCGGCTGCTACGTCAGAGGGACGGAGGAAGTCTGGTCAGCAGGTAGGTCACTACCAGCCCCCTCCCCCCACCGCTGACTGGCTACCATCCACTTACCCTTATGCCCGTCTCTAATACTCATTCTGGCCCCAACTCTGGACCACAACTCCCTTAGCTTCAGCATAGCTATGGAAAAGGATAAAAACAGTCAAAATGGGAAATTACTTGGTCAATTATGATGGGACGAGGCAGGAACCAGCAAAAGTAAATTGGAAACAGATGTTTAAGGGTGAGGGCACAGACATAATATGAGGGATTTTTAAGAACCCACTTGTGCAGAATTCAAGATAGGGTTGTCCCACTAGGACAAAAAAAAGATGGTAGGAAAAGGGAACTGTTCATGACATAACAGGTGAGGCAACAAATCAAGAGGAAGAAGGAAGCAGAGATTAGATATAGGAAGCAAGAAACAGGAAGGGCTCATGAGAAGTATATGGTTGCCAGGAAGGTGCTTAAGAAAGGACTTAGGAGAGCTCGAAGGGGGCATGAGAGGGCCTTGGCATATAGAATTAAGAAGAACCCCAAGGCATTCTCTGCTTATGTGAAGAACAGAAGGATGAAGAGAATGAAGGTGTGGCCGCTAAAGGATAAGGGAGGTGGAAGAGGTTGGGGAGGTCCTAAATGAATACTTTGCATCAGTATTCACAAGAGAAAAGGTTCTTGATCACAGTGAGGTCGAAATTAAACAGGCCTGTGTGCTGGACAATGTGTAGATTAAAGAGGATGCATTGAATCTTCATAAAAACATCAAGACCGAGGAGCCCCAGGGCCGAACACGATAAACCCCAGGCTGCTGTGGGAAGTGAGAGAAGAGAGAGCTGGGACAGGAGCTATGATCTTTGAATCCTCTTTGGCCGCAGGGGAGGTGCCAGAGGATTGGAGAATGGTAAATGTGGTTCCCTTGGTTAAAAAAGGTAATAGGGAGAATCCTGGGACTTATAGACCGGTGAGTCTCAGGGGTGTGCAAACTAATGGAGAAGATTCTTAAGGGTAGGATCTATGAGCATTTGGAGGTCCAGTCTACTCAAGGACAGTCATTATGGCTTTGTGAAGGGAAGGTTGTGTCTGACGAGCCTAATTGAGCTTTTTGAGGTGACAAAAGAAATTGATGAGGGTTGGGCGGTAGATGTGGTCTACATGGATTTTAGCAAGGCATGAGGTGTGGGATCAATGGAACCTTGGCTGTGTGGATAAAAAACTGGCTTGTTGAAAGAAAGCAGAGAGTAGTCGTGGAAGGAAAGTATTCTGCCTGGAGGTCGGTGACTAGTGGAGTGAGTGCCGCAGGGATCTCGTTTGGGACCCCTGCTCCTTGTGATATTTATTAATGTCCTGGATGAAGGAAAGATGGGTCAGTAAGTTTGTGGATGATACGAAGGTTGGAGGTGTTGTGGATGGAGCTGAAGGTTGTCGAAGGTTACAAGAGAATATAGACAGGATGCAGAGTTGGGCAGAAAAATGGCAGATGGATTTTAATCAGGATAAGTGTGAGGTGATGCATTTTGGATGGACAAACCAGAAGGCTGAATATAGGGTTAATGGTCAGTTATGTAAGGGTGTGGATGAACAGAGGGGCCCTGAGGTGTGTGGGTGAAAGAAAAATAGAGGGGTATGAGGTTGGGAGGGTTTAGTACTTTTTTTTAAGGAATATATGGGTTGGCACAACATCGATGGCCGAAAGGCCAGTAGTCTGCTGAACTGCATGTTCTATGTTCTATGTTCTGATCACAAACATTGTGAGCGAACCACCTTGAGGCAGCTGCAATGCTAGCTAAACGAGTGTGGTATGAGGGCAGCGCCGTTATTGTCGCCGTAGCACAATGCTGTAACAGGAGTTCAAAACCCACGCTGTCTGAACATTCTCCTGAGTCTGCGTGGGTTTCCTCTGGGCGCTCTGGTTTCCTCCCACCATCCAAATTGGATAGAGTTTGTGGGTTAATTGGGTGGAAAGTGCTTGTGAGCTAAAGGGGCCTGTTACCGTGCTACATGTTTAAATATAAATTTAAATAAAGAATTACCCAAATGCAAAGCCCATTTTTTTCCAGCATGGATGTCATGGGGTGAATGGACTTCAGCTTAATGGATTTCTGTGATTCCACGATGTCACAAAATCCATGATCAGAGGAGTCTTGTCTGGGGTCGAGCGGATCAGACGAACCAGCAAACCTGGAGGGACTGCCCAATGTTGATTCATCCCTCTCCTACACCAGAGAAACCGGTCACATCTCATCATACCCTTTCCCTTGAAAGGATTCAATTCCATTCTCTCAATTCCTCTGTCGCATCTGCTCCCAGGTCGAGGTCTTCCTTGCCAGATCATCAGAGATGTCCTCCTTCTTCAGACAACGTGGCTTCCCCTTTACTGTCATCAATTCGGCCCTCGCCTGCATAACCTCCTGCCCTCCTCTGCCCCCACATTCAACAAGGTCAGGATTGCCCTTGTCCTCATGGTGGTCAAAAGGGTGGCACGGTCAGTGTAGCGGTTAGTGCAGCATTATTACAGCGCCAGCGATCGGAATCGGGGTTTGAATCCCACGTTGTCAGTGAGGAGCTTGGATGTTTTCTCTGTGTCTGCATGGGGTTTTCCCGGGGACTTTGGTTTCCTCCCACTGTTCAAAACATAGCGGGGGTGTAGGTTAAATGTGTGTAATTGGGTGGTATGGGCTCATGGGCTGAAATGGCCTGTTACCGTGCTGTAGGTCTAAATTTAAATTTAAAATTTAAATATCCTCTTCAGCCATTGCTGCCAAACACATATTCCCCTCTTTGCCTTCCACAGGGGCTGCTACCTGCATGACTCCCTTGTCCACTCTTCCCTCCCCACCGATCATCCCCTTGGGGCTCACCCGACTGCAGGAGATGCTCTACTTGCACCCACATCTCCTCCCTCAGCACCATTCGGGGCCCCAAACAGTCCTTCCAAGAGAGGCAACATTTCACTTATGAATCTCAAGGGGTCATCTACTTCATCTGCTGTTATGGTCTTCTCTACATCAGACAGACTGGGCACAGACTGGGAGGTCGCTTCGTTGATTACCTTGGCTCACTCCGCCGCAATTGCGTGAATCTCCCAGTGGCCACCCCTTTGAATTCCCCGTCCCATTCCCTTGCTGACATGTCTGTCCATGCACTGCCAAACTGAGACCATTGCAAATTGGTGGAATAACACCTCATATTCTGTCTGGGTACCTTCCAGCTGGATGGCATTAAAATCAACTTCTGTGGTTTCTGTTAGACCTCTCCCCACCCCCCCCCCCATCTTTCTCCCCGTCTCCTTTCCTCCACCTCTGTCTCTCTATCTCTCTCTTTCCTTTTCACTCTATCTCCTTTTACAGAGCCAAAATCAATTCTACCTCTCCTCTCTCCTCTCCTCTTATCTTGTCAATTAACACCTTTTGTCTGTTGGTCTGGACTCCTCCCCTCCCATTCTTCCCCCTTTCTATCCCCTAGCCTTTGAATAAAATGGCCATTTTCTAAAATCGCCTGTGGTATGTCTCTGTGCAACTTGGGAGGCTTCTTAAATAACTTAGAGACTTTACTTACTGATGCCTTTCACCATCTCAGGAAACTTTTTACACACACTCATACATACACATACGCCCCACAGTGGTGCACCACAGTTACTACAGTGAGAAGGGTGTATTCTTACATGGTTACAAAATAGTTCACATTATCCTGACTATATAACATCCCTCCTTCTGAAGATAAAGAAAATTTTACTGTTCTTTATCGATTTCTTTCCAGTGCAACTTAAGTAACTGAACTTGTACACTAGTTTATTTACACAACTATTTTTAAATAGTTCTTATCGATATCGCACTGGCGGCAGTATGTTCCTTCACCATCTTTTGGATTTGGCTGCGACTGTTAGGCTCTGTGTTGCTGGTCCATGTGGAGGTGATGGAGCTCATTGTGCTTCACCTGACAACTGCTGTGCTGATGTTCCGGGATTAGTTGTCGTGGTCTGTTCACTTGATACCTCACTTGATATTGGTGTCGCGGGGCTTTGCTGATATTAAAGCTTTCTGCTTCATCTCATCTTGTGTCGGCCGGATGTGAATTCTGTTCCTCCTCAGCTGACGCCAGAGTCTGCCCCGACAATGTATGATCTTGGTGTCTCGGCTTCTCTGATGGCCTTTGCTGGGGTCCATGTTTTCAACATCGGCTCTTGAATATGCACACGCTGCCCTCTGAAGTGTTCTGGCAACGTTTGTGCAGGTTTTTTACAATGCTAGCGTCCTTCTTCTTGCGTGTCAGCCAGTCTTCTTCTGGTTTCCTCCTGGAAGGTGTATTTTGCTTTGTTGAGTTATTTTATAGCCTGCCTTTTTATTTTCAGTAATGTTTTTTTCTTCTTCCCCCTCACATTTCAGTGACTTACAATCAATGATATGGCTTTATTCTTGTTCTCTTATACCGCTGCCACCATGTTATGTCTCTGCGTTACTTGGGAGGCTTCTTAAATAACTTAGAGATGCAAGATTCAAATAACAAAAGAGACTTTACTTACTGATGCCTTCCACCATCTCAGGAAACTGTTCACACACACTCTATACATATACATGCTTCCCACAGTGGTGCACTACAGTTTCTACAGTGAGAAGGGTGTATTCTTATGCAGTTACAAAATAGTTCACATGATACAACAGCCTGTCTCTCTTCTTTTACATGTCCCTTGAAGAAAAGTTCAGGCGTGAAACATCGGTTATTTACATTTACCTCCTGTGGACCCTATGAGACGGGCTGAGCTCCTCCAGCACTTTTGTGTGTGTTTTACTACAATCACAGGGTCTGCAAACTTTCATGTTTCATTACAGAGATAAACCACTCCTCTTCAGGGTCTTCTGCAGCAGGCCGTTAAATCAACAATCTCGATCGGAGCCTTCACCTGATAACATCAATTTCCATTTAAGTTGTGCCTTTATCCTTAACAAAATATCCTGAACTTATTGATGTACTAATTTTTTTCTCTGGTTTTCTCCCACCTTACAACCGGTGAGGGGTTGTAGGTCATTTGGGTATAATTAACCAGCACGGGCATGTGGGCCTGTGCTGTATGTCTAAATTAAATTAAATTAAAATTAAACTTTATGCCATGTACTAAAGATGAAAGGACAGATGATGACAGAACATATTAATGAGAGAAAGATGGAGAGGTTTAGGGAGTGGGGAGAATTCAGATCTTCTGCAGCAGTGGGGATAGGGAGAGGGGTAATGGAGGGCAAAATATTTGAATTTTGATGGTACAACACAGTCCTTGTGGCCTATGAGACCCCTGCTGTCCATCTACACCAAATTGACCTACTAACCCCATATGGTTTTGAAGGGTGGGAGTAAACCCACGCCGGTCACGGGAAGAACATACAATCCCCTTGCAGACAACGGCAGACTCACACACACAGGGCCACCGGCGGCGTGATAGCATTGCTAAATATCAGAAAGTTGTTCGGGTTGGAGAGGGAAGGAGAAGAGGAAATCTTGCATGGATTTTGGGAGATGAATTTTAAAATATTTCAGCCCTTGAAATGCCTTGTATCTGGTGCGAGCACAGCTGAAGATGGAGAGCTCTCACCAGAACATGGGGAGAAAGAATCCATGGTTGAAGGGGTGACCAGGTTTAAGGATCTGACTGTTATCCTATGTTGAGGCCAGATGTGGAGAATTGTGTGGAGTTTTTGTCACCTAACTACAGCGAAGATTGCAGGGAAGATTTACTAGGATGTTGCCGGGAACTGAGTTACAGGGAAAGATTAAACAGGTTTGGATTTTATTCCCTGGAGCGTAGAAGAATGAAGGGAGATTTGATAGAGGTATTTAAAATGATGAGGAATATAGATAGACTAAGTGCAAGTAGGCTTATCCACTGAGATACAAACCAGAGGACAAGGGTTAAGGGTGAAAGAGGAGGATCATAAGGGGGAATTTCTTCGCACAGAGTGGTGGGAGTGTGGAATGAGCTGCCAGCTGAGGTGGTGAATATGGGCTCAATTTTCACATTTAAGAAGATTTGGACAAGTACATGGATGGGGAGGGGAATGGAGGGATATGGACTGGGTGCAGGTCAGTGGGGCTAATTAGAATAATAGCTCAGCACAGACTAAAAGGGGCGAAGGGCCTGTAATGTTCTATGGTTCTACAGTGGTCATGTGTGGCCTCCCCTGCGTCAGATGTTGGAAGATTCACCTTTGCTCTCCTCTCTCCCTCCTTGCAGCGTAGGGAAGGGCCAATGGCGGCAGGCTGTCCTCCAGACAAGTTCAAGCCATGCTTGTACCAGTCTCCGATAGAATCGCCCCCCAGCAGTGGTTTCTACACCCCTGGGCTGAAGGTGCAGCTGCCCGAAGGGGGTCACACCGAGGAGTTTGTGAAGCCAGTGGATGCCAAGTACAAGTGCGAGCAGTGCCATCGGGTACTGCGTAATGCCAAGCAATCTGGGTGTGGGCACCGGTTCTGTGAGAGCTGCATCAGCATCCTGCTCAGGTCAGTGCAGTCAGCTCAGTGCACCAACATGCTGGAGAAACTCAGCAGGCCGCGCACACATTAGAAGTAAAGGATAGCCCATTTCTAGAGGATTAGGGCAGGGATGTAATGTGGAGTCTCACTTGGAGTACTGGGCATCTTTTTTGAGAAGAGTCATGCTGGTGTTGGATAGGGTTCAGAGAAGATTTCAATTTTAAATTTAAATTTAGACCCACAGATCAGTAACAGGCCATTTCAGACCATGAGTCCATGCCGCCCAATTTACATCCAATTAATCTACATCTCCAGTACATTTCGAATGGTGGGAGGAAACCAGAGCCCTGGGGAAAACCCAGACAGACATGGGGAGAACATACAAACTCCTTACCGACAGCGCCGGGACTCAAACCCCATCCCAACTGCTGCACCATCCATGCCTCCCACAGTTACTATAATGAAACCAGGAACTAAAGCGTTAGTACATGAGGAACGTTTGTCGGCTCTTGGACGGTTCTCATTGGATACAGAAAGATGAGGTGGGGGGGAGGGGGAACCTCATAGAGGCATTTCCAAAGCTGAAAGGCCTGGACAGAATAGGTGTGGCAAGGATGTTTCCCCATGGTAGGGAAGTTCAGGACAAAAGGGTATAACTTCAGGATAAAAGGGCATTGATTTAAAACAGAGGCGCGGGAACATTCTTTAGCCAGAGGGTCATGAGTCTATGGAACGTGTTGCCACAGGTGGTTGGAGAAGCGAGATACGTTGGGCATATTTAAGAGATTGACTGATTATTGATTAGTCAGGGCATCGAGGGTTATGGGGAGAAAGCCAGGGGAGTGGGGCTGAATGGGTGGATGGATCAGCTCATGATTAGAATGGTGGAGCAGACTCGACGGGCTGATGGGCCTCCTTCTGCTCCTACGTCTTGTGATCTGGTTTTAAGCCTGGATCCTTCATTGGGTATCCACAGGAAGTAACCCTCCCCCACCCCCCCAATCTTCCCCCCGTGTCTCCTTTCCTACAGCTCTCTCTCCTTTGTCTCCTTTCACGGAGCCAAAGTCAATGCTTAGCTCTCCTCTTATCATATCCAATTAACACCTTTTGTCTGTTGGTCTGGACTCCTCCCCCCCCCTCCCATTCTTCCCCCTTTCTCTCCCCAGTCTTTATTCAGACGCCTGCCTTTTATCACTTATACCTTGAAGAAGGGCTCAGGACCGAAACGTCAGTAATATATTATCACCTCCTATGGTCACTGCAAGAACGGCTAACTTCCTCCAGTATTTCCGAGTGTTTTGACTACAATCATAGCGTCTGCAGACTTCAGTGTTTCACACCAATAAATCCATAGCCTCAGGCCTGAAACGTTGGTGAGAGCCCAGGCCTGAAACATTGGTTACCATTTATTTCCGATGGATTCTGTGTGACCCGCTGAAATTTTCCAACACTCTTGTTTAACGACACTCTCAGCAGTTGGATAATGCAATAAACTGGACTCACATTCTGAACATGCCAGGCAAGACCATCTCCAGCATGAGAGAGATCCTACCTACCGATCCTGGGTGTTCATGGACTGACTGAGATACCCAAGTGCCCGCCACATACAGTAAAACCCTTGGAATCCAGCACCTATGGGGATTGGTAGACGGCAGATAAGTGAATTTTCCGATTGCTTGAGATTGCATGTAGTATGGATTGGCAAACTCACAACGGGGCGGGCCAATTTTAAACTTCTCTATTTTTTACCTATTCATTTTCCTCTATTTTTTTTGCCGGTTGCTTGAATTCTGGATGACAGGGGTTTTACTGTAAATAGAAACAGGTCGGAAAGACTCAACAGGTCAGGAGGCTTCGGGGGAAAAGACATGGCATTAATGCATCACCAGATTCTTTCCCACTGCTTCAGATTCTTAAATGAACCTCAGGCTACATTGTCCTTGCTCTGTTCTAACTGCTCCCTCTCTGTAACTCAGAAGTAAATCACAAAATTCTGTAGACACCGTGGTTGAAGCCAAAACACAAGATGCTGGAGAAACTCAGCAGGTCCAACTGTGTCCTTTATGTAGGAAACTTCTCTGTAACCCTCCCCTTTATGCTGTGTCCTATTTTATGTACTATGTCTGAGTTGACAGGCTGGATAGCACTCAGAGCAAACATTTTCACTGTACTTCTGTACGCATGGTGATAACCTTGAACTTGGCCAATATTCTAGGATGATGACTCTGTTGGGAAATGAGCAGGGTTTTTGAAAAAAATAATTTAAATTTGAATGTCAACATTTAGCATTTCGGCCCACAAGTCTGTACTGTTCAATTTACACACAATTGACCTACACCTCCAGTACGTTTCAAATGGTGGGAGAAAACTAGAGCCTCCAGTTAAAGCCCACGGAGACACGAGGTGCAAATTCCTTCCAGCGCAGGATTCAAGCCCCATTGTCAATCGCTGGTGCTATAAATGCATTGCGCTAACTGCTACGCTAACCATGTCACCCAGGGTGGAGAAGACCAAAGCCCCCAGGGGTCAGGAAGATGGGTGGTTTAGTGGGGCAAGGATCCAGACTGTGGCAGGGTGTGTGACTAGAGCAGAGAGCAGGGTGCAGGGATCCAGAGCTCCAAGGATCAGGAGCAAATATAAGCCATTCAGCCCATCGAGTCTGCCCTGCCATTTAATCATGAGCTGATCCATTTTCCCCACTCAGCCCCACTGTCCAGCCTTCTCCCCATAACCTTTGATGCCCTAGCTAATCAAGAGCCGATCAATCTCTGCCTTAAATACATCCAACGACCCGGGCTCCACAACTGCTTGTGGCAACAAATTCCATAGATTTACCACCCTCTGACTGAAGAAATTCCTCCGCGTCTCTGTTCTAAGCAGAGACGCCCTTCAATCCTGACGTTGAGCCTTCTTGTCCTAGACTCTCCTACTGTGGGAAACAACCTTTCTACATCAACTCTGTCCTCAGCTTTCAACAGATGGAGGGGTTTGCATCTGGAACTGGGGTCCTGAGTGGTTGTGATCTTTCCACTGCCTTTAACCCCACCCTGTTCACTTGAAAATTTTAGTATGCAGGGAATATAAGAAAAATTAAATTAAAGTGCATTAGGTATTAACTTAAGTAACATCCAACAGTGTGGGAATTGTTAAAGTCCTGAGGGTACAAATTATCTGAGGTTTACTGCAACAGTGATGAATTTTCAGGCAAATATGACATTGGAAATGCACCAAACCTCTCCCTCTCTTGGATGTACCATCTCTAATTTTCACACTACTTTTCCCGTGGGCTATGAGTAATTTCAGGTCCCAGTTTGGTATCGTGTTGAGGTGGAAAGGGTTCTTCTGCGAACAGTCTGGCAAGTCAGCTCCAACATTATGGAGAACAGAGGGACCTTGGGGTCCAAATCTCCAGATCTCTCAAGGTCACCACGCAGATTGATAGGATAGTTAAGAAGGCCGATGGGACACTGGGCTTCATTAGTTGGGGGGGATTAAATTCAGGAGTAGAGAGGTCATGTTGCAGCTCTACAAATCTCTGGTGAGACCACACTTGAAGTATTGAGTTCAGATCTGGTCACCTCGTTACAGGAAGGATGTGGAAGCTGTGGAGAGGGTGAGAGGAGATTTACCAGGATGTTACCTGGATTGGAAATTATGTCTAAATAGGATATCTGGCATTGCCAGGAAGTAAAATATTAGAGGTATTTTAAAGACTCTTAGAGAGACACATGGATGGAAAAAAATTAAAAGGTTATGTGGCAAGGAGGGTTGAATTTCTTTTTGGTATATATGGGCCAGCATAGCATTGTGGGCCGAAAGGCCTATACTGTGCTGTAGTGTTCTATGCTAACAGTCATAGAGCATTCCAATTGGAAAAGCAAATGGAAGGGCAGCGAGGTTAGTGTAGAGATTAGTTCAACGCTGTTATGGCGGTAGTGACGTGGGTTCGAATCCCGCGCTGTCTGTAAGGAGTTTGTATGTTCTCCCCGTGTCTGTGTCGGCTCGCGCCGGGTGCTCCAGTTTTCTCCCATCCTGTACGGGGTTGGACGTCAATTAGGTGTAATTTTGGCTGCTTTGGCTTGTTGGCTGGAAGGGCAGGTTACTACGATGTGTCTAAAACAACTCCACAGTAAGTGTAGAAAGAGTGAGAGGAGCAGGGACAGTGGAGGAGAACGAGTGGAGTTGACGGGAAAGGATCAGCTAGAGGAAAACTCCATGCAGTGAACAGCACCTGCTCCGCGGCTGTTGGCCCACAGCCATTTCTTCAGGCCACAGCTGGCCTTCTCTATATTGGAGAGACGGGGCGCAGACTGGGAGATCGCTTCGCTGATCACCTTTCTCCCTCCCCTCCTTTCCCCTGTCTTCTTTCCTCCAGCTCTCCACCCCCTTCCCCTCGCCATTCACAGACCCATCCCTCCTCCCCTGCTTGCTGCTGTGCCCTCCCTCCAGCATTTGTGACCATGCTCCTCCTCCCCACCCAACCCTCCCCCCACTTACCTTTTCATTTGAACGCCTGCCGACATTTATCCATACCTTGATGAAGTGCTCAAACCCGAAACGTTGCACACTGTTTGACCTGCTGAGCTTCCTCAACATTGCGTTTTTAATGCCTGAGCCGTCGATGAGCAGAAGGGAGAAGGAGATCCGTCAACCCCTTGGAGCATAGTAGCCAGATAAATACGTCCTTTGCAGTGGAGAGGGACAAGAAGACACTGTCCTGTCTTGCATGTGTTGATCCAAACTCCTGGAGCTTCTTACGTCTTGTTACTCATTGTTAATGTAATTTGTTTTCAGTAATCCAGGTCAGGTTTGCCCAGCTGATCAGGAGCTCCTGTACGGCACCGAGGTAATGAGTGAATCCATCTTTTCTCCATATCCTCCATCCCCTGGAGTAAGCAACAGTGGTTCATCCATCTGTGCCCGAATTCTAATCCCTCCTCGCCCATCCACACCCACTGAGTTTATACCCAAATCCAGCCCCAGACCCTGGCCACAGTCTCCGTTCTCCACCAGTTCTGGCCATTAGTGATCCATGAATTTAAAAGTTCCGCTCTTGGCAGCCGCCTATTTCCATCCGCGGATGCTGAGTCCCTCCAGCTTAAATTTAAATTTAAAATTTATATATTTTAAATTATGACAGACAACAAGCCCAAGCTGCCCAGTTACACCCAATTGACCTACAACCCCCAGTACGTCTTGAAGGGTGGGAGGAAACCGGAGCCCCTGGGGAAAATCCATGCAGACACTGGGAGAACGTACAAACTCCTTACAGACAGCGCGGGATTCTAACCCTTTCACTAGCGCTGTAAGAGCTACCCAAACAAGTAGTCAAAGATCTAAGTAGTTGCTGCAGGGTCGATTCTGTCATTTAAGAGGAGGTTAGGTGAGTACATGGATGTGAGGGGGTTGGAGGGTTATGGGCGAGGGAGTGGGTAGGTAGAACTAGTGGAGTTTCACGTAAATCGTTGCGGACTAGAAGGGCCAATATGGCCTCTTTCCGTACTGTAAATTGTTATATGGTTATAAGGTTATTTTGCTCCAGATTCCCGCACCAACAATTCTGAGCTACTCAAATAATTCGGAGCTGGTTCCACTCTCCAAAAGTACTTGAAATGTTTCGTTATTCCTCTGGCATCTCGTTCCACACACCCACTGTCCTCTGAGTGAGAAATATGCCTCTCAGATCCCTTTGAAATCTTTCCCGACACACCTCCCGGGGAAAAAAAAGACAGTGACCATTCACCTTATGGACCCCACACCCCCACCCCCCCCCCCCGATTTTGTGTACCCCTCTAATGCCATCCCTTGTTTCCAAACCCTCTGCTGGAGAGGTGGTTCGGGCCTGCTGTGATTTGTCTTCAAATGCTTAGACCCTCTCATTGTCTTTCCACAGGTGTTCAATGACAATTGTTGCCGCAAGGAAATAATGGGACTGATGGTTTATTGCAGGAACTACAAATCAGGCTGCAAGAAGCAGACAACACTGGGTGCATTGGAGGTGAGTACTGGATCAGGTTAGCAAAAATGGGCCTGAAGGGCTCATATGACCCAAGGTGGCTTGGTGTAGAATGAGCCCCCATATTCTCTGGAGTTTTCAAGAATGGAAGTAGATTTTGAGGAAATATTTTTAACGGGCTTGACAGGATAGGGCAAAACTTTGTTAATCCAGCACGTTTGGGACCTTGGTTGTGTCAATGAGTAGACTCTTGGATGTTATTCTCATTAATACTCCAACACCCTGGACTAATACATTTCTTGGTAAGTTTAAGGAGAACGGGAAAGGGGGTCCTGGAGAAAGAGGAAGGAAGTATTGGAATCAGCACATAATGAGCTTGATGTTTAAACATCGGGATTTCTGGATGATCATAGCGTAGATTATCGGAGTTCGACTGTAGAGGCGATTGCCTCAGTCTGGGGATCTTGAACAAGGGTTTAGGACTGAGATGAAATTTCTTCACCCTGAAGAAATTTGTAATTCTCTGTCCAAGAGTGCTTTGGATTGAAATTGGGTGTCAGGAACCAATGGAATTGAGAATTGAGTTGGAATGTGAACTGAGTCTCGGAATGAGTATTGTTTGGCTGAGTGAATGGCCCCATTGGGCCACATGACCTTCTCCTGACTCACGATGCTTTCATTCATGATAGCATGGTTTTGAAGTGAGTAAGTCCACAAAAATTCCTCGGTAGCTCAGCAGAGGAGTATTTGGATCAAAGCCCATTGCCCAGTACTATCTCTGCTTAGAATGTCTGAGGGTGGTATAATGTCACAACTCATCGAACGGCCGCCATATAACACCGGGGTCCTGAGTTCAATCGTGATCCTTGATGCTATCTGTGTGGAGTTTTCACTTTTTTCCTGTGACCAAGTGGGATTCCTTGCACATTCCACAGAGGTGCGGGTTGGCGGATGAATTGGCTCCTGTAAGATGTTCCTCAAGTAAAGGGTTGTGGGGTGAATAGAAGTGTAATTGATGTAGGATGGTGTAGGGTAGATGGGTCGGTGTAGACATTGGGCTGACAAACCTGTTCCTGTCTCTCTCTATGATAAGTAGATTTTGGCCTTACATAATCTACTCAGCCCTCCGCCCCCCTCCCCCCCCATAGTTCCCAACACCCCACCACAGATCCTCACCCGGCCAACTGCCCACCGGAGTTCCATACACCTTGACCATAAACCCTTGCCTTGGCTGTCTGCCCACCAGAGCTCCTGACACCCCAACTGTGAACCCTTGCCCAGCCATCCACCCACCAGAGCTCCCCAAGCCCTGACCGTGAATCCTCACCCTGCCTTCTGCCCATCTGAGCTCCTAATGCCTCAACTGTGAACCTTTACCCCAGCTTCCTGCCCATCTGAGCTCGCGATGTCACAGTCAAAAGTATGAGCTGTGTAAAAGTTGACCCCCCCCAAATTTGACTCAAAACACTGATCCAAAAAAATCTGATGGTTATGTTTATATACAGTAAATATCTCATAAAACATGAAAATCTGTAGACACCGTGATTGAAGTAAAAACATAAGGCTGAGAAACTCAACTGCCAGCACAACGTCCATTTCCCTTCACTCCCTGTCTGTCGAGAAGTGTGAAATGCTGCTATCCACCCTGACTGCTGGCTGCCCATTCCAGACACTCACAATTCTCTATGTAAAAAACAATCATGACCCACACATATCCTTCAAACCACCACCACCCCCAACCCCACCCCTTCCCCTCACCTTCAATGTATGTGATACTTTTAACCCTGGGATAAAGATTCTGGCTGTCAATGCCTCCCAGAATTTTACAAATTTCTGTCAGGTCTCCACTTGGCCTCGCACACCCATGTTTGTCCGACCTCTCTCCCCCACAACTCAGACCCTCTAATGCAGGCAACAACCTGCTAAATCATATGGACTTGCTCCAAACCCTCCACATCCTTGCAGTTCTGGCATGAACAGAACTGCACACAATAAGTTTGACATACTTCTTATATAATTTACTAAGATATTCAGCCAAATAAAGGATAGATCTCAGTTGTCCACCATGTGGTGCCTATCATGCATTTTATCCATGTTATCTTACATTCTCAACCTCAGATTCATGATTCCTCGCTTTCTTCTCTCTCTCTCCCCCTCTCTCCTCCCTCTTTCTCTCCTTCTCCCTCCCCCTCTCTCTCTTTTCTCCTTCCTTCTCCTCCTTCTCCTTCTCTCTCCTTCTTTATCCTCTCTCCATCCCTCTCTCCTGCTCTCAGTGTGAGGGGGTCATTGTGGAAGGGTTGCTATGGTGAAATTTCATTGGGGTCCGTTTTCTGGCATGGCCTTGGCTTCACTGATATCGATTGAATTTGGGGCATATTGACCTTCATAAATCAAAGTATTGAGCACAGGAGTTGGGATATTATGGTAAAGTTGTATAAGACATTGGTGAGGCGAAATTTGGAGCGTTATGTTCAGTTTTGGTCACCTAATGACAGGAAAGATATCAATAAGATAGAAAGAATGTAGAGAAGATTTACTAGGATGTTGCCCGGACTTCAGGAACTGATACAAACCAGAGGACATAGGTTAAGGGGGAAAGGGGAAAAGTTTAGGGGGAACTTCTTCACACAGAGGTTGGTGGGAGTGTGGAGTGAGCTGCCGGCTGAGGTAGTGAATGTGGGCTCAATTTTAACAATTAAGAAGAATTTGGATGGGTACATGGATGGGAGAGGTCTGGATGGCTATGGATTGGATGCAGGTCAGAGGGACTGGGCAGAATAATAGTTTGGCACAGCCTAGAAGGGCTGCAGGGCCTGTTTCTGTTTTTGGGACTAAGGTGCACTGTGGTACATCAACCTTCTCCATGTCACTGCCGTAATTTCCTCTTAGGGTCACTTGAAGACGTGTTCCTTTCAGCAAGCTCCATGTTCCCATTGTTCTAAGCTGGTTCTGAAGCAGGACCTGAGGGATCATTTAATGTACAAATGCCAACAGCGGGAAGTGAAGTGTGAATCGTGTCAGAAACAAACAACTGTGGCTGAACTAAAGGTAAAGAACTGCAAAGCGTTTCCTGGATCAAGGTCTTCGACACAAAAAACATTGCTTGATATTAAAGGTAACGGTGCCATTATTGTCATGTAATGCTACACTGAGAACGTGATGTACCGTAAGGAAGGCAGAGAGCTGCCACTTTGTCCAGCACCCCTCACAGAAATGAGGCCCTAGTGAGGGACAAACTCACTACCCTTGGTTTACAAGACCAGCGAGCTATCGGAGCCTCTAACATTGTGGTCTTTTTTAATCCATGTTGTCCATGCGTGCTTTGTAAAAACTCTAAAATGTTGGAGGAACTCAGCAGGTCTCACATCATCCACAAGAGGCAAAAATATACGACTGACATTGCCTCATACCTTGAAGAAGGGCTCAGACCCTGTTGGTCATTTACATCGAACCACGGAACCAAAGAATCTTAGAACGTTACAGCACAGAAACAGGCTCCTTCGGCCCTTCTAGCCTGTGCTAAACTTTATTTTTGCCTAGTCCCACTGACCTGCACCCAGTCCATATCCCTCCCATCCATGTCCCAAAAAGCCGACCTTCATTTACTCTGTCTGTCCCCCTCGTAATTTTAAATACCTTTATTAAAGCTTCCCTTCATTCTTCTATGGTCCTAACCTGTTTATAGAACCATACTTACTGGAGTTCGTTGAGGGTATAACAAGTGGGCTAGATAGAGGGTGGCAGAAGATGTTGTTTACCTAGATTTCCAGAAGGTATTCAAAAAGGTCCCTCATTAAAGACTTATGCAGAAGATCAGGATGCATGGAATTGGGGTGATATATTAGCATGAATAGAGAATTGGTTAACCAATAGAATTCAGAGAGTTGGGGTACAGGGGTACTTTACTGGTTGGCAATTGGTGGTGAGCAAGGTGCTGCAGGGATCGATGCTTGGCCCGCAACTGTTCTTGATACGCATAAAATTTATGTCATAAACGATCTGGAAGTGGGGACAGAGTGTAGTGTACCTATGTTTGCTGATGACATTAAATTGAGTGGAAAAGAAAATTTGGAGGGTCTATTTAGAGAGATATAGATAGGTTAAGTGAGTGGGCAAGGGTCTGGCAGATGGAGTACTTTGTTGGCAAATGTGAGGTTATCCCCTTTGCAAGGAAAAATGGAAGATTAGAATATTATTTAAATGGCAAGTGATTGCAGCATCTGTCATCCAGAAGGACTTGGGAGGGCATGTGCATGAATTGTGAAAGGTAGGTTTGCAGGTGCAGCAGGTTATCAAGAAGGGAAATGGAATATTGGCCTTCGTTGCTGGAGGGATTAAATTTAGGAGCAGGGAGGTTATGCTGAACTGTACAAGGTCCTGGTGAGGCCGCATCTGGGGAACTGTGTGCGGATCTGATTTCCTTACTTGAGGAAGGATGTGCTGTCTTTGGAGGCGGTGCAGAGGGGGGTTCACCAGGTTGATTCCAGAGATGAGAGGGGTTGGCTGATGAGGAGAGATTGAGTCATTTGGGACTCTACTCGGTGGGATTTAGAAGAAATCTTAGAGAAAAACATAAATTTATGAAAGGCAGAGATAAGATAGAGGTTGTTAAGTTGTTCCCAATGGTGGGGGAGACCAGAACTAAGGGATACAGCCTCATGATCCAGGATAGTAGATTTAGGATGGAGATGGGGAGGAACTGCTTTTCCCAGAGGGCGTGAATCTGTGGAGTTTGCTGCTCATTGAAGCTATGGAGTCAATCTCAGGTTGGATAGATTTTTACATAGTGGGGGAATTAAGGGATATGGGGAAAAGGCAGGTAGGTGGAGATGAGCCGATCATCAGATCAGCTGTGATCACATTGAATGGCGGAGTAGGATCGACGGGCCAGATGGCCGAATCCTGCTATTTCTGATGTTCTTATATCTTTATGTCCTATGAACGTTGTGAGACTGGCTGAGATCCACTCACATTTCTGGGTGTTTTACTACAATCACAGGATCTACAGACTTTCACGTTTCACTCCATATGAGTTTTAAATTAAGAATTGGACATTATCTCCACCTCACAGCAAAAAAAAAGCAGTTCTAATATGAGCCATTTAGCACCAGGAGCTTATTCTAGCTCATGTCTGCTCAGTCTTCCCTCTAGATTGTTGGCTGGGTTTGTTTTTTTAATTTAAATTTAGACACACAGTAGGGTAACAGGCCCTTCTGGCCCACGAGCTTGTGGTGCCCAAATACCCCAATTAACAGAATGTCTTGAACAGTAGGAGGAAACTGGAGTCACTGGGGAAACCCACCCAGATATGAGAAGAACGTACAAACTCATTACAGACAGCGCCAGATTTAAATTTGGGTCACTGGCAATGTTGCGCAAACCTCTACACTAACTGTTCTCCTCTCTATACTACCCGTATATCCGTGCCCCCTCTACACTACCCATGCCCCCTCTACACTAACTGTGCACCCCTCTACACTACCGTGTCCCCTCTACACTAACTGTGCCCCCTTTACACTAACCATGCCCCCTCTACACTAACTGTTCTCCCCTCTACACTAGCCATGCCCCCTCTACACTACCCATTCCCCTCTACACTACCCATCCCCCTCTACACTAATCGTGCACCCCTCAACACTAACCATGCCCCCTCTTCACTAACCATTTCCCTTCTACACTAACCGTGCCCCCTCTACACTAACCATGTCCCCTTCTACACTAACCGTGCCCCCTTTACACTAACCGTGCCTCCTCTACACTAACTGTGCCCCCTCTACACTAACCATACCCCCCTCTATGCTAACTGTGCCACCCTGAGTTCTGCATTTAACTCCACCGTCTCCCTCAGTCCTGGTTTGACTGAGAAACATTACCTCTCAAATCATATGGGTGGGCTGGTGGGTGTGAATCTCCACACCCCCCCCCCACACGACCAATGGGTGTCAGTGAGAGTGTGGGGAGGGACTATAAAAGGGAATGAACGGGCAGTCCAGAGCTGCCTCAGATTTGCCCTATTTATATGCTGTATTTTTGCAGGTTTTTAATTTTCATCAGATCATCCACTGAACATTATGTCGCGTTCGAGGGACTGAGTGACCACCTCCTGCTTCTTCTATGAAGTCTATGTTTTGGAACTGTGCCCCACACCGCACCATACTTTTCTTCCACCACAGATACTGCTCGACCCGCCGAGTTCGTCTGGCAGATTGTTTGTTTTTTTTAAAACTGATCCCTGCTCCCGTCCTCTGAACCCAAAAAGCCCCACCGCTCTCTGAATGAATCGGGGCAGCATAGTTAGCGTAACGCTGTTACACTGCCAGTGACCCGGGTTCGAATCTGGCGCTGTCTCTACATTCACTCCGTGGGATTCTACCGGGTTTGCTCCCACCCTCCCAAAAAAAATCATTTATTGTTTGTAAGTTCATCAATATATTAGGGCTTGTGTGCCAGATGGGTGTGTTACTAGGCTATATCTCTAAACTTGGAATTATATTGAAAATTTTAAAAAATTCATTTTTGCATCTCCCTGCTTTTTATTCCAGAAACATGAGACGAATGAGTGTCCATCATCCCTGATTAGTTGTCCCAAATACTGCGGGATGCAGATTCATCGAGGCGAGGTAGGTCTCTGGTGGGGGGTGGGGGGCGGGCAGGCACGATTGAAAATGTGCCTTCCTCCGGTAGAGGGAGAGGGGTTTAAGTGTTGAATATGTTTCTTCTTGGGGTGGGGGTGGGAAGAGAAACAGGCTGCTTTAACATCACAGGAAGTTCATTTTCTCAGATGGGTAATGTGACTTTGTGCACTCGGTCGAAACCAGCAATGAGATTATTTTCATTAATAATACCTCCTACACGTCATTTTGAAAAAACAAAACAGTCCTGTTTTGAATGTTCAGAACTTCAGGGCTTGTTTCTCATTTCCTTGCAACTTAGAACAAGGCCGTTCAGCCCATTGGATCTGGGTTGGCTCATCAGTCTGATTCCCATCAATGTGTTTTCTTGCAGATTCTCTTCAATTTCCCTGGCTTCCCCCACCACTTGCCTATAGACCAGTGGGTCAGTTAACCTGCTAGCCCACCTGACTTTGGAATGTGGGAGGAGAGAGGAGCATCCTGGCTGGGAGGGAAAGTGGTGGGGAAGGAGGTGGGAGTGGGGGGGGGGGGGGGCGGGGTCACATGGAGATCATGCAAACGCCACACAGACAGAGCTGGAGGTCAGGATCAAACCTGGGTCCCTGGCATTTTGCCCCACTGCGCGTTCAGGATTGTTGCTGAGGGAGGCAGGGCTAGCAGATGTTTGTCAGTGTCAAGGTCGGTGAGAGGTACTGGGTATCGGACCTCTGTAGAAACTAACACCTGCTTTATGGCAAGTGGAGATATTCTGGTCACCCATTCTTTACCAGAGAATGTTAAGTTCTTCCAAGCAAACTCTCCAAGTGATTCGATTCATAGTGCGTAAGCAATAAAGCTTAGCTCCCTCATGGCTAATGTCCTGTGACAACAGAGATGGTCACGTGGAGGAGGTAGAAGAGCACTTACTAGGACAGAAGGTCTGGTGGTTAAACAAGAGAGTCTGCAGTACACAAATGTCCTGGAAAAATTCAGCAGGTCACACAGCATCCATTGGAAACAGGGGCATAGCCAGGTTCTAAAGTGAGGGGGCAGCGAGAACATTAAAAAAGGTGCCACGACACATACCAGATCATTTAAAATTCATTATCCATTTCTAAAGCGACCTTTTACCATGCGTGGGCCAGATGGTGAGTCAGTGGTTGAACGGTGGGCCACGCTGACTTTTCAAGTTTCAGACTGAGGAAGGGGGCGGTGGTGGTAATGAACTGGGGGGGGGGGGGGTGGCGGCGTCAGACCGGGGTGGGGTGGGGTGGGGTGGGGGCTGGTGGTGGCGGTGATGGTGATGGACAGTTGAAAAATGGTTGAAAAGGTGCCATTTTTGAAGAAGTAATGGTTAGCCAATGTTTCAAACAAAGGTCTCCTTCATCAAGGTACGAACAAAAAACAGCCATTTTCCTGAATTAAAAGGTGGTGGAGGGGGGGACATGGGAGGGAGAAGGGGGTGGGAGAAGAGAACAGGTTGGATATAGGTGGGAGGGTAGAAGAGGTGATCAGGGAGGGAGTGTCCCTGAATGGAGAGGGCAGGTGTGGGAAGCTGGAGGAAAGGAGACCGCAAGACCATAAGACAAAGGAGCAGAAATAGGCCATTCAGCCCATCGAGTCTGCCCTGCCATTTTATCGTGAGCTGATCTATTTCCCCCACTTAGCCCCACTGCCTGGCCCTCTCCCTGTAACCCTTGATACCCTGGCTAATCAAGAACTGGTCAATCTCCACCTTAAATACACCCAATGACCTGGTCTCCACAGCCGCCTGTGGCAACAAATTCCACAGATTCACTGCCCTCTGGCTCAGGAGGCAGTCAGAAGGGATAGGGAAAGAGAGATGGGGGAGGGGTTTAATTGAAATTGGAGGTTGAGAAAATTAGGGACCAAATACTGGGAGATAGGATTAATATCAGATTTTCAGGTTTCAGATTTATCATTGAATACAGACATGACGTCACATACAACCCCGAGATTCCTTTTTCCTCCGGGCCAGGCAGAATTACCACTAATTGGTATTGGAAATAATAAACTGTGCACAGCGTAAAACAAGTCAGCAAATAAAGAACTGTAAACAGATAACGAATGTAAACAAACTGCCATTTAGGGAGAGCAAGGAAAATCAATAAAGTGCACAAGTAAGAGTTCTTAAACGCGTCCCTGATTGAGTTTGCCATTGAGGAGTCTGATGGTGGGGGGGGAGCAGCTGTTCCTGAACCTGGTGGTGTGAGTCTTGTGGCACCGATACCTCTTTCCTGATGGCAGCAGTGAGAACAGAGCATGTGCTGGGGGGTGTGGGTCCTTGATGATCGCTGCTGCTCTCCGACGGCAGCGTTCCCTGTAGATGTTCTCGACGGTGGGGAGGGTTTTGCCTGTGATGTCCTGGGCTGTGTCCACTACCTTTTGGAGGGCTTTACAGTCAGAGGTATCAGTGTCCCCGTACCAGACCGTGATCCAGCCGGTCAGCACATTTCCCACCACACCTCTGTCAAAATTTGCCAGGGTTTCTGGTGTCCACAAACTCCTGAGGAATTAGAGGCACTGACAGGCTTTCCTCATGATGCCATTAGTGTGTGGGGTCCAGAAAAGATAATCTGAGATAGTGACTTCCATGAACTTACCGGTAAATTTGCTCACCCTCTCCACCTCTGATTCCCCCAGTGATCACTGAATCGTACACCTCTGGCTTTCCTTTTCTGAAGTCGACAATCAGCTCCTTGGTTTTGGTGACATTGAGTGCAAGGTTGTTGTTGGTGCCAAGTTTTCTACCTCCATCCTGTTTGCAGACTCATCCCCTTCCTTTATGCAACCTTTACACAATATGGATGGGTATGATGGTCAGTATGGATGTGATGGGTGGAAGGGCCCGTTTCTGAGCTGTTACACTCCATGACCCCTTCCCTGACCCAGTGCCACTGAGGGAGTGCCACCCTGTCAGATGTTTGTGACTTTCAAAAGCCAAAATGAGGCCCTGTCCTCCTGGGCTCTGAGAGAAGGGCAAGGAGATAACCGTTGAGTCTCGACTGACACCTGTCTCTCAACCCAATCATGGCGTCGGATGACGCCAAAACATTTATAGGAGCTTCCCCATACACAAGTTATCAGGTCCCATATTGATTCGACATTATAAGATGGTGAATTGTGCCAAAGAAATGTAAGATCTTGATTCCAAGGGTTCCCCTTTATCACTGCCCTAAGCTCAAACCTGTTGTTCGAAGCCAAGTAAAACTGCACATTTATGGAAACTCTGACAACTGTTTTCTCATTTCTCATTTTCGATTTAACTTGGTACATTTTACACATTCGAGTTATTGACATTCTCCAGGGATTTCCCCTTCCTGAGATCTTTCTACTGTCTGAATGAGACTCAGTTCTACAGAAACAAGGCTTCGCAGCCTAACTTATCCACACCAACTACCTAAGCTGCCTCCCCCCCACCCCCTCCCCCCCCTTGCCTGTGTTCAGCCCATGACCCTTGACTAAACATTTCCTATCTACGTACCTGCCCAAAGATCTGTTAACTGGTTCAATGTCCCCCCTCTACCACTCCCTCTGACAGCTCATTTCACACGCCCACTACCCTCTGTGTGAGGAAGATGCCCCGCAGGTGCTTCATAAATTGTTCCCCCTCACCTTAAATCCATGCCCTCTAGCTTCAGATTCGGCTTTCCTCGGAAAAGCCTCTCCTTTCAGTGGGTCATCTTTTCCTCTGTTTCCAGTAACCCTTGATTTTTCATCTATCTAATCAAGCTCCTCTCGTGGTCTTCTCTACATCAGAGGGACTGAGCGCAGACTGGGAGATTGCTTCATTGAGCACCTCGGCTCTGTCCACTGCAGTAGCGTGGATCTCCCAGTGGCCACTCATTTCAATTCCCTGCCCCATTCCCTTGCAGACATGTCTGACCATGGTCTCATGCGCTTTTACCTCAAAGTGGGAGAACACCACCTCATCTTCCATCTGGACACCCTCCATCCAGACGCCATTAACAATGACTCTCCAATTTCTATTAGCCTCCCCCCAACTCTTTTCCCCCCATCGCCTTTCTCCCAGCTCTCTCTCTCCCTCTCTCTCTCTCTCTCTCTCTCTCTCTCTCTCTCTCTCTCTCTCTCTCCTTTTTCTCTCTCTCTCTCTCTCTCTTCCATTTTCACTTTGTCTCCTTTCACAGAGCCAAAATAAATTCTCACCATTCCTCTTGTGATATCTAATTAACACCTTTTGTCTGTTGGTCTGGACCCTTCCCCCAGCCAGTCTTCAGTCTTTATTCAGATTTTAATTTTTAAATTTAGCCATTTTGGCCCTCAAGCCCTTGCTGCCCAATTGCACCAATTAACCTACACCCCCCACCTCCCGGTATGTTTCAAACAGTGGGAGGAAACCAGAGCCCCTTGTGAAAACATACAAACTCCTTACAGAGAGCGTGGGATTTGAACCCTGGTCCTGATCACTGGCGCTGTAACCGCTATGCCATCCATCCCGCTCCAAGATCCCTTCCTGCCTTTTGCTTATTCCTTGAAGAAGGTGTTAAGCCATTTGTGAAATGGGCTGGGTGGGTGGGAGGGTGGGATTGGACTCAATGGTATATAATTGGAGAATGTAGTGTGTATTTTAATTATGGATTGTTGACATTGAGTTTGAAAAATTATAAATAAAATATTCAAAAAAAAAGGGCTTAAGCCTGAAACACTGGTAATACTGAATATACCCGTTGATATCGTGTAACAAATGACCCCCTTTTTAGGCCCAAAAATCGTGTGCTTTCGTATAACCTTTGTAAAAGTCGACCCACCCCTTTTCATGGGCCCAACCACCTGCCCATCCAAGCTTGTGAAGTCCCAAAAATGGATTCTCTCCTACACCCAAGCCACCCATCCAAGCTCCTGAAGCCCCAACCGCCCACCCATCCAAGATCCTGCTGCCCCAACTGCCCACCCATCTAAGCTCCCAATGCCACCCGACTGCCAACCCATCCAAGCTCCAGACTCCCTGTCTGCCCACCCATCCAAGCTCCCAACGCCCCAACTACCTGCCCATCCAAGCTCTCAAAGCTACCCGACCACCCACCCATCCAAGCTCCCAAAGCCACCCAACTGCCCACCCATCCAAGCTCTCAAAGCCCCATCTGCCCACTCATCCAAGCTCCTGATGCCCCCCTGACTGCCTGCCCATCCAAGCTCCTGTCACCACAAACAGAGACTCTCTCCTAGACCCTAGCCACCCACCCAAACTCCTGACGCCCGAACACAGACTTGCCACCTGGTCCCAGCCATTCAAACTCGATGCCTGGAACAAAGCAGGTACTTACTGAGGTCAAAAGTACGATCCGTGTAAAAGTTAACCCCTCAAATTTGACCTGAGCAATGGTTCCAAAAAATCCGATAGTTACATGGGTACATATATGGAATATCTTTACCTCCTATGAACTCTATGACTTTGGTTGATTTCCTCCAGCATTACTCTGCATTTTTTTTAACCTAATCCATCCATCCACCCATCTACCCATCCATCCATCCACCCGTCCACCCATCTACCCATCCATCCATCCATCCATCCACCCATCTACCCGTCCATCCATCCACCCATCTACCCGTCCATCCATCCACCCATCTACCCAACCATCCGTCCACCCATCTACCTGTCCATCCATCCACCCATCTACCCATCCACCCATCTACCCATCCATCCGTCCACCTATCTACCCATCCATCCATCCACCCATCTACTCATCCATCTGTCCGCCCATTTTTCTACTCTGTAAATATTCCAGCGTCATCCTCCAAGACTCTGTAAGGTGCAGATTTCAAAGGTCTTCAACCCTCACCTCCACTTTCACTGGGCTCATGCCAAAGCTGTGCCTCCTTTCCTGGATTTCCCTATTGGGGAAACATCTCCCAGTGGGTTCACTGCCCACCCCTATCACAATTCTATCTGTTCTGTAAGATCACCTCTCTCTCCTCTCAGCTCCATGAATAATAAATTCAACCCTCCTTACGTTGTTGGGGTGGCCGTCAGAGTTCAAGCCATGTGAATTAATGACTCTCTTTGCATTTACAGCTCAAAGACCACATGTCAGAGTGTCCCAAGGCTGAGAGGGGTTGCAATTTTAGTAGCTATGGATGCACTTTCAAGGTGAGTGTGGGTTCTAGAGTCTGGGCAGAATGCAAGAGTTTGGATTGAGGTTATCTGGGAGTGCTGAGCTGACCAATAAGTTAAGTGGAGAGAGAGGCTTCCCACTTTGGTGTGTAAATTCAAACCTTGAGGATGTCCAAAACCTATCTGTTAAAGTTAGCCCGCGCTGTAAGAAAACAAACAGCAGAACCAATTAAGTGAACAACAATTTCCTTATTAACCCTTTGTAACACCAATGGGAATGAGGGGATTCTAGAAAGAGGTCAGTGACTCGTTCGCTACACTGGAGTGTTCATCAGACTTT
Source organism: Narcine bancroftii (assembly GCF_036971445.1). Taxonomy (NCBI): domain Eukaryota; kingdom Metazoa; phylum Chordata; class Chondrichthyes; order Torpediniformes; family Narcinidae; genus Narcine; species Narcine bancroftii. The sequence continues at coordinate 74,716,733 of NC_091481.1, forward strand.
AATACACATTTTGAGCAAGGGTCTGCATGAGACCCTGACAAGTTTTACACAAGTTTCACACACCTGCATTTAGTGTTTACCATGTTGCCGTGTAATGTCTACAAATATCTGGGAAAGTCAGAGTGTCTTGAATCCAAGGTTTATTGACATTCCTATCTTACTACAGCGCAAAGAAGATCATATTGGAAAGGTCATTATTTTTCCACCAGGTGACTACTGTATTTTCTCACCTAATGCATTAACCCTTTAAGCATATTCATGAAACTTAATCTTTCACACATATGTTCATAAACAAGACATTTGGCTGGGTTCTCAAGGATCACTTCTCCTTCCACCCTGCAGTATGGACCTAGGTCAACCCCACCTGGTCCGCTGCCTTGCTTTGGAAGAGAACAAGAGGAAGAGGAGATGCTATGGTGGGAAAAAAAATGAACAAATCAAGTCTCCTTTAGATAAAGGTTGTCGAAAATCTGGGAAAATGCAAAATCCACCACGGTCTCAATTCAGAAGATATTGGAGTTTGGAGATCAGAACTGCAAATCCAGTTGGGATCAGATAAAGGACTGCTTCAATCATGGGCTGAGGGATATGGATGAAGGGGAATGGAGGGCTATGGACTAAGTGCAGGTTAGTGGGATGAGACAGAATAATAGTTTGGCAGAGACGAGAAGGGCCAAAAGGCCTGTTTCTGTGCTGTAATGTTCTATGGTTCTGTGAATAGAATGGACAATCCCATGATGTTCTTCTTGAAGCCGAGGCAATTAACAGGGGATTCTGATAAAGATATTGAAGAACGTGCAAATGAAGCAGTTGCCGGACTCTGCTCCTCCATGAAATAAGAGCGTGGCTTAATCTGATCTCGGTTCATCTGCTGTTCCGAACTTTACACCTCCATGGCCCGAAAGCCTGTCCAACTGAATCTTCCCAATCGAGATGAAGAGTTACTGGAGGAACCCAGATGAAGGATCTCCAGAAAATTGGGAGAATATCGACAGAAGGAAATGTCCAGAGCTTTTACCATCTGAATCACATTTCAGAAAGTGACATTTGGTCTCCCTACCTTTCCCCCTTCCCCACCCCCACATAGAGAGATCCAGGAGTATCAGGATCACCAGGCTGAGGAATATCTTCTCCCCTCGGGCAGTGGGAACACTGAACGACCAAAGAACTGGCTCACCCTCACCATCTGAGACTTTACTATTCACAAAACAATATTTATTGATATTTATATATGGATTGTGTATGTATCATTTGTCTGTATGTGTGCTAAGTCTGGTTGTGTGCCTGCATGTTTTTTCACTGAGGACCGGAGAACATTGTCTTGTTGGATTATACTTGTGAAATCAGATTATAATAAACTTGAACATAGGAGCAGAAATAGGCTATTAAGCCCGTCGAGTCAGCCCCTCCATTTAATCATGAGCTGATTCACTCAGCCCCTCTGCCCGACCTTCTCCCCATAACCTTTGATGCCCTGGCTAATCAAGAACCTATCAATCTCTGCCTTAAATACACCCAACGACCCGGCCTCCACAACCGCCCATGGGAACAAATTCCACAGATTTACCTCCCTCTGGCTGAAGAAATTCTGTTCTAAATGGATGCCCTTCAACCCTGAAGTTGTGCCCTCTTGTCTTAGAGACACCCACCATAGGAAGCAATTTTGTACATCAACTCTGTCCATGCCTTTCAACGTTCAAAAAGTTTCAATGAGATCCCCCTCATTTTTGTAAATTCCAATGAATACAGGCCAAGAGCTGTCAAATGCTCCTCATATGATGACCCTTTCATTCCCAGCATCAGCCCAGGGCCTTATAAAACCTCAACATCACATCCCTGCTCTTGTATTCTATTCTTCTTGAACTGAACGCCAACATTGCATTTGCCTTCTTCACTACTGACTCAACCTGCAAGTTTACCTTCAGGGTATCCTGCACGAGGACTCCTAGGTCCCTTTGCATCTGGGCATTTCCAATTTTCTCACTTATAAAATAGCCTGTCCGTTTATTTTTTTCTGCCAAAGTGCGTGACCATACCCTTTTCGACATCATATTTGCCACTTTGCAGCCAATTCTCCTAATCTTTCTGAGTCCTTCTGCAACCTCCCTGGTTCGTCGACACCACCTGTTCCTCTAACTACCTTTATATCATCTGCGAACTTGACCACAAACCCATTCATTCCATAATCTAAATCATTACTATACAATGTAAAAAGAAGTGGCCCCAACGCCGACCCCTGTGGAACCCCACTAGCCACTGGCAGCCAATCAGAATACGAACCCTGTATTCTGACACTCTGCTGCCTGCCAATCAGCCAATGTTCTATCCACATTGCTGTTTCCTGTTATACCATGGGCTCTTGCCTTGTTAAGTAGCCTCACGTGTGGAACCTTGTCAAAGGCCTTGTGAAAATCCAAACACCCGACATCCGCTGTATCTCTTCCTTATCCAACCTTCTTGACACTTATAACGATATAACCATATAACCATTTACGGAGCGGAAACAGGCCATGTTGGCCTTTCGAGTCCGCACCGGTTCCCTGATTTTGTGCCCCCTCTTCAGGCAATGGTCCCAGTAGATCACGTCGATGGGGGAGGGGGCGAAGGGAGACTCCATTGATCCTCTCTGCCACTCTTTTTGCAAACCAAGTCTGAAACTGCGTGGCATCGTTAAACTATAGTTATTAAGTTTATCTATTTTTGAATAAGAGTGTAAAAATTTGCACACTTTATTAAGCATTGCCACTCCTGAATCCACAGATGCATGGAAAATTACTAATTTCTCCAGTTTTCTCCCCCCACCTTGGAATTTTCCATTTAAGTGCAGCATGCATTTCTATTATCTCTTCTTAATTGATATTTCTTCAACACTGAATGTCAGCCACACCTTCCTTTGCCATGACTTCTGTAGCATCTTGTTCCTTTGTAAAAATTCATTTACAACCTCATCTTGTCTCTGTCTCCATAAGTTGATTTCCTATTTAGCCTTGTATCACCTCTGGCTCTCTCTTGGTTGGTTCTCATTTGTGTTAAGAAACTCACATCTGCAATATGTTCTGTATTCTGCTTTATTTTCCTCTTCTTAGACTTCTTCAAAGAATTCCAACAGGTTTGTCAAGCAAGATTTTCCCTTCAGGAAACCATGCTGGCTTTGGCCTATCCTGTCATGTGCCTCCAATACTCTGTAATCTCCTCCTTGACAATTGTTTCCAACATCTTCCCATCCACTGACGTCAGTCTATAATTCCATTTAGCTGCCTCCCTCTCCTTGAATAGTGGATTTCCCAGTCAAGATTCAATTTATTGTCATTGAAATAAAACAGTGTCAAATCATTTGAAATTGCCTTTTGTCTGCTGTAAGGCAGAACAGATTCGCCATCGGCAGAAATTGCCTGAAGCACCTCTCACAGTCGTCTATCCCCCCCCTCCCCCCCACCCAGAGTCACTGAGGGTTCGTAGATTCGCCTTCAGTGCTTCCTTAGCCTCCCCAGAGCCCAGTTCAAATAATTGGCTTCCCGAGTTCCAGATCCGAACCTCTGACATGGGGAGAAGAACTTGTCAGCACCTTCGGCACCCCCTCACATCCCGGTTCTGATACCTGGTACCACTTCAGCCAGTATCAAGCCAGTCTCCAGCAGTCCGCAGCCTGGCATGAGTCTCCTGTCAAGCTGTCTCCAGCAGCCCCCAGGCTCCCTGGGTTCCTCACCTCGAGTCATGCTGGAATCTATTGGTTCATGAAAGATCATTACCAATACCTCCACAATCTCTACCACTACTTCTTTCAGAATCTGAGGGTACGATCCATCTTGTCCATTCAGCTCCCTTGAAGTAGTGACTCTTCCCTTCTCTGATGGCGTTCAACATTTGGCCCACTGCTAATGTCTTCCACAGTGAAGGCTGATACAAAATACTCGTTTAGTTCCCCTGCCATCACCTTGTCTCCCATTATTATTTCTCCAGCGTCATTTTCTAATGGTTCTATATTCTCACCTCTCTTTTATTCTTTATATACTTGAAGAAGCTTTGTGTACCCTCTTTGAAATTATTTCCTCGCCTACTTTTGGACCATCTTTTCCCTTCTTATGTTTTTTTTAGTTACCTCCTGCAAGTTTTAAAAAAAAATTCCCAATTCTCTAACCTCCCACGAATTTTTGCTTCTTTGTATGCCCTCTCTTTGGCTTTCATGTTGGCTTCGACCTTGTCATCCATGGTTGTGACATTTTTCCATTCGACTATTTCCATTTTTCTTGGTAGGTATTTATCGTGCACCTCCCCTATTTCTTGCTGAAACTCTCTGCTGTCCTCCCTACTAGTTCCCCCCCCACCCCCACCTTTGGCCAGTTCCTCTCTCATGCCACTGCAACTCCCTTTACTCCACTGAAATACCAACACATCTGACTTTAGTGTCTCCTCGTTCAATCTCAACTTGAGCACCCCCTCATGGTTCCTTTACTCTAAGCTTGCTAATCACCTCTGATGCGTTACACAGCACCCAGGTCAGTACAGCCAATTCCCTCGTGGGCTCATCAACAAACTGCTCTCATGGGTTTTCTACAAATTCTCTCTTTTGAGATTCAGTCCCAATCTGGTTTCCCAATCCCCCATGGTCTACAAAATCATTACCCTCTGACACACCTTTTCAACCTACTGTTGTAATTTGTTGACCACTTCCTGCTTCTGTTTGGGGGTCTGTATATAATACCCAACAGAGTCTTTTTCCCCTCGCCATTTCTTAACTCAACCCACAATGATTCTATATTTTCTGATCCTTCATCACCTCTTTTTAATGATTTAAAGTCCAAACTCTTATCACAGAGCCATGCCACCCCCTCTGCTGACCAGCCTGTCCTTTCGATACACTGTATCCTTGGACATTCAGCTCCCAATGACACCCACCCTTTATTCCAACTCTACGATGTCCATAACATCATTCCTGCCAAATTGTAGCTCTACGGCAAGGTCATCCACTTTATTCCATGTGCTGAGTGCATTTAAATATGAAACCTTTAGTCCGTCATTTGTTACATTTCAACTTAGCCCTATGGTTGCAATGTTACCATTGAACCATAGAACACTACAGCACAGAAATCAGGCCACTCAGCCCTTCTACTCTGTGTTGACCATCATTTCACTAGTCCCACTGACCTGGTCCCGTTCCATAACCCTCCAGGCCTCTCCCATCCATGTACCTATCCAATTTATACTTAAAACTTTAAGACTGAGCCCACATTCACCACATCAGACGGTAGCTCGTTCCACACTCCCCCCACTCTCTGAGTGAAGAACTTTCACCTAATGTTCTCACTAAACCTTTCCCCCTTCAGCTTCAAACTACGACCTCTCATATTTATCTGTCCCAATCTGTGGAAAAAGCCTATTCGCATCCACTTTGTCTATTCCTCTCATAATGTTGTAAACCTCCATCAAATCTCCCCTCATTCATCTTTGCTCCAAGGAATAAAGTCCTAACCTGTTTAATCTTTCCCTGTAACTCAACTCCTGAAGACCTGGCAACATCCTAGTAAATCTTCTCTGCACCCTTTTAATCTTACTGATGTCCTTCCTGTAGTTAGACAATTGCCCTGTCTGACTGTCCTTCCACACATACTCCCTACCAGCTGCCCCTACTTTGCACCAACCACATCTTCCACACCCCCCCCCCCCCCGCCAGTCTAGTTTAACCCCACATCCCCCACAGCATTAACAAACCTCCCTGCCAGGAGATTGGTTCCCCTCAAGTTCAGGTGCACCCTGTCCCACTTGTACAGGCCAATCTTTTCCCCCAAGAAGGTTCCAATGATCCCAAGAACTTGAAACCCTGCCCCCTGCACATGTCTTCAGACACACATTTGTCTGCACCATCTTCCTGTTCTGACCTTCCTTTGCTCTTGGCACTGGGATTAATCCAAAGGTGACTCCCATGGAGGTCCTGCTCGTTACTCTTTTTCCTAACTCTTTAAACTTAATTTGCAGGACTTCTATGCCAATCCTGCCTGTGCCATTGGTACCAATATGTACCACAACCTCTAGCTGCTCACCCTCCTCCTTAAGAATATTCTGCAACTGCTCAGAGACATTCTAGACCTGACCACACTATCCTGGAGTCTTTTTCAAGATTCAAGATTCAATTTATTACCATAGTTATAAAACGGTGTCCTGTCACATGAAATTTCTTTTTGCCTGCTGCAAGGCAGACAGATTCTCCACCGGCAGCAATTGGGTAAGCATCTTTTACAGTCAGACTTACAGTCAGAGAGAGAGAAGCAAAAGGGAGTCGCCCCAGAGTCACCAAGTGTCCGAAGATTCACCTCCAGCATTTCCACAGCCCCCCTGCCCCCCACAGAGTCCAGTCCAAACCATTGGCGACCCCAAGCTCCAGATCCAAAACTCCGACATGGTCAGGAACCCTCTAGCTCCCTCGGCCCCTTCTCACATCCTGGTTCCGATACCTGGTCCCCCTCCAGCCAGTTCGAGGTAGTTTGCAGCTCTGGCGCGAGTCTTCCGACAGCAGTCTCCCAGCAGCCCCCGGCCTCTGCGGGTTCCCTGCCTCGGGTCTCTAGCAGCCCGCCGCGTGCACTGGTCCTTCAGCTGCAGAGCCCCCTCACTGTTCTGCCGCTGTGGTCACCATCCCCAAGGTCGTCTCCTCCACTTCTTCTCCTTCCCATCCTCTGGTACCCTGCTCCACTTCCCCCGACTGCAGAATCTCCTATCTGTTCCCCTGATTATCGGGTCCCAATGACTATCGCTCTATCCGACTTCACCCTTCCCTATTGGTCTGGCTGCTGCCTGGCCCGGATAGGTCTTCCTACCCCCACCCCACCTTCGAGGGCAGTGTTGCTGAGGAAGACGGCCACAAGGATACCCTGTACTGCCTGACTATCCCCTTTCCCTCTCCTGACTGCCACCCAACAGCCTTCCTCATCCACGATGCAACTGCATCTCTATAACTCCTGTCGATCACCCATTCAGCCTCTCGAATGAAGCAGAGTTTTGTCCAACTCCAACTCCAATTCCCTCACGCGCTTTGTAGGTGAGTCGAACTTCTCGCAGATGAAGTTGAAGATTGCGAAGAGGAGATGCTTCTCACCCAGAATGTTGTGGGCATGGAATTCTTGGATTAAAGGGCTGCGGATGCTCCATCGTTGACCATTGGAGTCGCACAGAACAGAAACAGGCCCTTCAGCCCATTATATCCATTCTTACCATCAAACCCTCCCTTAGTAATTCCATTTACCTTCAACTCAAGTGCTCATCTCAATATTTACCCTGGGGGGAGGCCTTTGACTTCATACCCCCTGTAGAGTGACACTTCACGATTGCAACTAGTTTTGGGTGAAAAACCCTTCCTCAAGCCTCCCCATGCACCACCTGCCCCTTAACCTCAACCCAACCCCTCTGGTTTCAGCAACTCTGGAATACTTGCTTCCTCTGGTCCTGCTCAATGCTTCTCCATCCACAACCGCTGATTAACCTCCTGAGCAGTTCCAGCATTTCCTGACTTTATTTCAGATTTCTAGCGTTTGTTTTGATATTCTGGCTATTTAGTCATCATTTTGTATATCTCCATCAGGGATTGAGGCAGGGCACTGGGGATGGAGTGGATTCATTGAATGTTATCCTTTGGTTTGAGGATGATGTTGGCCAACGACTCCAGCTATTTCCAATGATTGTCAAACCCAACACACAGAGGCAGTTTACTTACAACCCAGGCCACTAGGGCTGAGCTTTAATAAGGATCCACCCCCCCACCCCCTCAATCTTGCCACTGCCCCACCCTTTGTTGAATAGAATAAAGTGACATTGTTACATTAAATAACACATTCGGGGTCTCTGCAGTGGTCAATATCGACCCCTAGTGGTCGATGGGATAATCCAAGGGGTCAGAAAATGCCAAGGGGTCGAAAGTGGGGGGGGGGGGCGCCAGGGGGTCGATTGAACTTTTGGGGTCAAAAGAATTGTAGAGCCTGATGTCCCTGCTCCCTCTGGGACCCTGACATCCCTGCTCCTGCCGGAAGCCTGACGTCCCCACTATTGCTGGGAGCCTGACGTCCCCACTATTGCTGGGAGCCTGAGGTCCCCGCTCCTGCCAGGCCCCTAGGCTTAAGCCTACTCACCCTAATGGTGAACTTGGTGTTGGAGGGGCCAGTATAGATCAAGTCAACTTTATTGTCATCTGATTGTACAAGTACAAACCCGACAAAACAGTGTTCTCTGGTCCTCGGTGTAAAATAGATCACGCTGATGGATGGGTGGAGGGTGGGAGGGAGGGAGACTCCAGTGACCCTCTGCCACTATTATGAACCTATGGATTGACGTCCAATCCATTTCTTTGCAACAACTGCCTTGCATTGTGATGCAGCCGGCCAGGGTGCTCTCAATAGACCTCCTGTAGAAGGTTGACGAGATGGCGGCCGGTAGCCTTGCCCGCTTCAGTCTTCTCAGGAAGTGCAGTCATTGTTGCACCTTCCTGACAAGTGAGGAGATGTTGAGTGTCCACAGTATGTCACTGAGTGAGCTCCAAGGAACTTGGTGCTCTCCGCTCTCTCTACTACAGAGTTCTTGATGTGTAGTGTAGGGTAGTCATTCCTGGTCCTCCTGAAGTCCGCAATCATCATCTCCCTCGTCTTGTCCACGTGGAGTCTTGGATAGGGTGGCCCTAAGGGCCTGTCTCCATCCTGCACGGCAAAAAGTTAAATAAGAAAGTCAGCAGAGTCGGGTGCAATACACAAACTCACCCTGGCATGCAGCGCCTGCAGGGAGTAACAGGCCACCGATGTGTCAGGCTTGAGCCCTTCGTCACTACCCGAAACATCGGTCACCGTCTACTTCCTAAGGATGCTGTGTGACCTGTTGAATTTCCTCAGCATGTTCAGCAAATGATCTCATGTGCTTGAGCTAAGAATTCCAAATCTAACACCTTCTGAAGAAATATCGGTCCAGCAGTCAAACCCACGATGTCAGGAAGGGATTCTCGTGACTGATTGAAGGCTTTTCTGTCAATCATCTACTGGCCACCCTGCTGTGGTGACAGCAGTTGTGTGACCGCCCCCACTTGTTTCCCAGAATCGGGCTCCCAGACCTCTTCATTAATTGGGAGCGCAGACAACACAGAGCCCCCTCTACAACAGGAAAGCCCACCAGCAACCCCCCCACCCCCCACCCCCCCAACACTAATCTGTGCCTTTCCTTCCACAGGGAACCAACCCTCGACTAAAAGAGCACGAGATGCAATCCATCCATCAACACTTGTTGCTGGTGTTAATGGAAAACAAGGCACTGGAAGAGAAGGTAATGGATCTGGACTGGTGTACGGTGAGGTATCACTGGTTTAGACACTGGAGTGGGGGGGCGGGGTTTATTAATCAGGGTCATTGCAATGAGTAAACCTCCTGGCAGCTGATAAACCACGAATTGAAAAACTATCTGGAATTTTTGTCAGAATTGTACGTACCTTGCTCATGACCTTATTTATTTTTAATTTTTAAACAAAAATAATTTGGATATACAGCTCAGTAACAGGCCTTTCTGGCCCACGAGTCCTTGCCACCTAATTACACTCAATTAACCTACAACCCCCAGAACATTTTGAAAGGTGGGAGGAAACTGGAGCCCCTGGAGGAAACCCACGCAGACACAAGGAGAACGTAGAAACTCCTTACAGACAGCGCGGGATTCAAACCCAGGTTGCTGCCGCTGTAACCGCTTCACTAACCTTGCTGCCCATCTAACCCTATATTGGAAAAGGGAGAATGAGAGATGGTTGAGAGGGGGGAGGGGGGGAGAGAGAGAGAGAGAGGGAGGGAGAGGGAGAGAGATAGGGAGAGGGAGGGAATAAGGACTTGAGGGAAGAGGAAGTAAGGCCCAGAGAGAGACATTTTCGTTGAGATGACTCTTCACTGATTTGTAAAGCCTTGAGCCCTCAAGGTAGTTTGAGGAATATAATTCAAATATAAATCAGGTTTGGAACAAGAAGTATATTTGGCAGGGCAGGGCATCTGTTCCAAGCTGTGAATTCACCTTCCAAAGTTCAGATTTATTGTCAGACAACATACATGACATCACATACGGCCCTGAGATTCTTTCTCTTGCAGGCGGGGCTGAATTTCTATTTATTGGCAGTGCCTTGTGAAGATGTCTGGGAATCCTCCAAGGATTATAAATCTTAATTAACTGCAATACAGAAGTGAACTGGAGAAACTGGCCCAGCGGCTACAGACATTGCTGTTTAACTGCATTGCTTTATCTCCCAGGTCTCGAAGTTTGAGAGTGATAATCTGCAAAAGCAATCTGCCTTACAAAGGATGAACAGTAAAATTCAGAAAATGGAAAAGGAACTATCTTCAAAGATCCAAATAATCAACAAAAATGATATCGAAATGAGCTCATTACAGGTTAGTTTTTAGAAAAGATTTAGACATACTGCACGGTAACGTTCGGCCCACAAGCCCCTGCTGCCCAATTAAACCCAATTGGCTTACAACCCTTGGTACATTTTTGAAGGGAAGGAAGAAACCGTAGCCCTGGGAGGAAACCCTCGTAGACACGGGGAGAACATATAAACTCCTTACAGACAGTGAGGGATTCAAACCGGGCCACTAGCACTGTAACAGCAGGGCACTAACCAGAATTAGAATCAGAATTTATTGCCTTGAATAAAATGATTTGTTTTGTGCCAGCATCGCAGAACAAACATTTATATAAACTACTTGACCAAATAAAGTAGTGCAAGATAAAGAAAAAGTCAAAGGGTCTGTAGTTCATTGATCATTCAGGAATCTGAAGGCATTGGGAAGAATCTGCTGGATTCTTGTCTTCGGGCTCCTGGACCTTATTTCTGATGGTAGCAGAGCGAAGAGGGTGGTGGGGGTCTTTGAGGATAGAGGCTGCTTTCTTCAGACAGCGCCTCATGTAGATGTCCTTGATGGAGTGAAGTCTGGTGCCTATGATGTGGCAGGCCGAGTTAACAACCCTCTGGTGCTGAGCATTGGCAGCTCCGTACCTGACAGTGATGCAACCAGCCAGAATGCTCTCCACGGTACACCTGTATTCAGTGATATTCTGAATCTCCTCAATCTCCTTACGAAGTATAGCTGCTGGCGAGCCTTCATGATTGCATCAATGTGGAGGTGCCAAGACAGATCCTCGGAGATGTTGACACCCAGGAATTTGGAGTTCTTGACTGATCCCTCGATGAGGACTGGGCCGTGTTCTCCTGACTTCCTCCTGATGTCCACAATCATCTGCTTGGTTTTGCTAACATTGAGTGCAAGGTTACTGGTGTGACACCGTTCAATAAGCTGATCTCTCTCTCTCCTGTATTACTGCTGAACTGCTAAGCATCCAATACAACCTAATCTCGATTCGAAGGAGCATATAACAACCAAATGAAAGGCCAATTCTACATAGGGACACTGGAACCACATGTCAATGGGAATCCAGATCAATTGTGAGTCAGCTTTACTGAACTAATAAACTGGAAATTCAACCACTTTGCATATTGAACTAATCACAAGACTGTCCACTGGTGCAAATCAAATCAAATTATTCGAATCCGTCAACCCTGTAACCCAGAAAATGCACCAATGGCCTCCACCTCCTCAGAATCCAAAGGATATTTGACAAGTTTCCATGTTCTCTTACAAATTTTATTGACCCATGATTCACAACTCCATCTGGGAACAACTCTGCCCTAGACCTCAAGAACATAGAACACCACAGCACAGTAAATGCCCTTCAGCCCTCCATGTTATGCTGACCTATATATTACTACCAAACAAAACTTTACCCTTCCTACCTCTATTTTGCTTCCATCCATATGTTTGTCTAAAGAGTCCCTTAAATGTCCCTAATGTTCCAGCCTCCACCACCACCCCTGGCAAGGCATTCCAGGCCCCCACCACTCTGCGTGTAAACAACTTACCCCTGATGTCTCCCCTAAACTTCCCTCCATTCGCTTTGTACAGACGTCCTCCGGTGTTTTCTACTCTCACCCTAGGAAAAACGGTCCACCCTATCTATGCCTCTCCTAATCTTGTAGACCTCTAGTAAGTCTCCTCTCATCCTTCGATGCTCCAAGGAGAAAAGTCCCAGCTCTGCTGACCTTGTTCTCACTTCTCTTCAAATTCAACTGATCGTAAGAAGGGTCAATGAGCAAGGTCAGTCAATGACTGTTCCATCTGCATGGCCAACTCAACCAGTCATTGGTCAGATGGCCGTGAAGCAACCAATCAGAGATCAATTCCACCAGGCCAACTATTGGAGGATCAGTCTGTGTGGGTCAGTTGGTTACTGCAAGCTCAAGTAATTAAAGGAATTTTCTGAACTTAACCAATCACAGATGTGCTATTAAATTCTGAACTCAACCATCCACAGGCCAGCATTTGGCAGAGCAGATTTCAGATTTCTTGTCAGAGCACATGCATGACATCACATACAACCCTAAGATCCTTTTTCCTGCGGGCGAGGCAGAATCCCCACTTATTGGTGGTGCAAAAAAAACCTGATGCAATGTACCCACGTAAACAAATAAAAAAGGCAAATAAACTGACTGTAATATGGAGAGAGAAAAAAAATCAATAAAGTGCAAAAGTAAACGTCCTTAAATGAGTCCCTGATTGAGTTTGTCGTTGAGGAGTCTGATGGTGGAGGGGGAGCGGCTGTTCCTGAACCTGGTGGTGTGAGTCTTGTGGCCACGATACCTCTTTCCTGATGGCAGTGGTGAGAACAGAGTTGGGTGGTGTGGATCCTTGTTGACTGCTGGCGCTCTCCGACGGCTGGATTCGCTGCAGATGTTTTCGATAGTAGGGAGTATTTTGCCTGTAATGTCCTGGGCTGTGTGCACTACCTTTATGAGGGCTTTGCGCTCAGGGGTATTGATGTCCCCGTACCAACCAGGATGCAGTCGGTCAGCGAAAGTTGAATCACGTACAGAAATCTGTCCAATGGAGCAAGTAGAACCAACCAGATTTACTGTCATTGGCCAACTAAACACGGGCAAAAATCTATTTGTCTCTTGCAGAAGGTATTGGCCACTCATGCCGAAAAGCTGTCCAAGGTTGAGACTGACCTGCTGGAGAGGGACAAGTTAGAAAATGATTTAAAGCAGGACCTCCCGTGGATTAAATATAAAATGGAAAACTTGAGTGGCAGAATGTCAAACCTAGAAAACAGCCAAAACACACCTTGCCTGTACAGAGGAAGCAACATTCCAGGTGAGTTCAAGGAGAACAAAGCAAAATATATAAAATGTATTATTGAGGGTTCTGGGATTTTTTACTTTGTGCCAATGCCAGCCACTCACCGGAAGGGCTTTTGGCTATTTCAGGCTCCATTCCAAAGCCTCTTTCCCAAGGATTTGCTCCAGGGATGATGCAAAAGTAGGCAGTGGTGGAGGGGGGGGGGAGGGCGGTTAGGTCGTGTCAAGCAGTGGTTCTCAACCTTTCTCTTTTCCACTCACATTCTTCTTTCTTCTTTGGTTTGGCTTCGCGGACGAAGATTTATGGAGGGGTAAATGTCCACGTCAGCTGCAGGCTCGTTTGTGGCTGACAAGTCCGATGCGGGACAGGCAGACACAGTTGCAGCGGTTGCAGGGGAAAATTTGTTGGTTGGGGTTGGGTGTTGGGTTTTTCCTCCTTTGTCTTTTGTCAGTGAGGTGGGCTCTGCGGTCTTCTTCAAAGGAGGTTGCTGCCCGCCGAACTGTGAGGCGCCAAGATGCATGGTTTGAGGTGATATCAGCCCGCTGGCGGTGGTCAATGTGGCAGGCACCAAGAGATTTCTTTAGGCAGTCCTTGTACCTCTTCTTTGGTGCACCTCTGACACGATGGCCAGTGGAGAGCTCGCCATATAACACGATCTTGGGAAGGCGATGGTCCTCCATTCTGGAGACGCAGCGCAGTTGGATCTTCAACAGCGTGGATTCGATGCTGTCGGCCTCTGCCATCTCGAGTACTTCGATGTTAGGGATGAAGTCGCTCCAATGAATGTTGAGGATGGAGCGGAAACATACCACCTTAAGTAATCCCTTACTAACCTCCACATGGGTACTCTGTGGTTAGTAAGAGATTACTTAAGTTAGTATGTAAGTGGAAAGAAAGGTTGAGGACCACTGGATTTGGAGAATGGGCAGAGAAGTGGCAAAGGAGATACGCCAGAAAGTATACTTTGGGAGAAAAAAGTCCCGGGCACTTTTTATTAAAATGGGGAGAAATTTGAAAATCTCCAGATGCAAAGGGGCCTGGGAGTCCTCGTGCAAGATACCCTGAAGGTAAACTTGCAGGTTGAGTTGGTGGTGAAGAAGGCAAATGCGATACTGGCATTCAGTTCAAGAGGAATGGAATACAGAGCAGGGATGTGATGTTGAGGATTTATAAGGCACTGGTGAGACCTCACTTGTATTGTGAGCAGTTTTGGGCTCCTCTTAAGAAAGGATGTGCTGACGTTGGAGAGGGTTCAGAGGAGGTTCACAAGGATGATTCCAGGAATGAAAAGGTTATCATTCGAGGAGCATTTGACAGCTCTTGGCCTGTATTCAATGGAATTTAAGAGAATTTAAGAAATTCTTCGTTGAAACATTTTGAATGGTGAAAGGCGTGGACAGAGTAGATGTAGAAAGGTTGTTTCCCACAGAGGGAAAGTCTAGGACAAGAGGGCACCACTTCAGGATTGAAGGGCGTCCACTTAGAACAGAGATGCAGAGGAATTTCTTCAGCTAGAGGGTGGTGAATCTGTGGAGTTTGTTGCCACAGGCAGTTGTGGAGGCTGGGTCATTGGGTGTATTTAAGGCAGAGATAGATCAGATCTTGATTAGCCAGGGCATCAAAGGTTATGGGGAGAAGGTGAGCAGTGGAGCTGAATGGGGAAATGGATCAGCTCACGATGAAATGGGAGGGCAGACTAGATGGGCTGAATAGCCTAATTCTGCTCCTACACCTCATGGGCATGATCTTATTGATGAGGGAAGTTAATGCTCCTGTATTTGGAAGAGTTCTGATGGACGTGGGAAGATGTAGCTTTAGATGTTAACTGGCCCCAAGGGTCCGTGGACGTCAGGAATCAGGGCTTATAGCGAAATTGATAAGATTCATCTGAGACCCAGCATTGCCTCAGTATGCCACATGGCTCCCTCCAAGGCTGTGACACAAAGAAAGGGCAACGTTTATTGTCATGTACACAAGTACAATGTACAAATGCAATGAGAGCCTTACTTGAATGTTGAAGGTTGCGGGGATAGAGAATTTGATGTCAGGGTCTGTGATCATCAGGCACAGAATTCCTTGTACAATTGATGATGATTCTAAATGCACTGACCAGAGACAAGTAAAACTGGCACCAATATGGGCTGGAACTATTGGTTCAACCTTGACTTTATTCTCTTTTTCTCTCTGCCATATCCTACCTACTAACGTAGCCACTTTCTTTTAAATTATGGAATGGTACAGTTGCATTTATATCGTGCCTCTCCTTGACCTTGAGATATCCCATAATTCTAAGTGGAGTGATGAGGCAGTCTTAGTTCTGGTTTGGTGTTCATACCTGAACTGTGAAATTGTCCCAGCCTACAAAGAGAGATATCAACAACATACCATGCTGCAACATCAGTAACGTTGGCTTTGGAGGTAGTTCTGAAGGCAGATATCCCCCCTCAAAATAGTACCCTGGGATAGCTGGAATTTTTTTCCAAAAATAGACTTTATTCACAATATATTATTTACAAAAAGAAAATCGTTCACACCTACAATGTCAGTCATATCGAAACATTACCAAGCAGAGGTCCTCTTAAGAGCCTAATAACTGTCCTTGTATCTGGAAGTTCATGTGTTCAGACATGCCTTACAGAAGCTGGGGAGAAGTGAGTGTGTCCAGGGAATGGGATTTGTCTTTTAACAGCTTTCCCCGAGGCAGTGAGAGGTATGGGCGGGGTTGATGGAAGGGAAATAGATTTCTGTGGCAGTGTGAGTGATGTTCACAACTTACTGCTCCGCCAGAGGACTGGAGAATGGCAAATGCTGTCCCCTTGTTTAAAAAAGGTATTCGGGACGATCCTGGGAACTATAGACCAGTGAGTCTTGTGTCAGTGGTGGGCAAACTATTGGAGAGGATTCTTTGGGACGGGATTTATAAGCATTTGGAGAAGCAGAGTCTGCTCAGGGATAGTCACCTTGGCTTTGTGAGGGGAAGGTTGTGCCTCATGGACCTAATTGAGTTCTTCGAGGAGGTAACAAAATAAATTGATGAAGGTAGAGTGGTAATATGGTGATAAGGCATTTGGCAAGGTCCTCCATGAGAGACTCGTTCAGAAAGTCAGGGATCCTCGGCTGTAGAAAGCAGAGAGTAGTAGTGGATGGGATGCATTTTGCCTGGAGGTCAGTGATGAGTGGAGTTCCTCAGGGTTCTGTTCTGGGACCCCTGCTATTTGTGATTTTTATAAATGACATGGGCAAAGAAGTGGAGAGATGGGTCAGTAAGTTTGCGGAAGATACGAAGGTTGGATAGTGGATAGTGTCGAGGGTTGTCGTAGGTTACAAAAGCATAGAGACAGGATGCAGAGTTGGGCGAAAAAGTGGCAGATGGAGTTCAATCCGGGTAAGTGTGAGGTGATGCATTTTGGAAGGACAATCCTGAAGGCTGAGCACAGGGTTAATGGTCAGATACTTAACTGTGGATGAACAGAGGGACTTTAGGTGCCAATTTGATACATCTCTCAAGATTGCCATGCAGGTTGATGGGATAGTTAAGAAGGCCTTTGCGATGCTGGACTTCAAAAATTGGGGGATTGAGTCAAGAGGCCATTTTGCAGCTCTACAAATGTCTCGTGAGGTCACACTTGGAATGTTGTGTTCAGATCTGCTCACCTCTTTATTGGATGGATATGGAAGCCATGAAGAGGAGATTTACCAGGATGTTGCTGGGATTGGAAAATCAGTCTTATGAGGCCAGGTTATCAGAGCCAGGACTTTTCTCTCTGGAGTGAAGGGTGAAAGGTGACTTAATAGATTCTGTGAGGAGGCATAGATAGATGGACAGCCAGTGCCTGTATCCCAGGGTGGGAAGACATCTGTACAAAGTGAAGGGAGGGAAGTTTAGGTGAGACATCAGGGTACATTTTTTTCTTCCACAGGGAGTTGTGGGGGTCTGGAATGCATTGCCAGGGGTGGCAGTGGAGGCTGGAACATTAGGGGCATTTAAGGACCTCTTAGACAAGCACATGGATGAAAAAAAATTAGAGGGTTATGAGGTAGGAAGGGTTTAGTTTTGTTTGGTAGGAATATATAGGTCATTACAACATGGAGAGCCTTTACTGTTCTGTAGTCTTCTATGTTCTTGTGTTCTTGGGCAGAACCATTCCCAGTGAATCGTGGTAAGATGATTATTTTCTAAGGCAGCTCAATAAAAATTTGTGAGAGAATGTGGAAACTTGTCAAATTTATTTTGGATTCTGAGAGTGTGGAAGCCATTGGTGCATTTTCTTGGTTATAGGGTTGGTAGAATTGGACCAGGCAGATTGTCAGTGATACTTACTCCGAGGAAGCTCTCCGCGATCTTTTACTCAGTACCTGCTGATACAGAGGGTGACGTGTGCTCCCCTCTTCATTCCCTGTGCCCCCTAATCTTTTGATGATCTTGGTTTCCCCTCCAGTTCCAATCGGGCATCAAGTGGCCCAGCACGACGAAATGCTCGGCGTCCATGAGGTGCGAATGGCCGACATCGACTTGCGGTTCCAGATGTTGGAGACGGCGAGCTACAACGGGAGGCTGATTTGGAAAATCCAGGACTATGAGCGTCGTAAGCGGGAAGCCGTTTCTGGCAAGACCCTGTCGCTCTACAGCCAGCCATTCTACACCAGCTCCTTCGGATACAAAATGTGCGCCCGGGTGTACCTCAATGGGGATGGGATGGGCAAGGGCACGCACCTGTCAGTCTTCTTTGTGGTAATGCGTGGGGAGTACGACTCCCTGCTGCCCTGGCCCTTCAGACAGAAGGTGACTTTCACCTTGCTGGATCAAGGGCCGAGAAAGGATCATGTGTCGGACACCTTCAAACCGGACCCCAACAGCAGCAGTTTTGGAAGGCCCCAGAGAGAGATGAACGTAGCATCGGGCTGCCCCCTGTTCGTCTCTCAGACTGTATTGGAAAATAAGAACCATCACTTCATCAAGGATAACACCATTTTCATCAAGATAACAGTGGACGTATCGGACTCTCTGGAGCTCTGAACCCCGTCCCTTGGTCAACTGGAAATCGTGCAATAGCTCCATGATCGAGAGGTGACAGCTTTCGAAGCATTAAAGGATGTGCTTGGCAAAATTGAGCCTAAGATCTGGGGTCAGACAGTAACTTATAAAACTTTGCTAATTATTGTAACTTTTAACAAATTATTTTATAGTATTATTAGCCTTCATGCATTTATGTATTCATCTCCACTGAAGACAATAATATGCTGTTACATTTTTTATGAAAGAATATTAAACCTTAAATTGTTGTCCGCCACAGTGCGGGGCACAGATCATTCTCTCCGCTGTCTCTGTGTAGGGCAAGGGGTTTGTAGGCACAGCAGGGATGACCAATTGGGAATGCAGGGAGGATGGTCGGAATTAATGGGCTCCCTTGCAGCCTGAAGCTTTTACTTAGCCCTGATCAGAATTGGATGTAGCAGGCTATTGAGCCCATTGTGCTTGCTCTGCTTTCACAGAATCGCATCAGATTTTGTTTTATTATTTGCTCAGTACACCAACCCCACATTACTTAATTCTAATATCCGAACACCTGCCTTGTCTATACTCAGCAACTGCTTCCACTGCCCCTTAGGTAGAAAATTCCAACCAGATGTCAAGTCTGACCACCTTTAAATGTTTAATTTATTTACAACACGGTAGAAGTTGATTAAGAACATAAGGGATAGAAGCGGAAGCCCGTCGATCCTGCTCCGCCATTCACTGAGATCATGGCTGATCTGATGATGGGCTCATCTCCACCTACTCCTCTTTCTTCATATCCCTTAATTCTGCGCTCCCCCACAAAACCCCCCCACAAAACCCACCCCACAAACCCCTCACAAACCCCCCACAAAATCACAAAACCTCCCCACAAACCCCCCCACATAACCCACCTCACAACACACCCCCAAAACCACCCCAACACCCCGCACAAAACCACACCCACAACCCTCCTACATAGACCCCCCAACAAAACCACACCCACAAAAAGCCCCACAAACCCCCCCCACAAAACCACCCCCCACAAAACCACCCCCCACAAAAACAATCCCCACATAACCCCACCCACAAATCCCCCCAAACACCCCCATAACACACCCACAAAATAACCCCCACAAACCCCCCCACATAAAAGCCCCCGCACAAAAACACACCACATTACCCTCCCACAAAAGCAACCCCACAAAACCACCCCCAACACCCCCCACATAGCCCCCCCACAAAACCTGCCCAACAAACCCCCCCACTAAACCAACCCCCACAAAACCTCCACAAACCCCCCACATAACCCACACCACAAAATACCCCACAAAACCCCCCCACAAAACCACCCCCCACAAACCACCCCCATCAACCCCCCCACAAACCTTCCTCCAATGAATGCACGATTTCATTCGTGCACATGGTGACCACATTGTCTGATCAGCAAGATCGACGATCTGGAATTAGGGTGGGTGGGAGTCGGCCGGCCCATGATGGTGGTGCCTAGGTGACGGATATGGCATCAGCATTGTCCGGTGACCTGGCTGGACGTGGTGTCATCGATGCAGGTGGAAGTGACGCCATCATTGCGGGGGGAAATTTGCCGGTATAAAGATGGTGGCGCATGTGGTGAGCCCATGGAGGCTGTGTGGTTTGACGGCCAGGATGGAAGTGATGTTGTCGGTGTGGGTGTAAGTGATGGGTGGAGTAATGGCGCTGCCCAGTATTCGCACGTGGGGGTGCCTAGAGGGTCGAGAGGAGCTCCTGGTTGGTCGCGGAGGACTGCAGTGCTCCTGGTGGGTTTGGAGAGGCACACTTTAGCAAAGTGGCCCCCTTGCCACATCGGGAGCAGTGCGAGTTCCTCACGGGGCAGTTCTTCCGGGAGCGCCTGTTCAACTCACACCAGGACCCACAATACTTAAAGCAGCGGCAGCTGCTGTCATCGGTGTTGGCCAGGCCAGAGGATGGGGAGGCGAGTGTCAAAAACCTCCACATGGTGAGCTGCAGTTTTTACATCTGGACCACCTCCATGATCCTGACGAGGGAGGTATTGTTCTCCTCCAACAGTCTCTGTCATGTCGTTCTCGACTGCACTCCTCGCACCCTCGCATGCACGCATCTCAGACACGTTGCTCCACTTACCCAGCAGTCACCCCAGCTTCAGTCATGTACGGGTGTGCTAGCTCTCGCAGTGCCCCCAGGTAAGCATCTGCCGTCTGACCTGGCAGCTGTACCCTGATGCCGAGCAGATACCAGGCATAGAGTACGTTTGTCAGGGGCCAGTACATGTCTTCCAGGATGCCCAATGCTGGTTCAAAATCTGCGCAGTCTCGGATCACTTGGAAGGCGTGCGGGCCCAGCTTGGTGCATAGCACCATGTGTATCTCCTGATTTGTATTGATAACCTCAGCTTGTGTGTGGATGATCGCTTCGATTGCATGCTTCCAGATCTCAAAATATGCGGGAGCGTCCAGGAGCTGAGGGTCGATATCCAACCTCTCAATGGTGATGAACTCCTCTATGCTCCTTTAATTTTAATCTGATTAAATTGTGAGCACTACTATGCGAAGAATTCAGACATAAAGTTCTCAGACTGTGCACAGACTTTAATCAGCTTAAACGTACATACCAGGTCTCTGGACCTTCCTGACTCCATGTGCCCGACTGACTCCCAAAGGGGCCTGCTTGAGTCTTTATACAGACCGGTGATTGACAGCCAGCAGGTGGGGCCAGCCTCCCAGGTTGCCTACCTGCAGGTACAATGGTGCCCCCTGCAGTAGGCCGGTAGGACTGCGGCCAGTGTGAGAGAGATTATGCTATATTTTATATTGTATATAGATATGTTTTAAAGGAGATAAACTGTGGCAGGATTTTTTTTTTAGTGTAGATCAAAACAGATCTCATTTAACATGCCGGAGCTCTGTTCAAGCCAGACAGTCCAGGCTCCGGGTGCTTTTGCAAAAACTTTGAAGGATGCCTATAAGGACTTCACAAGTAGATGTTAATTGGATGTGCTGCGGAGTAATGGATTATTGTTTTGGGAAACAACAGATGAACGGATTCGGAAGATTAGGTCCAGAGCCGCAGTCTGAGGGCAGTTGGCTGTTCTAAGAGGGTCATGTGGTTTTCTCTGAGAGAGAGAGAGAGAGAGAGAGAGAGAATTCAGTTCTACAGTTTAGCAGCAGCAGCTGGGACTGGAACAGGACAAGCTGGCAAGCTTGTGGAAACCCCCATTTGGAAGACGGGTTGTGAGTTCTTAGTTCAGCCTGGTCAAAGCCCTTCTGGTCCATACAAGAGGAGATGAATGGCTGTATAATGTTTCACTTGAAATAAGGGAAACGAAAAGGAACTCTATGGTGACCTGAAAGAAAGAGGTTATCATCTGGAAAACCCTGACAGGGCAAGTTTCTTCGGCAAGACACTGAAGTAGCTGATCGGAAGGAATCAGTTGTGGGTGTCCAATGAGCAACAAATCTCTCTCTCCAAACCGACAAGAACCTTCCTGAGCGGTAACCATTTACCTATCAAGCACCAAAGCCTGGTGAAGTTCATAAATGTTAAATTCTGTGCACAGTATAAGAATTACCTGCCACCAGTGAACTTGAAAGAATGAGAAGTGAGATTGGACTGTGAATCAAAGAACTTTTCTGAACTTGCACACACATGACATACACGTGTGCTTAGAATTAACCAGTTAGGTTAAGTAAGTTAATAGTGAGAAGTTAAAGAAGTTAAAGTTTTCACGTTTAAAGACAATTAAAAGCAATGTTTGTTTAAGTAACCATTTGTCTAGGTGAATTTCTATTGCTGCTGGGTTTTGGGGCCTTTTGGGCTCGTAACAGTTGTATCACCACAAACCTACAACCCCAGTACATTTTGAAGGGTGAGAGGAAATTGAATCCCCCCTGGGCAAACCCACACAGATACGGAGAGAATGTATATATACACATTAAAAATAAATAAATAAAAATAACATCATCCAGGACAAAGTAGCTGATTTGATTGGCATGTGCCCCCCAATTTTACTGTATGAATGTATATATAAAGCATCGAGAGAGTGGCCATTGTTGGAGTGGGCTGAGTCAGAGTGGACAGGCTTTGGCTCAACAGGCTTCAGTGAGGACAGGTAAGGCACCAGAGTTACAGTGTGGGCAAGTGAATTGTGCATTACTTATTAAACTGTTCATCGACTAGGCAGGATGTCTGTAGGGCGAGTGCTCTGCGGTGAATGTCGGATGTGGGGGTCCCTGGGAAAATCCAAGCCTCCCCAATGCTTACGTCTGTCCCAGGTGTACTGAGATGCAGCTCCTTAGGGACCGAGTTAAGGAACTGGAGCTGAAGCTTGATGTCTTGCTGCTCATTGGAGAGAATGAAGAGATGATAGACAGGAGCCTGCAGGAATTAGTAGCAAGCACCTCAGCAACTGGCAGATAGTATTGCTGAAGATGACCTACCAGAGGACAACCATAGTGACCAGGACTCCGGCAATGAGTCTGGCACCATGACACAGAAGGTGAAGAAGCCTGCAGCTGTGATCGGCGATTCTATAGTGAGAGGGATGGAAAAGAGATCCTGTGGGCCTGAT
This sequence comes from Narcine bancroftii, assembly GCF_036971445.1. NCBI lineage: Eukaryota > Metazoa > Chordata > Chondrichthyes > Torpediniformes > Narcinidae > Narcine > Narcine bancroftii. The sequence goes on from NC_091481.1 coordinate 74,739,513, forward strand.
AAAGGTTGGTAGGGGAGGAGGGAGGGTGTTAGTGGGGTGGACGAGGGAGGTTGGGGGGAGGGGGGTTTCATTTAATTATATAATGTTTGTATCGATAACTAATGTCATATGATTTAAAATTGTAAATAAAATATTAAAAGAAAGACAACTAAGAAGGTGATTAGGAAGGAAAAGATGAATTATGAAAGGAGGTTAACAAGTAATGTCCAAGAGAAGATGGTTGCAGGAGGGGCAGGGCTGGCAGATCACCGTTCCAGAGTTCCGTTGTTTCAGACGTGATAGAGGGGGAGGGATGAAAGGGGGAGGAGCGGCATTGCTGGTCAGGGAAAATATCACAGCTGTGCTTAGACAGGACAGCCCAGAGGGCTCGTCTACAGAGGCCATATGGGTGGAGCTGAGGAACGGGGAAGGTGTGACCACCTTTCTGAGAGGGTTGTATTACAGACCACCCAAAAGTCTGTGAGAATTGGAGGAGCAAATCTGGAGAGAGAGAGAGAGAGAGAGAGAGAGCAGACTTACGAAAGAAGCACAGCGCTGTGATAGTTGGAGGTTTTAACTTCCCAAATATTGACTGGGACTCCCATACTGTAAAAGGGCTGAATAGCTTCGAGATTGTCAAATGTGTTCAGGAAAGTTTTCTAAATCAATATGTAGCGGTACCAACAAGAGAGGATGTAATACTTGATCTCCTATTAGGGAATCAGACAGGTCAGATGACAGACGTATGTGTAGGCGAACATTTTGGGTCTAGACTCTATAACATCATTAATTTCAAGTTAATTATGGATAACTTGATACAACTGTGTGGTGAATGTCTGCCAAGCTGCCTGTCTCCCCTCTGGCGAGCCTTGCTGTACTAACATTGGCTGTCCATTATCTCTACTGTTAAGGACACTCCCCTTGGGTATAACTGTGTTTGCACCTATTGTCTTTCATTATTGTACCATGAGTTTCTCCTAATAAAAGCCATGATTATTGTTTGACCACATCGTCTTATCCACTTCATCAACTGGCACTTCAGTCTGGTTGGTCCTCGAGTTGAGATTCTAAATAGAAGGAAGGCAAATTTTGTGGAAATGAGAAAGGATCTAGGAAGAGTGGATTGGGAAGAAGTTGTTTTCTGCCAAGGTTGTGTTCAGTCAGTGGAAGGCTTTCGAAGCAAAAATTTTGAGAGTGCAGTTTATATGTTCCCGTCAGGATTAAAGGCAAAGTTACCAGGCAGAGGGAACCTTGGTTTTCAAGAAATATTAGAGATTTGGTTAAGAAGAAGAGAGGTGTGCATAGCAGGTGTAGGGAACAAGGAGCTAATGAGGTGCTGGAAGAGTACAGAAAATCAGAAAGGCTAAAAGAAGATCAGAGTGGTCGTCTATGTGTGGAGCCTCACAAGATGGAGGAGAACTTCCAACAGATTTCTTTGCATCAGATTTTACCCAGAAAAATGGCATGGTGTATACGGAAGGAAGGGAAACCAGCAGTAGTGGCATGGAATACATTGAGATTAAAGAGCAGGAGGTTGTGGCGGACCGAGCAGCTGCACAGCGGGACAGGCAGAATCGCCACACCGAGCTACCGGCACAGAAGGGTAGGGGCTCCACTTCTTTGCCAAGGAGAAGCCAACGTTTGCAGACCCGCGTGGGTTGAGAAAGCCCGTTGCTTCCCTGCTGGCATGTTGACAGAGAGATCATGACCCTCAGTGCGATAACTTCAATCCCCAATCTGACGCGTGGTGACATCATTCCCATTTATGGAGAAAGCTGACATAACTCCCCTTTGAAGGCACATTGACATCACTTCCCTTTATGGTTCACACTGACATCACTCCCCTTTATGAGGCGCTGACATCACTTCCCTTTATGATTCACGCTGACATCACTCCCCTTTATGAGGCGCTGACATCACTCCCCTTTATGATTCACGCTGACATCACTCCCCTTTATGATTCACGCTGACATCACTCCCCTTTATGGTTCACGCTGACATCACTCCCCTTTATGATTCACGTTGACATCACTCCCCTTTATGAGGCGCTGACATCACTCCCCTTTATGATTCACGCTGACATCACTCCCCTTTATGGTTCACGCTGACATCACTCCCCTTTATGATTCACGCTGACATCACTCCCCTTTATGAGGCGCTGACATCACTCCCCTTTATGATTCACGCTGACATCACTCCCCTTTATGATTCACGCTGACATCACTCCCCTTTATGAGGCGCTGACATCACTCCCCTTTATGATTCACGCTGACATCACTCCCCTTTATGATTCACGCTGACATCACTCCCCTTTATGATTCACGCTGACATCACTCCCCTTTATGATTCACGCTGACATCACTCCCCTTTATGGTTCACGCTGACATCACTCCCCTTTATGATTCACGCTGACATCACTCCCCTTTATGATTCACGCTGACATCACTCCCCTTTATGATTCACGCTGACATCACTCCCCTTTATGAGGCGCTGACATCACTCCCCTTTATGATTCACGCTGACATCACTCCCCTTTATGATTCACGCTGACATCACTCCCCTTTATGGTTCACGCTGACATCACTCCCCTTTATGGTTCACGCTGACATCACTCCCCTTTATGGTTCACGCTGACATCACTCCCCTTTATGATTCACGCTGACATCACTCCCCTTTATGATTCACGCTGACATCACTCCCCTTTATGATTCACGCTGACATCACTCCCCTTTATGATTCACGCTGACATCACTCCCCTTTATGATTCACGCTGACATCACTCCCCTTTATGATTCACGCTGACATCACTCCCCTTTATGATTCACGCTGACATCACTCCCCTTTATGATTCACCCTGACATCACTCCCCTTTATGGTTCACACTGACATCACTCCCCTTTATGAGACGCTGACATCACTCCCCTTTATGATTCACGCTGACATCACTCCCCTTTATGATTCACGCTGACATCACTCCCCTTTATGATTCACGCTGACATCACTCCCCTTTATGATTCACGCTGACATCACTCCCCTTTATGATTCACGCTGACATCACTCCCCTTTATGATTCACGCTGACATCACTCCCCTTTATGATTCACGCTGACATCACTCCCCTTTATGATTCACGCTGACATCACTCCCCTTTATGGTTCACGCTGACATCACTCCCCTTTATGATTCACGCTGACATCACTCCCCTTTATGATTCACGCTGACATCACTCCCCTTTATGATTCACGCTGACATCACTCCCCTTTATGATTCACGCTGACATCACTCCCCTTTATGATTCACGCTGACATCACTCCCCTTTACGTGTATTCATGACAATGTGGTCACTGGGGTGGTCACGATTTTGCCCGGTATAACTAAGGATTCTAACTTGGCAGAGAATGCCTATCAGGACCCAGTGGAGTTTGTTGGCCCAGTTAGGTCTATTAAGCTATGCCTTTAAGGCTGCATTAAGGTGTCTGTCGAACCTCTGCACCAACCCATTGGGTAATGGGTGATACGCCGTGGTGTGGTGGGGTTGGGTCCCCAGGACATGGGCCCCTCCCATCCGAAACGTGCTACCCAAGTGTTGAGTGAAGCCCATGATAGTGGCACTGGCTCTGGCCATCTGGTCATCCATTTGACCATTGTGAGATGGTAACGTGCGCCTCTGGATACAGGTAGGGGCCCCACAAGGTCAATGTGCACGTGGCTGAAGCGGCGACCTGCTGGCTCAAATGTCTGTGGTGGAGCCATGTTGTCGATGCCAGGGTTAGGGTCATGAACTCCCAAGATAGCCGGACAGGGCATCTGCCATCATTTTGGATTTGCCAGATATGTGTTGAATGTCCGTTGTAAATTCAGAGATGTAGGTCAGGAGTTGCTGTTGCCTGGCTGACCACAGTCGGACCCCTTACTGAAGATGAAGGTAAGGAATTTGTGGTCCATGTAAATTTTGAACGTCATGCCCGCCATGAAGTAGCGAAAGTGCCGAATTGCCAGGTATGAGGCTAACAGTTCTCTATCAAAGGCCCCGAACTTGAGCTCTGGTGGCCTGAGGTGTTCACTGAAAAAGGCCAGCGGTTGCCACTGTCCATTCACCAGTTGTTCAAGTACACCCCAACCGCTGTGCTGGAGCGTCTGTCGTGACAGTGGTCGGAGTGCGGCACAATGCTGAGTTCCTCCATCTTTTTGAACTTATCCCTGGCAGGTTGAGTTTATCGGGGTGGGGGGTGGGGGAAGAGACACTGTGCCCTGGTGTGGAGGGGAGGGCCCTCTGTAACAATTTGGTGCTTCATCCCATGTTTGGTTCCTGTCGAATGGAAGTGGGGCGTGGTGATGGAAGGGAATCCTGCTAGGTCCCAAGCGAATTCGTTGTCACCAGAACTTGATGAGTTCAGGTGGGGACTGGTGAGTTCAGTGCCCTTGGTGAGAGAGATTGAAATGTCCGGATGTGCACCAGCTGGCGCCCCTTGATATCCAGCAGGAGTGAGTTGGCCCGTGGGAAATCTGCACCCAGCAATGGTTGTTGTTGCATGGCCACCACCGTAAACATCCAAGTGAATTGTCTGTCCCCGGAGTGGAGGGGGGTGGTGCAGGTGTCAAATGTTTGGACGTTGGAGCCGTTTGACGCTTAGAGGTCCCGGCCTCCAGACTGGTCGGGGGATCGACGTTGTATTGTGCCCCAGTGTCCATCAAGAAATGTCGGCCCGACAGGGAGTCAGTTGGCCGGTCGTTGCTGCCATTAATGATGGATGTCCTGGATGTTTCCCTATAACCAGCAGGGGGAGCTGCATCGATGGGCCTTGGAACCCCACCGTTGGCGATAGAAACAGAACTGCCCACAGGTGGTCGGTTGGTCGGACACTCGGTTGGTTGGTTGGATGGATGGTTGGACAGTCGGTTGGTGGTCTTCCTGGCCGGGCGTTGATGACACGGTGCTGTCACCTGCTCGAGTGAGGAGCAGGCATCCCTCTTCACTACCCATAGCTGGTCTGCTCTGGTAACCACCTTCCTGGGGTCATCAATGAGCAGCCAGATGTCCTTTGGCAGCTTCTCCAGGAAGATCGGGTGGAACAGCGGGCGGGAAGTGTGACCATCATTGAGAGTGAGCAAGTTGCGCATGAGGGCGGAAGGGATCCTGTCCCCCAAACCATCGATACACCACAGTCGGGCAATGCGCTCGCGCTTTGAGAGCCCGAAAGTGATGACCACATACCTTCCTTGTTCTGGGGGCAGCTGAAGAAAGTCGATGATGTGGGCTGCGCTGATTGAGATGCTGACCAGATGGTAGTAGTGCGCATCTTTGGTATAGATCCGTCAAATGGCGGACTGCGCCTCGGTTTGCTGGAACCGTAGTTGTGACGTCCAGAAGCCGGGCAGCTTCAATGCTATGGCGTTGATCGAAGGCTGCTATTCCATCTTTGGGTCCAAAGTGCAGTATGGACCAGTTAGGGCCACCACTGTAGTGAGGTCGCTACAGTTACAGCTGGGTTATAGCTTGAATCCGCAGGAGATGAAAGACACATACACCAGTGAGTTTATTCAGTGGCAGGTCTGCTTTGGTCAGCTAGGCTGCGTCACCACCAGGGTGTGGTTTGAGCGGGCTGGCTGCCGATTGGTTATCATAGATGCCCAGGCCCTGATTGGACCCCCCTGTGATCCACTGGCGATGATTGGTTAGTTTCACCACTCTGCCGGTGGCCTATGGAAATGGACGTTTCAGTCTGCGCGACGCTTTGCCGGTTGTCGCTTTCGACGACCATTTCCTGTGTCGGCCCAAGGCGCGGGCCACAGGGTGCTACATGTGGACCAAATTTTAGGGTAAATTTAGGGGGTCGACTGTCACAACTTTTGACTGCAGTATGTACCTGCGTCACTTGAGGCATCAGGTGTCGGGCAGGACAGAGTGGTAATTCTGCATTCAGGGCATCGGGAGCTCGGATGGGCAGGCAGCCAAGACAAGAGTCCTTGGTCGGGGAGTTAGAAGTTCCAGTGGGCCGCCATCCGGGTCTGAAAATAGGGGGGTGGGAGTCGACTTTCACTCGCGAAGAGTGGAAAATAACAGATATTTAGGCCAAAAATAGGGGGTCTACTTATATATTTATATCGACTATTACATGTATATATACGGTATTTATTTTTGGAATGGGATTTATGGCAATATTTGCACTGAGAATGCTGCCACAAAACAACGAATTTTGTGGTGCGTTCATGACAACAAATTCTGATTGTGTGACGGCAGTAAAATAATGCCCAAAACCTGTCTTCCTCCCACCCAAGGCACAGGGTACGTGGCTTCAGACAATTCCCAGGAGAAAAGTGCTTTGTCTGCCTCTCACATCTCCGCTCCGGGAACCGAGTCTTAATTCGCTTCAAGATTATCCACGAGCCCAGCTTTATTTCATTGTTCTGCCGATGTAATTGAACGAGGCATTAATCCTATCAAAACATAAATAAAGATCCTTAGCTGGAAAATCAAGCACGTCTCCTAGCAACCAGAGAGGCGAGCAAAAGATTGGTGGGGGGTTAGATGCAGGGTTAGAAAGAGGGAGAAAAAAAAGAGATATAGATAGAAAGAGAGAGGGAGAGAGAGAATGAGGCAGATATAGACAGATAAAACACACACACAGAAAGCCAGGAAAAGGAAGAGAAGGGGGCATGCAGAGAGAACAAGAGAACACAAGCCATGGGTGCATACAGAGAGAGAACAAAAGGACACCGAGAATCAGTCCATTTTGAAGGAAATATTGAAACTGGGGAAAACGGTCTTAGAGGGAGGCACAGAGAGAGAGAGAGAGAGAGAGAGAGAGAGAGAGAGCAAAGGGATACAGAAATAAAGGTGGATACAAAAAAAGATGGAGGAAGATGGGTAAAAACGGAGAGACAAGGAAGGTAAATCAGGGAATAGAAAGTGATGGAGACACAGTGAAGAGATTGAAACAAACAGAGGGTGTGAGGAAGAAATAGGGATAGACAGATAGGATCAGTGACAGTGGGAGGGGGAAGAGAGAGAGAGGGAGGGAGGGAGAGGGAGAGAGAGGGAGGGAGAGAGAGGGAGAGAGGGGGAGGGAGAGAAAGGGGGAGGGAGAGAGAGCGAGGGAGGGAGAGAGAGGGAGGGAGGGAGGGAGGGAGAGAGAGAGAGATGCCAGTGACACCAAAAGGGTAGAGACAGGGATGACTCTTGGACACTTTTGGAGAATGTTAAATTTAGGAACTGGAAACTGAGCCAGAGAATGCCTCGATAACAGGGATTGAGAGTAAGGGGTGGGAAGAGATCGGGCAGGGGACAGTGAAGCAGATCGGAGAGTGGGGGTGGAGGAGGCAGGGCAAGACAGCACAATTCACCTGCTGAAGGAGCTGTCCGCTGCACACCTAACCGTGGTTCTAATTCTACTCAGGGCATTAATACAAGAAGGGATTGCTCCGCGTCGAGTCCTGCACTACATCCCCCCCCACTCCTCCTACCATCCCCCCCCCCACCCATGGCTGAGGAATCTGCAATACCTCCTGGAGTCCTAGTTCTGCCCAATTCAGATCCCTTGGGCACAGGACACGGCACAAGGAGGACTGAAAGGTGATGGAGTGAGGTGAGTGCCCCTGCCTTTGAACCTCACATTCGGCAGAGAAACCCTCACAATCTTCTTACCTGCTTGGCTCAGGTAGTTAGTCACGGACACTTGTGTCTCGGTTCTGCTACCGCATTCCCCCTCTACTCAAGATTCCTTTATTGTCACATAGTCAAAAGAAAATGTGATATTACACAAAATTTCCTTTAGTCTACTGTAAGGCAGGCAAAGGTTCACCTTCAGCAGAAACTGTCCCTTACAGTCAAAGAGAGAGAAGCCTTTTTGGAAGATTTATTTAAAATTAAGTTACCATTGGATCCATTAATTTTTTTTGTTGGGTTATACTGTGTCTTTGACAACTGGTTTAAAGTTGGATAAGTTTCACGGCGTTTGTCCATCTGGTATTGGCGGTAGCGTGGAAATGTTTTGCGATTACATGGAAAGATAATGTGGAATTGAATATGGCTGGTTGGCATAATGAGTTAAGATCCTGTATCTATGTGGAGAAGATAATGTATAACTTGATGTGGTCGCCTTATCTGAAATTTATGTGTCTGGAAATATCTTAATTTTTTTCATTGAAAGTTTGACAGGTCACACAGCGGATGGAATTAATTGATATATGATTTTATTTGCTCCCCTTGAGGGGTTTGTTGGGGTTGGGGAAGGGGGGTTTGTTTTATTTTGTGTGTATATATCTTGAATTTATAAATAAAGATTTCAAAAAAAGAGAGAAGCAAGAGAGAGTCCCCCCCAGAGTCACTGAGTGTCTGTGAATTCGCCACCAGTAGCCCCCACAGCCACACGGACTCTTGCCCAAACCATCAATGACCCGAGCTCCAGATTAAAGCCCCTCTGATACGATCAGGCCCTCAGCCCTCTCTTGCATCTCATTTCTAATACCCGGTTCCCCTTCACCCGGTCTCCAGCAGTCCACAGCCTCGACTGCATTGTGGCCAGTAGCCCACAGTCTGCGTGGGTTCCTCACATGGAACCCTCTCACCTGCGTGTCCTTCAGCCACGGACCCCCTCCCTGGCCGTGGTCACCGCCCCGTGGGTTGTCTCCTCAGCTTCTCTTTCTCAAGCAGAAAGGGTGGTCTCGCGGTTCTTTGTTGCCCTGTGCCAGCCAGTCCTTCGCTTCCCCTGAGTCTGCTGCCATACATGTGATGATATGGATACCTGCCATTTCATCACTTGGCCACAGAGTGTCACCTGTGGCCACTCACTATATCTTTGGCTTGGCTTCGCGGACGAAGATTTATGGAGGGGGTAAAAAGTCCACGTCAGCTGCAGGCTCGTTTGTGGCTGACAAGTCCGATGCGGGACAGGCAGACACGGTTGCAGCGGCTGCAGGGGAAAATTGGTTGGTTGGGGTTGGGTGTTGGGTTTTTCCTCCTTTGCCTTTTGTCAGTGAGGTGGGCTCTGCGGTCTTCTTCAAAGGAGGTTGCTGCCCGCCAAACTCACCTGACAGATCTGAACAGGTTGGATGAAGGGAGGACATTATCCTAGATTGAAGGGGTTCGAGGGCCAGGGATCACAGCCTAAGGACACGAGGTAAGACGTTCAGGTTAAGGAGGACTTCTCTACCACAAATGGCAAGTGGAAACCAAGTCAATGTCAACATGTCAGAAGGAGACAGAGACCTTTCTGGACGTCAGTGGGAGAGAGCAGGAAATGGTTGTGATTGATGATCAGTACTGATATGGAATGCCAAAGCAGGAGGGATGGGCAGAATGGCCTCATTACTATCTCCGATGTTTCTGGACAACTGGAAAATGGCAGCTGAGGACAACAAGAAGGGAGGGTTGGCTCAAGCCCCACACCTTCGGGACAGGGAATGCCTGATGTCCAGAGGATTTCACTGCCTTCTTCGATTTCAGGGTTTGCTGTCTGACCACAGAACAGTCATGGAGAAGGTCAGCACGAAAGGGAAGGAGGAGCAGCTCCCCATCCAGGTGAGTCCTGCATCCCTCCCCACCCCTGCAGGTTTCATCCAGGTGAGTCTGTCGACCCCACCCTCTGCAGGTTTCGTCCAGGTGAGTGGTGCAGGCCCTTCACCCCTCCCCTTCCCATGGAGGTTAGTCCAGGTGAGTAGTGGGGACCCCTCTTCTGGTTTAGACCAGGTGAGCAGTGGGAACCCCTCTGCAAACTTTAACTTGCCCCTCATTCCCACCAACATCTCCAACTTCTCAGGTTCCTGAGGGAATCCTAAAGTAAGTTCATCCACAAAAGCAACAGGTCCTGGCTTCAAGTTTCAACCAAAATACTGTGTCTTTGATGGTGTCATCATCCCTATGTCCCATACATGGATTGTCAGGACAGATTATGTGGTGAAGTGCTTGCAGAGGGCTTGAACTGACTGATCTGACACTTAGGGTTGACTGCTCATACATGGCATGTCCCCTCATGAAGTCTCTCTCTCTCTCTCTCTCTCTCTCTCTCTCTCTCTCTCTCTCTCTCCCTCTTTCCACTCTCTTTATCTCACTCTCTCGCATCTTTCTCTCTGTTTTTCTTTTTCTCTCTCTCTTTCTTTCATTCTTTCTTTCTTTCTCTCTTTGTCTATCTCTCTATCTCTTTTTTTCTCTCTGTCTTTCTCTCTCTTCCAAGAGAATCCCAGACCACCGAGCAAGCTCTTCAAATAGATCAGTCTCAGCAAGGCTGGTGTAAGACAAAACAGAAGTATTATGAGCTAGGAGAAAAAAACGCACAAAATACTAGCGTGGCAGCTTAAAACAGAACAAACTAAAAGAACGGTATTGGCATCAAGGAAAAAGGACAAACAAATTACATATAACCCAACAGAGATCAATGAAAACTTCAAGGAATTCTATGAACAATTTTATCAAACTGAGAACGAAGGGAAAGAAGACAAAATAAATGAGTTTCTAGCTAAAATTGAACTACTGAAATTGCAAGAAGAGGAGCAAAACCATTTGAAATAGAGGAAGTCCAGGATATATTAAAAAAGCTACCGAACAATAAAACGCCGGGAGAGGACGGACTCCCAATAGAATTCTATAAAACATTTAAAGACTTATTAATTCCTCCTCTCCTGGAAGTAATGAAACAGATAGAAGAAACACAAAACATGCCAGATTCATGCAAAACAGCAATAATATCAAAGACGGGGAAGGATCCATTAACACCAGCATCGTATAGACCAATATCTCTACTTAACTCAGATTATAAGATAATAGCTAAACTATTAGCAAACAGATTGGCTGACTGTGTACCAAAAATAGTAAAACTAGATCAAACTGGATTTATTAAGAAAAGACGAACAATGGACAATATCTGTAAGTTCATTAAATTAATCCTTGCATTACAAGGAAATAAGACACCAACAGTGGCAGTTGCTTTAGACGCAGAGAAAGCCTTTGACAGGGTAGAATGGAATTATTTATTCAAAGTACTACAGAGGTTCAAACTACCAGAGAAATATATTAATTGGATTAAAGCATTATATAAGGGACCATTGGCGAAGGTGACAGTAAATGGATATATATCAAACCAATTTAAATTAAGCAGGTCAACTAGGCAGGGATGTTCACTATCTCCCTCACTGTTCACATTAGCTATAGAACCCTTGGCAGAACTGATAAGAACAGAAAATAAAATAAAAGGGATAAGAATAAAAGAGAAGGAATATAAAATCAGTCTATTTGCGGATAATGTCATAGTATATTTAACCGAACCAGAATTATCAATAAAAGAATTACATAAGAAATTGAAGGAATATGGAGAAGTATTGGGGTACAAGATCAACGCAAATAAAAGTGAAGCGATGCCAATGAATAATGTGGATTTCACAAAGTTTAAGAAATAATCACCATTTAAATGGCAAACACAAGCAATCCGATACCTAGGTATTCGACTAGCTAATAATCTAGGCCATCTATACAAATTAAATTATCACCCATTAATGAAAAAATTAATGATTTACCACTAAAACTGATAGGAAGGGTAAAATGCATTAAAATGAATATCTTCCCAAGGATTCAATACCTATTTCAATCATTACCAATTCACATAACAGAAAAATTCTTCAAGGAGCTAAAGAAAATAATAAGGAAATTCTTATGGAAAGGGGGAAACCGAGAATAGTGCTAGATAAATTAACAGAATGGTACAAACAAGGGGGCTTACAGCTACCAAACTTTAAGAATTATTATAGAGCAGCACAATTAACATATCTATCAGATTTTTATCAAACAAGGGAAAAACCAGATTGGACCAGGTTAGAGCAAGATAAAATAGGGGAGAAGGTACCAGAACATATTCTTTATAAGTGAGATGAAAAACTGGTGCAACATAGAAGTTCACCTGTACTGCACCATCTGCTCAACATTTGGAAGAAGATTCACGTAGAAAGGAAAAAAAACAAATGACCACTACCAAAATTATTATTGATGCAAAATCAAATAATCCCTTTCACAATAGATAACCTTTCCTTTAGAGAATGGGAGAGAAAAGCGATCAAAAGAATAGAAAATTGTTTTTTGGGAAATAATTTATTATCTTTTGAACAAATGAAGTACAAATATGGTATAACTCACAGTTCAATGTTTGCATACCACCAACTGAAAACCTAATCAAAGGACAAACTGGGAAGCAGACTGAGGTTACCAGAAGGAAGCAGGTTTGAATATGTGATTATAGAAACATCGATAATTGAAAGATTTATAACGAACATGTACATCAAGCTGCAAGAGAAAGAGAATAATGAAATAAGCTATAAACCCAAACAAAAGTGGGAACAATATCTAAACATAAAGATAAAGAGTGAAACATGGGAAAAGTTATGCTCCGGATCTATGAGAAATACAGTAAACACGAGGTTACGCATGATATATAATTGGTTACACAGGCTATACACCACGCCCCAAAAGTTAAATAAATGGGACCCAACAGTATCAGACAGATGTTTTCGCTGTAAGAAGGAAACGGGAACAACAGTACATGCAATTTGGGCATGTGAGAAAGTGGAAAAGTTTTGGGAAGATCTAAACCAGGTATTAAATAAAATCACAAAAAGCAATATACCAAAAAACCCAGAGATCTTTCTTCTAAGTCATATAAGAAGTAAAGAATTAGGCCTCGATTTGGATGAAGCACAAAAAAGATTTATTATGATAGCCTTAGCTGTAGCAAAAAAATGTATAATGTCAACCTGGAAATCAGAAGAGAGCCTGAGAGTACAGCAATGGTACATAGAAATGAATAAATGTATTCCATTGGGAAAAATAACATATAATTTAAGAAATAACATCACAGTATTTGAACAAATTTGGGAACCGTACATGGAACACAACAGAGAAGTCCTACCGCGGACCTCCACCCCCTAAAATGACAGAATGAGAAGACGACAAAATGAACTGACCCAGTGTGTAAAAGTAGATGACACAATTTTCTTGTTTATTCTCATTGTGTGAAGACATTGTTTAATGGGTTTAATGTATCATATATGTTGAATGTTTAGTGGGTGGGGAGGGGGGTGGGGAAGAGGGAGGGAAGGGAGGGGGGGAAAAGGGGAGAAAATGACACTGTGTATATTCAAGAGGGAAATGTTTGTGTGTATTTTGGTTAATATGGTTCATAGTGTGAAAAATGTTTCAAAAATTAAAAAAAGCAAGGCCAGTGTATGGGACCATGTCAGTTGCAGCTCCACGTAATGAATGAATGAGATGTTATTGTCCTATACACAAGTACAATGCACAATTTTCCAATCCTTGATGAAGGGCTCAAGCCCAAAATGTTGGTTCTGTATCTTTATCTTTGCTCTATTAAATTCCCTGTTTGACCTGCTGAGTTTCTCCTCGCCCCTGTATTTTCACAATTTTACAGTGAGTCTTGCTGCAGCTTCCAAATGCAAAAAAAAGCCACGCTAAACAAATCAACTATAATAAAGATGTAACACAGAGAAAAAAGAATAAATATGAAAGGGAAATTAAAATAAGTAATAAATGTTCACAGTTGGATGGCAAAAAAAATCTGTAAAGGCAGATCATCTCGTCGTGGTGCTGTGGTTCAGCGCCTTCTTCCGGCAGTGCCTTTTGTAGAGGGTCTTGATGAGGCAGATCAGTGCCTGAGTGGATTGTGCAGTGCTGGTCACCTTCTGCACCCTTCTGCGTACCAGGCCATTTGATTTGAGCTTCCAAATCAGGCCGTGATAAAACTAGTTAGTATTCTTTCCACGGTACACCTGTGGAAATTTGATGGAGCATTCAACGTCATGCTGATTCTCAAACTTCTGAGAAAGTTGAGGCATTATTATTCTCTCTTTCTCTCTCCCTTCTCTCCCTCGCTCTCTCTCCCTCTCCCTCACTCTCCTTCTTTCTCCTTTTCACTCCCTCTCTCCCTTTCCCATCCCATCTTGTCTTTCCATCTCCCCATATCCCCGTCTCTCCATCTTCCAATCTCCCCTTCTCTCTCCCCTCCTTTAAGATGCCCTTTCGAAAGCCCATTGTCCCAGTATTGGAGCCAAGAGACTAACGCCAGCTCCTAATTTTCAGACCTCTGCCCCATTATCCCGCTGCCACGACTCCTCGACTCCTGGTTCCTTGTTCCCTAACCCAAAGTCCCCTTCCTCCCGATCTCACTGGAAGTAATTCCTGCATATTCACTCAATCAGAAATATCTTGTAAACTTCAACCAAACCATGCCTAATTGTAAGATTCAAAGACCACCTGGTTTATGTAGGATCCCAGCCTGCATAACTTGAATCAAGCAGTGGCTTGATAATTTAACAATTCGTTGTTTGGCGGCAGCGTCACAGTGCAATCATTTGTATAAAACCACCTTACAAAATGAATTAAAATAGTGCAGGAAAGGTCAAAGTAGTGTCTGTGGTTCATTGATTATTCAGGAATCTGGTGGCAGCGGGGAAGACGCTGACCTTGTGCAACTGGGAGCTCGTCTTCAGGCTCCTGCACCTTTTTCTTGATGGTAGCAGAGTGAAGAGGGCATGGCCTGAGTGGTGGGCGTCCTTGAGGATAGAGACTGCTTCCTTCAGACACCGTCTCTTGTAAATGTCCTCGATGGAGAGAAGTCATGATGTCTCTGGCTGAGTTGGTAGCCTTCCTGTCCTGAGCATTGGCACCAGACAGTGATGCAACCAGCCAGAATGAGAGAAAGCTGCGGTGACACTAATAAGCACTGAGAAGGTTTAGTGTTTCGCACTCACTGTCCCATCGACATTAATCGCATGCCAGAGTCTATTTGTATGCGATAGGCAACAATGACTAAAGCGTACGTCAACTATTTATATCAAGATTAAAATAACCCCAGACAGTGGGGGACAGGATTCGGAAAACATGCCATGGCTAAATCCGGTCTGAGGGAATTGTGTGAAATATTGGCAGTCACCTGATTAGCTTTGTTTCCCTTCAGGAAGGGAGTGAAAGTGGAATAGCACTGTGTTAGTTTATACTCAAGTGGGACTTGGTTGAAAAATGGGCTCAAATTCAAAATGTCGGTTCTGAATGTTTATCTTTGTTGTATAAAGGACACTGTTTGACCTGCTGAGTTTCTCCAGCGTTGGGTTTTTACTTTGTTTGAAAAATTATTGTTGATCCAACAATCTGGACCACTGGCTGGTCACTTTGATGGGAGGTTTGACTGGGTCAGACCGATCACTTGATTAGTACCCCATTTCCCCCTTCCCCAGTTCTCTCACTGCCCTCTTCTACCTGGCCAGCTGGAAATAATTCCAGTCCATTGACGCCTATCACAAATATCTTAAAACATCAAACATAGAACTTTATAGCACAGCACAGACCTTTCAGCCCTCGATGTTGTGCCAACCTATATATTCTTACCAAAACGTACTAAACCCTCATAATCCTCTATTTTTCTTTCATCCATGTGCCTGTCTAAGAGTTTCCTAGATGTCCCTTCCACCATCACCCCTGGCATTCCAGACACCCACAACTCTCTGTGTAAAATCAAAACCCAAATGTCTCCCCTAGACTTCCCTCCCTTCGCTTTGTACAGACACAAGGGTGTTTGCTACACCTGGCCTGAGAAACAGGTGCTCTCTGTCCACCCTATCTCTGCCTCTCATAATCTTGTAGACCTTAATTAAGTCGCCTCTCATCCTCCTACGCTCAAAAGTGAAAAGTCTCAGCTCTGCTAACCTGGCCTCACAAGCTGTAATTTTCAATCCAGGCAACATCCTGGGAAATCTCCTCTGCACCCTTTCCACAGCTTCCACATCCTTCCTGTAATGAAGTGACCAGAAATGAACATAATATTCTAAGTGTGGTCTCATCAGAAATTTGTAGAGTTGGAACATGACCTCTCGTCTCTTGAACTCAACCCCCATCTAATGAAGCCCAGCATCCCATTGGCCTTCTTAACTATCCTACCAACCTGCAAAGTAACCTTGTACAATTCAACAAAATCATCCATAAATATTTATTCCCTCCAGCATTAGTCAGGATCCTTTATCCCATCTTGTCCACACTGATCGCAACAAATCCTATCTACCCGCACTTGGACCAAGCTTGTCTGGAAATTAATTTGTGGTTGCATGAGTGCCTTCCCTCAGGCAGTGTGTTCTCAGTTTCTTCCACCCTCTTCATCTGGAATCATCTGGGTGGTGAATAAATTATGAAAGTCCACAGACATCGTGACTGAAGTACAAATACAATGCTGGAGAAACTGAGCAGGTCACACACAGTGTCCTTGAAATAGCAGAGATAAAGATACAAAATTAACGTTTCAGGTTTGAGCCCTTCATCACTGTATCAGCAAAATGTCGGCAGGTGACCGAACACAATGGTGGGAGGGAGGGGCAGGGGGAGGAGCCCAGGCCCACAGGCAGGAGGTCATAGGTGGATAAGGGAGGGAGGGCACACCAGCAAACAGGGGGAGGGAGATGGCTTTGTGAATGGAGAGGAAAGGCTAGAGAAAAGGAGACAGAGGGATGGGGAAGATAGGGAGAATGGGGAGTGGTCTGGCAGAAACGGGAGAAGTCAATGTTAATAGATCTGGTTGGAGAGGAAAATTAGGTGTCGCTCCTCCAATTTACGGGTGGCCTGGGTTTGACATGAGACCCCGGACAGGCATGTCAGAGTGGGAGATCCCAGTCACTGATGTGGACAGAGTGAAGGTTCTCAGCGAAGTGATCTCCCGGTCTGTGTCCAGGCTCTTCGACATCAAGAAGGCCACAAAGGAAGCAGTAGATGGGACTCCTACAGATTCACAAGCAAAGTGTTGCTTCACTTAGAAGGACAGATTGGGGCCCCGAATTGTAGTGAGGGAGGAGGCATGGGTGCAAGGGTGGCACCGTGTGGGGTCACAGGGGTAGGCACCAAGGGGGTGATTGATGGGAAGGGAGGAGTGGACATGGGAGTCACGGAGGAAGTGGTGTCTAGGGATGGCGGAGGGGAGGAGAGGCGAAGATGCATCTAGTGGTACATCAGAGTGGTCTTCTCGGTCAGAAAAATGTACGAAAATTGGAATTTTATGGACTCAACACTGTTACATTTTGAGTCAAACGTTCAGGCTGAATGTTTGGAGAACAGAGTAGGAGGCTGAGATCACAAGTGGGAGTGTGGCAGCTATTAGCTGAAGTGGTGATTACTGCTGGAATTCCTCTCTATCTTTCTCCAGTGGCAGTAAAAGAACCATTCCCTCTCTCACCACCTGGTTCATAAATAGAGGGCCTGGGAAGGCTGAAGGCTACAGACGATGAGAAACCTAGTCAGGTCTATCACGGCCATCGACTTCCTGTCCATTGAAGATAACTAACTGCATGAGAGCCTGCCTCAAGGATGCAGCTAACAGCAAAAAAGACCCCCATCACCCTGGTCATGACCTCTCCTCGCTCCAGGCAGGAGAGTTAAAATGAAGAAAAAGGAGAGAAGACCAGCAGATATCCGTCCAAAAGTGAGTGGAGGAAAGTTTAGGGAGGCGTCAGGGGTACATTTTTTTTCCACGGTGCCTGGAATGTTTTGCCGGAGGTGGTGGTGGAGGCTGGAACTATAGGGGCATTTGCAAAACTCTTAGACAGGCCCATGGATGGAAGAAAAATAGAGGGTTATGCCTGAAGTCAGGCACCTCTGGATTCAAGAATAGTTTATATCCAACTGCTATCAGGCTTTTAAATCTCCCAGTTCTATCCTAACCCTAACCATAAATTTTTCTTGCACTAAATGAAATTGTGAATATTTATCTATAATTTTACATCTATGATCTCTTTTTCTGTCTGAGCATGCTGTGATAGTGTGTACTATTTTAATTTTTTTTAAATTTTACACACTATGAACCATATTAACCAAGATACACACACATTTCCCTCTTGTGTCATTTTCTCCCCTTTTCCCCTTCCCTTCCCTCCCTCCTTCACCCTTCCTCCCCACCCATTCAACGTTCAAAATATACAATACATTAAACCCATTAAACAATGTCGTCACACAATAAGAATAAACAAGAAAATTGTGTCATCTACATTTAAACACTGGGTCAGTTCATTTTGTCTTCTCCTTCTGTCATTTTAGGTGGTGGAGGTCCGCGGTAGGCCCTCTCTGTTGTGTTCTACGTACGGTTCCCAAATTTGTTCGAATATGTGACTTTATTTTTTAAATTATATGTTATTTTTTCCAATGGAATACATTTATTCATTTCTATGTACCATTGCTGTATTCTCAGGCTCTCTTCCGATTTCCAAGTTGACATAATACATTTTTTTGCTACAGCTAAGGCTATCATAAATCTTTTTTGTGCTTCATCCAATTTGAGGCCTAATTCTTTACTTCTTATATGACTTAGAAGAAAGATCTCTGGATTTTTTGGTATGTTGCTTTTTGTGATTTTATTTAATACCTGATTTAGATCTTCCCAAAACTTTTCCACTTTCTCACATGCCCAAATTGCATGTACTATTGTTTCCATTTCCTTCTTACAGCGAAAACATCTATCTGATACTGTTGGGTCCCATTTATTTTAACTTTTGGGGCGTGGTGTATGGCCTGTGTAACCAATTATATTGTATCATGCGTGACCTCGTGTTTACTGTATTTCTCTCAGTTCTGGAGGATAGCATTTCCCATGTTTATTCTTTATCTTTATGTTTAGATCTTGTTCCCATTTTTGTTTGGGTTTACAACTTGTTTCCTCGTTCTCTTTCTCTTGCAGTTTGATGTACATGTTTGTTATAAATCTTTCAATTATCATTGTGTCTGTAATCACATATTCATAGAAACGTAGAAGATAGGAGCAGGAGTAGGTCATTCGACCCTTCGAGCCTGCTCCGCCATTCAACGAGATCATGGCTGATCTTAAAGTTCAGTACCCCCGTCCCCGCCTTCTCTCTGTAACCTTTAATACCCTTATACTGAAGAAATAGATCTAATTCCCTCTTAAATAGATTTAATGAACCTGCCTCTACTGCCCTCTGTGGCAATGAATTCCACTGATTCACCACCCTCTGGGTAAAGAAATTCCTCCTCATCTTGGTCCTAAATGGTTTGCCTATTATCCTCAAACCATGGCCCCGGGTTCTGGATTTTCCCATCCTTGGAAACATCCCATCTGCATCCATTCTGTCCAGTCCTGCCAGAATTTTATAGGTCTCTATGATATCCCCTCTCAATCTTTTAAACTCCAGCGAGTACAATCCCAATTTGCGCAATCTTTCCTCATAAGTCATTCCTGCCATTCCAGGTAATCAGCCTGGTGAATCGTCTCTGCACTCCCTCCATTGCAAGAACATCCTTCCTTAGATAAGGTGACCAAAACTGCACACAATACGCCAGGTGTGATCTCACCAAGGCCCTGTACAGCTGCAGTAAGGTATCCTTGTTCCTATACTCAAACCCTCTTGATATGAAGGCCAACATACCATTTCCTTTTTAACTGCCTGCTGTACCTGCATGCTCGCCTTCAGAGACTGATGTACAAGTACCCCTAGGTCTCTCTGCACTTCCCCATCTCTTAATCTATTGCCATTCAAATAGTAATCTGCCCTCCGGTTTGTATTACCAAAGTGGATAATCTCACATTTATCCACATTGTAGTGCATTTGCCATGTATCTGACCAGTCCCTCAATTTATCCAAATCACACTGGAGCTTCTTGACCCCCTCTTCCATGCACACAACCCCTCCTAGCTTAGTGTCATCTGGAAATTTGGAGATATTACATCCAATCCCCTCATCTAGATCATTAATGTAAATTGTGAACAGCTGGGGTCCCAGTACAGATCCCGTGGTACCCCACTGGTCACCGCCTGCCACTCAGAAAACGAGCCATTTATCCCAACTCTCTGTCTTCTACCTGCCAGCCAGTTCTTAATCCACATCAATACTTTTCCCCCAATCCCATGAGCCTTGATTTTGGAAGCCAGTCGTTTATGCGGGACCTTATCGAAGGCCTTTTGGAAGTCCAGGTACACCACATCCACTGGCTCTCCCCCATCTATTTTACCTGTCACCATCTCAAAGAATTCCAATAGATTTGTCAAGCATGATTTACTTTTTGTAAATCCATGTTGACTCCGTCCGATCCCTTCTCTGCTAGTCATATGCTCCGCTATTACATCTTTAATAATGGATTCCATCATTTTGCCCACTACTGATGTAAGGCTCACCGGCCGATAATTCCCCGCTTTTTCTCTACCCCCCTTTTTAAATAGTGGGGTAACATTAGCTACCCTCCAATCCATGGGTACTGATCCTGAGTCTATCGAGTTCTGGAAAATAATTCTTAAAGCATCTGCTATCTGAATGGCCACTTCCTTGAGTACCCTAGGATGTAGATTATCAGGCCCTTGGGATTTATCTGCCTTCAATCCCATCAATTTCCCCAAGACCATGTCCTTAGAGATACTGATTTCTTTCAGTTCCTCCCTTGCATTAGTCTCTATGTTTCCCAACATCCTTGGGAGGTTATTTGTATCCTCTCTTGTGAAAACAGAACTAAAGTAAGAATTTAATTCAAAGCTGCTTCCTTCTGGTAACCTCAGCCTGTTTCCCAATTTGTCCTTTAATTAGGTTTCAGTTGGTGGTATGCAAACATTGTACTGTGAGTTATACCATATTTGCACTTAATTTGTTCAAAAGATAATAAATTACTTCCCAAAAAACAATTTTCTATTCTTTTGATCGCTTTTCTCTCCCATTCTCTAAAGGAAAGGTTATCTATTGTGAAAGGGATTATTTGATTTTGCATCAATAATAATTTTGGTAGTGGTCATTTGTTTTTTTTCCTTTCTACGTGAATCTTCTTCCAAATGTTGAGCAGATGGTGCAGTACAGGTGAACTTCTATGTTGCACCAGTTTTTCATCTCACTTATAAAGAATATGTTCTGGTACCTTCTCCCCTATTTTATCTTGCTCTAACCTGGTCCAATCTGGTTTTTCCCTTGTTTGATAAAAATCTGATAGATATCTTAATTATGCTGCTCTATAATAATTCTTAAAGTTTGGTAGCTGTAAGCCCCCTTGTTTGGATAGCGTGTACTATTGTAGCTGGTGTACCTACTATCCTGTGTGGCTACAGCATGTAAGAAATTGCTGCATCTGTCCATTGTACTTGGGTATATGACAATAACCTCACGCAATGAGCTGTCAGACTCAAGCGCCCTGCCTGAACACCTGGCAGAAACAGATTCAGCGGCAACGTTCAAAGAGGAAAATGGTTGCCTTAGATGCAATACTGTATATTGTCAACCCCCCTCCCCCCACTTTTGACCTAATCGGCTGTTTTTGTATGACCCGTGTAAAAGTCGAAGTCAACCTGCCTATTGTTTTAGTCCTGGCCACCCACCTACTGAACCCCCGATGCCCCGGTCACCCATCTGTCTGAATTTCCCACTACAGATCCTTGCATCGGCTACCCACTCAGCTGAGCTCTAGCCACATATCCTTGCCCTGGCCCCCCACAGATCTGAACCCCTGACGCCCACCCATCCCATCAATCCTCATCCCAGCCACCTGCCCATCTGAATTACCATCCGTGGATCCTTCCACAATCTACTGCTCATCCGAGCTCCTGATGGATTGAACGATGTAGGCACTTCACAGGTCGAAGGTTTGACCCATGTAAAAGTCATCCCCCACTCTTTTGGCCTAAAATTGTGGTCCAAAACGTTTGACGATAACACAAGAATACAGGGGATACGGCAGTTGTTTCCTTAGCTTTGGAACAGAGTAGAGGGTAAAGATATATGACCAACGTTTCGGGCCTGAACCTTTCTTCAAGGTACAAGTAAAAAGCAGGAAAGTGCCTGAATTAAAATGCTGGGGAGAAAGAAAGAAAGGACAAGGGGAGGAGGACAGACCAACAAACAAAAGGTGATAATTGGACATGGATGGGACACAGGAGAGAGGGAAGGAGAGAATTGGTCAGGGAGGGATGGCCCTGTAAATGCAGAGCTGGGGGAAAGGAGACAGACGGAAAAGGGAGGAAAGAGAAAAGACGGGGCTGGAGGAAAGGAGATAAAGGTGGGCTGTGGTGGGGGGGGGTCTAACGGAAACCAAAGAAGTCGATGTTGATGCCATCAGGTTGGAGGATGAGGTGTTGTTCCTCCAATTTGTGGTGGTCTCCGTCTGGGTGTGAATGAGTCCATGGACAGATGCTGAGCAAGGGAATGGGATGGGAAATTGAAATGGGTGGACATCAGGAGATCACCATTGTGGCGGACAGATACGAGGTGCTCAATGAAATACAGAGCTTTTGGCAGCTCAAAGAACAAATGGACAATGAGGTTCTGTCAAACAGCCTGCTGCTTCTTCATTTCCACAAGTCACTTCTCCACTAGAGCTGAGAACAAAGGCCGTCCCTGTCGTCCATCTGCTGAACTCTTGTATTCACTCCACACCCCACACCCTCTCCTCACACCCCACTCCCCTCTCCACACACCCCACTCCCCACACCACACTCTCCACACCCAACTCCCTACCCCCCATTCCCCACACACCTCTCCACACACCCCACTACCCATTCCCCACTCCCCACTCCCCACACACCACTCCCCACTCCCCACACCACTCCCCACTCCCTACTTCCCACACCTCCATTCCCCACACCCTACACCCCACTCCCCATTCCTCACTCCCCACCCCCACCACTCCCCACACCCCCCACCCCCATTCCCCATTCCCCACTCCCCTCTCCCCACTCCCCATTCTTCACTCCCCATACCCTACACCCTATTCCCCACTCCCCACACCCTATTCCTCACTCCCCAACCCCACACCCAACTCCCCACACCCCACTCCTCACACCTCACTCCCCAACCCCACTCCCCACAGATATTTCCAGATCCCCTCGAGAGTGGTGAGTGTTCCAAGAGGATCAAAGCTCGACTGCCTTCTATTGTCGTGGAGCCCATGGACAACAGCGAGGTGGAGAGCGGGGAATTGCGTTGGCCACCGGAGGGTCTTGAAGATGAGGACATTTCCTTTGAACCAGTCAGCGAGACAGACAGTCCCCTGAATGCCCCTCAAGATCCCAATGAGGTCACACCACAAGGTAAGAATTAGTTTTCATTAACCTGACAGTGTCCTTTCTGTAGCAAAGATAAAGATTCATAACCAACGTTTCGGATCTGAGCCCTTCATCAAGGTGTGGAAAAAATGTCGGCAGGCTCCTGAACCACCTGACCAGTGGTTTGAGAGCAGCAGGAATTGGAGAGGGAGAGCAGTGAGAGAGATTCTGTACTGGTCAAAATCCTTTATTTTAAAATGGACAGGTTTTGGACTGGAGGGTAACAGTTGGACTGAGGAATTGAGTGGCGGATTCTTAGCTTCCTGTCAACTTGCTTTACCTTAGTGATTCCCAAAATGGGCACTGCAACGCCCCCCCCCCCCCCACTGAGGGTGGTAGAAATATGGAGGGAAAGGGGGTCTTTCAAACCTTCCGTCTTGTTATTAATCAGTCTGAAGAAGCCAGTGCAGTGATTTTCTGGCCAGACTCGGGGTGGCAAAATAAACAGTGACAAGGTGTTCTCATGAGAGCTGGTCTCCATGGGCGCCACTAACCCCCCCCCCCCACCCAGTGCCGCCACCAACCCACCGTCTCTGTGCCCCACGAACCACCCTCCATAGTTCCACCACTAACCCCCTACCCCAGTGCTGATGTGGTGGGGGGGGTGTGGGGTGAGCACTTGGGATGCAGCCTGGAGGCCAAGGGGCTTGCACCCAAAAGATTTTGGGGACCACTATGACTGTGTGGCTCTATACGACATGAACACCATCTGCAAATTTGCTGTCGATACCACAGTGATCAGCATCACGGCTTGGTTTTGAGAACAGAGATCCAGGAAGGATCATAGACGTGGGCATGTCCTTCGAGCCTGCTCAGCAGATTTTTTTTGGGTGAGTGCAGTGTGCGCAGTCCTGCCTCCCACCCTTTACACCCGGGGTTTATCTGCCACAGTCCAGCACGCTGGGACGGTGACAGCCAGGTCCTCGGATCGTAGGAGTTACGGCAGGGCGTCCATCTCCTAGATGGAAGGCCTGACGAGGTTAATGAGCCCCGTCCGCCCGGGTTTGAAATTAGAGCTGTCTTTCACTTAGGCTGGCTGCTAACCCAAGGCTGACGAGTCCAGCTGTACTGCTGGACACTTGGTCGTGTCACAACGCAACAAACTCAGTGAAAACGGAGGCCACCAACGGGAAGGTGTTGCTACGGACGCAGTAACGTAGGAGGGGTCATTTGCAGTGACCTCCTGCCTGGCAAGCCAGACAGTGGCCATGCGGCGATCACTAGACCGGGAAAGGAGAGGCGATGGATTATACATGCACTTTCCCTGGGTGAATGGCACATCAGGCCCAGACCTCACCCATCCCCCACAATAGTAGCTGCAGAGAAAGGGCGATGAGTCATCTTATCGGAGGGAGATTGAAAACTTGGCAGAATGGTGCGCCAACAGCAACCTCACACTCATGTCACCAAAACCAAAGAACTGATTGTGGATTTTAGGAAGGGCAAACCAGAGATCATTGGGGAATCAGACGTGGAGAGGATGAGAACATTTAAATTCATAGGAGTCACTGTCTCAGAGAACTTTTCCTGGACCCAATTTACTAATTTAATCGTGAAGAAAGCCCGTCAGTAACTCTACTACCTCAGGACTGTGATGCAAAGTGTGCTGACCAGCTGCGTCATGGTCTGGTTTAGGGGACACCAATACCCCTGAGTAGAAACCCCTGGAAAAAGTAGTGGATGCAGCTCAGGACACCACAAGCAAAGCCCTCCCCACCATCAGGAACATCTACGGGGGTCGCTGCTGTCGGAGAGCAACAGCAATCATCAAGGATCCACCCCACCCAGCACACGCTCTGTCCTCGCTGCTGCCACCGGGAAAGAGGTCTCGGTGCCACAAGACTCGCACCCACCAGGTTCAGAAACAGCTGCTCCCCCTCCACCATCGGACCCCTCGACAACGAACTCAATCAGGGACTTGTTTAAGGACTCTGGCTTGTGCACTTTATTGATTTGCTCCTGTATTGCAGTCAGTTTGTTTACATTTCTCTCTTTTGCATAAGTATCTTCACCTTGAGTACAGTTTACACTCTGGATAAATAGAAATTCTGCCTGGCCTGTAGGAAAAAGAAGCTCAGGGTTGTATGTGATGTCTGCATATAATGATGTCTTCCCTCCCTATCTGAACTTGAACTTCAGGGCACCTGACCTCTGGTCCTGCACCTCCTGCAAGGACAGGTTCTCAGAATCTTCATCAGAGATGGTGGTTTGAAGAAGTGTCCTCAAGGAGGAGGTAAAGTTCAGGTTAGCACCTCTGGACCTTAGGACCCACACAGCTATCAAGACCCAGGAGCATAAATAGACCATTCAGCCCAATGAGTCTGAAATGGATCATGGATCATGAGCTGATCCATTTTCCCACTCAGCCCCACTGCCCGGCCTTCTCCCCTGATGTCCCTGACTTGGGCCAGGTTAGTAATAGATGCAGACAGAGATCTTGCAAGGTTTTATATCTGGCGTGGAGTATAGAAATAGAGCAAAAATGGAAAACCAGGATGAGAATTTAAGTTTTGATGGGCATTGTGTTGAACATCTGGCATAATCCCTTTAACTGCCATCCAGTAGCACCCTTCAGTAGGAAGTGCTGAACCAGCTCCTGGAACACTACAGGCCTCCATGGGCAAGGCCCCTCAACTCTTCCTACCCTACATCGACGATTGCTTTGATGCTGCCTCGTGCTCGTTGATTTCATGCATTTTGCTGCCAACTCCCACTTCGACCTCAAATTCACCTGGTTCATCTCTAGTAATATTTTCCCTTTCATCAATCTCTCTGTCTCCATCTTGGGAGACCAACTCTTCTACAAAAACCCACCAACTCCCACAGCTATCCTGACTACACTGATTTACTAAAATGTTGCCTGGATCTAGAATACGGAGAAAGATTGAGTAGAATGGGTCTTTATTCAATGGAGTGTAGAAGGTTGAGAGGGGATTTGATAGAGGTGTATAAAATTATGAGGGGGATAGATAGAGTAGATGTGAATAGACTCCTTCCCCTTGAGGGTAGGGGAGATTGGAATGAGGGGTCATAAGTTAAGGGTTATGGGGCAAAACTTTAGAAATAACTTAAGAGGAAGCTTTTTCACTCAGAGAGTAGGGGCTGAGTGGAATGACCTTCCGGAAGAGATGGTTGCAGTAGGGTCAATTTTGTCATTTAAGAGAAGGTTGGATGAGCACATGGATATGAGGGGGTTGGAGGGTTATGGGCAAGGGAGTGGATAGGTGGAACTAGTGGAGTTTCATGTAAGTCGGTGCAGACTAGAAGGGCCGATATGGTCTGTTTCCGTACTGTAATTGTTATATGGTTATACACATCTTCACACCCTGTCCCCTGTAAGGGTTCCATTCCATTCTCTCAGTTCCAAAATCTCCATTGCATTTGTTTCTAGGACGAGGTCTTTCATGTCAGATCATCAGAGATGTCCTCCTTCAAAAAATGTGTTTCCCCTCTATCACCATCAACATTCCTCACCTGCACATCCTCCATTATCACATCTGCCCTGGCCCCCTCCACCACCCACCCCCCATATCAACAAGGACACCTACCACCCCACCACCTTCTGCATACAACATATTGTCCATCACCTGCAACGTGGTCCCATCACCTGGCACATCTTCTTTTCTCCTCTCTCCGCTTTCTGCAGGACCACTGTCTCCGTGGCTCCCTCATCCACTCCTCCCTCCCCAACAATCGTCCCCATGGCCCTTACCCCTGTGACTGCAGAAGATGCTCCCCTTGCACCCACACCTCCTCCCTCATCACTAATAAGTGCCCAAACAGCCCTTCCAAATGAGCCACTTTTGAATCTGCAGGGTCGTCTACTGCATCTGGTGCCCCCGGTATGGTCTCCTCTTCATTGGAGAGACTGAGCTCAGACTGGGAGATCACTTCAGTGCACTCCTCAGCTCTGTCCGCTGCAATGGCATGGATCTCCCAATGGCCTCCCATTTCAAATCCCCGCCCCATTCTCTGCCGACATGTCTATCCATGGTCTCATGCACGGCCAGACGGAGACCACCTGCAAGTTGGAGGAACAACACCTCATCTTCCACCTGGGCACCCTCCAACCGGATGGCATTAACATCTTCTCCAGTTTCTGTTAAACCCTCTCCCCCTCTTTCCATATGTCTCTTTTCCTCCAGTTCTCTCTCTGTCTCTCTCCCTCCCCTCCCCTTTCTCAGACTCTCTTTTCACAGAGCCAAAAATCACCTTTCCTCTCTCCTGTTCTCTGAATCCATCTGATTAACACCCCCCCTCCCCCCCATTCTTCCCTTCTCCCCAGTCTTTTAGTATAGGCCTGCTTTTTTTCTCACACCTTGAGGAGGGGGGTCATTACCTCCTATGGACCCTGCGACAACTGCTGAGTTCCTCTAGCACCTCTGTGTTTTTCTTGCCATCATAGACTCGGCAGACTTTCATGTTTTACTCCATAACCATGCCCTTCTCTCCATGTTTCCCAGAGGCCAAAGAGAACATTCAGACGAGCAGCTCTGCTATAAATGTGGTTGTAACCTCTCCCCCTGACAGCCAGGAGGAGGCTCGATGCAACTGAATTCACCAAGATGAGCACCTCCTTTCGCCAATGACGAAATGAACTGATTTCTTGCAAGGAGAAGAGGCTCTGGAATTGATAATGAATGATCAGTATTAATGCCCATTCCTCTCTATGTTGACACCACCACCTCTCCAACCGCACATCAAACTGAGCTCCACTGGTGTGACTCCTTCCCTCAATTCACATGGTCACCGGTTCAAGTCCCACACTAGGATTTGAGCAACTGAATCTAGTCTGACTCTGGACCCGAGATCAAAGATCCAAGGATTAGCACCACAGAGTTCCGCCATTTGGCCCATCAGAATAACAGTATTCCAGCTGGGCATCCATGCCTGGCAGATTCTCTCTCTCGAGATGTGTGTCCAGGTCCACTACTTGCAGCTGCTTTTGCCGCTGCCCCAGGATAGGTGTTTTAGGGCCCCAGCTACCTCAGTGCTTTAATCAAATCCCCTGTCACTCCAAATCCCCAACCACCCCCCACCCCTCCATCCACTGGTGACGTTCCCTCTTGGTACACTACGTTTGTAACCCCTTCACAGGACAGCGTGACGGTTAGTGCTGATGCCCCTCTGCTCCTGGCTCCAGAGTTCAATGATGTCTCATGAGATGAATTCGTCCCTGACCTCCAGTGCTGTCTGTGTGGAGTTTGCAAGCTCTCCCTGCCACTGTAGAGGATTCCCCGGGTGGTTTGGTTTCCTTCCACCTCCTCACTGGCCACTGTAAATTATACCCAGTGTTTCTGGGTGGCAGGAGGATGAGGGGGAATGTGAGAGGGAAACCACTGAGGGGGGGGGGGTGGAATGGGGTTGACGGTTTAGATCTGATAGGCTGAACCTGAAAATCAAATGAGAAATGAGAGAGGGTCCACTCACCAAGTCCCTTATCACGTGGTTGATAAAAACCGATTAGTGGAGGGTTGAAATTGTTCTGTGAACCACCTTACATGACATTTACATGAGACGCTGTCTCAAGAGGGAGTCGGCATCATAATGGTCCTCCATCAACCCCGCCACCATCTCTTCCCATTGCTATCTTCAGGCAGAAGGTGCAGAAGCCTGAAGTCCACCACCTCTTGGCTCAAGAATCGAGTTAAACAAGAAAGTCTGCAGACGCTGGGGTCGTGCAATTCACAAACATTTGAGAGAAACTTGGCAGGTCGTGCGGCATCCATAGGCCGTAAAGTATAACCAACGTTTCAGGCCTGAGTCCATCATCAGGTTCCAGATTTAGGTTTATTGTCGAGTTCAGACATGACATCACATATAACCCTGAGATTTCTTTTTCCTGTGGGCCAGGCAGAATTGGGAGTGCAAAAAATAAACTGTATACAGCGTAAAAGATGTAAACAAATAAAGAACTGTAAACAGATAATGATGTAAACAAGCTGCCATACAGAAGAAAATCAATAAAGTGCACAAGTAAGAGTCTTTAAATGAGTCCCTGATTGAGTTTGTCATTGAGGAGTCTGATGGTGGAGGGGGAGCAGCTGTTCCTGAACCTGGTAGTCCGAATCTTGTAAAACTGATACCTCTTTCTCAAGGGCAACAGCGAGAACAGAGCGTGTGCTGGGTGGTCGCTGAGGATCTTTGATGGTCGCTGCTGCTCTCTGACGGCAGCGTTCCCTGTACATGGCTCCATAGTGGGGAGACGTTTGCCTTTGATGTCCTGTTCTGTGTCCACTACCTTTTGGAAGGCTTTCGCTCAGAGGAATTGGTGTTCCCATACCAGACCGTGATATGGCCGCCACACCTCTGTAGAAATTTGCCAGGGTTTCTGATGTCACACCAAATCTTCACAAACTCCCGAAGAAGAAGAGGCGCTGACGGGATTTCTTCACGATGCCATTAGCGTATTGGGTCCAGGAAGAATCCTCCAAGATAGTGACTCCCAAGAACTTAAATTTATTCACCCTCCATCTCTGATCCCCCAATAATCACTGGATCATACACCTCTGGCTTTCTCTTCCTAGTCAACAATCAGCTCCTTGGTTTTTGATGACATTGAGTTGTTGGTGCACCATTTGGCCAACTTTTCCATCCTGTACGCTGACTCATCCCCTTCCCCACTACTGTGGTATCTCAGCAATTCCCCAACAGGTGTCAGGATCTTGATCCTCCCTGTCCTCCCCTAACCCGAAACTACTCCGGGACCATCAAAGCATCTGTCTGCATTACTGTGACAGCGCTTTTTTTTGCACCAACTGCAACTGTGAATGTTTATCTCTCCTTTTACATTTATCATTCCTCTTTCTCTTGTGTGGTAATTTCAGTTCTACTTATTGTTTGGATGTGCTGTTACTAATCCCTCCATGGTCAGTGGCTGGGCCTGAGGTTCTTGACAAAATACCAGATGAAATATTGTTCTGCAGCTCCAGAGACATTATTGACATGTAATCAAACCCCAACCTCGTTGGCTGTAAACCCAATTTAAGACCCAAACTGTGTTTGGATTGAGAGGACTGAAGGAACACCCTCCCAAAATCTTTCTGGCTCCATCTCCCGAGCTCACAGCCTTCCTTTCTGATCGAACAATTGTCAATATAACTTGGAAACGTCGGTTCTGCATTCTCTATCTTTGCCCACATAAAGGACACTGTTTGACCTGTTGAGTTTCTCCAGCATTCTGTGCTTTTACCACTGTGTCTACAAACTTTCAAGTTTAGCTTGTTGACTAAAACCACAAATGCTGGGAAAACTCAGCAGGTCAAACAGAGCAACGATAAAGACAGATGACCAAGTTTCGGGCTAGAGCCCTCCATCAAGGCACAAGTTAACATGACTTGTTGACTTTCTCACACATGGTGTTGATGCATTTGGTTATATTGAAGCCATGAACAGGTCAGCAGGGGGGGGGTGTAGAGGGGACGACCCAGTAGGGGGCGCCGCTCCTCTACAACTTGTCGCTAACACTTTTAAAATGTTTGGGAAACATTTGTCAAAGTTTATCGTGACATGAAGGGAAGGAGGCCATTCAGTCCTCCGAGTTAATACCAGCTAGAAGCAATCCCATCAGTCCCATTCCCTCTATTTCTTGACACCTTCTCCCTCAAATATCCATCAGCCTCCTGATTCTCCTAGTCCTGTCCCCACCACCCCTAACTAAGGGGCAGTTCCCAGCGGCCAGTTAACCTAGCCTCTAGGACATGGCAGGAAACCAGAGTGTCCCGGGGAAACTCAGGGAGCCGAGAGAACGTGCAAACTCCGTGCAGACACGAGCGACCCATCACACCTGGACCCATCCAGTCACTGTTGATAGAAATATAAAGACAATGGTGGAGAAACTGAGGAGGTCAAACGGTGTCCTTTTATATATAAAGATACAATACAAGCTCTTCCCTACCTTGAGGAAGGGCTTGAGCTTGAAATGATGGTAATATATCTCTGAATTTGTTATATAATATATTATATTATAATATAATATAACAGGAGGTCATATAATATAATCTTATAAAGATACAATACAAGACCTTCCCTACCTTGAGGAAGGGCTTGAGCTTGAAATGACAGTAATATATCTCTAACTTTGTTATATAATATATTATATTATAATATAATATAATATAACAGGAGGTCATATAATATAATCTTTAAATATAAAGATACAATACAAGCCCTTCCCTACCTTGAGGAAGGGCTCGAGCTTGAAATGACAGTAATATATCTCTAACTTTGTTATATAATATATTATATTATAATATAACAGGAGGTCATATAATATAATCTTTAAATATAAAGATACAATACAAGCCCTTCCCTACCTTGAGGAAGGGCTCGAGCTTGAAATGACAGTAATATATCTCTAACTTTTAAAGGGCTTTGGCAAATACTAGAGCGCATCGGATGTCCCCCAAAGTTCCTCAACATGATTATCCAACTGCACGAAAACCAACAAGGTCGGGTCAGATACAGCAATGAGCTCTCTGAACCCTTCTCCATTAACAATGGCGTGAAGCAAGGCTGTGTTCTCGCACCAACCCTCTTTTCAATCTTCTTCAGCATGATGCTGAACCAAGCCATGAAAGACCCCAACAATGAAGACGCTGTTTACATCCGGTACCGCACGGATGGCAGTCTCTTCAATCTGAGGCGCCTGCAAGCTCACACCAAGACACAAGAGAAACTTGTCCGTGAACTACTCTTTGCAGATGATGCCGCTTTAGTTGCCCATTCAGAGCCAGCTCTTCAGCGCTTGACGTCCTGCTTTGCGGAAACTGCCAAAATGTTTGGCCTGGAAGTCAGCCTGAAGAAAACTGAGGTCCTCCATCAGCCAGCTCCCCACCATGACTACCAGCCCCCCCACATCTCCATCGGGCACACAAAACTCAAAACGGTCAACCAGTTTACCTATCTCGGCTGCACCATTTCATCAGATGCAAGGATCGACAATGAGATAGACAACAGACTCGCCAAGGCAAATAGCGCCTTTGGAAGACTACACAAAAGAGTCTGGAAAAACAACCAACTGAAAAACCTCACAAAGATAAGCGTATACAGAGCCGTTGTCATACCCACACTCCTGTTCGGCTCCGAAACATGGGTCCTCTACCGGCACCACCTACGGCTCCTAGAACGCTTCCACCAGCGTTGTCTCCGCTCCATCCTCAACATCCATTGGAGCGCTCACACCCCTAACGTCGAGGTACTCGAGAGGGCAGAGGTCGACAGCATCGAGTCCACGCTGCTGAAGATCCAGCTGCGCTGGATGGGTCACGTCTCCAGAATGGAGGACCATCGCCTTCCCAAGATCGTATTATATGGCGAGCTTTCCACTGGCCACCGTGACAGAGGTGCACCAAAGAGAAGGTACAAGGACTGCCTAAAGAAATCTCTTGGTGCCTGCCACATTGACCACCGCCACTGGGCTGATAACGCCTCAAACCGTGCATCTTGGCGCCTCACAGTTTGGCGGGCAGCAACCTCCTTTGAAGAAGACCGCAGAGCCCACCTCACTGACAAAAGGCAAAGGAGGAAAAACCCAACACCCAACCCCAACCAACCAATTTTCCCTTGCAACCACTGCAATCGTGTCTGCCTGTCCCGCATCGGACTGGTCAGCCACAAACGAGCCTGCAGCTGACGTGGACTTTTTACCCCCTCCATAAATCTTCGTCCGCGAAGCCAAGCCAAAGATGAAGAATATAATATAACAGGAGGTCATATAATATAATCTTTAAATATAAAGATACAATACAAGCCCTTCCCTACCTTGAGGAAGAGCTCGAGCTTGAAATGATGGTAATATATCTCTAACTTTATTATATTATATTATATCATATTAAATGACCTCCTGAGTTTCTCCAGCCGGACACACTCTTTCTCCCTCCTCCCATTTGGGGAGGGGGGGGGGGGAAAGACTCAGGTGCCCACGTTCAGGCTTCTTCCCCGCAGACATCAGGCTCCTGAGTGAACCCCACAACAGTGCCCCCGCTTGATCTTCCTTTTCACTGCGATCCTACTCTCTTTAAGCCGCTGTCTGAATTTTTTAAAATTTAGATTTAGACAGTAAGAGGCCATTTCGGCCCACGAGCCCGTGCTGCCCAAGTCACCCAATATGTTGCGAGTGGCGGGAACCCCCGGGGACTAACAGACAGCGCGGGATTCGAACCCTAGTCCCGATCGCTGGAGCTGTGCTAACTGCAGCGCGACGTGAGGGATAAGTCGTGACACTGCTCGTAGAATTTCCCTTCTCCCTGTCCGAGTGAGAAATGAACATGATCCTAGCAGCAAGAACATTTTCAACCCAACCCTGCAGTAATGCCCCGTCAAATAAAAGTTAGCCGGGTGCCCCAAGCAGCCCAGAGGGTGAAGACAGGTGCCGTCCCGCTGCGCGACGTACCACACCTGTCCACAAAGTGCTGGGAGTCGAGTTGGACGACAGCCCAAAGGCTGGGAGGTGTCGCTTGAGCAGCTGCCAAGAGCAGTTCCCCGAGGGGCTATCACCGCAATTATTAGCCAAGGGCAGGAAACAGTCCTCTGTAGTGGGATGCTGAGATCCGAGCAGGGCTCACTCAGCGTTGGGAACCCAAGGGGGCAGCAGGACACTGTTCTGCCACCTGCGACAAGACGGAAAGCTCAACCAGCCCGCACATCTCCTTCTCAATCAGAAACAGCGAGAGGGAGAGAATTCCACATCCCTCCCCCCCCCCCCCCCCCATTTTTCTGCCCTCTTTGAGGTCTTTCCGACCCACCCAGCCCCATAGTAAAACATGAAAGCCTGCAGACATCAGGGTTGGACGTAAAAATCACAGCGCTGGAGAAACACAGCAGTCGGTTCTGTATCTTTGCTGTAGAAAGGACACTGCATTTCTCCAGTGCTGTATGTGGTTTTTTTAACCATGAACTATACCCCCTCCCCTTACGTTTTGAAGGGTGCGTGTGGAAAGAGTTTGTACGTTCTCCCCCTGTCCATGTGGGTTTCCTCCCGCCCTTGAAAATGCAAGGGGGTTGGAAGACATTGGGTCTGTCTCTGTACTGTGCGTCTACATTGAAGTATAAATCTAGAAATGTTCTCCTGCTGGTTTTCGTTTGTACTCAGCATCTGATGCCTCTCGTGTCAGGGTCCAACAGTCGTCGGCAGGCACTGATGGATTCCAGCTGCCCTGGGTGGTGGTGGAGGGGGCGGGGTGGGGGAGAAGAATCTCAGGGTGGTATGTACTCTGGCAATACATCTGCACTTCGATAAATTTGCACTTTGGGTGAAAGCCACAAATTGAGGGATCAGAAGAAGATTTTAATTTGTATCGGAACCGTGACAAACCAAATTGCAGACACTTAGCAGCTAACTTTCGCCCCGACCTCCAATTCACTTGGTCCATCTCCGGACACACTCTCCCCCTTCTTCATCTCTCTGCCTCCTTCTCGGGAGACGAGCTTTCTACAGGCCTTTCTTTTCCAAACCAACCAACCTTCACAACCTCACACGCAGTCCCCTGCAAGGATTCGGTCCCTTTCCCTCAATTCCTCTGTCGTACGACTTTCGTGTTTCACTCCTATATTCGTCAATAGTACAGATTCCGGCTTCTCAGACAACTGGTTACAGGTTGATGGATTTGTCTTCCACACAACTTAGTGAAACTCTATCAAAGATTTTTAGGTCCAGGGCAGGTGCCATTGTAGGTCATTTCATACCTCAGTTCTGGCACCAAGAGGAAGGGACTATCCCTGCTGATGTCACCATTGGATTCAAGCATCCAGAAGCTCCTGTGGTGTTGCCTGATCTGTGAACCATAGAACATTACAGAAGGACCCCTTTGGCCCTTCTAGTCTGTGCTGAACCAGTTTTTTGCTCTCCATACCTCTCCCATCCATGCACCTGTCCAAGTTTTCCTAAATGCTAAAATTGACCCCGCATTCACCACTTCAGCTGGCAGCACCCACCACCTTCTGTGTGAAAAGGTTCCCCCTCGCGTTCCCCATAAACATTTCCCCTTTCACTCTTAACCCACGTCCTCTGGTTTGTATCTCACCAACCCTCAGTGGTAGTGATCTCTCTGTCTCCCCCTTGGGAGACAAGCTTTCTACAGGCATTTTTTTACATCTCACCTACCCTCAGTGGAAAAAGCCGACCTGTTTCTCTGCCCGTCCCTCTCATAATTTTAAATACCTCTGTCAAATCTCCCCTCATTCTTCTATGCTCCAGGGAATAAAGTCCAAACCTGTAACTCAGATCCTGAAGCCCAGGCAGCATTTGAAACGTACCAGGGGTTGTAGGTCAATTGGATGTGATTGGGCACCATGGACTCATGGGTCGAAATGGCCTGTTATCGTGCATTAAGGCTAATTTTTTTTAAATTCTAGTAAATTTCCTCTGCCCTCTTTCAATCTTATTGATAAGTTTCCTGCAGTCAGGTGACCAAAACTCCAAATTTGGCCTCACCGAAGTCTTATACAACATTCCATCTCCTATACTCAATACTTTGATTTATGAAGGCCAATATTCCCAAAGCTCTCTTTACAACCCTGTCCGCCTGTGACGCCATTTTCAGGGAATTATGTATCTGGATTCCCAGATCCATCTGTGCTCAGTGGGCAGCTCCAGGGCGCTGTGTTTAATTCTGACCTCCAGTGTAGTTTGTGTACTGTGACCACATGGGTTCTTCACCCCTTTCCTGGGTCCTCTGGTTTCCTTCCACTTCCCGAAGGAGAATTAATTATCTACTGTAAATTGCCCCTAGTGTGGAGGTGAGTGGCAGGGAAGAGAGAGATGAGGAGAGGATGAAATAGGGTGGGGTAGGAATGAAAAGTTGGAGGAACTCGGTGGGTCGATAACACTGGACAACAAAGATTTTGCTTCCTGTACACCTTTGGGTGTATTTTATGGATTTTACGCACTGATCTTCAAAAATAATTTTCCTATCATGTACTGTTTTTTAGATATAACCTATTTTTTGTGATTTCCTGTCATATTTTTGTCTAGTTCAAGCAAAAAAACCAATGAAGTGCCACATGTCATTGAAAATTCATTTTCTGGATTCGCTCTTGGACTCCTTCCCGGCTGATCTTGGTGCCATCGGTGACGAAAACGGTGAACCAGGACACTGCGACCGTGGAAAAATGGGATCAGGGCAGCTGGAATCCATCAGTGCCGGCTGACTATTGTTGGACCCTGACACGAGAGGCGTCAGATGCTGAGTACAAAGGAAAATCAGCGGCAGAACATTTTTAGGCCAGTTGAACTAACGCAACGTGTCAGCGTCATTATGCGATTAAACACGCTGAATTCAATAAAAGTTAATATTTCTCCAACTTCCTACGTGATGCAGCAAATCTGAAATTATCTTTGTGTTGTCTATCAAAAGCCCCAGTTTTTTTTTCAGGAAACAAGCCTTTTGAGAAAAGTTGTTGTCCAGTGTAATAGGCTCCAACCCAAAACATGGACTGACCACTCCTACCCATGGATCCTGCCAATGAGTCCAGTCCAGCACCTCATTGTCTGCAGCTTCTGTGTTTCTTTTGGGCAAGGATTGAGTGTTGGCAGTGGTTGAAGGACCTGTTCCTGTCAGTCGGTCTATGTCCTTTGAGGCAAAGCTGATGGGCTGACCTTTAAGTCTGCCTGGTGCTGGAACTGGCGTGAAGAGACCAAGGCACGATCGGTCCATCCCAAGAGGTTGAGCAGTGTCGACGGGGCCCCGGAGGCAACACCTGCTTTCTCTGGTTTTTTAGCAAGGAAGGCTCCTCAAAGAACTGTCACGTGACATGTTCGTGTTGTGGTGGGAACCACACTGATTTCCTGTAGATTTCATCAAGAACAGTACGGCGCCACGACTGTGAAAAATGAGGTCCCTTTCCAAGTGTGTCAACCATGAAAAGTACAAGGGACACGGAACTGAGCAAGATTATTGACTCTACATGACACAAGAGAGCTCCGTGGTTATTTATGTCTTAAATTAATTTTTTTTTCACAATTTAAAATATGCACAAAGCAAAACACAAACATGCTGGAGAAACTCAGCAGGTCACGCACCATCCACAGAAAGGATAGGACAACCATTGATTCAGGCCTGAGCCATTCATCAGGGTATGAGCAAAACGCAGACAGGCATCTGAATGACAAAGGCTGGGAGGGGAGAGGAGGGCAGAGGAGCAAGGGGCATGGGGACGAGTAGAGGTGATCAGGTCAGAGGTCAGGGTGGATGCAGTTGGGAGGATGGAAGAAAAACAAAGCTGTGATAGAGGTGGGGAGGTGGAGGTGAGGAGGCAGAGGGACAGTGAAAGAGAGAGACCTCCTCCCCCTCTCACTTCCCTGACTTTTTCTCTTCTACCCTCCACCCATATCCATCTATGACCCCCCTTTTATTTAATTTAGACATACAACACCGTCCAGGCCATTTTAGCCCAAGAGCCCAATTAACACATCCCTCGGCACGTTTTGAACAGTAGGAGGAAACCAGAGCCCCAGGGGAAACCCACACAGACATAAGGAGAACGTACCAACTCCTTCCAGACAGCGCGGGATTCGAACCCCAGTCCCGATCGCTGGTGCTGTAAGGGCGTTGCGCTAACCGCTACACCAGCCGTGCCGCCCCAGCCTTACCTGTTGGCCTGCACTCCCCCCCCCCTCCGCCTCTACTTCCCTTCTACCCTCCCCTTACTCCTCCTGTTTATACAGGTGCCAGCCTACCTTGACGAAGAGCCCAGGCCCGAAACGCTGGTTGTCCTTCACTTCTGGTGGATGCTGCATGGCCTGCTGAGTTTCTCCAGCACTTGTTGCTGTAAAATCACAGTGTCTGCAGGCTTTCCTGTTTAACTCCAAACCATGCAAAGGCTTTTTACATTCTTTGTGTCATATGCTGCCTACGTTCATATTTCCATTCACTCTCTGAAGTCAGATCTGTTTATTATAGTGTTTGAGAAGAAATATGGAACACACTTCATGAATTTTCATGTCATCCTTGCACAGGGCCTGCACTAATCTTCACTGTATCGTTCCAGTGTTGGTATATGTCCTGCCAAAGCGAGCTCAATCAATCCTTCCAAGTGAAGTGTAACCGAGTATATAGATATGTTTTTGGGTGATAAATTGGGAAAGGTTTGTTTGAGTAGGTCACATACAAACAATTTAAAACAGATCTTATTTGAAATACTGGAGCTCTGCCCAATGCAAGACATGTCGGGGCCAACAGTCATTGCAAGAGCTTTGAAGTGTGCTCAAAACTTCACTAATGGATTGTTGTTTACAAAAGGCAACAGATGAAAGATCTTGTCAGACCCGCTTTCTGTCTGGAAGAGAGAGAGAGAGAGAGAGATCCATTCTACACTGTTACAGCCAGCAAACAGCAGCTGGGACTGGAACAAGACAAGTTGGAAAGCTTGTGCAGTCCCATTCTGCAAGATGGCCTGTGGTTCATGCAAGAGGAGCGGACTGGCTGTCTAATGTTTCACTTGGAATAAGTGAAACAGAAAGGAAGTCTGCGATGACTTGAAAGAAACAGGTGATCATCTGGAGATCCCTGAAGGGGCAAGTTTAATCAGCAAGACACTGGAGTGGCTGATGGAAGTAGATCAGTTCTAGATGTCCTGGAACAACAAATCTCTCTCTGAAAACCAACAAGAACCTTACTGAATCGTAACCATTTACCTTTCAAGCACTAAAGCCTGATGAAGTTTACAAATGTTAAATTCTGTGCACAGTATAAAAATTGCCTGCAACCAGTGAACTTGGAGGAATGAGAAGTGAGATTGGACTGTGAACCAAAGAACTTTTGTGAACTTGCACTCACATTACATACACGTCCTCTTAGAATTAGAAGGGGGTTAAGTTAGGTTAGTTAAGTTAAAGTGTGATCCTGTTTTCCTGTTTAAAGATAATTAAAAGCAACTTTTATTTAAGTAACCATTTGTCTTGGTGAATATCTATTGCTGCTGGGTTTATGGATCCTCTGGGCTCATAACAGAAGTGACATTTCACTTCTGAGGGAGTTATCTATTGTATCTGGTGCTCCCTTTGAGCCATGGTCAGCGCCAAGGGGAGCATTTGCAAACATGGCCCTTCCTTGCGAAGTGCCGTGCCCCCATACACTCGCAGCCATCGCTCAGTGTCAGACATGCCCCGCCAAAGTCACAAGTGTTCGTCAAACATCACAAGCATCTAGTTTGACTCTCTATGCAATAAAAGCAACGCTTTAGACTGTTATGTTAGAGGGATGGTAGGCTACCACCACCCCCCCCCCCCCACCACTGAACGAGTTTACGGCTGTTGGACTGTACTGTCCCCCATCTGGTTACCCTAATGCCCACTGCTAACACACATTCTGTCACCGACCCTGATTTGTGGCCTTCTCTACATCGGAGAGACCAAGCGCAGACTGGGAGATCGCTCGCTGAGCACCTTCGCTCCGTCCGCACCAGTGACAGGGATCTCCCAGTGGCCACTTCAATTCTGCTTTTCATGGGACTCTACTCACTCGTCATGGGACCATAGCTGCTAGAAGCCTGGGACTCTACTCGCTAATCATCTGGGACAGTATTTGCAAGTTGTCTGGGACAGTACTCACTACTCATCTGGGAAGGTACTCACCAGTCTTCTAGGACAGAATTTGCATGTCTGGGCCAGTACTAGCTAGTTGTCTGGGACCATACTTGCCAGTCATCTGGGACTCTACTCACCAGTCATCTGGGACAGTACTCGGAACATGTCTAGGACAGTACAGGCTAGTTCTCTGGGACTGTACTCGCTACATGTCTGGGACAGTACAGGCTAGTTGTCTGGGACTGTACTCGCTATTTGTCTGGAACTGTACTCACCACTCATCTGGGAAAGTACTTGCAGGTTGTCTGGAACTGTATTCACTAGTCATCTGGGATAGTTATTGCTACTTGTCTGTGTGAGAGATGGGAAAATTGACCTAAAATTATGAACATGGAAGAAACTAAAGTTCATCAGTAAAATGGCTGTAACCAGTTCAAACAGGATAAGCTTGGGGCTTAGGATGCAGGAAAGCAGAGTCAGCACGATTAACATAAGAATCTTCTAGTCTTTGTGACAAGACCATAGGACTAAGATAAGGAATGGTAAGGTACAATAGAATGTAGGAAGTTGAGGTAGTCTGGATCAGATAAGGGTCTCCTAGCCCTGGACAGAAGTACCAAGTCATACATTTCTAATTAGCTAACCATACACAGATTTATACATATGAAATTAGCCAACCCTAGATAGAATGAGTCAACTCTGCATATCAAGAGACTGTAGCCCCGAGAATCAGGAAGGTGTGAATAAGGACAATGACATGAAGGGACACCGACAGGATACCCCCCCGTGGTTCTCCAAGTATACTGAAATTGCACGTAGGCAGGCAGGATTGCCTAATGCCAAACCTCTCCAGCAGGAGGCAGAAGAATGTAAGGGGGAGGGTATTCCTACACTGAAATCAACTGTATAAAAGTTGGGTGAGCCCCAGTGTGTGTGTGTATTCCCAGGGTAAGGGGAAGCACCCAACTTTGCATTGTTGTAGTAATAAATGTTCTTTGTTCTCAATTTTTGTCTCGAGCAATTTCTTTAAAGGTACTTTAATTTCTAACATCTGGGACAGTATTCGCCAGTCATCTGGGAATGTATTCTTTAGTTACCTGGGAGAGTACTCGATGGTCATCTGGAAGAGTACTCGATAATCGTCTTAGAATGTATTCACTCGTCATCTGGGAGAGTACTCGCCACTCACCTGGGACAGTACTCACGAGTTGTCTGGTACTGTACTCGCTAGTTGTCTGGGACTCTACTCGCTAGACGTCTGGGACAGTACTCACTAGTATTCAGGGACTGTACTTGCCTGACATCTGGGACAGTTTCGCTGGTCATCTGGGACTCTACTTGCCAGTCATCTGGGACTGTATTTGCCACACATCTGAGATCATACACACTAGTCTTCTTGGACTGTACTCCCCATCATCTGGGTTTTTACTCGCTAGTCATCTGGGATTCTACTCACCAGTCATCTGGGATTCTACTCACCAGTCATCTGGGACCATACTCACTAGGCGTCTGGGATAGTAATCGCTCGTCGCCTGGGACAGTACTTGCTAGTCCTCTGGGTGTGTACTTGCCTGTCGTCTGGGACTGTATCAGCCAGTCATCTGGCACAATACTTGCTACTCATCTGGGACTGTACTCGCTAGTTGTCTAGGACAGTACTGGCTAGTCATCTGGGACAGAACTAATTAGTCGCCTGGGACAGTACTCGTTAGTCGTCTGTGACTCTACTCGCCAGACATACAGGACTGCATTCACTAGTCATCTGGGACAGTATGCACTAGTCATTTGGAACTGTACTCACTACTCATCTGGGACTGTACTCACTAGGCATCTGAGACAGAACTAATTAGTTGTCTGGGACAGTACTGGCTAGTCATGATTGGATCCAACAATTTTTTTGTTGGGTTATACTGTATCTTTAACTGGTTTAGGGTTGGACAAGTTTCAGATAGCTTTTGTTCGTTTAGCATTGGTGGTAGCATGGAAATGTATTGCAATTACATGGAAAGATTCTTTGGCTTGGCTTCGCGGATGAAGATTTATGGAGGGGTAATGTCCACGTCAGCTGCAGGCTCGTTTGTGGCTGGCAAGTCCGATGCTGGACAGGCAGACACGATTGCAGTGGTTGCAAGGGAAAATTGGTTGGTTTGAGTTGGGTGTTGGGTTTTTCCTCCTTTGTCTTTTGTCAGTGAGGAGGGCTCTGCGGTCTTCTTCAAAGGAGGTTGCTGCCCGCCGAACTGTGAGGCGCCAAGATGCATGGTTTGAGGCAATATCAGCCCACTGGCGGTGGTCAATGTGGCAGGCACCAAGAGATTTCTTTAGGCAGTCCTTGTACCTCTTCTTTGGTGCACCTCTGTCACGGTGGCCAGTGGAGAGCTCGCCATATAACACGATCTTGGGAAGGCGATGGTCCTCCATTCTGGAGACGTGACCTACCCAGCGCAGTTGGATCTTCAGCAGCGTGGATTCGATGCTGTTGGCCTCTGCCATCTCGAGTACTTCGATGTTGGTGATGAAGTCGCTCCAATGAATGTTGAGGATGGAGCAGAGACAATGCTGGTGGAAGCGTTCTAGGAGCCGTAGGTGATGCCAGTAGAGGACCCATGATTCGGAACCGAACAGGAGTGTGGGTATGACAACGGCTCTGTATACGCTAATCTTTGTGAGGTTTTTCAGTTGGTTGTTTTTCCAGACTCTTTTGTGTAGTCTTCCAAAGGCACTATTTGCCTTGGCGAGTCTGTTGTCTATCTCGTTGTCAATCCTTGCATCCGATGAAATGGTGCAGCCGAGATAGGTAAACTGGTTGACCGTTTTGAGTTTTGTGTGCCCGATGGAGATGTGGGGGGGGCTGGTAGTCATGGTGGGGAGCTGGCTGATGGAGGATCTCAGTTTTCTTCAGGCTGACTTCCAGGCCAAACATTTTGGCAATTTCCGCAAAACAGGATGTCAAGCGCTGGAGCTGGCTCTGAATGGGCAACTAAAGCGGCATCGTCTGCAAAGAGTAGTTCACGGACAAGTTGTTCTTGTGTCTTGGTGTGGGCTTGATAATGTGGAATTAAATAGAGCCCGCTAGCATAATGAGTTAAGATCCTGTATTTATTTGGAGAAAATAACATATAATTTGCATGATAATTATTCTTGTTTTGTTCAGATCAGGTCACCCGATTTTGAATTTATAGGTTTAGAAGCATCTTAATTGTTTTATTGTTAAGTTTGAAACATCACACAGTGTATGTAAGTAATGAACTGATATATGTTTTCTTTTGCTTCCCTTGCGGGGTCTGTTGTGGGTGGGGGGTGGGGATGGTGGTTTGTTTATTTTAGTTTGTCTTGTTATTAGTTTTTATATGTATTCTAAAATTATAAATAAAGTTTTTTTTAAAAAAGTACTCGCTTGTCGACTGAGACAGTACTCGCAAGTTGTATGGGACAGTACTCGCTCGTCGATGGGATACAACTTGGCAGTCTCTGAGACTGTACTCACTAGTTCTCAGGGACTATATGGCCAGTCGTCTAGGACAGTACTCTATATTCATCTGGAACAGTACTCGTTAGTTGTATGGGACTGTACTCGCTAGTCGTCTGGGACTGTACTCGCTAGTCATCTGGGAGAGTACTCACTAGTCGTCTGGGACAGTTCTCATCAGTTGACTGGGACTGTACTCTCCAGTCATCTGGGACAGTACTCACCAATCGTCTGGGACAGTACTCACCAGTTGTCTGGGACCGTACTCACATTTATAGGAATGAAAGGATATATTTTTAAAACATATAATATTATGAAAGGCACAGATAAGATAGAGGTAGGTAAGTTGTTCTCATCGGTGGGGGAGACCAGAGCTAAG
Source organism: Narcine bancroftii (assembly GCF_036971445.1). Taxonomy (NCBI): domain Eukaryota; kingdom Metazoa; phylum Chordata; class Chondrichthyes; order Torpediniformes; family Narcinidae; genus Narcine; species Narcine bancroftii. The sequence goes on from NC_091481.1 coordinate 74,782,918, forward strand.
CCACATAGCCTCAAGATTCAGTTGAGTAGATTTCGGATGGAGATTAAGAGGAACTGCATTTCCCACAGGTTGATGCATTCACAGGTCATTCCCCCTCCTCCCAAATTAGTTATTGTGCCCTCACCATCTACAGCACTACTTCACTTGTGGATTGTGGACCACACCGGGTGACGCCATCAATGGGTGCGTTACCAGAATCATGTGGTCTCCACACGCCAGAATGAGGGGGAAGTGTGACAGTGAGTTCCATGACACCCTCTCTACCCCCTCCCCTTCTGCTGAGTGAGTACCTGAAAGGCAGTTTGTGCCCACCCATCTCCCCCTGCAGTCACCCTAATGCCCTGATTAGATCTCCTGACGCTGACTCTGAGATCAGCCATGATCTCAGTGAATGGCAAGGCAGGCTCGATGGTCCTCTATTTCTTATGCACCTAAAGTGGTGGTGATATCATGGTGGTGGGAGGGGGGTGGGGGCAAGTCATAAGAGAGGGTGGGAGAAGCTGGGGAGGACTGTTGGAAATTAAGGTAGACAGGTGGAGGGAGAGAGGTGGGGGCAGGGTTGTTAGAGTGGAAAAAAGAGAAGGGTTCAGCTTAAGGCTATTCTGGTGGTACATGGTGAATTACTTCCCCAAGTGAAAGCTTGGCCTCGCCCTGACAATGGATGGGATCCATGGCAGACACATCTGCTGGGGGGATGGGGACATGACCTTTTCCTAATCCTTTCCCTGCCCCAGTCTCATTTTTCTCCCACTCATACCTCCCCCCTCCCACTGCTTCCCCGTCAACCTTCCCCCAGCTCTGACTCTCCCTTCTCCACCTCCTATCGCACACACGATCAACTCGCACCTCTCCCCTTATCGTAACCAGCTAACACCTTTTGTTGGTCTGGGCCCCTCCCCAGCCGGTGCTGTCCGAATTCTGAGACTTGCTGCTTTTTTGCTCGTCCTTGCTTATTCCTCGAAGGGCTCAGGCCCGAAACGTCGGTGATGTATCTTTGTCTCCTGTGGACGCTGAAAGACTGGCCAAATTCCAGATTCTGATTTCAGGACACACATATTGCATATAACCCTGAGATTCCTTTTTCCTGTGGGTGTGGCAGAATTACCACGAATTGGTCGTGCAGAAGTAAACTGTACGCAGTGGGAACTGTGAACTGATAATGAATGTAATACAGGGAGAGCAGAAAATCAATAAAGTGCAGATATAGGAGCCCTGATTGAGTTTGGTTGGGTGGGTTGGGTGGGTGGGGTGGGGGGGGTGTGGGGGGGGGGTGGGGTGGGGGGAGCGGCTGTTCCTGAACCTGCTGGATGGGGCGGACCCTTGATGCTCGCTGCTGCTCTGAGATGTTCTTGATGGTGGGGAAGGTTTTGCCTGTGATGTCCTGGGCTGTGTCCACGACCTTTACACTCGGGGGTCCTGGTGACCCCCGAACCAGCCCATGATGCAGCCGGTCAGCCCACTTTCCACCGCACCTCTGTAGAAATTTGCCAGGGTCATAGCATCCTCCTGAGTTTTAAATCTCTGTCCTACCTTCACCTGGCCCAGTATCCTGACCCCCTCCCCCTCCCCCTCCCCCTTCCCCTCCCTCTCCCCCTCCCCCTCCCCCTCCCCTCCCCTCTCCCCCCTCCCCTCCCCTCTCCCCCCTCACCTCTCCCCCCTCCTCTCTCCTCTCCTCTCTCCCCTCCTCTCCCCTCGGGTTGCCTTCTCCCCTTCCCACACTCGCCACCGGCAAGGCCCCCCGACCCAGAAGCGACCGCCCGTCTCTCTCCAGCTCAAGTTCCTGGCCCGGAGCCCAGTGCCTGAGCCCGGGAAACTCCAGCCCCCAGGCTGGGATCAGTCGCTCATCCCTTGTCTCGCCTCGTTGGGGCGGGGCCGTGAAGTATCGAGGGGAAGGGCTGGGTGGAATCAGTATGAGTGGAAGGGGGATGCCAGGGTTTAAATCTCCGCTGGGGTGGGGAGGGAGGAGCGACCAAGATCACCGCGGGTGCGAGTCCAGGCAGAGTTCGGCACGGAGCCCGACCGCAACTCGCACAGGACTTCTCTCTGCCCCCGTCTCCTGCAGGTAAGGGGCCGCGACGGCAGCCCTCGCTCTCCCCTCGCGGCGTTCGGCCCCTCCACAGCAATCTCTCCCTTCCCCATCCCCATCCCAATCCCTCCTCCCACAACCCCGAAAGCCTCCAGTCGGGCGATCGCTGCCGTCCACATCGTTTGCTGCCGGTTCTGCACCGAAACGACCCTGTTGGACCTGCTGAGGTTCTCCAGCTTTTACTTCCAGCACCGTGTCATATCCCTCACCCCCCCATCCCTTCCCTCTCCCCCCATCCCTTCCCTCTCCCCCCATCCCTTCCCTCTCCCCCATCCCTTCCCTCTCCCCCCATCCCTTCCCTCTCCCCCCATCCCTTCCCTCTCCCCATCCCTTCCCTCTCCCCCCATCCCTTCCCTCTCCCCCCATCCCTTCCCTCTCCCCCCATCCCTTCCCTCTCCCCCCATCCCTTCCCTCTCCCCCCATCCCTTCCCTCTCCCCCCATCCCTTCCCTCTCCCCCGTCCCTTCCCTCTCCCCCGTCCCTTCCCTCTCCCCCCGTCCCTTCCCTCTCCCCCCGTCCCTTCCCTCTCCCCCCGTCCCTTCCCTCTCCCCCCGTCCCTTCCCTCTCCCCCCGTCCCTTCCCTCTCCCCCCGTCCCTTCCCTCTCCCCCCGTCCCTTCCCTCTCCCCCCGTCCCTTCCCTCTCCCCCCGTCCCTTCCCTCTCCCCCCGTCCCTTCCCTCTCCCCCCGTCCCTTCCCTCTCCCCCCGTCCCTTCCCTCTCCCCCCGTCCCTTCCCTCTCCCCCCGTCCCTTCCCTCTCCCCCCGTCCCTTCCCTCTCCCCCCGTCCCTTCCCTCTCCCCCCGTCCCTTCCCTCTCCCCCCGTCCCTTCCCTCTCCCCCCGTCCCTTCCCTCTCCCCCCGTCCCTTCCCTCTCCCCCCGTCCCTTCCCTCTCCCCCCGTCCCTTCCCTCTCCCCCCGTCCCTTCCCTCTCCCCCCGTCCCTTCCCTCTCCCCCCGTCCCTTCCCTCTCCCCCCGTCCCTTCCCTCTCCCCCCGTCCCTTCCCTCTCCCCCCGTCCCTTCCCTCTCCCCCCGTCCCTTCCCTCTCCCCCCGTCCCTTCCCTCTCCCCCCGTCCCTTCCCTCTCCCCCCGTCCCTTCCCTCTCCCCCCGTCCCTTCCCTCTCCCCCCGTCCCTTCCCTCTCCCCCCGTCCCTTCCCTCTCCCCCCGTCCCTTCCCTCTCCCCCCGTCCCTTCCCTCTCCCCCCGTCCCGTCCCTCTCCCCCCGTCCCGTCCCTCTCCCCCCCATCCCGTCCCTCTCCCCCCCATCCCGTCCCTCTCCCCCCCATCCCGTCCCTCTCCCCCCATCCCGTCCCTCTCCCCCCATCCCGTCCCTCTCCCCCCATCCCGTCCCTCTCCCCCCATCCCGTCCCTCTCCCCCCATCCCGTCCCTCTCCCCCCCATCCCGTCCCTCTCCCCCCCATCCCGTCCCTCTCCCCCCCATCCCGTCCCTCTCCCCCCCATCCCGTCCCTCTCCCCCCCATCCCGTCCCTCTCCCCCCCATCCCGTCCCTCTCCCCCCCCATCCCGTCCCTCTCCCCCCCATCCCGTCCCTCTCCCCCCCATCCCGTCCCTCTCCCCCCCATCCCGTCCCTCTCCCCCCCATCCCGTCCCTCTCCCCCCCATCCCGTCCCTCTCCCCCCCATCCCGTCCCTCTCCCCCCCATCCCGTCCCTCTCCCCCCCATCCCGTCCCTCTCCCCCCCATCCCGTCCCTCTCCCCCCCATCCCGTCCCTCTCCCCCCCATCCCGTCCCTCTCCCCCCCATCCCGTCCCTCTCCCCCCCATCCCGTCCCTCTCCCCCCCATCCCGTCCCTCTCCCCCCCATCCCGTCCCTCTCCCCCCCATCCCGTCCCTCTCCCCCCCATCCCGTCCCTCTCCCCCCCATCCCGTCCCTCTCCCCCCCATCCCGTCCCTCTCCCCCCCATCCCGTCCCTCTCCCCCCCATCCCGTCCCTCTCCCCCCCATCCCGTCCCTCTCCCCCCCATCCCGTCCCTCTCCCCCCCATCCCGTCCCTCTCCCCCCCATCCCGTCCCTCTCCCCCCCATCCCGTCCCTCTCCCCCCCATCCCGTCCCTCTCCCCCCCATCCCGTCCCTCTCCCCCCCATCCCGTCCCTCTCCCCCCCATCCCGTCCCTCTCCCCCCCATCCCGTCCCTCTCCCCCCCATCCCGTCCCTCTCCCCCCCATCCCGTCCCTCTCCCCCCCATCCCGTCCCTCTCCCCCCCATCCCGTCCCTCTCCCCCCATCCCGTCCCTCTCCCCCCCATCCCGTCCCTCTCCCCCCCATCCCGTCCCTCTCCCCCCCATCCCGTCCCTCTCCCCCCCATCCCGTCCCTCTCCCCCCCATCCCGTCCCTCTCCCCCCCATCCCGTCCCTCTCCCCCCCATCCCGTCCCTCTCCCCCCCATCCCGTCCCTCTCCCCCCCATCCCGTCCCTCTCCCCCCCATCCCGTCCCTCTCCCCCCCATCCCGTCCCTCTCCCCCCCATCCCGTCCCTCTCCCCCCCATCCCGTCCCTCTCCCCCCCATCCCGTCCCTCTCCCCCCCATCCCGTCCCTCTCCCCCCAACGCAGACCACCATTTCCCACCCCCCCCCCCCCCCCCAGTTTGAGAAGGAGAAGGAGAAGTAGAGGAAATGACCCATGGAACAATGACTACGGCAGCGAACCAGTGAGGGGGCTCTGCAGTTGAAGAAACACATAGGCGGGAGGACTGTGGGTAACCTGAGGCAAGGAACCCAAGCAGGCTGTGGGCTGCTGGTAACCATGGTCGAGGGTTTCGCACCAGGCTGCAGGCAGATGGAGACTGTTTCAAGACAGGCTGAAGGGATGCTTTGGAGAGGGGGCCAGTAGATGAAAAGGCTCATCCTATCCCAGCCACAACCTATTTTCCCTTCTCTGAGGGCAGCATTCCCTGTCAATGTTCATGATGGTGGAGAGGATTTTGCCTGTGATGTCTTGGGCTGTGTCCACTACCTTTTGGAAGGCTGCATGGTCAGAGCTATTGGCGTCCCCACACCAGACCATGATGCAGCTGGTCAGCACACTTTCCACCGCACCTCTGTAGAAATTTGCCGGGGTTTCTGATGTCATACCAAACCGCTGCAAACTCCTGAGGAAGTAGAGTTGTTGATGTGGTTTCACGATGCCATTAGTGCGTTGGGTCCAGGAAAGATCCTCTGAGATAGTGACTCCCGAGAACTTAAATTTGCTCACCCTCTCCACCTCTGATCCCCGATCTCTGGATTCCCTCTGCGAAATCAACAATCAGCTCCTTGGTTTTGGTGACATTGAGTGCGAGCTCATTGTTGGTGCACCATTCAGCCAAGTTTTCTATCTCCATCCTGTACACTGACTCATCCCTGTCCTTTATACAACCCATTACAAGGTATCATCAACAAATTAGTAGATGATGTCATATCAAGACCTACAGTTTATATTTTGGGCCAGAAGTTTTCATCAAGACTATCTTGCAAGGTGCTGTGTCTAATGATATAGAAGGAGGCCCATTGGTTTGAGACATGCTCCCAACAGAGCAATCCCACTATTTGCCCCTTCAATACCTGGCACACCTGTTCCTTCTCTCATTTCCCCTTGAGTATTTTGCCACCCACACAACGGGCTAGTTTACGATGGCTATTTAGCCACCTCTTTGAGAGGTGGGAGGGAAAGGAAACACCTGCAGTCCCGGGGGGGGGGGGTAATGTGCAAACTCCTCCCAGTGGAGCTGAAGGACAGAAGCACAATCTGCTGTAACACCATGTCACCCTCGATAATGATGCACACTACATGAAACATTGAACTCGACAGCCCAGTACAGGCCCTTTGCCCCAGAGAGAAAGTGCCTTGTTGGTGGGCTTAAGCCCGAAATGCCAGTTCCGTATCATTATTTTTACTGTATAAAGGACACTGTTAGATCTGCTGAGTTTCTCCAGTGTTTCCTGTCCTTGTTGATTGGCAGAGGCCTATTGACCCTCAAGGCTCAGGAGAAAACCATCCCCACTCTTCTCTGTACTTCATTGAAGCAGGCCATTCAGCCCATTGCCCAATACTGACCAGCAGACACCCATCCAGGTTAATCCCCTCTTCCAGCTTTTAGCCCGTACCCTCCCATGCCGAGGCAAGTTAAGCACTTGTCTAAACACTTTTCAAATGTTCTGCTTTCCCACTCTCTCAGGCATTCTGTGGGTGAAAAGGAATTCTCTCCAACTCTTTAAACCCTGGTCCTAAATTGTTCACTACATCTGATATGGAGAAAAGTCTCCTGCAGTCTACGTTTGTAATTTTATTCTACTCAATCACGTTCCCCACCCCCCCCACCCATTACTCCCTCTGCTCCAGGGAAAACATAGAACATTCCGGATAAGTGCAAGGAGAAACCTGAAAGCCGAGCACAGGGTTAATGGTCAGATCCTTAACAGCATGATCAGAGGGACCTTGGGGTCCAAATCCATACATCTCTTGCAGTGGCTGCGCAGGTTGATAGGAGAGTTGAGAGGGCCAGTGGGAGGCTGGGCTTTGTTAGGCAGTGCGTGCGTGCGTGCGTGCGTGCGTGCGTGCGTGCGTGCGTGCGTATTTCACTCTATCTTTTTCTCTGTCTGACCCCCTCTATCTTACTCTCTCTCCTTTTCTCTAAAATCTGTAACTCTCTCTCATACACTTTCCCTGTCTGCCTGCAATCCATCTCTACCTGCATGTTTTCACCTGCATTGTTTACGCTTGAACGGAGTCCCTCCCACCCTCTACTTCCCGTAAATGTTTTGGAGAGGAGGAAAGCCTGGCTCTTGGGCAGAGTTCAGTGAACATTACTCGCCATAACAAGCTAATTTCAGGAATTGAAGGAGAAAGGATTTTTTTTTTTTTGCTGAGGGATCCAAGAGGAAGGTATGTGAATATTGAATGTTTTAAATTTTAATTAAAATTTTTAAAATCAAATTTGGACGTACAGCACAGTAACGGGCCCTTTCAGCCCACGAGATCGTGTGCCCAATTACACCTAATTGACCTACAACCCCCAGTACATTTTTGAAGGGATTGTTGTTGCCACTGGGGAGAGAAAACAAGGTGGTGTGACAAAAATCCCCAAAAAGGAGGGTAAGCGATAATGATAAACAGGAGAGAAATATCCCAAACTAAAAACTGTGGAATCCTACACCCTGCCAGTCTCCAGCTGGCTGGAGCCAGTGCGGGTCCTGCGACACAATGCATCCGCAGCCAGTGTGGGACCCTTGGCTGCTGAGCCCCTCACTGGTCCGCCATCTTGTCGGGTTGTCTCCTCTGCTTATCCTTCTCCCCGTTTTCTGCTGCCCTGCGCTTGTCCACTGCTCCCCACCGCCCAGTGTCTGCAACACCCTCGTGGCTGCTTCTGAGTACAGGCGCTACCATCTCTGGCCCAGCCCTCCGTGGTTGCAGGATTTTACTTGCAGACACTGTCGGCTCCTTCAACGGGCCTGTGCGGAGCTGCTGGCATTAGGACTGCGTGGTTGAACCCTCTGGCACGGCACTAGGTCTCCCCTCCCTGCTCTCCAAGGCCCCTCCATTACAGCAGCGTTGCCATTGTCCCCCAGATCCCTCTGTGCTGGGAATGCGATGCAAGGACAGTGGCCCTTTAAGAAGTTAATGAAGAGGCGACCTTCCCCACCCACATGATTTTACTATAGACCAGTCAAACTGCCTGAAGCAGTTGATGTTTAAATCCCAATGTGGAGGATCATTTCAGGGAAATCATATGCTGTACAAAACCTGAGAAAATTGCCAAACCAGTTTTGTAATCTATCAGTAAATCAGCTGTGTGAAGTGGGTGAAGTGTTAGTGGGGGAATGCAGATCTTTCAGTGGGAAGGGAGGGGAGGGGATTGGAACAGAGGGACCAGCTGTCCAGTCTCCTGTGGTATTAAAAGCCAGACTCCAAACCTCTTCTCCTGGACCAGAGAAACGTGAGGCTGGTGAAGTGGCAGAGACAGGGAGGAAGGTTTGGAGCAAAGTGCTGAGGGTTACAAGAGCTGGAAGTAGCTCCCACATCCTGATTTCTTCTCATCCGAGAAGCAGAGGAGCACATTCGATGGCCTGGAATGCTGGATCTGGACTGCACTTTGATCTCGATGTTTTGTAATAACAGCAAAATTCTGATAAGCTGATTGTTCAGGAATCCGAATGGTTTGCGATCTGGTTGGCGGTGTTCAGTCAAAATTCTGTTGAATTCGCTGCCCATTCTGTGGAACTCACTGCCCATGGAAGGAGTGGAGGTGACATCAGTAAATATATTTAAGACAAGGTTGGATAGATTTTTCCATAGTTGGGGAATTAAGGGATATGGGGAAAAGGCAGGTGGGTGGGGATGAGCCGATCACCAGATCAGCCATGAACTCATGGAATGGGTGAGCAGGCCCGACGTGCTGGATGGCCAACTCTTGCCGCCATTCCTTATGTTCTTAGATGGGGAGATCTTAAATCATTTCTTTTAATGCAATGGTATTTACTTTGGTATCTAGCACTGAGTACAGGTAAAAACACACAGAAATGCTGGAGAATGGGAACTGGTCAACACAATGGAAGTGGAGGTGGGGGGGGAGTCGGGCATCAAACAGTGAAAGAGGCTTTTTAGCCCACCATCTGTACTGACCATAATTCACACTAATCTCGCACTGAACCCATTTTCTCCAGATTCTAATTGACCCACGCCCCCCCACTCTGATCCAACCCCAGATTCTACCAATCATCTACTCACTGGCAAGCTATCAACCTGCCAACCTGCACGCCCTTCGTGGACGTGGGAGAAAGGAGGAGAGCCCAGAGGGGTAACTCACATGACCACAGTGGCACAGGTCACTGGGGCGGGAGGTGCAGGCAGCCCATGCTGGAAGGGGGGGGGGTTCTCGGGACCACCTGATGAGTCTTCTCTTCCTGCTGCAGGAGGTGCCACCTTTAAGCTCTGATGCCATTGGTGAAAAGTAACTTGCCCCGTCTCAGCCCCGCCAAACTGCACGGGGGGGCAGTGAAGCTGCAGAAGGAGATCATTCTCGGCAGCAGAATGGGCAGTGGAACCAATCCCTTCGAGGAAAATCTGCGCAACGAGTTGAATCCTTTCGCTGAAGACTTGGAGCGGGAGAAGAATCCCTTCGTGGAGGAGGAGGATGAGGAGGAAGGGCCCAATGGAACATTACTCTCAGGCACGGGTGTCACACCAACAAAAGGCCAGGAGAAGCATGAATCACTGACGAAGTCCCTGCGGAGGATGTGGGTGAAGAAGGGGAAGTCTCCGACCGAGACGAAGTCTCTTTTTAAGCTCTGGTCTCCGACGGAACCCAGCAGCCCAGTGAAGAGCTCCAAGAAGAGGAATGAGTCATGGATGGAAGACGAGCCAACGGCACCGGCCAATGGGCCAGTCACGGAGGTGGCGGCCGATCTGGAATGCACGAGAAAGGTCTCTTTCCTGAGGCGGGGGAAGGGGAAAGCGGAAACAGCGCTGGAAAAGTCAAGAGCTGAGGCCATGGCCAAAGCAAAGGATCCTCTCTCAGGTAGGAACACGTATGCACACAAGCATGTACACACACATGTACACACACAAAGACATAGTATATATAAAGCCTCACACGCTCATTCATAGTCACACATTAACATACAGGGTCACATATTCACACACACACACACACTTCAGATTAAGAAATAATAGGTGTGCAGACGGGAAGAGTTTCTGAATCACAGAGCGGTCGGTCCCTGCTCAACAGAGGCGAGACCAAATGCAGAGTTAACCAAAACAGCAGGTTGAAGAGAAAAAAGATTAGATTCTGGAAGTCTGAAATATAAACATAGAGAGAGAGAATGAGAAAAAGGGAACTAAAAGAGAAAGGGAGAGTGAGAGTGAGAGAAAGAAAGTGAGGCCAGCAGACCGCTCGGGGCCCAGGCTGCCAGTGGTGAAACAATTAAAATCAGTGGACTGCAAAGGTCCTAACACCAGCAATCAGCGTGCCTGCTCCCTATTGTGTTTGAGCACGATTTTACAGACTGTATTGTGCCAGCCACTGGCCTCTTGATTTACGAGGGTTGTTCGTACAGGGAAGAGCAATATGTATTGGCAGTTGGACATAAGTGGCTTGTGAGCAGAATGACCTACTTAACACGCATTGAAAGGGCTGGTGGCTCTTAGTGCCAGCAGTGCGGAAACAGGCCCGTTAGCTGACAGAACTTGCAAAGGCCCATCAAACCCTCATTTACACTCGTCTCATTTCACTCTCCCCACTTTCCCATTGACTACCTGCAGATCCTACCGCTCACTGCCAGACCAGGGGCTAATTTACAGAGGCCCTGCCCACAACCCACATGCCTTTGGGACTGGGGAGAAAACCAATGCAGCGCCTGAGGGAAACCCAGGCAGTCACAGCGATAATGGGCAAACTCCACACAGACAGTGATACACTCTCAGTAATCCAAAAGGCTGGATTTGCTGGACGACAGGCTTTTAATACCATAGGACTTGGACCATGCTCCTGTTCTGGCCCAATCCCAGGACTCGTACTGAGGGAAGGACTTGGCTTACCTGACTTTATTAGGGGATTGTGGGATTTGGAGTCACCAAGGGAAGGTGGGTCAGCCATACATATGAACCAAACATATACACAGTGCCTGTAACCAAGTAACAGTATACAATGGTGTATCACCACAGACAACACTGGAGGTCAGGATGAAGTGCAAACCATTGGAGTTTCGGTGGAGAGAAAAGGATCTTGTACAAACAAATACACTTATGGGAAACCCAAAGATAGAAGCAGAGAGGTTAATTCCACCCACAGGTGAAACAAAAACTAGTGGACATTGCCTCAAGATTCATGGAGTGGATTGAAGACAGAGATGAGAAGAAATTGCTTCTCCCAGAGAACCTCGAACATTACAACAAACTACCGGTCCTTTGGCCCAAGATGTTGTGCCAACCAATATAAATCTACTCCACCACAATCTAATTTAGCCCTCGATCTCTCTGAATGTCCCTGTTGTACCAGCTTCCACCACCATTCCTGACACCCACCACTCTCTGAGTGAAATACTTACCTCTGACATCTCCCCTTCCTCACCCTCAACCAATATCCTCTGGTATTGGCTAATTTTTGCCCTTGGGGAAAAGGTGCTGGCAGTCCATTTTATCTAAGCTCCTCATAATCTTATAACTTCTCTTGGCCGTCTCAAGATCACAAGATATAGGAGCAGCCCATCAGGTCCGCTCCGCTATTCTAATCCCGAGTTGATCCGTCCTCCCACTCAGCCCCACTCCCTGACTTTCTCCCCATCACTCTTGATGCCCCAACTAATCAAATGCCTGTCAACCTCTGCCTTGAATACACCCAATGGCCTCCCTTCCACAATTGCCCGTGGCAATGAGTTCCACAGACTCACGACCCTCTGACTAATGAAACTTTAAATTTAATTTTTTTTTTTACAAATGTAGGCATACTGGGCAGTAACAGGCCATTTATGGCCCACGAGCCCATGCCACCCAATTACACTCAATTATACCTTCAAGCCCTGGTGTGTTTCGAGGAAAACCCACGCAGACATGGGGAGAACGTATAGATTCCTGACAGACTTTGCGAGATTCAAACCCCAGTCCTGATCGCTGTCGCTGTAACAGTGTTGCGTTAACCGCTACACCAACCTTACAACCCATTCTCCGCATCTCTGTTTTAAATTGATAGCCTTTCATCCTCTTGTCCTCAAATCTCCAATCCCCTACCATGGGAAACATCCTTGTCACATCTACTCTCTCCAGCCCAGTCCAGATGATTCTCGGAAATTTGGACACTCACTCCGAGACCAACACATCTCCCTGAGATGTGACCTTCAGTTGCTTTGCATAGTAAGATGGAGCCTCCCACACTGGGAGGTTTGCAAATGATCACCCTATTAATGCTCCCCCTTCTCTCATTGGGTCCTTTTTGTCTCTCAGTCCTCGAAATTCACCAGCTGATCCAGAAAAGGGAGCTGGTGGTGGCCGACAGGCACATCATCGAGTTGGACGAAGAGTGCGAGAGGTTGAGGAAGCAGAATCTAGAGGCGGCCATGAAGGACAGCGAAAGGAAAGCGAAGGATGTGGCCCTGCTGTACGAGGCACTGGAGAATGAGCTGGGTGTGATCGTCAGCGAGTCCCTAGCCCTCCCACAGGGCGCCTTGCACCTGGGGGAAATGGTGCGCACCATCGAGCAGGAAGAGAAGGCGGACCGGGTGCGGGCAGATAGAGGAGGGGTCGCCCCCAGGGAGCTGAGGAGGAAGTGGCGGGAGGCGGTGAAGGCGTCAGCGTCTGAGAGGCTGTTGCCAAGCAAGGCAGTGGACAGCACCTCCGTCACCCAGTGTTTGCGGGGTCTTGGGGAGCAGACCGTGGCTGACCTGATCTTGGTCCGAAAGAACATCATTCCCAGCTACCCAAAGGAGTTTGAGGTTTTCAACGTCTACGTGAGGATCTACCACGAGGCCGTGTCATCCTGCCTGTTGCAGTTGGCGCAGAGAGACCTGGGAATAGAAGAGCTCTACACCTTTCTCGAATGGTGCCACTGCCTTTACTTCAGGTGAGCCCTCACGTGGGGTTGTCCACCTCTCCACCTCAACAAGGGCAGGGTATGCCACTGGGATGGGCCAGGTTAATTGCAGCCAAGAGTAAAACACTAAAGTCTGTAGATGGAAGTAAAAACACAATGCTGGAGAAACTCAGCAGGTCAAAGCGTAATTATATAGTAAAGTTAAAGATACGTCACCAATGTTTTGAGCCTGAGCCCTTCATCAAAGTGTGACAAAATGTAGGGAGGCCCCCGAACAAAATGGTGGTGGGGAGGGGCACAGTCCCACAGGCAGGAGGTCATAGGTGGATAAGGGAGGGAGGGCTCAGCAGTAAAGAGGGGGAGGGGATGGGTCTGAACGGAGAGGGAAGGGGGTGGAACGAAGACAGAGGGATGGGGAAGGGAAGGAGAACGGGGGAGCGGACAGGCAGCAACTGGAGAAGTCGATATTAATGGATCCGGTTGGGGAGGGCCCAGACAGAATATTACATGTTGCTCCTCCAATTTACAAGCAGTCTTGGTTTAGAAGTGCGTGAGGCCACGGACAGACACGTCAGCGAATGTCACCTTGCACGGTAGCACTGGCAAGCTGATTCAGAAGTTTCTCCAGGACTTTTGTGCATCGCACGACAATCACAGCATCGGCCAACTTTCCTGTTCGACTCAGAAGGCTGATACCCTGACTAATTTTTAAATTTAGACACACAGCACGGTTACAGGCCATTTCGGCCCACGAGTCCCTGCTGCCGAATTACACCCAATTAACCTACAACCCGCGGTATGTAGTGGGAGAAAACGGAGCCCCCGGGAAAACCCACGCAGACACAGGGAGAACGTGCAAACTCCTTACAGACAGCGCAGGATTCTGACCCCGGTCAATCACTAAATGCTGTAACAGCATTGCGCAGGAACGCTGTGGTGGTCTCTGGAAAAAGAACATTAATACTTGCCCTCCCCCACCCACCTCAGCCTCTCTGTCACCAACGTCTGACATCTGTGGGTGTTCTTTGCTTTCAGAGAGGTGATGGGCCACGAACAACTCACTGCGCACATCAGTAAACAACATCTGGTGCCGCTGCTTCCTGTGGACACGGTTCACACACTGGAGGATAAGTGTGTTTCCATGGTGAAGGTAGGACTTTCTGGAACTTTCCTTTGCTCTTCTGCCAAACCTCCCAGACTTTGATGTTTCCGCTCAGCCCATTGAGGGCATATCAGCTCTCAGAGCATTGCCGTGCCACCACCAGTTTCCCCTGCACCCTATTTTCCCCATGTTCCCATCCCACCAGCATGAGCGGCACCGACCCACACAGAGGAAACACTTCACAAGTCGGGCAGCATTTCACAGTTCAGATCTGAGCCTCCGGAGCCGGGAATGTGAGATGAGAAAAGGTGGAAATATCCGAGGCGCTCGTATTTACGAAACAATGTTTATTTGTGAATACTGTATATACACATGTAATAGCTGAAATCGCCCACTCACCAGGTTCCTGACGTCCCAGACACCAACTCTTTCCTAGGCTCAGGTGCCCACCCGTTCAAGCTCATGATGCCTTGAATGATGCAAATACTTGTGTGGTCAAAATTAGTATGCGTGTAATAGTCGACCCCCCCTAAATTTTGCCCTAAAGATTTGACGATTACACGCATATATACGGATTTGTCCTGCACATGCACTCTTTGTCTGAGTGTGTGTTATGTCTGGTTGTGTGGTGTACTGAGAACTGCTGTTTCGTCGGGTTGTTCTTGTACGATCACTTGAAAGAAATTTAGCAGGAGAGACCGATTGCCAAGGCAAATATCTCTGGCACGACAAGACCAAGTCTGAAAGGTTAGTTAGGGAAAATTAGAATGCGATAATGTTCCTTTTTCACTAACTGTGGATCAGCAGCTCTAACTAAGAGAAATAACTGATTCAAAAATCAGATCAACCAGACCGGAAGATGTGGCAGGTTGTGTTGTAGACAGAAAAAAACAAGGGGCGAAAAGTTGGGGAATTCATCACACGGACGAGACAAGGAGAGGCTGTTTTGCACACGGTAGAGGAACGGTTGGTGAGGGGTTGGAAGTGATCTGTGTGCAGGAGATGTCCACAAAAGGAGAACGAGGGGAAAGAAGAGGGTGGGGAGTGTTGGGACGGTAAGATGCAGACCACACCGTTACTGGAAGAAATCCCCAGCAGGTCCAGCGTGCTTGTGGAAACTTCAGCATCTTATCCAGCATCTTCAGCTGTTATTTCGACTCTTGGTAGCCTAGCTTGCTCAGAGAAGGGGTGTAATGTTGAAGAAGGGGTGCAATGTTGAGGCTTTCTTAGGCCCTGGTGAGACCTCACGATGTATTGTAAGCAGATTAAGGCTCCTCGTTTAAGAAAGGATGTGCTGATGTTGGAGAGGGTTCAGAGGAGGTTCACCAGGATGATTCCGGAGATGAAAAGGTTACCATATGAGGAGCATTTCCATCTCTTAGTCTGTATTTAGGAAAATGAGCAGGGAATCCCATTGAAGCATTTCAAATGTTGAAAGGTGTGGACAGAATAGATGTGGAAAGGTTGTTTCCTATGGGGAGAGAGTCCAGGTCAGGAGGGCACAACTTCAGGATTGAAGGGTGTCTACGTAGAACAGAGATGCAGAGGAATTCCAGCAAGAGGGAGGTGAATCTGTGGAATTTGTTGCCACAGGCGATTGTGGAGGCCAGGTCATTGGGTGCAGTTAGGGCAGAGACGTCTCCTAGGGTTAGGATGTGGAACCTAACCCTCCTGGGAACACTGTAAAAACAAGTTAAATTAAAGAAATGTCCTGAACAATAAAAGTTATTGAAGTATTTTTAAATACATCTACAACGCTTTTAAACGTATCTCCAAAAAAAAAGAGACAACTGCTCAGCCTTACCTGGAGCCCGGCACGAGGAGGACAAGAGACTTGAGGCCTACCATTGGTGAGAAGCAGCGAGCTAGCATTCGAGCTGCTCGCCGGGTGAGTGATCCTCTGGACGGACCTCCTTTTGATGTCGCTGGCCTGGAGTGATGGAGAGATGGTGTCCAGGAAGGAACCGGAAGCAGCGTGCGCGTGCTCAAACAACGGAGGCCTTCAGCGATGTCATCGGAGGAAGAAGAAGACTTAGGCTCATCTAGCAGTGAAGAGGATAAAGACGAAGAAGGAGAGCAGCAGCAGGAAGAGGAGGTCATGAAAAAGAAGTCAAAATTGTTAAAAGGAGAACCAAGAGTAAGGATAAAGATATCTCTCACATTGAATTACTGTCAGATGTAAAGGGAGAAATAATTAAAGTTTTGGGGGCTGTTAACAAACTCGATAAATTAGAGGGTTGAAAAAAATGCAAGAAGGTATGCAACACATGGAAGTCAGAGTGACTGGAGTGGAAGATAATATCACTGTTTGAACTATGGAGGATAAGAAGCTACAGAAAAAGGTGGATATACTGGAACATTTTAGCAGCAAAAACACCAAGATACTGAGAAAAACAAGACTAAATTGGCTTTTTTTTCTCCGAATGGTTTCCTGAAATGTTGGGAGCTGAACATTTTGAGTGTCCTATGGAGATCGAAAGAGTGCAAAGATCTCCCGAGCAAAACTGCTTCCATCTCAAAGTCCACAGTCTGAGTCAATTAAATTTCTTTGATACCGAGATAAGGAGAAGATTTAATCTTTGGTAGCAGAAAAGGCAAGATCAACAGAAGGCCAGCTTGAGTATGAAGGGGCCAAAGTTTTATTTTTTGCCGATATAAGTGCAGATTTATTAAAAAGAAGGGAATTAAATCCGGTTAAGAAGATTTTATGGGAGAAAGGATATCGATTTGTATTACGCCATCCAGCGACCTTGAAGATCTTACCTGATGGAGAAAATAAGTTCTTTTTGAGCTTTGTGGAAGCTGAAAAATTTGTACAAAATCTGCAAAGAGTTCAGAAGGAATGAAGAATAAGATTGGTTGATGTTTTTGTTTCTTTGATGGACTTAATTCCTTTGGTAGTTTTCATAAGGTGAAGTAGTTCAGAATATTGTATACTAAATACTTTTTCTTTATTTTTATTATTCTTGTTTATTGGTTTTCTTAAATAAACTTTTAAGTAACATTTAAAGAAGGAAAGAAAAATGTACCGGGGAGGGGAAGAGGTTCTGACTTCTATTGGATCATGTGGGTAGCTGTGACTCCGGTCACAGACTGTAAAATAGAGAGAGGTGGTGTTGGACTTTATTATTACAACACCTATTGGGGAGGGTTCATTACAAGTTTTGTTATAGGAACATAGGAAGTAGGAACAGGAGAAGGCCAAAAATGGCCTATCGAGCCTGCTCCGCCATTCAATAAGATCATGGCTGATCTAATTTAAGACCTAACTGCACCTACCTGCCTTCTCCCCATATCCCCTAATTCCTCTATCATGTAAAAATTTATCTAACCGAATTTTAAATATGTTTAATGAAGCAGCCTCAACCACTTCCCTGGTTGGAGAATTCCAAACATTCACTACTCTCTGGGAAAAACTATTTTCCTCATCTCTGTCCTAAATCTACTCCCTCGAATCTTGAGACTGTGTCCTCTCGTTTTAGTTTCCCCAGCCACCTCAAAAAACCTTCCTACATCTATCCTATCCATACCCTTCATAATCCTCTATGTTTCTATAAGATCTCCTCTCATTCTTCTGAACTCGAGCGAATACAATCCTAGACGATTTAATCTTTCATCATAAGTCAACCCCTTCATCCCAGGGATCAACCTAGTAAACCTCCTCTGGACCGTCTCCAAAGCCAGTATATCCTTCCTCAAATATGGAGACCAGAACTGGACACAGTACTCCAGGTGCGGTCTCACCAGTACCTTGTACAGTTGCAACATTACCTCCCTACTCCAGAATTCAATTCCTCTAGCGATGAAGGCCAACATTCCATTTGCCTTCTTAATAACCTGCTGCACCTGCAACCTAACTTTTTGCGATTCATGCACAAGCTCTCCCAAGTCCCTCTGCACAACAGCATGCTGTAGTTTTTCACCCTTTAAATAATATTCAGCTCTTTTATTTTTCTTGCCAAAGTGTATAACCTCACACTTACTAACATTGTACTCCATCTGCCAGACCTTTGCCCACTCATCCAGCTTAACTCTATCCCTCTGCAGACTCTCCACATCCTCATTACAATTTGCTCTTCCACACAATTTGGTGTCATCCGCAAACTTGGCTCCAACACATTTTGTCCCCTCCTCCAAGTCATCAATGTAAATGATGAACAGTTGTGGGCCGAGTACCGACCCCTGCGGCACCCCACTGACCACTCTCTGCCAACCTGAAAAACACCCACTTATCCCAACTCTCTGCCTCCTGTCAGACAACCAATTTTCAATCCATGCCAATATACTTCCCCGGACTCCACTTTCCTGTAACTTACTGATAAGTCTCTTGTGCGGCATCTTATCAAACGCTTTCTGGAAATCCAAATAGACAACATCAACCTGTTCCCCTCTATCCACCGCACCCATTATATCCTCAAAGAAACCGAACAAGTTTGTCAAACAAGATCTTCCCTTTCTAAAACCATGCTGCATCTGCCTGATTGAACCCTTACATTCCAAAAGTTTCACTATTTCATCTTTAATGATGGCTTCAAGCATTTTTCCAACTACAGACGTCAAGCTAATTGCCCGATAATTTCCAGTCTTCTGCCTACATCCCTTCTTAAAAAGTGGCGAGACATTTGCTGTCTTCCAGTCTGCCGGGACCTGCCCAGAATCCAAGGAATTTTGGTCTATGACAACCAATGCATCAACTATAACTTCTGCCATTTCCTTCAGAATCCTTGGATGCATATCATCAGGACCAGGTGATTTGTCTGGCTTTAGTCCCATTAGTTTCTTCATCACTACTTCCTTTGTAACAACTATTTTATCAAGGCCCTTCCCAACATTCTTATCCTTAACTCCGTACTTGGGCATGCTGGACGTGTCTTCCACCGTGAAGACTGACACAAAATATTTGTTCAATGCCTCGGTCATTTCCTCATGTTTTGCTACCAGTTTTCCTTTCTCATCCTCCAAGGGTCCTATGTTAACTCTGGCCAATTTTATTGTATTTTACTTTCTCTTTACTTCTTATCTGGATTGCCGAGGAGGTTTGTGCAAGCACGCTGGGTTTGAAATGAAAGAGTTGTAGGAGGGAGGTTCACAAGCAGAGGCGAAGTAAACAGTGGTTTATTAAAATGAGTAATACAGTCAAATTTGTAAATTATAATGTTAATGGGTTAAATGGACCCGTGAAAAGAAAAAGAGTATTAACATATATTAAGCTGGGAGTAGATATAGCTTTTTTGCAAGAAACTCATTTAACTGAAAAAGAACATTTGAAGTTAAAAATAGATTGGATTGAACATGTAGTAGCTTCTTCTTTTAACACCAAGGCAAGAAGTGTAGCAATTTTAGTGAAAAAGCATATTCCAATTAAAATACAAAATGTAGTACCAGATTCTACTGGGAGATATGTGATGGTACTTCGTCAAATATTTTCAGAATTATGGATGCTTCTGAACCTCTACGCACCAAATGTAGATGATGGGATTTTTATTTAAGAAACTTTTTTTGAATTGAGCAGAGGCACATGACAATATTTTGATAGGAGGAGACCAATTTTTGTTTAGACCCAATTTTAGATTGAACTACAAGAAGAGCAGTAAGAAATAAAGCAGCAAAAGCTACATTGATATTAATGAGGGATTTGAATTTAATAGATGCGTGGAGGAAAAGTCATCTTAGAGAAAGAAACTATTCTTTTTATTCAAGTAGACATAATTCTTATTATTTGCACAAGTTCAAAGTAGGGTAATAGATGTTGGATATAAAACAAGAATTTTATCTGATCACTCGCCTTTGTTAATGACTATTATAATTCCAGATAAAGAGAAATTGATGTATAGATGGAGATTGAATTTAACATTATTAAAAAATACTTTTATGACTTTATTAGAAGAAAAATTCAGCTATTCTGTTATATAAATTTGAATTTGGTGAATGATAAATTTATAATATGGGATACTGTAAAGGCCTATTTGAGAGGACAAATTATGTTTCACCTCTAAAATTAAGAAAGATTATATGAAAGAGGTAGATTAATTGGAGCAAGAAATAAAATCTTCAGAAGCAAAGTATTGAAGATAAACATAAGCAAATAATTAATTAAAAACCAATATAAAACATTACAAACTTAAAGAATGGAAAAAAAATGATTACAACAACTAAACAGAGGTAACTATGAGTTAGGTGAACAACCACATAAGGTACATGCATGGCAATTAAAGTATGAATAGGCTTCAAGAATGATTAATTCAATTAAAAATTATTTGAATGTGATATTATAAACCTTGAGAAATAAAGGAAATCTTTTAAAACTCTTATTCTAAACTATACAGCTTAGAGTCCTTAAAAGATGATAACAAAATAGAAAGCTATTTATCTAGAATAAATTTACCTCAATTGAATATGGAAGAACAAAGAGAATTGAATGCATGTTTTACATAGAGGTAAAGGAGGCAATTAGTTCATTACAAAGTAACAAATCCCTGGGGGAAGATGGTTTCCCACCTGAATTTTATAAAGTATTTAAAGATGTATTGATTCCTATTTTTATGGAAATGTTAGATCAAGCATCAATGACTCATACTCTTCCAGACTCATTTTCAACAGCAATAATTATTGTGAGACCAAAAAAAGATAGAGATCTTTTAAAACCTTAATTATACAAACCTATCCATTATTAAATGCAGATTTGACAAAATTATTGATGAAGATAGTTACTAAATTATTGCTTAAATTAATAAACATTTTGTGAAAAAAATGGAAAATGGAAAATCGGCATACAATGTGGCTAGGTTAATCAGTATTATACAAATAGCACAAAAAAAACGAAAGATCTGAGTGCTGCAGTTGCCCTAGATGCAGAAAAAGTGTTTGATAGATTGGAGTGGGACTTTTTGTTTAAAGTGTTAGATAAATTTTAGTTTGGTCAGACTTTTATAATATGGATTAAGGCACAATATAATAACCAAAAGTGAAAGTAGTAACTAATGCTCCATTTCAATTGGCAAGATCTACTAGAAAAGGCTTTCCTTTATCCCCAGCTCTGTTCATTATAGCTATAGAGCTACTAGCAGAGGTAATTAGGGGTGACTTAGAAATTAAGGGGTTCAAGGTCGGTCAGGAAGAGTACAAAGTTAGTTTATTTGCAGATGACATTTTAATATATCTGACAGAATTGGAGATTTCTTTATGGAAATTACATTTAAATCTGGAACAATATGGGAAGATTTCAGGTTATAAATTAAATTGGGATAAAAGTGAAATTATGCCCCTTACACAAGGAGATTATAGCCTCTGTTGAAGAAATACTCAATTTAAATGGCTAAAGGAAGCAACTAAATATTTAGGGATCTGGATAGATAATAATTTAAACAATTTATATAAATGGAATTATTCACCATTACTTAAAAAGAGTTAGAGGATTTAAAAAAATGGATGACCTGCCAATAATGTTAAGAGGTAGGTTCATTGTATTAAGATGAATGTTTTCCCATGAATACAATATATTTTTCAAACCTTACCAATACTATTACCACAAAAGTTTTTCAAGAATTAAATAAACATATTAGGGAATTTCTTTGGAAAGGTAAAATGTCAAGCATTTCTATAGAACGATTAATGTGTAAATATGAATTAGCAAGTTTAGAGCTTCCTAACTTTAATAATTATTATCAAGTGGCTCAGATGAGATGTCTTACTTTTTTTGAGGGATCAGGAAAACCGACGTGGGTCAAAATAGAGTTGGATAAAACAATAGAGAAAATAGCAGAGGAATTTATATACAAATGGAATTCAAAGTTAATAACTGGTGTGAAAGAAGCGCCATTTTTGAAACATTTGATTACTATTTGGAACAAGATAAATAACGAAATTGGAGCAAAAGCAAGTATATCACCTTTCAAAATAATCGTATCGTTCACTAGAGATAATCAATTGGTCTCAAAGACATTAACCATATAGAAGATTGTTATGAACAAGGTCAATTGATGTTATTTAAACAATTAAAGAGCAAATATGGAATAACTCAGAATACACTTTTTTTTTTGCTATTTTCAACTGAGAGGATATCTGTGGGGAAAGTTAGGTCCAGAAATATTTTTACCGGCTTGTAGTGAGTTGGAAATTCATATTAGGAGTGGAAAACCTAAGAAATTTATCTCTGTAATGTACCTTTTACTACAAGCAGGCACTATTAAACAAAGAGTTCATAAATCTAGACAGATCTAAATATTACAATTGATGAGAAAAGTTGGTTATATCTTTGTTGGGATTGTATGACAAACATTATAAATGTTAGGTATAGATTAGTTCTATATAATTATCTACATCAATTATATTTAACGCCGCAAAATTGAATAAAATGAAATCGGATTTATTGGGAAATATAGAAGAAACAAGAACCAAGGTAAAAAAGATAATTTTATCAAGTGAAATTTATTAAAATAGGATTAGTGGTGGCAAGGGGGAGTGACTTGGAAATCAGATGCACATTTGGGTATGGAATGTGGAAATTCAAAGTTATACCTTTGGAGAAAATTACATATAATTTAAGAAATAGATATTTTTCCTTTTCACAAATTTGGAGCCCGTATATGCAAAGTTTAGGGATGAATATGTAAAAGTGTACGTCCAGCCTCTTGAGATCTGTGTTAATCTTCTTCCCCAAACTAGTTGTATAAACTGCTGGATCCCAGTGTGTGAACCAATACTTCATGCAATCCAGGAAACTAGTTTTTTTCTATATTTTATATAACTATATATCATATTTATATTATTTATTTTTTGAACTATTTTTGAGTGGGGGGTACAAGGAAAGCGGGAGGGGAGAATAAGGTTGGGGTAAAACTAGCATGTAATCATTTTAAATTTAACCAATATTTGTTTATTTGAGAGTTTATTAATTAAGTATGGAAATTTTTGAATAAAATATTTTTTAAAAGAAATTGATCGGTTCTTGATTAGCCAGGGCATCAAAGGTTATGTGGAGAAGGCTGGGCAGGGGGGCTGACTGGGAAAATGGATCAGCTCATGATTAAATGGTGAGGCAGACTTGATGGGCCTATTTTTGCTCCTATGTCTTATGATCTAATTCAGTGGTTTTCAAACATTTTCTTTTCACTCACATCCCACTTTAAGTAATCCCTATGCGACAGGTGCTCTGTGGTTAGTAAGGAATTGCTTAAGATGTGGGTGGAAAGAAAAAGTTTGAAAACCACTGTTTTAATCGTCCCTAATTGACTCGTTATGTGCACGGTTTCAGATCTCCCAAGGAAATGGGCCAATGACAATTTTTCTCAAGCAGAATATTTCAGTTACAATTGGGTCTAGAGCAGTGATTCTCAACCTTCCCTTCCCACACACATCCCACCTTAAGCAATCCCTTACTAACCACAGAGCACCGATGGCCTAGGGATTACTTAAAGTGGGATGTGAGTGGAAAGAAAACTGTTATGACATGCTGGACTGGCAGATGTTCTTGGTTACCGGATGTTACACACTTTTTATCTTAGAGGTTCAATCAAAATGTTATGACTTTTACCATAAGATATAGAAGCAAAATTTGGTCTATCAAATCTTCTCCTCAATTCGAATCATGGCTGTTGTATTTTTCCTCTCAACCCCATTCTCCACCCTTCTCCCCATTTTCTAGTCAACCAGGTGAGTGCGTGGGATGGGGCTGTGGTGTGTTTAAAGGGAGTGTGTAAAACGGAGACACAATCAGAGGGACATGGGAAGAGAAGAGGGGACAGATAGTGTAGTGGTCAGCGCAACAGAATCTGGCTCTGTCTGGAAGGAGTTTGCACGTTCTCCATGGGTTTCCTCTAGGTGCTCCGGTTTCCTCCCACTGTTCCAGAGATATACTAGATTTTGTAGGCTAATTGGTGTATTTAGCCGGCACGGGCTCATGGGCTGTATTAAAAACAAGGAACTCTGCCAAACCATCAGGCTTTTGGAACATTTGCTGAACTGGGGCTCTTGGTGCTGGGCTTTGATGTGCAAGAATCACTATAGTTTCTCAGCCTCCAGAGTTAAGGACCCTTCTGTTCTATTTCTCCAAAGGCCCAAATCACAAAACACATGAAGAGGGAACTACATGCAGAGCAGGAGAAGTGGAAAGAGGAGAGCAGGACGTTTCATTCTGAGATGGTGAACAAAATCATTCAGGTAGGGTCACCCTTGGGCCATTCCTCAGGGTTGTATGGCTGAGACCCGTCCTTCAGGATATAGAATCCGTCGTGGCTGAATGAGAGGCCTTCAGGGGAAGTTCTCAACCCGGAGTTGTAAATGCAGAGTTGTTGGGTACACTAAATCCTTGTTACTTGTGAGGGATTACGGGCACCGGGAGAATACGAAAGCACAAATAAAGCTGCTGGTTGGTCTCACAAGGGCGGCCCGGATAGCACAACACTGTTACAGTGTCAGCGACCCGGGTTTGAATCTGGCGCTGTCTGTAATGAGTCTGTAGGTTCGCCTCGTGTCTGCGTGGGTTCCGATTTCCTCCCATCCTTCAAACGTACCAGGGATTGTAGGTCAATTGGGTGTAATTAGGCCAGAAGGACCTGTACTGTACGTCTAAAATAAATCCCAGTTTTAAGGACAGACTCGGGATTCTGTCTCTGTCTGGAATCTTCCCAACCCCTCGGTTCCTGTTGAAATTTCCTGGCAATGGAATTCACCAAACACGCAGGGACCAAGGCTTTGGAGGGACCCACAATCCCAGCATAACAGTGCTGGTCTCACAAAGTGCACAGAGCGTGGATGGTAAGTCAGCAGATAACAAGGTACTTTTCAAAGCGGAAAGGTGATGGATATTTCGGTGCCAAAGAAACGACCAAAAAGGTATCCTGTGGGTGTGGCTGCAAGGTTTGCTGGTGTCCTGAGTTCTAGTTGGGGATCAAGGCTGTGACAGCCTCGGGTAGTTTCATTGCTCATTGGAGTCCACAGTGCTTTCAACACATCAGCTTCCATGGGCTGTTTATGGCCAAGACTCCCTGAGGCATGTCTCTACAGTCACTGAATTTGGTGAACAAGGTCCCCAGGATCTTCAGACTTCATTCCCCCAGAAACACCTCACTTGGCCAGAGGTGATACACACCTTGCTGCTCAGGAGATCAGCGATGGATGATAATTTTCTTAATCAAACTGGATTGTATTTTATGGTTTTAAAAAAAAAAAAAACCAGCACTGAGATGTCATCTTTAAGGGCAGCACGTTTAGCGTAACGATTAGCTCAATGCTGCTACAGCGCCAGCAAACCAGGTTTGAATTTGCCGCTGTCTTTAAGGAGCTTGCATATTCTTTCTGTGTCTGCGTCGGTTCCTTCCAGGTGCTCCAGTTTCTGTATGGGGTTGTGGGTTAATTGGGTGTAATTGGGCAGTACAGGCAGAAGGGCCTGTTACCCATGCTGTGTGCATATGACTATGTATGTCCCTGATTTTAAAAAAGCGCCCTTTTTTAGATGGAACTGCTGATGGGAGGTTTTATTTGTAAATGGGTGGGGGAGGGGAATCTCTGATGGAGTGAGACCTCCTTTGAATGGAAGAGAGTGCGCCTCCATTGGGAAGGCTGCCTCCATGAGCGTGCTCCCAAAAGGAAAACTGTCCATTTAAACAAAATTGCGTCTATTTTCTTCTCAGATTCTTAGCCAACACATTGAGAAGTCAGCCGCAATCACAGAGGAGCTGGGGGTTCGAATCGCTCTGTGTAGCCTTGATGGCCTGGCGGACGTCCTGCAGAGGTACTCTGTCCCTTACTGGCCTGGTGAGGTGGGGGGGAGGGGGTTGGTTGGGTTAGAAGATTTGCTTCACTGGATGTAGATCACTTTCAGATGGCCCATGCCTGTAAGAGATAGCTTGAGAAATGGAAGCAGATCTGGAGCTCATTTCCCACACTTGGTGCTAGTTCAATTCACTACCTCAACCATTCTATTGGCAGCATGGTTGTTGATGTGACCCACTCAGTCGACGGGATCTGCCTCGCATCTTTCGTGAGGAGACTCAAGTACACTATCATGACCCTGCGACATTGCTGCAAGGTACTGTCCTCAGGCACTGTCTTTGTGGAGTTTGCCTGAGGCTCTGGTTTCCTCCAAATACCAAAGACTTGTTTATAGGGCATTGTAAATTACCCCTCCTCTATTGAGGTCACTAGAAAAACTAGAGAGACCATAAGACATAGGAGCAGAAATAGGCCATTCAGCCCATCGAGTCTGCCCTGCCATTCAATCATGAGCTGATCCATTTCCCCACTCAGCATCAGTGCCCGGCCTTCTCCCTACAAACTTTGATGCCCTGGCTAATCAAGAACCGACCAATCTCAGCCTTAAATACACCCAATGACCCGACCTCCACAACTGCCTGTGGCAGCAAATTCTACTGATTTACCACCCTTTGAATGGATCTCTGTTCTAAATGGATGCCCTTCAATCCTGAAGCTGTGCCCTCTTGTTCGAGACTCTCCAACCATGGGAAACACATTCTTAACGTTTCAATGAGATACCTTCCTCATTCTCCTAAATTCCAACGAGTACAGGCCAAGAGCTGTCAAACGCTCCTCATTTGATAACCTGGAATCATCCTAGTGAACCTCCTCTGGACCCTCTCCAACATCAGCACATCTTCTCGTGGTGGAATGGTATGTGAGAAAATAGGTTAGTAGGGGATAGGATAGCAGGGAAACACACTGGGCTGAATGTCCTCGCATAGAGAGTGGCAGAACTGTACACCACCTAAACCTTTGGTGAAGCAAGAACACGCCAGCCACTTTGCCTGTGTTAGGTCTGTATTGTCTGCGCCTTTTCTATTTAGGTGTCTGTCTTAATGTTTCTTAGATCTAGTCATTGTACCTGATTCCACTGCCTCCTCTGGTTCCAGATACCGATTGCTATCTGTGTAAAGAGTCAGTCCTCAAATTCCCCTCAGAACTCCTCCTCCTCGCCTTTAACCCATTGCCTCTGCCACGGGGAAGAGGATGTTGACTAACTCAGCCTCTTATGAGCTTTGTGAAAGTCTGCGGACACTGTGATTGTAGTACTCCCAACAGGATGGCAGTCACATCGACATCTCCGGTTTCCGTTAAATCCCTCCACCCTCCTCTTCTTTCCCATGTCACCTTTCCCCCAGTTCCCCCTCTCCCGCCTTCTCCCTCTGTCTCCTTTCACAAAATCAATTCTCTCCTTTGCGAGATAGAACCGTACAGCACAGAAAAACTTTCTAGTTCATGCTGAACTATTAGTCTCCCTACTCCCTCTGTCCATAGCCCTCCCACCCATGTACCTGTTGACCAAATCCTTCTTAAAAATTAAAATTGACTCCACATTCACCACTTCAGCTGGCAACTCATTCCACACTCTCACCACTCTCTTTGTGAAGAAGTTCCCCTAATGTTCCCTCTAAACCTCACCTACCCTCAGTGGAAAAAGCCCACCTAGATTTACTCTGTCTATCCCCCTCATAATTTTAAATAGCTCTATCAAATCTCCTCATTCTTCTACACTCCAGGGAATAAAGTCCTGTTTAACCTTTCCCTGTAACTCAGTTCCTGAAGTCCAGGCAACATTCTAGTAAATCTTTTCTGCACTCTTTCTATCTTATTGATATTTTTCCTGTAGTTAGGTGAGCAAAAGTGCACTCTATAATCCATATTTGGCCTCACCAATGTCTTAAACAACTTTACCATAACATTCCAACTCCTGTACTCGATACTTTGATTTATGAAGGCCAATATGCCAAAAGCTCTCTTTACATCCCTGATCATCTGTGATGCTACTTTCAGGGAATTATGTATCTATATTCCCAGATCCCTCTGTTCTACCACCCTCCTCAGTCTCCTACCACTTACTGTGTATGTTCTACCTTGGTGTGTCCTTCCAAAATGCAACACCTCACACTTGTCTGCAATAAACTCCATCTGCCATTTTTCAGCCCAGTTTTCAGCTGGTCAAGATCCCTCTGCAAGTTTTGAAAACCTCCACTGGTGTTCACCACACCTCCAATCTTACTGTCATCTGCAAATTTTCTGATCCAACTTACCACATTATCATCCAGATCATTGATATAAATGACAAGTAACAATGGTCCCAGCACCGATCCCTGAGGCACACCACTCGTCACAGGCCTCCAGTCTCCGCCACTTCAGCATGAAGTCCTAGCATCTGAACCTTGTGGGATCTTGTCAAAGGCCTTACTAAAGACCTTGTAGGCAACATCCACAGCCTTTCCTTCACAACTTTCCTGGTAACCTCCTCGAGAAACTCTATGAGATTGATTAAATGTGATCTACCATTCACAAAGCCATGTTGACTATCTCTAATCAGTCCCTGGCCATCCAAATAATTGTCTATCCTATGTCTAAAAACACCTTCCAATAATTTACCTACACTAATGTCAGGCTCAATGGCCTATAATTCCCAGAATTACTTTTGGAACCTTTTTTAAACTGTGGCTAAGGACATATAAAATATTTTGTCAGAGCCCCTGCAATTTCTACACTAACCTCCCTCAAGATCTGAGGGAATATCTTGTTAGGCACTGGGAATTTATCCATCCCTATTTGCTTTAAGATCCCAACCCTAATGCGAGATCTGCTGTACATTGGTCAGGTTATCAGTTGATTATCATATCTGTTACTGTGTAGTCTTGATTTAATCCTCACCAACTAACTGGCACCATGGTCTCTTCCCGATTTCCCCCAACCCCCCCCCCCCCCACATCCTCTCTCTCCCCCTCATTTTTTCCCTCTTTTAATCTATTTTCTTCCTCTCTTTACTTATTTATCTCAATCCACCCCATTCTTCTCCCCAATTGTTCTCTCTCTTTCTATTTCTCTCTCTCTCTCCCTTTCTTTCTCACACTCTTTCTCTCTCTCCTCTCTTCCCTCCTCTCCTTCTCTCTCTTTCTCTCTCTCTCTCTTGCAGTTTCCAAATGAGTGCGCATGAGCTTTATGGCCATTTGGCTGAGGGTTCAGCTCGGATGGAATGCCTGGTCCCTCAGACGATTGCTGTGGTGAACTGTTGCCCTGCCTTCAGGTAAGTGCACAATGCCACACAGCATGGCATCTAATTGCATTCTCTCCAAATGGTCCCTGTGACTGGCATTCTCTATACTAAACAGGCTGGCATTCTCTACTGAAAAAAATGGGCCTGGAACTCTCGAAACTAAACACAGGGCTGGCACTCTCTATACTAAACACAGGGCTGGAACTGTCTATGCTAAACACAGGGCTGGAACTGTCTATGCTAAACACAGGGCTGGAACTGTCTATGATAAACACAGGGCTGGAACTGTCTATGCTAAACACAGGGCTGGAACTGTCTATGCTAAACACAGGGCTGGAACTGTCTATGCTAAACACAGGGCTGGAACTGTCTATGCTAAACACAGGGCTGGAACTGTCTATGCTAAACACAGGGCTGGAACTGTCTATGCTAAACACAGGGCTGGAACTGTCTATGCTAAACACAGGGCTGGAACTGTCTATGCTAAACACAGGGCTGGAACTGTCTATGCTAAACACAGGGCTGGAACTGTCTATGCTAAACACAGGGCTGGAACTGTCTATGCTAAACACAGGGCTGGAACTGTCTATGCTAAACACAGGGCTGGAACTGTCTATGCTAAACACAGGGCTGGAACTGTCTATGCTAAACACAGGGCTGGAAATCTCTATACGAAACACAGCGATGGAACTCCCTATACGAAACACAGGGCTGGCACTCTATACTAAACACAGGACTGGCATTCTCTCCAGTAACCTCAGGTGTGGAATTTTCTACAGTAAATACCAGACAGGCATTCTCTCCAGTAAACTCAGGGTGGAATTTTCTACAGTAAATACCAAACAGGCATTCTCGCCAGTAAACTCAGGGTGGAATTATCTACAGTAAATACCAGAGAGGCATTCTCTCCAGTGAACTCAAGGGTGGAATTTTCTAGAGTAAATACCAGACAGGCATTCTCTCCAGTAAACTCAGGGGTGGAATTTTCTACAGCAAAATACCAGACAGGCATTCTCTCCAGTAAACTCAGGGTGGAATTTTCTACGGTAAATACCAGACAGGCATTCTCTCCAGTAAACTCAGGGTGGAATTTTCTACGTAAATATCAGAGAGGCATTCTCTCCAGTAAACAAAGGGGTGGAATTTTCTACAGTAAATAACAGACAGGCATTCTCTCCAGTAAACTCAGGGTGGAATTTTCTACAGTAAATACCAGACAGGCATTCTCTCCAGTAAACTCAGGGTGGAATTTTCTACAGTAAATACCAGACAGGCATTCTCTCCAGTAAACTCAGGGTGGAATTTTCTACAGTAAATACCAGACAGGCATTCTCTCCAGTAAACTCAGGGTGGAATTTTCTACAGTAAATACCAAACAGGCATTCTCGCCAGTAAACTCAGGGTGGAATTATCTACAGAAAATACCAGAGAGGCATTCTCTCCAGTGAACTCAAGGGTGGAATTTTCTAGAGTAAATACCAGACAGGCATTCTCTCCAGTAAACTCAGGGGTGGAATTTTCTACAGCAAAATACCAGACAGGCATTCTCTCCAGTAAACTCAGGGTGGAATTTTCTACGGTAAATACCAGACAGGCATTCTCTCCAGTAAACTCAGGGTGGAATTTTCTACGTAAATATCAGAGAGGCATTCTCTCCAGTAAACAAAGGGGTGGAATTTTCTACAGTAAATAACAGACAGGCATTCTCTCCAGTAAACTCAGGGTGGAATTTTCTACAGTAAATACCAGACAGTCATTCTCTCCAGTAAACTCAGGGTATAATTTTCTACAGTAAATACCAGACAGGCATTCTCTCCAGTAAACTCAGGGTGGAATTTTCTACAGTGAATACCAGACAGGCATTCTCTCCAGTAAACTCAGGGTGGAATTTTCTACAGTAAATACCAGACAGGCATTCTCGCCAGTAAACTCAGGGTGGAATTATCTACAGTAAATACCAGAGAGGCATTCTCTCCAGTAAACTCAGGGTGGAATTTTCTACGGTAAATATCAGAGAGGCATTCTCTCCTGTAAACACAGGGTTGGAATTTTCTACAGTAAATACCAGAGAGGCATTCTCTCCAGTAAACTCAGGGTGGAATTTTCTACAGTAAATAACAGACAGGCATTCTCGCCAGTAAACTCAGGGTGGAATTTTCTACAGTAAATACCAGACAGTCATTCTCTCCAGTAAACTCAGGGTGGAATTTTCTACAGTAAATAACAGACAGGCATTCTCGCCAGTAAACTCAGGGTGGAATTTTCTACAGTAAATACCAGACAGGCATTCTCTCCAGTGAACTCAGGGGTGGAATTTTCTACAGTAAATACCAGACAGTCATTCTCTCCAGTAAACTCAGGGTGGAATTTTCTACAGTAAATACCAGACAGGCATTCTCTCCAGTAAACTCAGGGTGGAATTTTCTACAGTAAATACCAGACAGGCATTCTCTCCAGTAAACTCAGGGTGGAATTTTCTACAGTAAATACCAGACAGGCATTCTCTCCAGTAAACTCAGGGTGGAATTTTCTACAGTAAATAACAGACAGGCATTCTCGCCAGTAAACTCAGGGTGGAATTTTCTACAGTAAATACCAGACAGGCATTCTCTCCAGTTAACTCAGGGTGGAATTTTCTACAGTAAACACCAGAGAGGTATTCTCTCCAGTAAACTCAGGGTGGAATTTTGTTCAGTAAATACCAGAGAGGCAATCTCTCCAGTAAACTCAGGGTGGAATTTTCTACAGTAAATACCAGACAGGCATTCTTTCCAGTAAACTCAGGGTGGAATTTTCTACAGTAAATATCAGACAGTCATTCTCTCCAGTAAACTCAGGGTGGAATTTTCTACAGTAAATACCAGACAGGCATTCTCTCCAGTAAACTCAGGGTAGAATTTTCTACAGTAAATACCAGACAGGCATTCTCTCCAGTAAACTCAGGGTGGAATTTTCTACAGTAAATAACAGACAGGCATTCTCGCCAGTAAACTCAGGGTGGAATTTTCTACAGTAAATACCAAACAGGCATTCTCTCCAGTAAACTCAGGGTGGAATTTTGTTCAGTAAATACCAGAGAGGCATTCTCTCCAGTAAACTCAGGGTGGAATTTTCTACAGTAAATACCAGACAGGCATTCTCTCCAGTGAACTCAGGGGTGGAATTTTCTACAGTAAATACCAGACAGTCATTCTCTCCAGTAAACTCAGGGTGGAATTTTCTACAGTAAATACCAGACAGGCATTCTCTCCAGTAAACTCAGGGTGGAATTTTCTACAGTAAATACCAGACAGGCATTCTCTCCAGTAAACTCGGGGTGGAATTTTCTACAATAAATACCAGACAGGCATTCTCTCCAGTAAACTCAGGGTGGAATTTTCTACAGTAAATACCAGACACGCATTCTCTCCAGTAAACTCAGGGTGGAATTTTCTACAGTAAACACCAGAGAGGTATTCTCTCCAGTAAACTCAGGGTGGAATTTTGTTCAGTAAATACCAGAGAGGCATTCTCTCCAGTAAACTCAGGGTGGAATTTTCTACAGTAAATACCAGACAGTCATTCTCTCCAGTAAACTCAGGGTGGAATTTTCTACAGTAAATACCAGAGAGGCATTCTCTCCAGTAAACTCAGGGTGGAATTTTCTACAGTAAATACCAGACAGGCATTCTCTCCAGTAAACTCAGGGTGGAATTTTCTACAGTAAATAACAGACAGGCATTCTCTCCAGTTAACTCAGGGTGGAATTTTCTACAGCAAAATACCAGACAAGCATTCTCTCCAGTAAACTCAGCGTGGAATTTTCTACAGTAAATACCAGAGAGGTATTCTCTCCAGTAAACTCAGGGTGGAATTTTCTACAGTAAACACCAGAGAGGTATTCTCTCCAGTAAACTCAGGGTGGAATTTTGTTCAGTAAATACCAGAGAGGCATTCTCTCCAGTAAACTCAGGGTAGAATTTTCTACAGTAAATACCAGACAGGCATTCTCTCCAGTAAACTCAGGGTGGAATTTTCACCCCTTTGTTTACTGGAGAGAATACCTCTCTGGTGTTTACTGTAGAAAATTCCACCCTGAGTTAACTGGAGAGAATGCCTGTCTGGTATTTACTGTAGAAAATTCTACCCTGAGTTTACTGGAGAGAATGCCTGTCTGGTATTTACTGTAGAAAATTCCACCCTGAGTTTACTGGAGAGAATGACTGTCTGATATTTACTGTAGAAAATTCCACCCTGAGTTTACTGGAGAGAATGCCTGTCTGGTATTTACTGTAGAAAATTCCACCCTGAGTTTACTGGAGAGAATGCCTCTCTGGTATTTACTGTAGAAAATTCCACCCTGAGTTTACTGGAGAGAATGCCTGTCTGGTATTTACTGTAGAAAATTCCACCCTGAGTTTACTGGAGAGAATGACTGTCTGGTATTTACTGTAGAAAATTCTACCAGACAGTCATTCTCTCCAGTAAACTCAGGGTGGAATTTTCTACAGTAAATACCAGACAGGCATTCTCTCCAGTAAACTCAGGGTGGAATTTTCTACAGTAAATACCAGACAGGCATTCTCTCCAGTAAACTCGGGGTGGAATTTTCTACAATAAATACCAGACAGGCATTCTCTCCAGTAAACTCAGGGTGGAATTTTCTACAGTAAATACCAGACACGCATTCTCTCCAGTAAACTCAGGGTGGAATTTTCTACAGTAAACACCAGACAGGCATTCTCTCCAGTAAACTCAGGGTGGAATTTTGTTCAGTAAATACCAGAGAGGCATTCTCTCCAGTAAACTCAGGGTGGAATTTTCTACAGTAAATACCAGACAGTCATTCTCTCCAGTAAACTCAGGGTGGAATTTTCTACAGTAAATACCAGAGAGGCATTCTCTCCAGTAAACTCAGGGTGGAATTTTCTACAGTAAATACCAGACAGGCATTCTCTCCAGTAAACTCAGGGTGGAATTTTCTACAGTAAATAACAGACAGGCATTCTCTCCAGTTAACTCAGGGTGGAATTTTCTACAGTAAATACCAGACAGGCATTCTCTCCAGTAAACTCAGGGTGGAATTTTCTCCGGTAAATACCAGAGAGGCATCCTCTCCAGTAAACACAGGGGTGGAATTTTCTACAGCAAAATACCAGACAAGCATTCTCTCCAGTAAACTCAGCGTGGATTTTTCTACAGTAAATACCAGACAGGCATTCTCTCTAGTAAACTCAGGGTGGAATTTTCTATGGTAAATACCAGAGAGGCATTCTCTCCAGTAAACTCAGGGGTGGAATTTTCTACAGTAAATACCAGACAGGCATTCTCTCCAGTGAACTCAGGGGTGGAATTTTCTACAGTAAATACCAGACAGTCATTCTCTCCAGTAAACTCACGGTGGAATTTTCTACAGTAAATACCAGACAGGCATTCTCTCCAGTAAACTCAGGGTGGAATTTTCTACAGTAAATACCAGACAGGCATTCTCTCCAGTAAACTCAGGGTGGAATTTTCTACAGTAAATACCAGACAGGCATTCTCTCCAGTAAACTCAGGGTGGAATTTTCTACAGTAAATAACAGACAGGCATTCTCGCCAGTAAACTCAGGGTGGAATTTTCTACAGTAAATACCAGACAGGCATTCTCTCCAGTTAACTCAGGGTGGAATTTTCTACAGTAAACACCAGAGAGGTATTCTCTCCAGTAAACTCAGGGTGGAATTTTGTTCAGTAAATACCAGAGAGGCAATCTCTCCAGTAAACTCAGGGTGGAATTTTCTACAGTAAATACCAGACAGGCATTCTTTCCAGTAAACTCAGGGTGGAATTTTCTACAGTAAATATCAGACAGTCATTCTCTCCAGTAAACTCAGGGTGGAATTTTCTACAGTAAATACCAGACAGGCATTCTCTCCAGTAAACTCGGGGTGGAATTTTCTACAGTAAATACCAAACAGGCATTCTCTCCAGTAAACTCAGGGTGGAATTTTGTTCAGTAAATACCAGAGAGGCATTCTCTCCAGTAAACTCAGGGTGGAATTTTCTACAGTAAATACCAGACAGGCATTCTCTCCAGTGAACTCAGGGGTGGAATTTTCTACAGTAAATACCAGACAGTCATTCTCTCCAGTAAACTCAGGGTGGAATTTTCTACAGTAAATACCAGACAGGCATTCTCTCCAGTAAACTCAGGGTGGAATTTTCTACAGTAAATACCAGACAGGCATTCTCTCCAGTAAACTCGGGGTGGAATTTTCTACAATAAATACCAGACAGGCATTCTCTCCAGTAAACTCAGGGTGGAATTTTCTACAGTAAATACCAGACACGCATTCTCTCCAGTAAACTCAGGGTGGAATTTTCTACAGTAAACACCAGAGAGGTATTCTCTCCAGTAAACTCAGGGTGGAATTTTGTTCAGTAAATACCAGAGAGGCATTCTCTCCAGTAAACTCAGGGTGGAATTTTCTACAGTAAATACCAGACAGTCATTCTCTCCAGTAAACTCAGGGTGGAATTTTCTACAGTAAATACCAGAGAGGCATTCTCTCCAGTAAACTCAGGGTGGAATTTTCTACAGTAAATACCAGACAGGCATTCTTTCCAG
The DNA here is from genome assembly GCF_036971445.1 of Narcine bancroftii. Classification (NCBI taxonomy): domain Eukaryota; kingdom Metazoa; phylum Chordata; class Chondrichthyes; order Torpediniformes; family Narcinidae; genus Narcine; species Narcine bancroftii. The sequence goes on from NC_091481.1 coordinate 74,818,190, forward strand.
TAAACTCAGGGTGGTATTTTCTACAGTAAATAACAGACAGGCATTCTCTCCAGTTAACTCAGGGTGGAATTTTCTACAGCAAAATACCAGACAAGCATTCTCTCCAGTAAACTCAGCGTGGAATTTTCTACAGTAAATACCAGAGAGGTATTCTCTCCAGTAAACTCAGGGTGGAATTTTCTACAGTAAACACCAGAGAGGTATTCTCTCCAGTAAACTCAGGGTGGAATTTTGTTCAGTAAATACCAGAGAGGCATTCTCTCCAGTAAACTCAGGGTGGAATTTTCTACAGTAAATACCAGACAGGCATTCTCTCCAGTGAACTCAGGGGTGGAAATTTCTACAGTAAATACCAGACAGTCATTCTCTCCAGTAAACTCAGGGTGGAATTTTCTACAGTAAATACCAGACAGGCATTCTCTCCAGTAAACCTAGGGTGGAATTTTCTACAGTAAATAACAGACAGGCATTCTCGCCAGTAAACTCAGGGTGGAATTTTCTACAGTAAATACCAGACAGGCATTCTCTCCAGTTAACTCAGGGTGGAATTTTCTACAGTAAACACCAGAGAGGTATTCTCTCCAGTAAACAAAGGGGTGAAAATTCCACCCTGAGTTTACTGGAGAGAATGCCTGTCTGGTATTTACTGTAGAAAATTCTACCCTGAGTTTACTGGAGAGAATGCCTGTCTGGTATTTACTGTAGAAAATTCCACCCTGAGTTTACTGGAGAGAATGACTGTCTGATATTTACTGTAGAAAATTCCACCCTGAGTTTACTGGAAAGAATGCCTGTCTGGTATTTACTGTAGAAAATTCCACCCTGAGTTTACTGGAGAGAATGCCTCTCTGGTATTTACTGTAGAAAATTCCACCCTGAGTTTACTGGAGAGAATGCCTGTCTGGTATTTACTGTAGAAAATTCCACCCTGAGTTTACTGGAGAGAATGACTGTCTGGTATTTACTGTAGAAAATTCTACCAGACAGTCATTCTCTCCAGTAAACTCAGGGTGGAATTTTCTACAGTAAATACCAGACAGGCATTCTCTCCAGTAAACTCAGGGTGGAATTTTCTACAGTAAATACCAGACAGGCATTCTCTCCAGTAAACTCGGGGTGGAATTTTCTACAATAAATACCAGACAGGCATTCTCTCCAGTAAACTCAGGGTGGAATTTTCTACAGTAAATACCAGACACGCATTCTCTCCAGTAAACTCAGGGTGGAATTTTCTACAGTAAACACCAGACAGGCATTCTCTCCAGTAAACTCAGGGTGGAATTTTGTTCAGTAAATACCAGAGAGGCATTCTCTCCAGTAAACTCAGGGTGGAATTTTCTACAGTAAATACCAGACAGTCATTCTCTCCAGTAAACTCAGGGTGGAATTTTCTACAGTAAATACCAGAGAGGCATTCTCTCCAGTAAACTCAGGGTGGAATTTTCTACAGTAAATACCAGACAGGCATTCTCTCCAGTAAACTCAGGGTGGAATTTTCTACAGTAAATAACAGACAGGCATTCTCTCCAGTTAACTCAGGGTGGAATTTTCTACAGTAAATACCAGACAGGCATTCTCTCCAGTAAACTCAGGGTGGAATTTTCTCCGGTAAATACCAGAGAGGCATTCTCTCCAGTAAACTGAGGGTGAAATTTTCTACAGTAAATACCAGAGAGGCATCCTCTCCAGTAAACACAGGGGTGGAATTTTCTACAGCAAAATACCAGACAAGCATTCTCTCCAGTAAACTCAGCGTGGATTTTTCTACAGTAAATACCAGACAGGCATTCTCTCTAGTAAACTCAGGGTGGAATTTTCTATGGTAAATACCAGAGAGGCATTCTCTCCAGTAAACTCAGGGGTGGAATTTTCTACAATAAATACCAGACAGGCATTCTCTCCAGTAAACACAGGGGTGGAATTTTCTACAGTAAATACCAGACACGCATTCTCTCCAGTAAACACAGGGGTGGAATTTTCTACAGTAAATACCAGACAGGCATTCTCTCCAGTAAACTCAGGGTGGAATTTTGTACAATAAATACCAGACAGGCATTCTCTCCAGTAAATACAGGGGTGGAATTTTCTACAGTAAATTCCAGACAGGCATTCTCTCCAGAAAACTCAGGGTGGAATTTTCTACAGTAAATACCAGACAGGCATTCTCTCCAGTAAACTCAGGGTGGAATTTTCTACAATAAATACCAGACAGGCATTCTCTCCAGTAAACTCAGGGTGGAATTTTCTACAGTAAATACCAGACAGGCATTCTCTCCAATAAACACAGGGGTCGAATTTTCTACCGTGAATACCAGACAGGCATTCTCTCCAGTAAACACAGGACAGAATACAGTTAGCTGTTGTCTCTATCCAGCGTACACAAATGGTTTCCCTCTGCACTGTGTAGTCAAAAACAGACACAAACATGACATTCTACAAACAGTGCATTTCCCCCGATCTCCACCCTCAACCCTGCTGAGCCCTTGATTGCTTTTCCAGAGACTACGTCACGCGGCTGATACAGAAATTCTCCTCTGATGACGAAGAGTTGAAGAGTAAAGTGATGTGTACCCTGGACAAGGTCGAGAGAGGAGGCATCAAGCTCTTAATGGAAAAACTCTTCGGTGAACTGAAGGTGCGTAGAGATGATCTTTCCCTGGGGATGGTCAGGGGTAAGGGACGGTCAGCGTTACAACATACCAACACCATCAGGACACGCCTGGAGCAGAGTTTCTGCTCTCTTGTTAATAACCAAGATGTTGTTCAATCACATTTTCACAACATTACACAGTTTATGAAAATAACAAGAAAACCAAGTCAGTTTAAGGGGAGGGACCCTGGTCAGTGAGAAACTCCAGGGATCAGATACTTGGGACAGGGGGGAACAGAGCTCCCTGTAGGAGCAGGAGGGGATGGACCCTAGTGAGGGGACAACAGATCCTGGTGGAAGGAGAAAACAGACCCCAGTGGGAGGGGGAGGGGGAATGGACCCCGGTGGGAAGGGGGGGAGAGACCAAGGTGGGAGAGGATAACGGACCCACATGGGAGTGGGGAACAAACCCCAGTGGTTGGGGGGGGGTGTGTCACAGGCCCTGGTGTGTGGTGGGAACACAGGAGCTGAGATCCCCGTGAGTGGGACGTGACAATGGCAAGTTCTACCCGATGTTGATCCTTTGGGATTGACGAACGGTTGGATAATCAGAATTACACCTTGCACCTTGCTGGCCAGGTCCCAAGTCTTCTTGCGGAGTGTGACTCACACCACCCTGGGTTACTGAGGCCAGACAAATGGAGCAGAGGCTGTGTGAACCGATGTGTGACAGCTACGCCAATGGACAGCTGAGCAGCTGGTTGGACAACATCTGGGTGAACTGCTGGATCAGCAGATGGGACTTGTGTCAGTCGTCATCTGTGCAGCAAAGGCTGGGAACAGTGGACATGTGGCCAGGACTGACTGATGTCAGGGTATCAGTGCAGGAACAAACTTTGTGCTGTCCTCAGGAAGTTAGATGCTGAGAGTGGGAGAGAGAGAGTGAGCAAAAAGGGGTAAAAAAGGTGATGAAGCAACTATTTGACACATAGAACATTACAGCACAGTACAGGCCCTTCGGCCTTCAGTGTGGGTTGGAGGAATAAATCTGCAGGGAGATAGCAGACAGCTGCAGGAACCATGAACTTCCCAAATATTGACTTGGATACCCACACTGGAAAAGACCTGGATGGCTTGGAATTGGTCAAAAGCACTCAGGAAAGTTTTCTAAATCAGCATCGAGATAGAAATATCAATTAGGGCCCTGAGGAGTGGGGTAGAACAGAGGGATCTGGGAATCCAGATACATAATTCCTGAAAGTGGCATCACTAGTGGATAGGGTTGTGAAGGGAACTTTTGTCATATTCACCTTCATAAACTTGAAGTATCGAGTATAGGAGTTGGGTTGTTATGAAAAAGTTGTTTAAGACACTGGTGAGGCCAAATCTGGATTCTTGTGTGTAGTTTTAGTCACCTAATTACGGGGAAGATATCAATAAGATTGAAGAGGGCAGAGAAGATTTACTCGGATGGTGCCCAGACTTCAGGAACTGAGTTACAGGGAAAGGCTACACAGGTCAGGACTTTGTTCCCTGGAGCGTAGAAGAAATTTGATAGAGGTGTACAAAATTATGAGCGGGACGGACAGAGTAAATGTAGATCGGCGCTTTCCACTGAGAGTAGGTGAGACACAAACCAAAGGACATGGGTTAAGGGTGAAAGGGGAAAAGTTCACTGAGAGTGGTGGAAATGTGGAATGAGCTACAGTTGAAGTTGGAATGTGGACTCAATTTTAACATTTAAGAAGACTTTGGAGAACAGGTACATGGATGGCGAGGGGTATAGAGGGCTATGGATGGTTCAGGTCAGTGGGACTGGGCAGAAAAATAGTTCAGCACAGACTAGAAGGGCCAAAAGGCCTGTTTCTGTACTGTAATGGACGAGACTGGAAAGATGCCCACCTTATCCCTCAGTGTTTGGATTGTTGACCAACTATGTTCCTCCGTTTCGATTCCATCTCCAGCCACATTTTGAAAAGCTGTTGAAAAAGAAATGGCTGCAAAACTCTGAAAGCTTTGAAACTATCGTCAGTGTCATCAGAGAACGTTTCAACCAGTTCCACAAGATGAACTCCCCGCCGTACCAGGTACGGTTCCACACACAGTCACCGCGTGTCACTGTACCCGGTACGGTTCCACACACAGTCACCGCGTGTCACTGTACCCGGTACGGTTCCACACACAGTCACCGCGTGTCACTGTACCCGGTACGGTTTCACACACAGTCACCGCGTGTCACTGTACCAGGTACGGTTCCACACACAGTCACCGCGTGTCACTGTACCAGGTACGGTTCCACACACAGTCACCGCGTGTCACTGTACCAGGTACGGTTCCACACACAGTCACCGCGTGTCACTGTACCAGGTACGGTTCCACACACAGTCACCGCGTGTCACTGTACCCGGTACGGTTCCAAACACAGTCACCGCGTGTCACTGTACCCGGTACGGTTCCACACACAGTCACCGCGTGTCACTGTACCCGGTACGGTTCCACACACAGTCACCGCGTGTCACTGTACCCGGTACGGTTCCACACACAGTCACCGCGTGTCACTGTACCCGGTACGGTTCCACACACAGTCACCGCGTGTCACTGTACCCGGTACGGTTCCACACACAGTCACCGCGTGTCACTGTACCCGGTACGGTTCCACACACAGTCACCGCGTGTCACTGTACCCGGTACGGTTCTACACACAGTCACTGTACCAGGTACGGTTCCACACACAGCCACCGTGTGTCACTGTACCAAGTACGGTTCCACACACAGTCACCGCGTGTCACTGTACCCGGTACGGTTCCACACACAGTCACTGTACCAGGTACGGTTCCACACATAGTCACCGCGTGTCACTGTACCCGGTACGGTTCCACACACAGTCACTGTACCAGGTACGGTTCCACACACAGTCACCGCGTATCACTGTACCCGGTACGGTTCCACACACGGTCACTGTACCAGGTACGGTTCCAAACACAGTCACCGCGTGTCACTGTACCAAGTACGGTTCCACACACAGTCACCGTGTGTCACTGTAGCCGGTACGGTTTCCACACCCCATCCCAATGTCCATGAGGAGACTCGCTGTGCCAGTTGGTAACTGGGTCAATTGGGGAGCAGACGTACAGTCTGGACCCTGTCCCTGATTTCCTGCCCTGACCATGACCACTATTTCATTCACCTGATCTGTTCCACTATGTTCAGTCCCATGATGTGTCCTCATGTTGTACACACATACAGTGAACACACTCACAGGGTGCACACTTACAGTTTACACACTCACGGTGCACATGGTCATGGTATACATACTCAGTGTTGACACTCACTGTCCTCGCTCCTATCGTACGCACCTCTCAATGGACCGTCTACATGCGAACGAAGACGCTGTTTACAGGCTCACTGTGTTCAGTCATACAGTAGCCAGTCTGTGTGAGCCCAGCCTTTTCCTGATATAACACGTGTCCACCAGTGCTGGTAACAAACGTGGGTTTTAGTCTCACTGTATATTGTCCCATTGTATACAATACAATTTCAGATATACAGTCCCATTGTATACTGTCCCACTGTTTACAGTCCCATTGTAACCAGTCCCTCTGTATATAGTCTCACTGCATACAGTCCTATTGCATACAGTTCTACTGTATACGGTCCCACTGTGTAGAGTTCCACTGTATACAATCCCATTGTATGCAGTCCTACTATATAGAGTCCCACTGCATATATTACCTCCGCATACAGTCCATTGTATACAGTACTGCTGTATACAATCCCACTGCATAGAGATCCACTGTATACAGTCCCTTTGTACACAGTCCCACTGTACAGAGGCCCACTGTATACAGTCTCATTGTATGCAATCCCACTGTATACAGTCCCACTGCACACAGTCCCACCATGTACAATTGCATGGATGGAGATTCCAGTGCGCAGTCCCGCAGTGAACTCTTCCCCCACTCTCTTAGACACAGCCCATTTAACCCCGCGTGTGAAGGGTCTGTGCAGCAAACAATGGGAATGTCTTTGTGCCTTTTGTTTGCAGACCCTGGTGAACGACGTGCATCTGCGGACAATCACTGAGTACCTCAGGGCGCTGCTGCAGAGGCGGCTGACCTGCACCTCGATTGAGATGCGTGGCAGGGTGGCACACCGTCTGCGTGAGGAGTCCTGCCAGCTGCAGGTGCTCTTCCAGGGGCTGGTGAGTCTGTTCACCGCTGCTGAGGGTCCCTGGTGGTGGGAGGGACTGAGGGGAGGTGGAGTGGGAGAGGGGGGAGTAGGGTAGGGACTGAGGGAGATGGAGATGGACGGTGTCAGGGTTGGGGTCTGAGGATGGAGGATGGAGGAAGGAAAGGGGGAAGTGGGGTCATGAAAGGGGGCAATGGGATCAGGAAAGGGGTTTGAGTGTGGGGGGAGTGGGAGAGAGGCAGGGAGAGTGGGGGAGGGACTGAGGATGGGCAGGGTTGGGGAGGGTGGAGTGGTGTTGGGATGGGACGGTCTGAGGGTCATGTGGGTGGAAAAGTAAGGTCAGGACATGGGATGTGGTCAAATGGAGTGAATCTGGGGTCAAGGTTGAGAAATGGGGTCAGGGGTTAAAATGGATGGGGTGAGAATGGGGTTGGGGTTAATGGGGTTGGGTTGAGAAAGGGGTCAGGGGTGAGAAAGGGGTCGGGGGTGAGAAAGGGGTCGGGGGTGAGAAAGGGGTCGGGGGTGAGAAAGGGGTCGGGGGTGAGAAAGGGGTCGGGGGTGAGAAAGGGGTCGGGGGTGAGAAAGGGGTCGGGGGTGAGAAAGGGGTCGGGGGTGAGAAAGGGGTCGGGGGTGAGAAAGGGGTCGGGGGTGAGAAAGGGGTCGGGGGTGAGAAAGGGGTCGGGGGTGAGAAAGGGGTCGGGGGTGAGAAAGGGGTCGGGGGTGAGAAAGGGGTCGGGGGTGAGAAAGGGGTCGGGGGTGAGAAAGGGGTCGGGGGTGAGAAAGGGGTCGGGGGTGAGAAAGGGGTCGGGGGTGAGAAAGGGGTCGGGGGTGAGAAAGGGGTCGGGGGTGAGAAAGGGGTCGGGGGTGAGAAAGGGGTCGGGGGTGAGAAAGGGGTCGGGGGTGAGAAAGGGGTCGGGGGTGAGAAAGGGGTCGGGGGTGAGAAAGGGGTCGGGGGTGAGAAAGGGGTCGGGGGTGAGAAAGGGGTCGGGGGTGAGAAAGGGGTCGGGGGTGAGAAAGGGGTCGGGGGTGAGAAAGGGGTCGGGGGTGAGAAAGGGGTCGGGGGTGAGAAAGGGGTCGGGGGTGAGAAAGGGGTCGGGGGTGAGAAAGGGGTCGGGGGTGAGAAAGGGGTCGGGGGTGAGAAAGGGGTCGGGGGTGAGAAAGGGGTCGGGGGTGAGAAAGGGGTCGGGGGTGAGAAAGGGGTCGGGGGTGAGAAAGGGGTCGGGGGTGAGAAAGGGGTCGGGGGTGAGAAAGGGGTCGGGGGTGAGAAAGGGGTCGGGGGTGAGAAAGGGGTCGGGGGTGAGAAAGGGGTCGGGGGTGAGAATTGGGACAGGGATGAGAATGAGATTGGGTGAGAATGGGGTCAGGGTGATGGGAGGGATTGATTGGGGTCAGAAGTTTGATTGAAATCAGGTGACAGTAACTAAGGTTAAGTGACCTGGACAAAGGTCATGGCAAACATTGAGAGGACAGGGGACAGTGAGAGTGACTGAGACAGAGCTGAGGCAAGTGCTGGGCTGGGGGGGGGGTGAGTGGAGAGTGGGATAGGTGTTGGGTTGGTGTGAGACAGGATGGCGATGCATTACGTGTGCCTCTGTGGGAAGCTTTGGAGAAGGCTTCAGGGCTTCTGAAGCAGAGTTTATACCCCTGCTGGTTATGAAAATTCTCTCTCACACCTCAGCCACTTGGGTGATGAGCCTACACACAGATGTAACACGTGGGGAAAAAATACCCCACAAGATTCACAAGACCAAGGAACACAAGCAGGCCACTAGGCCCATCGAGTCTTTTCTGTAAATCTTCACTAAACTACTCTACACTAGTTTCAATTTCCAGCCTTTTCCCCATATCCCTTGATACCCTCACTAATGAGATATTTGTCTATTTCTTGTTTAAATACTCCCAGTTATCTAACTTCCACTGCTGTATGCGACAGCGAGTTCCACAGATCCACGACCCTCTGTTTTATATGGATAACTTCTAATTTTCAGACTATGACCCCTTGTTCTCGATTCACCCACCAAGGGAAACATCTTACCCGCATCCACCCTATCGAAACCTTTCAAAATATGAAGTGCCTCTATGAGATCCTCTCTCATTCCCCTTTACTCCAATGAATACAACCCAAGAGCTGCCAAACGCTCCTTGTATGTTAGCCCTTGCATTCCAGAATCATCCTAGTAAATCTCCTCTACATATATTACCACTGCATACAGTCCATTGTATACAGTCTTGCTGTATACAATCCCACTGCATAGAGATCCACTGTACACAGGCCCTCTGTGCACAGGCCCTCTGTGCACAGGCCCTCTGTGCACAGGCCCTCTGTGCACAGGCCCTCTGTGCACAGGCCCTCTGTGCACAGGCCCTCTGTGCACAGGCCCTCTGTGCACAGGCCCTCTGTGCACAGGCCCTCTGTGCACAGGCCCTCTGTGCACAGGCCCTCTGTGCACAGGCCCTCTGTGCACAGGCCCTCTGTGCACAGGCCCTCTGTGCACAGGCCCTCTGTGCACAGGCCCTCTGTGCACAGGCCCTCTGTGCACAGGCCCTCTGTGCACAGGCCCTCTCCAACAACATCACATCCTTTCTAAGATAGGGGGCCCAAAACTGCACACAGTTCTATAAAGGAGGTCTCACCAGTGCCCCAAAGAGCCTCATCAACACCTCTTTACTTTTCTACACTATTCCTCTTGAAATGAATCCAACCTAGCATTCGCCTTCTTCACCACCAATTTCACCTGGTCATTAACTTTTAGGTTTCCTTGCACAAGGACATCCAGGTTGCTTTGCACATCCAAGATCTGAATTTTCATCCCATCCAAATACTATTCTGCCTGTTTATTTCCACTGTCCAAAAAGTACAACTGTATATTTTTCTATGTTAAATCTCATCTGCTATAATTTTGCCAAATCTCCTAATCTGTCTATATCCTTCTACAACTTTACCATTTCTACTACACTTCCTACTCCGCCATCTGTCTTGGTGTCATCCGCAAATCTGGCCACAAAACCATTCATACCACAATCCAAATCATTAATATAAATTGTAAACAGCAGCGGCCCCAATACCTCTGTTTATTTTATTTTATTATTGTCATGCCCTGTGAGAAACAGTGAAAAACTTTCTTTAACTCACTGTTCCAAGGCTGGCAAAGAGGCCCCACCCACCAACACGTCCAGCTCGGTAACAGGCCCTTCCAGCCCACAAGCCCGTGCCACCCAATTACACCCAATTGACCCCCCCCCCCGGTGCGTTTTGAAGGGTGGGTGGAAACTGGAGCATCCAGAGAAACCCACGCAGACACGGGGAGAATGTACAAGCTCCTTTCAGGCAATGCTGGATTTAAACCTGGATCGCTGGTGCTGTAATGACATGGCACTAACCGTGCCATTTCTCTCTCAGGAGAGAGAGAAATTAAAGAAAAAGAAGCAAGGATATCCCTTCCGAGAAAGCACAGCACGGAGACAGAGTGCCAATGACAGGGGTTCGCATCTGGCAGCGTCAGTAAGGAATTTCTCCCTGTGTCTGCCGTGGGTTTCCTTCAGGTGCTCTGGTTTCCTCCCATGTTCCAAAGACGTGTGGGGTTTATAGGTTGATTGGTATAATTTGGGCGGCATGGGCTCATGGGGCAGAAGAGGCTGTAACCATAATATTATTTTATTAAATTGTACTGACAATAACCACACCAGCAGTGTGAGTATAAGACAGCTTTAATAAACTCATATGTACACTAAGAGGTCTTGTCTCTCTGCAAGATGAACCTGGAAGGCTAGACTGTAGCTCTGGACTGCTTTATAGACAAGGTCACCGGGATGACCCCTGGTGACCTAGTGGTGTCATTACATATCACCACACCTTAGGACAGGAAGGACGAGGGCCACACCTTCACAGTGGTTCTGGGTTCTGTTCCTTTGCAATCCGTTGGGTATTCCCATGCAATGCTACATCAAGTAGTGCTGCAGTCTCTCAGTTGTAGTGACCCAGATTCGATCCTGACCTCCAGTGCTGCCTGTGCGGAATTTGCATGTTCTCCCTGTGACCCATGCGGGATTGCAGCCACATCCTAGAATGTCCTAGAATCTGGGCAAATGGGAACGTGAGGAGCACGACACGGGATCAGTATCAGATTGATAGGAATGGGTCAGCATGAGTTCAGTGGGCGCCTACGTCTGTGCCGCTTGACCCTATCCGAAACCTCCCTCTGCACATCCCTGGTAGGGTCTGCTCTGGGTTGGAGGCTGGTCTCAGCACTAATGGACCGTGGCCTTTCTTTTTGCCCTCCAGGATTCCACAATGTCCTGGCTGGACCCTGCCATTGAACACCTGGCTGAGATCATCAGGCTGAAGGACGTCTCCTCCATCCAGATGGAAGTGGGGGCCCTGGTGAATATTTATCCTGACATTAGGTGAGTCAGTTCAGCTTTGCCCAGCCACCCCTGCACAAAGAGGGGTGTGTAAATAGCTCTCCACCAACCGGTTACAGAACGAGCTGGGTATATACCCAAGGGAGGCTGGAGGGACAGTCTCTGTGCCAATCCTACTCAAGATTCAAGATTCTTTTATTGTCATGTAATAAAACAGAATTTTTTTTAATTTTTTTTTACTTCAACAAAAGTTGCTTTTAATTAACTTTAAACATGAAAACAGAATCACACTTTAACTTATCACTATTAATTTAATGAACCCAACTTAACCCCTTTCTAATTCTAAATGCATGTGTGTGTAATGTGTATGTGTGTGTGTAAGTTCAGAGAAGTACTTTGGTTCACTGTCCTATCTCACTTCTCACTCCTCCAAGTTCACTGGTTGCAGGTGATTCTTATACTGTGCACAGAATTTAATATGTATAAAGTTCACCAGGCTTTGGTGCTCGAAAGGTAAATGGTGACAGGAAGGTTCTTTGCAGTGAGAGATTTGTTGTTCCAGGATTTTCACAACTGAGGTACCACCACAAGTCGCCTCAATGTCTTGCTGATTAAACCTACACTAACTTTTCCCAATTTCTCTCCCAAAAATATTTTTTTATATATTCTGTCATAATGCCCCCATTCCTCAGTAAGGAAGAGTGTGTGCGCGAATGGATTTTGGGTGATTCAGGGGTTGCACAGGTCCAGACCCGCCCTCTTTTTTTTAAATTTTTTAAAATTTTTTATTTTTCACACCATAAATCACATTAACCATGGTACACACTTTTTCCTTTTCACACATATACAGTGCCATTTTCTCCCCCCCCCCTCCCTCCTCCCAAGCCACCCCCCCCACCCCCCCCTCATCCATTTTAGGTATACAATCTAGGATACATTTAACCAGTCAGACAATGTTGTCACTCAACAAAAATACACCAGAAATTCTACTGAGTCCATTCTTTTCATTTCCTTCTCCTTCCATCAACTTAGGTAATGATTGTCCCCGGTAGGTTTTCGCTATTGTATTTAATGTAAGGCTCCCATATTTGTTCGAATATTTCAATATTATTTCTTAAACTATATGTTATTTTTTCTAATGGAATACATATATTCATTTCTATATACCATTGTTGTATTTTCAAATTATCTTCCGATTTCCAGGCTGACATAATACATTTTTTGGCTACGGCTAGAGAGCTATCTTAACAAATCTTTTTGTGCATCCTCCAAATCAATTCCAAATTCTTTGTTTTTTTATGTTACTTAGGAGGAAGATCTCTGGATTTTTTGGTATATTGTTTTCTGTAATTTTATTTAATATCTGGTTTAGATCTTCCCAAAATTTTTCTACTTTTTCACATGTCCAGATTGCATGAATTGTTGTTCCCATTTCTTTTTTACATCGAAAACATCTATCAGATACTGTTGGGTCCCTTTTATTTAACTTTTGAGGTGTAATGTATAGCCTGTGTATCCAGTTATATTGTATCATACGTAACCTCGTATTAATTGTATTTTTCATCGTTCCAGAACATAACTTCTCCCATGTTTCCTTTTTTATCTTTATATTTAAATCTTGTTCCCATTTTTGTTTAGTTTTACCATTTGTTTCCTCATTCTCCTTTTCTTGCAGTTTAATATACATATTTGTTATAAATCTTTTGATTATCATTGTATCTGTAATCACATATTCAAGGTTACTTGCCTCTGGCAAACTCAAACTGCTTCCCAATTTATCCTTCAAGTAGGATCTCAATTGGTAATATGCCAGCGCTGTATCTTGAGTTATATTGTACTTATCTTTCATTTGTTCAAAGGATAAGAATCTATTTCCTGAAAAACAATTTTCTATTCTTTTAATCCCTTTTTTTCCCCATTCTCTAAAGGAAAGGTTATCTATTGTAAAAGGGAGTAACTTGTTTTGCGTCAATATTAGTTTTGGTAATTGATAATTTGTTTTATTTCTTTCTACATGAATCTTCTTCCAAATATTGAGGAGATGATGTAATACTGGAGAACTTCTATGTTGTATCAATTTTTCATCCCATTTATATAATATGTGTTCAGGTATCTTTTCCCCTATTTTATCTAATTCTAATCTCGTCCAATCTGGCTTTTCCCTTGATAAAACAGAAAATTTGATGTTACATGAAATTTCCTTTAGTCTACTATAAGGCAGACAAAGATTCGCCATTAGAAGAAATTGCCCCTTACAGTCAGAGTGTCTCTCCTCTCCACCCCCCCCACCCACCGAGTCACCGTGTCTATAGATTCATCTCCAGTACTCCCACAAGCCTCTGCAACCACACATAGCCCAGTCCAAACCATCGGCAACTCCAGAACTGAACCTCCGACACTATCAGGAAGTCTCTAGTTCTGTCTCACATCCCAGTTCTGATACCTGGAACACCTTCAGCCAGTTTCTAGCTGTCTGCAGCCTGGTGTGAGGTTTCCCCGCCCCCCCCCCCCACCCCCCCCCACAGTTGCAGCCTGATGTGAATCTCAGTCTCCAGCAGCCCACAGCCTCGCGTCACCAACAGCCTGCCGCCTGCGGGTTCTTCCGCCTCAGAGTCCCCTGCTAGTCCGCCACCAAGGTCACCATCCCTTGGGTCCCCTCCTTCTCGAATAGGGGATGGTCTCTTCATTTTCTGGTGCCCTGTTGCCAGTCCTCTGCTTCCCCGGCATCTGCAACCCATTGTGGGCTCTGCTGATCAAACCACTGTTAGCTCCTTGAACAGGCCTTTTAAACCCTGTACAGAGCTGATAGCAGTCGGACTGGGCAGTTGAAACCCATGGAGGGGATGGTGGGGTCTCCCTGCTCCTCCCCTGCCGCCCCCTCCCCTGCCGCCCCCTCCCCTGCCGCCCCCTCCCCTGCCGCCCCCTCCCCTGCCGCCCCCTCCCCTGCCGCCCCCTCCCCTGCCGCCCCCTCCCCTGCCGCCCCCTCCCCTGCCGCCCCCTCCCCTGCCGCCCCCTCCCCTGCCGCCCCCTCATAAAAATCCAATTGCTTCACCATCAGTCCCCGCATTAGAATTTTATTCCAGATTGTTAATCAACTGAACTGAAATTCTTCTTCATGTGTCCTGGTGGGATTCGAACTTGTGGCGTCCGATATGGGATTACGGACGGTGTGCCAGTACTGCACCCACCCTGCAAGGAAGAGATAATGCCCCTTCCAACCCTCCAAAGAAAGAAACTGCAGGAAAGAGGTTGAATATTATTCCCCCTACCCATGTTTGCCCTCCCAGACACCAGACCACCTTAAAAGAATCCGAGCCCTTGCTTTTGCCTGCGCAATGTGAAAACAATGGGAAATGCTTCAAGCTGACATGATCTTCCTGAACTTTGAGTAAACTCCCAAGCCCCTTCAGAGACTGACGCCAAGGAATGCTGAACACATGTGAAAATATTCCCTGCTGCAGCTCTGGAGATGTTTTTGGCGCTGGCACAGACCTTCGCGAAGGAGGGGAATAGAATGGCTCTGCCTCGTGTTATCGATTGCCCTTTTAATTCTGTTATTTTTCCGGATCTTTCTTCCTGACTGCTCGGCATCCTGATGGTCAGGAGTCACAGTTGATGGATTTTGAGAAGTGTCCATTTCCTGTTTGATTTGGAGTCCTACTTATAGTTAGTGAGGAAGTAAAACTCTGGCATGGAGCAAGGCAAGGAAGTCAGATCAGGAACACTTCCTGACCTATTGGCCATTTCTAGTGTCATCAAACCGTGGCAGGTCCATCTCCAAAAAGAAAAACAGACTGTTAAACTCTTGCCAGCCAAGGGTGAAATTTTAGACAGGATTTCATTCAGAATGAAACAGTGGTAAAAATAACCTGCCTCATTACAATTTAATTCCTTTTTGTGCGTCCACACCAAGCAAGTAAACCAGTAGCTGCCATTGATCCAAACCATGCGTGTTCCTTTTTAGGGGAGGCCGCAGGCTCTCGGTAGCGATGCCATAATCCTGCTGGAAGGCCTGGCCGTTCCCCTGGCAACGTGCTCCTGCAGCCTGCAATTTCTGCGCGGCAGGGCCAAAGCACCTGTGCCCTGCCGCGCTGGCTGTTCGCTACGGCGATTCGACATAACTGTGTGTTTTATTTCCCGGCTAGTAATAAATAAATAAGTAGACAGGATGTGTCATTTGGGGAAAATTTGGATGATTCAAAATGTCCAAATCCTCTCTCTGGGGATTGTTGGCTTGTGGGATTGTGCATAAAGAGGAACTGAGGCCAAGAATGGGCCTGGTCTCAGGGAATGGCTGGGAAACCCTATTCCTAATGTCTCTGTGTCCTTGCTCCCGCAGTAAGAGCCACATCTCAGCCATGCTGGATATGAGAGGAGACATGAGTCCGTCCAACCAACAGGCAATCCTGGAGGCTCTGCAGGAACTGAGTAGGCAGGATGATGGAACCGCCCTTCCTCTCAACAGGACGCTCTTCGGAGATATTGAAGAGACGGGGGACATGTGTTGCTTTGGACTCAGCGGGAGGTCCGGCCCTGGGTGCCTGATGCGGTGGCTGCAGACATTCAGGTGAAGCACCATCCACGTGGGGTGACCTGGGGAGGAGAGGTGCAGCGGGGCAGAGGGGGAAGGCCTCAGGAGCAATCTGAGGGACAGGTAACAGCCGTGGCGATCGCCAGCAACTGAGCTCCAATGGATCACAAGGTACTTCTCCCCACGTAGTTGGCGGGCGGGGGAAGGATGGGTGTTGATGGTGGGGGCAGCTTCCGCCGTGGAGTGTCGGACATCGTTCCTTTTGCCCTTTCACCCCTGGACCTCACCCACCTATCCATGACACTTGATGTGGGGGAATCCTAATGTCACCGCAGCAAGCCTGCGAAAGCAGTCAGCCGAGGTCGCATCCCTACGACACCTCACCAACACCGGCATCTTGCTCCAAAACATCTCCCTTCCTTGATGGACTTGTGAATGTGCAGGTGGAGGACAGATCGTGTGGAGGTATAAAACAGCACAGCTATGATGGGACGAGGGGTCTGTCCCTGTGTTCTACCATCACTGGGCGTGAATGGGTTTGTGCCTCTCTGATTTCGATGGAAGGTTCCAGCAGTTTCAGCTACCGAGTACCACCACACAGAACACAGTCAGATCCCGAGAAGGTTCCTGGGTCATAGTAAATGCAGAACTCAGATACAAAAAGTGGAGAGGCGGTGTTCAGCAGACAGAGGGACCTTTACATGGCTATAGCATGAGAAGGCAGAAGAGGACACCCTTCTCAAACCTCAAGAGGCAATTCAGCCAAGCAACTTCATTCCAGAATCATGCCTCAGTGGAGTGGCAGACTGGTCCCAAAGACTGGTTGTGAAGAAAATCCAAAGGAAGCTGGCTGCCAACACATCACATCACTGGCTGTACATGAATTCGTCATGCAGAAAGTCCCTTCATCACCTTGATATATAAATGCTGGTTCTGTATTTTATATTTGTTATATAAAGGATGGCCTGCAGAGTTTCTCCAGCCTTGTGTTTTTACTTAAAACCTACAACCCTGTATGTTTTTGGAAAGTGGGAGGAAACTTGAGCACCTGGAGGAAACCCACGCAGACACGGGAAGTACATACAAACTCCTTCTAGACAGCTCCAGATTCAAGCCCAGTCACTGGCACCATCATGGCATTGCGCTGACTGCTCCGCTAAAAGGGCCACCGTGGAGGTTTTTGAATTCCCTCAATGGAGAGATGAATAGATTTCTGGGCATTATTGAGAAACGTGGTGATGGTGCAGGCCAATATTGCTGGGTCCATCTGCCATGCTGGCGCAGGCTCGAGGGGTAAATTCTGAAAAGAAATTGGTGAGGTCAGATTTGGAGCATTGTGTGCAATTTTGGTCACAGGAAAGATATCAATAAGATAGAAAGAGGGCAGAGAAGGTTTACTAGGATGTTGCTCGGACTTCCGGAACTGAGTTACAGGGAAAGCTTAAACAGGTTAGGACTTTATTCCCTGGAGGGTAAAAGAATAAGGGGAGATTTGATAGTCGTATTTAAAATTATGAGGGGGATGGACATATTAAATGTAGATAGGCTTTTTTCCACTGAGGATAGGTGAGATACAAACCAGAGGGCGTGGGTTAAGGGTGAAAGGGGAAAAGTTTAGGGCAGTGGTTCTCAACCTTTTTTCTTTTCACTCACATCCCACTTTAAGTAATCCCTATGCCATAGGTGCTCAGTGATCAGTAAGGGATTGCTTCAGGTGGTTTGTGAGTGGGAAGGGAAGGTTGAGAATCACTGGTCTAGACCCAATTGTTACTGAAATATTTTGCTTGAGAAAAATTGTCATTGGCCCATTTCCTTTGGAGTTCTGAAACTGTGCACATAACGAGTCAATGAGGTATGATTAAAACAGTGGCTTTCAAACTTTTTCTTTCCACCCGCAGTCCACCTTCAGCAATCCCTTACTAATCACAGAGCACCAATGGCAGAGGGATTACTTAAAGCGAGTGGAAAGAAAAAGGTTGAGAACCACTGGTCTATTGCCTTCCGCAGATACTGCCTGACCTGCTGAGTTCCTCCACACCTGCTGTGTTCCTCAGCTTCCCAACATCTCTAGTTTGCTGCAAGAAAAGTTGGCTTGTTCTGTTCGCCTCATTTCCTATACGCGTTGAACCATTCACTTCTTGTGAACTCCAGCAGGATGTAATCAGCTTTCAGTTAATTAATCCAGGCTAAACATTTCCACTGCCGATGCTCACAAATTGCATTGTGGGTTGTCACCTCTTTTAGACAGTGGCGAGGTGGGTGATGTCACTTCCTGCAGGAGATCACTTCCTGTGAGTCATGACAACTCTTCCACTTGGATTCTTGAATCATTTAACCAACTGATTCAATTCACTAGAACTAATTAGCCTGCAATGTTGGAAATTACTGTAAGTAGGGCTCCCTGTTTTGGAGTTGGTTCTTTACTGAAATGTTCTGAAGTATATTTTTAAATATTTCTCAATGATGTATGGAGTTATATTGCTACCATTAAAATCACAACACTGGAGAAACTCAGCAGGTCCAACAGGCTGATTTATGTAACAAAGATAAAGATACAGAACCGACGTTTTGGGCTTGAGACCCTCGTCGAGGTGTGTGTTCATCAGCCAGGATTGATACTTTGATGAAGGGCTTGAACGTGAAATGTTGGTTCTACATCTTTATCTTTGCGATATAAAGCATACTGTCTGACCTGCTGAGTTTCTCCAGCGCCGTGTTTTTACTTCAACCACGGGTCCGCAGACTTTCCTGTTTTACTTCCAATGCTTCTGGTCTCTTTCAGCATTCCCCCCAAAATATTGTTAGCCAATTTATTTAACCATGGGTACAAATTGATTTGAATTGTTTGTCGTCAAGTTTATTTATCATCCCCTAACACAAGTACATCCCGACGAAACAGCGTCCTCTGGACCTCGGAGTGAAGCAGGCAGACACGCACCCAGACAAAACACACACACACCACCAACCAATACATAGGCAAGACAAGTATTCATCTATACAAATAAATATTGTTTTCTAAATATGAGAGTCTCGGATGGTGAGAGTGAGCAGTTTCTTTGGGCGTTCAGCTTTCTCGCTGCCCATGGGAAGAAGCTGTTCCTCAGCCTGGTGATGCTGGCTCTGATCCTCCTGTATCTCTGCTCTGATCCTCCTGTATCTCTGCCCCGATGAGAGCAGTCAAAAGGTGCTGTGGAAGGTGCCCTCACTGATTTCATGCGCCCTCTTCAGACAATGATCCCAGTAGAGCACGCCAATGGGGGGAGGGGATGCCAGTGATCCTCTCTGCCACTCTTATGGACCTCCGATCCATTTCTCTGCAGCAACCGTACCGCACTGTGATGCAACCGGCCAGGACGTTCTCGATAGAGCTCCTGTAGAAGGATGGAGGCCAGTAGCCTTGCCCGCTTCAGTCTTCTCCGGAAATGCAGTCGCTGTTGCGCCTTCCTGACAAGTGAGGAGATGTTGAGGGACCACGACAATTCACTAGTTAAGCAAACTCCCAAGCAATTTGGCGCTCTCCACTACAGAGTTGTTGATGTGTCCTTCTGAAGTCCATGATCATCTCCTTCATCTTGTCCACTTGAGACTCAGGTTGTTACTTTCACACCATTTCACAAGATTTTCTACCACTTCTGTAGAAGTGTACTGACATGAAGTGAAAGCTTTGCTGTCCTCAAGCCAACCTCTACATAGTACAGTAAGCTGTGCAAGAAATAAAACGTGGAGTAACATTAAAACCAGCATGCAGAGTACAATGTTAAAGAGAAAAGCACAGTTAAACAGTGGTGGGAGGATAATATCAGGCCTCAGATTTATTGTCGGAGTACATACATGACATCACATACAACCCTGAGATTCTTTTTCCTCACCATCTGCCCTGCCATTTAATAATGAACTGATCCATTCTCCCACTCAGTCCCACTGCCCGGCCTTCTCCCCATAACCTTTGATTCCCTGGCTAACCAAAAATCTCTGCCTTAAATACACCCAATGACCCGGCCTCGGTGTGATAGTACAGATCTATCACCAATGTACATAGTGTATATAGTTACTGTATCTAGACTGTGCTTACAGCGATTGGCTGAGAGCTAAGCCACACCTATTGTTTGGGCCTTAAAGGGTTGTGTCCCTAGCCAGGTCGGATCATTCCGGACTGGTCGGCCACCTGTGAAGAGCTCCGGTCTTTTGCTAATAAAAGCCTTGGTTTGGATCAACAAGTCTTTGGTTCTTTCGACGAGCTCTACACTCGGCAACTGCCTGTGGATCAGAGAAGTCAGAAGAGATGGGGGATATTTTAAATGATTTCTTCATTATTCACTAAAGAAAGGAATATTGAGTCAGGTAGTGAGCTCATGGAAACTATACAGAATAATGAGGAGATAGTATTGATTATTTTAAAGAGAATCAAGGTGGATAAATCTCTGGGTCCTTACAAGATATTCCCTAGGACCCTGAGGGAGGTTAGAGTAAAAATAATGGGGGCTCTGACAGAAATATTTAAAATGTCACTGGCCACGGGGGAGGTGCCAGAGGATTGGAGGGTAGCTCATGTTGTTCCATTGTTTAAAAGAGGCTCTAAAAAGTAAACCTGGTAATGAGAGGCCTGTGAGTCTGACGTCGGTGTTGGGTAAATTAATGGAAAGTGTTCTTGGAGATGGTATATACAATTATTTGGAAAGACAGGGATTGATTAGGAGTAGTCAACATGGTTTTGTACATGGTAGATCATGTTTAACAAATCTTATAGGGTTTTTCGAGGAGGTTACGAAGAAGGTAGATGAGGGGAAGGCGGTGGATGTTGTCTATAAGGTAAGGCCTTTGACATGGCTCCACATAAGAGGTTAGTTAGGAAGGTTCAAGTATTAGGTATTAATGTTGAAGTAGTTAAATGGATTTAACTGTGGTTGAATGGGAGATGCCAGAGAGAAGTGGTGGAAAATTGTTTGTCAAATTGGAGGCCGGTGACAAGTGGATTGCCTCAGGGATCGGTACTGGATCCATTGTTGCTTTTCATATATGTTAATGATCCAGATGATAGGATTGTAAATTGGATTAGTAAGTGTGCAGATGATACAAAGATTGGTGGTGTTGTAGACAGTGAAGAAGGTTATCAAAGCTTGCAGTGGGACATAAGACAGTTTGTAGGGTAGACTGAAAGACAGCAGATGGAGATTAATACTGATAAAAGTTAGGTGTTACATTTTGGTGGGAATAATCAGCAAGGGTCATACACGGTAAATGGTGGACAATTGAGGGGTGCAGTAGAACAAAAGGATTTAGGAATTCTGGTACATCATCTCCTGAAAGTGGAGACACATGTAGATAGGGTGGTGAAGTGGGCTTTTGGTGTGTTGGCCTTCATAAATCAGAGTATTGAGTACAGAAGTTGGGATGTCATGTTGAAGTTACATAAGGCATTGGTGAGGCCAAATTTGGAATATTGTCTGCAGTTTTGGTCGCCAAATTATAGGAAGAGTATCAATAAAATAGAGACAATGCAGAGAAAATTTACAAGAATGTTGCCTGGGTTTCAGGGTTTAAATTACAGGGAAAGGTTGAACAGGCTAGGACTTTATTCCCTGGAGCGTAGAAGTTTGAGGGGTGATTTGACAGAAGTAATTAAAATTATGAGGGGGATAGATAGAGTAAATGTGGACAGGTTTTTTCCATTGAGAGTGGGGGAGATTTCGGAGTTACGTGATGGAGTAGTGGCCAGTAGGGTAATACCAGTCCTCTCCAGAAAAGAAGAAATAAAGTTAAGAAAAGACAAAGTTCAATAAATACAAAATATAAGAAATAAAAGATAAAGTTGTAGAGAAAAGAAAGAAAATGGCACCCAAGAAAGAAAAAGTAAAAACAACAGGGAAAAAAAGAAGAAAAGACACCAGAAAAGAAAGAAGAAGGCCTTACCTGCACAAAGAAACAGGGAGCCATGGTGGAGAAGAGCTCCCGATCTCCAAGGCTGGTGATGGCCCCGTAGAGTTGCAACCCCCCCCCCCCCCCCCTGACCGGTGGACTGCAAAAATGGATCTCTGAGCCAAACAAAAGTGGACAAACTAAGGAGAAGGAAGACACCGATGGGAAGGGGGCTCAGCCGAGGAGTGGGCAGCCACGGCGCGACCAGCTGAGGGATACCTGATACCAGGGCTCTCAGCTGGAAGAAGAGGAAAGCGACAGGAGAGGGAGTGAAAGGAAAGAAGAGCAGCAGCAGGAGGCCCAACAGATGAGGAGCACAGAAGAAGAGGACCAACAGCAAGAAGCCAAGCAAGAAGAAGCCCAGCAAAGTGAGACAAACAACTCATCAGGAAAGTCAAAAGAGACACAAATACAAGGAAGAGAAGACGACGACACAAACCCAGGTACAGACACAGAAGAAGAGGAAGAAGACCAAGATCTGCACAGAGAAATAGAAGGTAAAACAGATGGACAGAATATAGATTTAAAATATTTTCAAGAACAAATGAGAGCATTAAAAGAATGGTTGACATTAGAATTTAGTGAAATGAAAAGTACAGAAGAAAAAGTGAGTAGAATAGAGCTGGTCATGACAGAAATAGGGAAAAGATTAGAAAATGTAGCTGTAGAAGTGGAAGTAAATGACTTAAGAAGAAAATTGGAAGAAAGTGATTAAAAAATTAAAGAGACACAAGAGTTGTTAGCTCAGAAAATTGATATGTTGGAAAATTATAGTAGGCGAAACAACTTAAAGATACTGGGCCTAAAGGAAGATGAAGAAGGCACAGATATGAAGGAATTTTTTAAAAGAATGGATCCCAAATGTCCTGGGAATGACAGAAATGCAGGAAGGAATGGAAATAGAAAGGGCACACAGAACACTAGCTCCGAAACCACAGACACATCAAAAACCAAGATCCATTTTAGTAAAATTTCTGAGATACACGACAAGAGAAAATATACTGGAGCGGGCAAGGAATAAAATTAGAGAAGACAATAAACCATTGGAATACAAGGGTCAAAAAATATTTTTTTACCCAAACATAAGTTTTGAACTCTTAAAGAAGAGGAAGGAGTTTAATACAGCAAAATCGATCCTATGGAAAAAAGGTTATAAATTTATGTTAAGACATCCAGCTGTGCTTAAAATATTTATCCTGGGGGAGCAAAACAGACTGTTCTCGGATCCGGAGGAAGTACAAGAATTTGCAGGACAGAAGGAGAGATGAAGAGATGTAACAAGAATGAATAATGGCAATAAAATATATATAAAGATGTAAAAATAATGTATATGTAAAAACTAAAGAGGGAAAAGAAAGGGAAGAAAGGAAGTAAGGGGGAAAAAAGGGAGAACTTTGTTATTTGTGTAAAAAAAAAAAAAAATGTTTTCTTGGGGGGTTGGGGGGGAGAGAATAACCGTCACTACGAAATCAGTTGACGCTTGCGAGCAGGTTTGCAATCCAAATGGAAAGGAGAGTTGTAGTTGCCCAGCAAGGGATAAGGGGAAACTCAGAGGTAGGGGGCGTGGGATATTTGGGGTTAAGGGAATATTGGATGTGGGTGTTGTTGGAGTATTTTATGTTTTAAATGTGTTGTCATACATTGAGTTTAAAAAGGGAAAACAGAGATGAAAAATGGGGAAAAGGGGGATGGAGATGGTGAGGAAGCGGAAATGAGGTGTAAACAGGATGTGAGATGGCCATGTTGAACTATATGACTATAAACATGAATGGAATACATAACCATATTAAATGGAAGAGTCCTTTAAATTTACTGAAAAAAGAAAAAAATAGATCTAGCATTTGTGCAGGAAACGCATCTAACTGAAGTGGAACATAATAAATTAAAGAGAGACAGGGTAGGGAACGTAGTGGCAGCATCATATAATTCAAAAGCTAGAGGTGTAGCTATATTAATTAATAAAAATGTACCAATCAAAATAGAGGAGGAAATAATAGATCCAGCAGGGAGGTATGTAATGATAAAGTGTCAGATATATTCAGAATTTTGGAATTTGCTCAATATATATGCACCTAATGAAGAGGATCAAAAGTTTGTGCAAGATATTTTTTTGAAGATTGTAGATACACAAGGAAATATATTGTTAGGAGGGGATTTTAAACTTAATTTGGATCCAGTGTTGGATAAAACTGGACAAAAGACTAGCAAAAAGAATAAAGTAGCCAAATTTATGGTTAAATCAATGCAGGAAATGAAACTTATGGATATATGGAGGAGGCAGCACCCAAGGGAGAAGGAATACTTCAAGTAGGCATAAAACATACTCAAAGATTGATATGTTTTTATTGTCAGCCCATATTCAAGGGAGAGTTGAAAAACTGAACATAAAGTAGATTATTATCTGATTATTCACCCCTGTTATTAGCAATAGAACTGGAGGACATCCCACCAAGAACATATAGATGGAGGTTAAACTCCATTCTACTTAAAAGGCAGGAGTTTAGAGAGTTTATTGAACACCAAATTAAAACATATTTTGAAATAAATACATAATCAATGAAAGACAAATTTATATTATGGGACGCAATGAAAGCCTTCATTAGAGGGCAGATAATAAGTTATGTAACTAAGATGAAAAAGGACTACAATCGGGAAATAGAGCAGTTGGAAAGGGAGATAGTAAGTACAGAAAAGGAATTAGTAAAAAGGGATGATATAATGAAAAGGAGAGAATTGGCGGACAAAAAAATTAAATACGAAACATTACAAACATATAAGGTGGAGAAGAACATACTGAAAATAAAACAAAAGTATTACGAATTAGGAGAAAAAACACATAAAATATTAGCCTGGCAACTTAAAACAGAACAAGCTAAAAGAATGATACTGGCATCAAGGAAAAAGGACAAACAAATTACATATAATCCAATAGAGATTAATGAGAACTTTAAAGAATTTTATGAACAATTAAACCAAACTGAGAACGAGGGGAAAGATGATAAAATAGAAGAGTTTTTAGCTAAAATTGAACTGCCGAAATTGCAAGAAGAGGAACAAAACAAACTGATAAAACCATTTGAAATACAGGAAGTACAGGATATATTAAAAAAGCTGCCAAACAATAAAACACCTGGAGAGGATGGATTCCCAATAGAATTCTATAAAACATTTAAAGACTTATTAATTCCTCCTCTCCTGGAAGTTATGAACCAGATAGAAGAAACACAAAACTTGCCAGATTCATGTAAGACAGCAATAATTACAGTAATACCAAAGACGGGGAAGGATCCACTAACACCAGCATCATATAGACCAATATCTCTACTTAATTCAGATTATAAGATAATAGCAAAATTATTAGCAAACAGATTGGCCGACTGTGTACCAAAAATAGTAAAACAAGATCAAACTGGGTTTATTAAGAAAAGACAAACAGTGGATAATGTCTATAAATTTATTAATCTAATTCATGCAGTTCAAGGAAATAAGAAGCCAAGAGTGGCTGTTGCTTTAGATGCAGAAAAAGCCTTTGACAGAGTAGAATGGAATTATTTATTCAAAGTATTACAGAGGTTCAATCTACCAGAAAAATATATTAATTGGATTAAAGCATTATATAATGGACCATTGGCGAAGGTAACAGTAAATGGATATGTATCAAACCAATTTAAATTAAGTAGGTCAACTAGGCAAGGATGTCCATTAAACCCCTCACTGTTCGCTCTAGCAATAGAACCATTGGCAGAACTGATAAGAACAGAAAATAAAATAAAAGGGATAAAAATAAAGGAGAAGGAGTATCAGTTTATTTGCAGATGACATCATAGTATATTTAACAGAACCAGAAGTATCAATAACAGAACTACAAAAGAAATTGAAGGAGTATGGAGAAATATCGGGGTACAAGATCAACACAAATAAAAGTGAAGTGATGCCAATGAGTAACGCGGATTATACAGAATTTTAAAAAACAATCACCATTTAAATGGCAAACACAAGCAATCCGATACCTAGGTATTAGGTTAGATAATAAATTAAAATTAAATTATCAGCCACTAATAAAGAAATTACAGGAAAACTTAGAACATTGGAAAGAATTACCGCTAACATTGATAGGGAGGGTAAATTGCATTAAAATGAATGTCTTCCCAAAGATACAATACTTATTTCAATCATTACCAATTCCCTTAACAGAGAAATTCTTTAATGAACTAAAGATAATAATAAGGAAATTCTTGTGGAAAGGGGGGAAACCAAGGGTAGCTTTAGATAAATTAACAGAGAGCTATAACCAAGGTGGTTTGCAGTTACCAAACTTTAAAAATTATTATAGAGGAGCACCATTAAGGTATTTATCAGATTTTTACCAGACAAGGGAAAAATCAGATTGGACTAAAATAGAGCTAGATAAAATAGGGGAGAAGGTACCAGAACATAAACTTTATAGGTGGGATGAAATGCTGGTACAATATAAAAGCTCAGCAGTATTGCAAGAAGATTCACTTAGAAAGGAAAAAAATGAACGACCAAATACCAAAATTACTATTGATGCAAAATCCGCTAATCCCTTTTACAATAGACAACCTTTCCTTTAGAGAATGGGAGAGAAAAGGAATTAAAAGAATAGAAAATTGTTTTTTGGGAAATAATTTATTAACATTTGAACAGTTGAAGTACAAATATGGAATAACTCATGGTACAATGTTTACATATCAGCAAGTGAAAGCTTATTTAAAGGATAAATTGGGAAACAGACTGAGATTACCAGAAGGAAGCAGCTTTGAATATGTGATTACAGACACAATGATAATTAAAAGATTTATAACGAACAAGTACATCAAGCTGCAAGAGAAGGAAAATGATGAAATAAGCAATAAACCCAAACAAAAGTGGGAAAAGGATTTAAACATAAAGATAAAAAATGGAACATGGGAAAAGTTATGTTCTGGAACTATGAAGAATATAATAAACACAAGGTTACGCATGATACAGTATAATTGGTTACACAGGTTATATATCATGCCCCAAAAGTTAAAATAAATGGGATCCAACAGTATCAGATAGATGTTTTCGCTGTAAGAAGGAAACGGGAACAACAGTACATGCAATTTGGGCATGTGAGAAAGTGGAAAAGTTTTGGGAAGATCTAAATCAGGTATTAAATAAAATCACAAAAAATAACAATACCAAAAAATCCAGAGATCTTTCTTCTAAGTAATATAAGAAGTAAGGAATTAGGCCTCAAACCGTGCATCTTGGCACCTCACAGTTCGGCGGGCAGCAACCTCCTTTGAAGAAGACCGCAGAGCCCACCTCACTGACAAAAGACAAAGGAGGAAAAACCCAACACCCAACCTTGTGTTTATTATATTCTTCATAGTTCCAGAACATAACTTTTCCCATGTTCCATTTTTCATCTTTATGTTTAAATCCTTTTCCCACTTTTGTTTGGGTTTATCGCTTATTTCACAAAAAACAATTTTCTGGATGAAGCGCAAAAAAGATTTATTATGGTACCCTTAGCTGTAGTAAAAAAATGTATAATGTCAACTTGGAAAATGGAAGAGAGCCTGAGAATACAACAATGGTAGATGGAAATAAATGAATGTATTCCATTGGAAAAAATAACATATAATTTAAAATATAAAGTCACATTATTTGAACAAATTTGGGGGCCGTACATGGAACATAACAGAGAGGGCTTGCCTCAGACCTCCACCCCCTAAAATGATAAGAAGACAAAACGACTTGATCCAGTGTGTAAAAGTAGATGACACGTTTTTCTTGTTTATTTTTCATTGTGTGAAGACATTGTTTAATGGTTTTATTGTATTGTATATGTTGAATATTTATTGGTTTTGGGGGGGGTGGGAAGGGGGGAGGGAAGGTAGGGGGGAAAAAATGGGAGAAAATGCCACTGTGTATATTTAATGAGAAACGTACATATTTTGGTTGATATGGTTCACAGTATGAAAAATAAAAAATAATTTAAAAAGAGAGTGGGAGAGATTCAAACAAGAGAGCATGGATTGAGATTAAAGGGGGAAAAGTTTAGGGGAAAGATTAGGTAGAATTTCTTCACTCAGTGGGTGGTGGGAGTGTGGCCAAGCTTCTAGCCAAATGGTAGATGCAGGTTCGATTTTAATATTTAAGGAAAAGTTGGATAGATATATGGATGAGAGAGGTATAGAGGGTTATGGGCTGGGTGTGGGTCAATGGAACTTGGTGGGAGAAAGTGTTCAGCATGGACTAGAAGGGCCGAACTTGCCTGTTTCTTGCTGTTATTTTCATTTTTTTTAATTTTCTTTGCGGACGAAGATTTACGGAGGGGTAATGTCCACGTCAGCTGCAGGCTCGTTTGTGGCTGACAAGTCCGATGCGGGACAGGCAG
This sequence comes from Narcine bancroftii, assembly GCF_036971445.1. Taxonomy (NCBI): domain Eukaryota; kingdom Metazoa; phylum Chordata; class Chondrichthyes; order Torpediniformes; family Narcinidae; genus Narcine; species Narcine bancroftii. The sequence continues at coordinate 74,846,168 of NC_091481.1, forward strand.
ACACGATTGCAGCGGTTGCAAGGGAAAATTGGTTGGTTGGGGTTGGGTGTTGGGTTTTTCCTCCTTTGTCTTTTGTCAGTGAGGTGGGCTCTGCGGTCTTCTTCAAAGGAGGTTGCTGCCCGCCGAACTGTGAGGTGCCAAGATGCACGGTTTGAGGCAATATCAACCCACTGGCGGTGGTCAATGTGGCAGGCACCAAGAGATTTCTTTAGGCAGTCCTTGTACCTCTTCTTTGGTGCACCTATGTCACGGTGGCCAATAGAGAGCTCGCCATATAACACGATCTTGGGAAGGCGATGGTCCTCCATTCTGGAGACGTGACCTACCCAGTGCAGTTGGATCTTTAGCAGCGTGGATTCAATGCTGTCGGCCTCTGCCATCTTGAGTCGCTCCAATGAATGTTGAGGATGGAGCGGAGACAACGCTGGTGGGAGCGTTTATGGTTATATGGTCAGAGTACATTCATGACATCACATCTAACCCTGAGATTCTTTTTCCTCTGGGCGAGGCAGAATGACCATTTATTGGGAGTGCAAAAAAACTGTACACAATGTACACATGTAAACAAATAAATAAATGTAAACAACCTGATTGTGCAATTCAGAGAGAGAGAAAAAAAATCAATAAAATGCACAAGTCAGAGTCCTTAAATTAGTCCCTATTGAGTTTGTCGTTAAGGAGTCTGATGGTGGAGGGGGAGCAACTGTTCCTGAACCTGGTGGTGTGAGTCATGTGGCACTAATAACTCTTTCCTGATGGCAGCAGCGAGAACAGAGCCTGTGCAGGGTGGAGTGGATCCTTGTTGATTGCTGCTGCTCTCTGACAGCAGCGGTCCCTGTAGATGTTCTCAATGGTGGGGAGGGTTTTGCCTGTGATGTCCCGGGATGTGTCCACTACCTTTTACAAGGCTGTACATTAATCATTAATATACAACACAAAAAGAAACAAGCCCACCACTGACTCCAAGTGGCACATCATGAACAATTGGGCAGCCAATCAGAATATGATTGTCTGATCTGCTTCCACAGCCCCCTTTTTGTTTCTGGTAGAAATGGGGCTTTGGGGTCATTTGCTATTATAACCTGACCCTGACTTTCTCCTCCTGGCACCGTAAGTTATCAGTCTATCTGCTTCAGGCACTGTGGGGTCTCCAGTGTTAATTTTCTTTTCATGCTCTGATCTCTGTATTGCTGTTTCTAAGTCACAACACTGATTCTTTAATCCCTCCACTTCATTCTCAGTTTCTAGTTCTCTCTTTTGTTTTTTTTTTAATAAGTTTTCCACATTGCGTCTGAAACTGGTTCTTGTATCAAATCCCCAGTTTCACATCCCTGCTCTTGTATTCTTGAAATGAATGCTAGCATTGCATTTGCCTTCTTAACCAACCTGCAAGTCTACCTTCAGGCCATCCTGCATGAGGACTCCCTTTGGATCCGGGTATTATCAATATTCTCCCCGTTTAAGAAAAATTCTGCCCATTTATCAACCAAAGTACATGTCCATCCACTTTCCGACTTTGTATTCCATTTCCCACTTCTCTGCCCATTTTTCTCATGTGTCCAAGTCCTTCTGCAGTCTCCCTGTTTCCTCTACACTCCCTGCTCCTTCACCGACATTTGACTCGCCTTGTAAACTAAAACGAACATAGCTAATAATAATTATTAATAAATAAAAATAAACCATCAAAGGGTTCTCAGCGGCAGTCTCACGGTCACCTACTGTGGTGCGCTGTTGGTCTGAAGCAAACACACAAAATCAAAAGACTGTACAACAGGCTTTATTCGACATAAACTTCCACAGAGCCAGCTGTGAGGAGAGCTGCTGTAAACTCTGAGAGTGTCTTCGAAGGGCCGGGTCAGGTTTATATCCCGGAGGGTGGGGCTTGGTCTACTCAGGTTGGCTGATTGACAGCCGGCCAGGTGTTGTCTTGTCCCCGTACTCTTTTGCAGGTACATAGGTTGCTCTGTACCACCACACCTACCATTAAGAAAAATATTCCCCAATCATTGTTGAACTTCAGGGTGGGACGGTTGGCGTAGTGGTCAGCGCCACGTTGTTGCAGCCCCAGTGGCCCGGTTCGAATCTGGTGCTGTCTGTAAGGAGTTTGTATGCTCTCCCTGTGTCAGTGTGGCTTTGCCCCCAGGGTCTCCTGTTTCCTCCCACCTTTCAAGACCTACCGTGGGTTGGAGGTCAATTGCGTCTAATTGGGCAGCACGGTCGTGTTATCATGCTGTATGTCTAACTTTAAAATCTAAATCTAGAAATTCATTAGCTACTGAATGGATTTTATTGTCTGTAAAACACATTGGTTGCGAGAGACATTACAAAACTACCAGGCCCTTATTTGTTCTCTCACATGCAAGCTATTTTGGTCTAATCTATTCTCTTGATCTCCAAGGGAGGTGTTTTTCATCATTAAATTAGCTGTATACATCCTTCCCAAAGAACAGGTGCCAACTTCCATTTCTCTTCCCCCCCCCACCCCTCCACACCGGTTTTGAGTTCTGATGGGAAAGTCAGTGGTTTATTTTCCGTGAGGCTAAACTTAGCTTCTCATTAGTGGCTTCCTTGGCTGTTGGCTCAGTGTCCTGGCATCGCATTCCAAAGGATGAGAGGAAGTTGTGTATCACCAGTGAACTCACAAACATATCGTAAATTGCCGAAACTTCCCAGCCCAGCCGGGTAGAGATCTTTATTTTGTAGGAATAATGACATTTTCATTTGGTTCACCCACAGGCCATGTCTCAGGCATTATTGGCATGGAGTTATACAACACAGATACAGGGCCTTAGGCCCATTCAGTCTTTACTGACCACCAGCCTACCATTTACACTTGCAGGGGTGGCACGCTTAGCTTGGCAGTTAGCGCAACGCCTTTACAGTACCAGCAACCAGGACTGGGGTTCGAATCCCATGTTGTCTCTAAAGGATTTATACGTTCTCCCCTTGTCTGTGTGGGTTTTCTCCAGGGTTCCAGATTCCTCCCGCTGTTCGAAACGTAGCGGGACTTGGAGGTTAATTGGATGTAATTGGCCGGAGCGGGCTTGCGGGCCAAAAATGTCTACATTTAAAAAGAACCTGGAAATCTATAGCACGGGACAGACTCTTCAGCCAACAGTGCTGTGCTGACCTAATGACCTACTCAAACAACTGCCTAGAATACCCCACTGCTTAACCGTCCATTTCTCTCAGTTCCATGTTCCTATCTAATAATGTCTTAAAAGATCCTCTTGTACCAGCCTTTCACCACTGTTGCTGCATCCATAACACTCTGTGAGAAAGACTTATCTCTTGCTCCCCCCCACCTGCTCGTACTTACTCCCAAACAGCTTAAAACTATGTCCAATCATGTCAGTCATTTCCGCCCCGGTGGGGGGGTGGGTAGTCTCTGGCCGTCCACACGATCAATGCCTCTCATCATCTTGTTCACCTCTATCAGGCCACTCCTCAACCTCTGTCACCCCTCATAGAAATGAGGAGTTCACTCAACCTATCCTCATGAGGCCTGTGCTCCAATCCAGGCAACGTCCTCGTACATCTCCTTTAGCATCCACATCCTTCCTGCAATGAGGTGACTAGAACTGAGCACAATTTTCCAAGCGGGTCAGACTAAGGCCTTGTACAGCTGCAACATTCCCTCACTGCTTTTGTACCCAACCCCACGGTTAATGAAAGCCCACACACCATTTGTCTTCTTAACCATGCTATCAAGCTGTGCAGCAGTTTTGTGTGTCCCATGTACATGAACCCCGAGATATCTCAGTTCATCCACACTCCCATTAACATTATATTCTGCTTCACTTCCTCTTCACACCTTTCTGGGTTAAACTCCATCTGCCTCTTCTCAGCCCAGCTCTGCATCCTGCCAATGTCCCTTTGTTACCTCTGGCCAACGTTCAGACAATCCACAACACCACCCATTTGCGTGTCAGTGATTTTCTTCTTCCAACATTCCCTTTTAAACCCCCCCCCCACCTCCCCCACCCTCATTCTACCCATCACTGACACACCAGGGGAAATTTATGGGAGCCCGTAAACCTGCCTTTGTGTAAATGTCCTACTCCTTAGGGGTAATATATTTAGCATCCCATATGTCTATGGGATATGGGTGGAAACAGAGCACTGGGGAAGGGGGGAAACCTACGCAGTCACAGGGAAAACATGCAAACTCCACATGGATAGTGCCTGAGGTCAGAATCGAACCCATGTCTCTAGGGCCATGAATGAGCATCTCAACCCGCTGCTCCACTGTGGTAAAGGAGCCTAGGGATCCTCAAGTCCACACCCAGCAGAAAGAAGGCACCACCTCCCTTCCCCACCCTCCCCTACACACACCCACATGGAAGTCTGTGTTCCTGCATCAACCTCAGTATCCCCAAAACCGGAGTGCAAGGTAAACATTCCTTGATCCAATGGACAAAAAACGCCAGCCTTTCCAGCAACACCTACATCCACAAAATAAATAAACTGTTCGTCTCAAACCCTGATTTGGGTGAAGCAGTTCATCCTGGAAAAATTAGTCTATTTTCTTCCACAGTTTGTTTTTCCAGGTTTCAGATTTATTGTTAGACACATACGGCCCTGAGATTCTTTATCTGTGGGCCAGGCAGATTTACCACTTATTGGTAATGCAAAAGTAACTGTCCTCAATTTACACATGTAAACAAACTGACTGTGCAATACAGAGAGGAAGCAAAATCAATAAAGGGCACAAGTAAGAGTCTTTAAATGAGTCCCTGATTGAGTTTGTCATTGAGGAGTCTGATGGTGGAGGGGGAGCAGCTGTTCTTGAACCTGGTGGTGCGAGTCTTGTGGAACCTAGACCTCTTTCCTGATGGCAGCAGCGAGGACAGTGTGTGCTGGATGGGGTTGGATCCTTGATGATTGCTGATTCCCTCCGACAGCAGCGTTCCCTGTAGATCAGAGGTTCTCAACCTTTTTTTTCCACGCACATCCCACTTTAAGTAATCCCTATGCCAGAGGTGCTCTGCAATCAGTAAGGGAATGCTTAAGGTGGGATGTGAGTGGGAAGGGAAGGTTGAGAATCACTGCTCTAGACCTAATTGTTACTGAAATATTTTGCTTGAGAAAAATTGTCATTGGACTATTTCCTTTGGAGTTCTGAAACTGTGCACATAACGTACCATTAAAACAGTGGTTTTCAAACTTTATTCTTTCCACTCACAGATCACCTTAAGCATTCCCTTACTGATTGCAGAGCACCTCTGGCATAGGGATTACTTAAAGTGGGATGTGCGTGGAAAAAAAAGGTTGAGAACCTCTGATCTACAGGGAACGCTGCTGTCGGAGGGAATCAGCAATCATCAAGGATCCAACCCCATCCAGCACACACTGTCCTCGCTGCTGCCATCAGGAAAGAGGTCTAGGTTCCACAAGACTCGCACCACCAGGTTCAAGAACAGCTGCTCCCCCTCCACCATCAGACTCCTCAATGACAAACTCAATCAGGGACTCATTTAAAGACTCGTACTTGTGCCCTTTATTGATTTTGCTTCCTCTCTGTATTGCACAGTCAGTTTGTTTACATGTGTAAATTGAGGACAGTTACTTTTGCATTACCAATAAGTGGTAAATCTGCCTGGCCCACAGATAAAGAATCTCAGGGCCGTATGTGTCTAACAATAAATCTGAAACCTGGAAAAACAAACTGTGGAAGAAAATAGACTAATTTTTCCAGGATGAACTGCTTCACCCAAATCAGGGTTTGAGACGAACAGTTTATTTATTTTGTGGATGTAGGTGTTGCTGGAAAGGCTGGCATTTTTTGTCCATTGGATCAAGGAATGTCTACCTTGCACTCCGGTTTTGGGGATACTGAGGTTGATGCAGGAACACAGACTTCCATGTGGGTGTGTGTAGGGGAGGGTGGGGAAGGGAGGTGGTGCCTTCTTTCTGCTGGGTGTGGACTTGAGGATCCCTAGGCTCCTTTACCACAGTGGAGCAGTGGGTTGAGATGCTCTTTCATAGCTCTGGAGACAGGGATTCGATTCTGGATAGTGGGGCCAGTGATGTCCTGGGCTGTGTCCACTACCTTTTGCAGAGCTTTACACTCAGGGGGATTGGTGTTCCCCGCACAAGACCGTGATGCAGCCGGACAGCACACTTTCCACCACATCTCTGCAGAAATTTCCCAGGATTTCTAATGTCATGCCAAACCTCCGCAAACTCCTGAGGAAGTAGAGGCACTGACGGGCTTTCTTCACGATGCCATTAGTATGTTTGGTCGCGGAAAGATCCTCCGAGATAGTGACTCCCAAGAACTAAAATTTTCTCACCCTTTCCACCTCTGATTTTTCCTTTAACTTCCAGCATCCACAGTCGGTAGTGTCTCCACTGAACTTCCAGTCGGTCGTCTGGGGGTTAATAAGTTGCAGACTGCATTTGGCGATATTATCACTTGGATTGCAGACCCGTGTTATCTGCCTTTTTCATGGCATTTGAAGATTTGATCCACCCTGGCCTTCCTGTTGTTCACCCAGTGCTGCAGGAAGCTCTGGTCTGCATTCAAGGGGATTTTTGGACGGTCAAGTTGTTTACCACCTCCTTGGCCTTTCCACGCCAGCTCAGAGCAGAAGGTTGTCCCAGGTCCTGGGTCCAACTCAGGGAGTACCCTTAGCTGTGACTATTCTCAGATCTGTCGCTGGGAGTGAGTGAGCACCCCTCCACGGTGACCTGTGCCAGAGTACCCCTGGTTACAATTAAAGTGCCTGCACTCACGTCCACTCTCAAGGACTTGCTCCATCTCTGGGACTGGAGGAGGGGGACTTGAGAATCTTATCTCTCTCCTCGGAATTTCCACTCTGCTGAGAACTCGAGCCAAGCCTCTCTGTTTCCTTGTCATCCCGTCTGGCTTTTTGATTTCAACAGCTCTCTGTGTCAACACCTTTAAATCAGATGGGTTTCTGAATGAATTTCTCAGGATCTGGGCCTTGCTGGCAGGGCGACTGGTTCTCATTCCCTCCCCACCTGAACGCCCTTGAGAAGTTAGTGCGGTACTGCCCTCAATCTCCCTCATCCTCGCAGAGACGGAGATTCCACAGCACTGCTGGGGAGAGAGCTCTGAGATTTGGACCTGGTGACCATGAGGGCCTGGTTATGTATTTTCCAGTCAGGATGGAGGGTAACTGGCATCCCAATGCGGGACGCAAGTGTGCTGAAGAAACTCAGCAGGTCTCGCAGCATCTATAGAAAGGAAACGGTAGACATTGCTTTAGGTCTGAGCCTTTCATCAGGTTAAGAGCAAAAAACAGGTAGGAGCCTGAATATTGAATAAAAGGGGGGGAGGGGGAAGGAGAAGGGAGGAAGGGGCAGGAGAAGGAGTACGTTAATACTCATATGTGCATACGATCGGAGGGTAGATGAGAAAAGAGCTGAGGTGGTAGCAAGAGGGGATAGCACCCTGAATGGTGAGGGGATGAGCGTGGGCAGCGGGAAGAAAATAGAAGGATGAGGAAAGGGAGAAATTGGAGGTCCATGTTAATGTCGACTGGTTGGAAAGTTCCCAGATGGAATGTTCCTCCAATTTACGGGTGGCCTCGGTTTGGCAGGCGCATGAGGCCGTGGACAGATGTGTCAGTGCGGGACTGGGTTGTGAAATCAGAAGGGGTGGCCACGGGGAGATCCACACTATTGTGGCGGACAGAGTCAAGATGCTCATCGAAGCAATCTCCCAGACTGCATCCAGTCTCTCCAATGTAGAGGAGGCCACAGAGGGAACTCCGGATGCTGTAGGTGGCCCCTGTAAATTCATAAGTGAAGCATTTGTTCATGTGGAAGGAGTGTTTGGGGCCCCGAATGGTGGTGAAAGTCCACTGTCTCTGGTTGGGGGGGGGGGGGGTGGCAGGTTTTGGAACTGCTCTCGGTATGGGTGCGTACATTGTAGTGACCATTCACCATTGCTGTATTAATCCAAGCTGGAATGATGCTGGGCAAGTACAATTCAATGATAGGACGAGTTAGACCTCAGTTTTACACCTGAGTGGAATGACCCCCTCAATGGAGGTGTGGAACCAACTTGGATCAGTTCTCAGGTCTTCGGACAGCCATTGCATCCCACACCTGTGAGACATGAGGGTGGGATTCAGGGTAGGAAGGGTTTATCTGGCAGGGAGGGGTAGCTTTCAAGAGCTGCATCCTAGTGGCTCTCCCTTGGGATTGAGGGAGCTGATGGCAGAATAGATTCTGTGTGGGTGGGGATGTCCCTGAGCAAACTGTCCAAGGCAGCTGGCCAATAAATACCCCATTGCCAGGAGCTCACAAACGAGCACCAGGATTTGGTCTGATTGTGGTAATGAGCGGAGAACCTTCTGGTCAGATCCTTCCTGTGTGGCCGGAACATTACCCACCACGCTCGTGGTCCCCGAGATGACTGCAGTGGAGCGGAGACCGTCGCCACCTGTCATGACTGCAGATTCGCTCAGATTGTGGGGAGAAGGACGCAAGGGTCCTTGTCACAGTTCACCCCCAGCAGCAGCAGCGTGACAGAGGACTCTCTGATCTACGGGCTGTTCCCAGCCACACTCACAGATCTGCTGGAAGACCTTCAACTCGGTGAAAGACGCGCTTTGATCTGCCCGAAATCTGTCTGTCTTCCAGCACATGGAGATGCGGGTGAGGGAATGCTGCCAACTGGCACAGTCAGGGCTGCAGGAGTAGGTGCTGAGGGATGCACTGAGGCTTGGCGCAACTGACACGAGGGGACTGTGGGGAAGGACCACAGTCTAGAGCCCTCCTGTTACCGAGCACTGAGGGGGGCTGAGACCGAGGGGAAGTCCCTCAACCAACAGAGGTGGGGAGTCACAAGAAGGTTCCACAGTGGTGGCAATGGTAGAGAAAATTTTACAATGATGTACATTGATGGAAATAAAACTAAGGCAAAAAGGCTCTGAATGGGGTTTTTTTTGGTAAATAATTTATTATAAAGTTTATTTTGGGGAAAAGAAATCCAGCTGTGCTTAGATGTATGAAACGGGAAAGAGGTCCTCTGCCTTCGCCAACCCCTCCTCATTACCACTCAGCTCCAAGGCAGATGGGGCAAAGATTCCTCCGTCGGACGTAGACTTTCACCGCGACCAGGGAACGGGAGGAGACAGTGGGAGACTCTCGGCCAGTCAGCACCGTCACCAAAGTAAACATCTCCCCAAACAAAAGACCAATTGCCCAGGGTTGGGGGTGGGTGGGGGGGGGGCGAGGTGGAATAATGTAACCATAGTTCCAGTTCCGATTGCAGAGGCAGGAAGTTTGTCAACTTTTATTTTCCTCTCCCACTTCCTGAAAATAAACCTGCTGGTTACTTGCATTGAAACAAAATACAAGGATGAGTTGTGAAGGAAATGGATGTTAGATTCTGGCTGTCAGCCACGTTGACAGCGCAAACTGGTGGTGATGCACCACTTAAACATCGAAATAAATTTCAGTTAGTATCTTCATGGTGACAGTAAGTCTGGAGTCTTACCTCAATACTCTATCATCCCCCCCCACCATCCCCTACCACCAGCCATTACTTGACATTTCCGTGAACTAATAAAAGCTCTAAACATGCAATAAAATGATGTGCGGAAGACATTTATCCAATGGTCATTGTGGGGAAGTAATTTTGAGCTGCTCCTATTACCATCAGTTGATTGAGAAACATTCACAGGCATTGGCCAATACTTTAATCTCTTTCTGGTGTCTACTGTTCTCCCCTTCATGTACCCACAGCTTGTTTGCTTAGCAAATCAAGTTGGATAACTAAGCAGTCCCATGCCTGAGATGTTGATTCCCTTGACTGTGTCAATTGCTGACCTCAACTCCTCTCCTTTCCAACAACAACGCGGATTTGCGTAATGCCTTTAATGCAGTGAGTGCCTTCACCAGAGCCTCTCCATGTTATCTTTGGTTCTGAGTCAGTTAAGGATGCGCCAAGCAGCTGAATGGATTGGAGGGAAGGTGTCAGTGCAAAGCCTTTAATGACGAGGTAGATAATCAGAATCAGAATTTATTGTCACGATATTCATTGTTTTGCGGCAGAATCACTGTGAAAACATTAAATATAAACCACCTGACAAAATATGTTTTTTTAAAAGAGCGCAATAAAAATTCAAAGTGAAGCAACGTCTGAGGTTCATTGATCATTCAGGAATCTGATGGCGGAGGAGAAGCTGCCGCCCTTGAGCTGCTGAGTGCTCGTCTTCAGGCTCCTGGTAGCAGAGTGAAGAGGGCAAGGCCCAGGTGGTGGGGGGTCTTTGAGGATAGGGGCTGCTTTCTTGAGACACGGCCTCTTGTAGATGTCCTCAATGGAGTGAAGACTGGTGCCCATGATGTCGCAGGCCGAGTTAACAACCCTCTGGAGTTTTGTTCCAGTCCTGAGCGTTGGCGGAGATGGAAGACGAGGTGTTGTTCATTTAATTTGGGGGTGGTTTCAGTCTGGCAGTGCATGATAGACAGGTCAGTAAGAGAATAGGACGGGGAATTGCAATGGGTGGCCACTGGGAGATCCACCTATTGCGGGGGACAGAGCCGAGGTGCTGAACCAAATGATCTCCCAGTCTGCGCCCAGTCTCTGCGATGTAATTTTGGAATTCATGAACCACTCTCAATAATTATTTTAAAGACCCATCAGGGGGTGGAGTGGGCGAAATCGCCATCTTTGCATCTCCTGGCCTCTGTGTGACCACCAAGTTTATTAGATCACGAAGGGCACGAATAGGGTAGATAGTCACCATCTTATTCTATTGGAGTGGGCTGACACGGTTAGCAGAGTGATTAGCACAACGCTGTTACACGTTACAGTGCCAGAAACCGCATCCCGCGCTGTCTGTAAGGAGTTTGTACGTTCTCCTTGTGTCTGGATGGGTTTTCCCCCGGCGGCTCCAGTTTCCTCCCACCTTCAAAACATACTGGGTGTTGTAGGTCAATTGGGTGTAATTGGCCGAAAGGGCTGGATGTCTATTAAAAAAATCCAGGGGGCACAGGTTTAAGGTGAGAGGTGAATATTTAAAGGAGGGGAATGTTTTTCATGCAGGTGATGGTGTGTAGATAGAACCATAGAAAACTGCAGCACAGAAATATGCCCTTTGGCCCTTCTAGTCTGTGCCAAACTGTTCATTTGGAATGAGCTTCCAGATGACGTGGCCAAGGTGGGTACAATTATAATATTTAAACAGTAATCTAGATTTAAATACAGCTGATTGGAACTGTGACTGGCTCAGGCAGGCACCCTGGGTGGTACGAACGAGTTGGGCCAGAGGGCCTATTTCTCTGAGTCTGCAATTACCCATTCAGTCAACCCCCACTGCTCTTCCCAAAGTAAACGTCTCATGGACAAAAAGGCCGCAGGGCAGAGGAACTCCTTCCAGTTCGCCTCCTGATCGGCCATTGCCCTCGCTTCCTATCATTCCTGGGCCTGAATCCTGGAACTCCCTCTCCACCCCTCTCGCCACCATCCCCCCACCCCTCCCCACCACACCTCTGAGAGGTAGCTGGCCTCTATCTTTGCAAGGGCGGGAGACCAATGCTGGTCTTGCCAGTGACAGGGACTGGCGGCACGGTGTGATGGTTTGTGCTGATCGCTAGCCAACAACCGAGCGGTTCCTGGAGCATCAGGAAACCTCCAGGAATGAACCTGTTACCTTAAGAGGTGAGAAAGCCAGCTGGGCCATTGTCAGGATTTATCATGTTTTCTGTGAATTTTCCAACCTAAAAAAACGCTGGTAGCTATTTTGAAACTCCTGTAGCACACAGAACTGAAATTTCTGCCGTATTTTAGCACGAGACTCCCAACTCTAAACTCCCAACTCTAAAAATATTTTGGATCGCTTTGGGGCTGTATTGGTGAAGGACTGAAACGATGCGGTTCTTGCACTAACTGCAGCGGTAATTATTTATCTCCCTCTCCTTTCATGGTTGGTTTCATGGTAATTCTCATTGTAGTTGGCGTGCCCTACATTCCTGTGTGGGTAAAGAAGTAAGAAGTTCACTGCATTTGTCCCTTGAACTTGTGCACCAGCAAAAGTCTTAAATCTGAACCACTCAGTGATTGGGTCAGGCCAGATTTTGGATTTTCTGGATCCTCGGGCATTACATTTAAAATTAAAATTGAAGGATATTAAACAAGAAAATGTTGATACAAAACATTTTTTCATATAAACTACAGCGTACAAAAAAAAACTATGTTTTAATTACATTACCGCGACTTCCAGGTGGTCGCTTGTTGCCATTGTACACACGCATGCATGCACACGCACAGACCAGAGGGTTGTTAACTTGACGTGCGACATCACAGGCCCCAGACTTCACTCCAACGAGGACATCTATATGAGGCGGTGTCTTAAAAAAGCAACCTCTATCCTTAAGGACCCCCACCACCCAGGCCGTGCCCTCTTCACACTGCTAGCATTGGTGGTCTGCATTTTAGCCCAGAGTTTTTGAGAGGTCTGGATTTTTAAAAAAATTTAGACATAGAGCACATTAACGGGCCCTTTCAGCCTACAAGTCCGTGCTGCCGAATTTCCACCCCATTAACCTACACCCCCAGTATGTTTTGAAGGGTGGGATGAAAACGGAGCCCCTGAGGAAAACCCACCCGGACGTGGGGAGAATGTGTAAACTCCTTCCAGACAGAGTGGGATTCGATCCCAGGTCCCGATTGCTGACACCGTAATATCTAACCGCTGCGCTAACCAGTTCTTGGGGGGCCTGGATTACAGCCAAGGGTTTTCGAGAAGTCCAGATTCTCGGGTTTTCTGGAATTCTGCCATCTGGATTTTTACTGTAAATAAGAATAAACTCACATGGTAATCCAAGGGATTTTCAATTCCTGCAATCACAGTGTCAAATCATGGCCTTAATATAAAGCAACCACTGAAATATCAGAGATATATAATTAGTTGCCAGGTAATCTTTGTCCTTGTCTACGTAGTGGTCACTGTATTTGGAGACAGTGAACCTGGAAGAAAGTCTTGGCAGCGAGGTTTGTTGCTTAAAGTGGAAGAGTTAAAGGTGTTTGTGACAAGAGGTAGAAGGTCAACCCTTTTCCCTGGGACAAGCTCCACCTTGACTTCTGGAGGAAGACAACAACAAGGTGCTTGGGAGCAGCCGTATGGTTGAAGCTGTCCTCGTCAGGACTTGGAGCTCTGTAAATATTTATACTGAGGGTTGCAAAAGGATGGCCAAACACAGTCCTCTTCCTCCAGACAGGAGCAGGCTGAGTTCAAATGTTCCTTGCAAATGATCACAGGCGACCCCTGATTCCAAGGGAGTAAACATCGAGCTCCAACCCCTGCTACCCCATCCCACCCCCGGCCGCTCATGGGTGAACCCACCTGTGCCCCACTTCCTGTCTACAGTAGTTAAGGATGGGCAGTTAGCATCAGAGCCCTTCAACCCATATCATCCCTGCTACCCCAACTACCTGGTTGGAGAGTTCCCAGATGGAATATTGGGTGGTGTTCCTTCAATTTTGGGTGCTCTGCAACCTGATGGAATTAAATACCCATTCTCCTTCTCTTTCTTCCCCATCCCTCTGTCTCCATTCCTCCAGCTCTCCACCCCTTCCCTCTCCACTCCCCCTATTTTTTGGTGTCTCCTCCCTCCCTTATCCACCTATAACCTCCTACCAGTGGGACCGTGTTCCTCCCTCCCCCCACCATTTTGTTCGAGCACCTGCCGACACTGATGAAGCCGAAACTTCGGTTTTGTATTTTTATCTTTGCTACATAACGTACACTGACCTGGTGAGTTCCTCCAGCGTTGTGTTTTTACTTCAATTTTCTTGTTTAAAAGTCTGCAGACTTTTGTATTTTACTCATCTCTGTTATCTGGTAAGGATCAAATCTTGTTTGATTTTTCTCTTGGCTCTTTGCTCCATTGCATTACCCCAATAATGTAATGTAAGTGGAAGATTATACCTCTGTTCAATTGTCCTAGAGATGGAAAGTGCAGAAACAGGCCCTACAGCCCAACAATTCCTGGCTAACCAAGTTGTCTCCCTAAGTTAATCCCATTTGCCTGTGAGTTTCTGTGGTGAAAATGAAGGACAGGACACTGTGATTCTGTTCCTGTCAGGAAAAAAGGCAACGTTAACAGAAATAGGAAATGTTATGTCTCTGCGTTACTTGAGAGCTTCTTAAATAACTTCAAATAATAAGAGACTTTACTTACTGATGCCTTCCACCATCTCAGGGAACTGTTTACACACACTCATATACATATACATACATCCACAGTGGTGCACCACAGTTACTACAGTGAGAAGGGTGTATTCTTACACGGTTACAAAATAGTTCACATTATCCTGACTATATAACATCTCTCCTTCTCAAGATAAAGAAAAAATTAGTGTTCTTTATCACTTTCTTTCCAGTGCAACTTAAGTAACTGAATTTGTACACTAGTTTATTTCCCCAACTATTTTTAGATAGTTCTTATCGATATCGCACTGGTGGCAGTATGTTCCTTCGCCGTCTTGTGGATTTTGCTGCGACCGTTGGGCTGTGTGTTGCTGGTCAATGCGGAGGTGATGGAGCTCATTGTGCTTCACCTGACAATTGCTGTGTTGATGTTCCGGGATTAGTGGTCGTGGTCTCCTCATTTGATACCTCACTTGATATTGGTGTTGGAGGCTTTGCTGATATTAAAGCTTTCTGCTTCATCTCATCTAGTGTCGGCCGGATGTGAATTCTGTTCCTCCTCAGCTGATCGCCAGAGTCTGCCCCGACAATGTATGATCTTGGTGTCTTGGCTTCTCTGATGGCCTTTGCTGGGGTCCATGTTTTCAACATCGGCTCTTGAATATGCACACGCTTCCCTCTGAAGTGTTCTGGCAACGTTTGTGCAGGTTTTTTACAATGCTAGCGTCCTTCTTCTTGCGTGTCAGCCAGTCTTCTTCTGGTTTCCTCCTGGTCTTCTAGAGAGTATATTTTACTTGGCAGAGTTGTTTTATAACTCCTGCCATTTAGAAGTTCTTCCAGGGACTTCATTGTCAGCCCTAAAAGGTGTTACTCGTAATAAAAGAACTAGGTCTGGGTCTTCTTTTGCTTCATGACGTTTAACTAGTGTGCACTTATCTTTTGATGAACCCATGACCTTTGGGGTAGAGTGGGGATGATGAGGTGATAACAAACCCATGCTCTGCAGCCAGCTTTCTGAATTCTTGGGACGTGAACTGTGTTCCATTGTCACATATTACCTGCTCGGGTATTCCTTGTTCAGCAAGGAGGGCTCTCATTTCGGAGGTGATAGTTGACGGTCTCAGGTCTTTCACCCTTTTGACAAATGGAAACTTCAAATAGTAGCAGGCTACTATTAAATGCCACTCTTGATTCTCGGTCAATAATTCAACTCCCACTTGAAGGTACTTCTGTGGAAATCATTTCCTCTTTTTGTTGTGTGTTTACCGCGTAGAACGTACAGAGGATGTTCTTTCTCTTATGGCAGCCATTGATCTTAGCTCTCCCTAGCTGCTTGATCATGGGTCCACCATAGGGTGTTAATGTGACATTTGCTGTTTCCAATGCACCATCTTTTGGATCCCCCTTTATTATGTTCTCTGGGAACATCTGGTGGTAGAGTCTGAGTGGAAGGATGTTGCTTTGTGATCCAGTATCCAGCTTCACCTTTAGGTTAAATATCGTAGGCTTGTTCTGGATTGTACTCTGTATTTGGATCCTTGTGTGCAACTCACTTCCTTCTTTCATCTCACCCGACATCTGGTGAAGGTGTATGGATTCTATGTCCAGTATCTGGGTGTCAGGGTCCTCATTGTTGTTTCCTTTTATGTGGTGGATCTTCTTCTTGTCTTTTTTTCTTCACTGGTATTACTGTTTTCTTCATCCCAGACTTGCACATCTTCGCCCAGTGGTTTGCGTTACCACAGGCTCCACATTCAGAACCCTATGTGGGGCATTTGTTTCGGTTATTGAAGGGCTGTTGTCTGCCGCACTTCCTGAAGGTCTTGGGGGCTTTGCACTTTTCAGATTGTGCATCAACCCTTCCTTCTCTTTGTTATGGGTGGGTCTGCATAGAAAGGGATTTCCTTTGCATCCTTGTGGCTTCAAAGGTTCTGGCTGTGTCTGTATCTTCGGCCGGCTTCAAGCTATTCTTCCCTATGAGACTTTTGAACTTCAGGTTGAACACTCCCCCACATTAGTTGATCAGCTAATCTTTCCTCGATATCCTTAAATCTGCATTTTGCAGCAACAAATTTTAGTCTAGTGAGGAAGTTATCAACAGATTCATCAGACTATTGCATTAAGCCTTAAAATTAGACCTGGGTTCAAGGTGAGAAGCAAACTGTGCAAATATCTACTCAGGATCATTTTTCTCCTCCTCTGTAACTCCCAGCTATTAAATAAGTCAAGGCCTCGCTCCTCTGTCCAGGGGAGTATAGAACCAAGCTACTCCTCTGCTGTTGCTTTGTTTAAAATCGTTTTTAAATGGTAAATTGCACTTCTGCTGAAACGTTTTAAACGATTCAACAATGTCGTCAGCCTCCCGTCCATCACTGATGTTCAGAATGATAGTTTGGCTCAGACTAGAAGGGCCAAAGGGGCTGTTTTCTATGCAGTAATGTTCAATGGTTCTAGATTAAACCATCACTGATGTTCCTCCAGCTATTTTTTTTTTCAGTAATGTCTTTTCTCTTCTTCTCCTTTGTATTTCAGGGACTTACAATCAATTGTATGGCTTTATTCTTGTTTTCTTGTACCGCTGCCACCACGTTATGTCTCTGCGTTACTTGGGAGGCTTCTTAAACAACTTAGAGATGCAAGATTCAAATAACAGTAGAGACTTTACTTACTGATGCCTTCCACCATCTCAGGAAGCTGTTCACACAGACTCATATAAATATACCTACACCCCACAGTGGTGCACTACAATTACTACAGTGAGAAGGGTGTATTCTTATTCAGTTACAAACTAGTTTACATTGTCCTGACTATATAAGCTAGGTTTTTGAGTGATGTCGGGAATCTGGTTCAGAAGAAGTGAGAGTTGCATAACAAGTATGGGCAACAAGGAGCAAATGAGGAGTATAAAAAATGCAAAAAAAAAACCGAAGAAGGAAATCAGGAAGGTTAAAAGAATACATTAGGTTACTTTATCAGACAATGTGAATGAATATCCTAAGGGATTATACAGGTATATTAAGAGCAAAAGGATAGTAAAGGACAAATGTGGTCTTTAAGATCAGAGTGATCGGCTATGTATGGAGCCAGAGAGATGAAGGAGATCTTAAATGGTTTTTTTTTTGCATCAGTATTTACCCAGAAAACTGGCACAGTGTTGTGGGAAGTAAGGAAAACAAGCAGTGAGGTCATGGAACCGTACAAATTAAAGAGGAGGAAATGGTATTGCCTTAAAGCAAATAAGGGTAGATAAATCCCCAGGCTCTGACAAGATAGTGCCTTGGACCCTGAGGGAGACTAGTGTAGGAATTGCAGGGGGTCTGGCAGAAATATTTAAAATGTCCTTAGCCATGGATGAGGTGCCAGAGGACCACATGGTAGATCATGTTGTTCTGTTGTTTTAAAAAGAAACCAAAACCACAGGAATTCTAGGCCAGTGAGCCTGACGACAGTAGTAGGTAAATTATTGAAAGGTAACATGTATTTGGAAAGCTAGGGGCTGATTTGGGATAGTCAACATGGCTTTGCATGTAGAAGGTTGTGTTTAACCAATCTTATAGAGATTTTTGAGGCACTTACCAGGAAAGTAAATGAAGGAAAGGCTGTGAACGTTGCTTACATGGACTTTAGTAAGGCCTTTGACAAAGTCCCACATGAGAGGTTAGTCAGGAAGGCTCAGACACTAGGTATTCATGGTGAGATTGTGAACTGGATTCGACAATGGCCAGATGGGAGAAGCCAGAGAGTAGTGGTGGATAATTGCTTCTCAGACTGGAGGCCTATTGCTAGTGGTGGGCCTCAGGGATCGGTGCTGGGACCATTGTTGTTTCGTATCCATATCAATGATCTGGATGATAATGTTATAAATTGAATCCACAAGTTTGCAGATGGCACTAAGATTGGAGACGTTGTGGACAGCGAGGAAGGTTTCCAAAGCTTGCGGAGGGATCTGGACCAGCTGGAAAAATGGGCTGAAAAATGGCCGATGGAATTTAATGCAGACAAGCATTTTGGAGGACAAACAAAGAAAGGACATACCCAGTGAATTGTAGGGCACTGAGGAGTGGGGTAGAACAGAGGGATCTGGGAAAACAGATACATAATTCCCTGACACTGGTGGATAGGGTTGTATAGAGAGCTTTTGGCATTTTGGCCTTCATAAATCCAATGAGTTGGGCTGTTCTGGTAAAGTTGTATAAGACAGGTGAGGCCAAAGATTTGATATCTTTCCTGTAAGATTCAATAAGATAGAAAGAGTGCAGAGTTACCGGGACTTCAGGAATTAAGTTACAGGGAAAGGTTAAACAGGTTAGGATTTTATTCCCTGGAGCGTAGAAGAATGAGGGGAGATTTGATAGAGGTATTTAAAATTATGAGGGGAGTAGACAGAGCAAATGAGAGTAGACTTTTTCCACTGAGGGTAGATGAGATACAAATCAGAGGACATGGGTTAAGGGTGAAAGGGGGAAAAGTTTAAGGGGAACATGAGGGGAAACTTCTTCACACAGAGTTTCCTCCTGAAGCTGTGAATGCGGGCTCAATTTTAACATGTAAGAAAAATTTGGTCAGGTACATGGACAGGAGAGGTCTGGAGGGATATGGACTGGATGCAGGTCAGTGGGACAAGGCAGAATGATAGTTTGGCACAGACTAGAAGGGCCAAAGGGGCTGTTTTCTATGCAGTAATGTTCAATGGTTCTAGATTGAACCAAGAGAAAGGGGGAGAGAGCCCCCCCGAGCAGGAAAAAAAGAATTGCGTGAGAGGAATGATGAGGGGGGATTATTGTCATCTAAGTGGGTATGTTGAACAGATTGAATTGAAATTGTTGTTGGCTGTAGCCAACACAAAACACTGTAACAAACTATAAATTAAATGAACACAATTCCCCGGGGAGGAACGTTAAAATAATAAAGGGGTAGATAAATATTTTTTCACAGTTGTGAGAAAGAACAAAAGCGGGTGAGAGATCACATCACAGCCTGTGAGAGAGATGGAGAGGAAAGATTTAGAACCAAGAACATTACAGCACAGTGCAGGCCCTTCAGCCCACAGTGTTGTGTCGACCTAGTTGAGTAAGATGGTCAGATGGAGAGTGAGAGAAAGAATAGAAGGGAGAAAAGTGAAAGAGAGAGAAAGAGGATGAGAAAAACATATGGTCAGGGAAACAAGGAGGCAAGGAAGGGAAGTGAATGTTCAAGAAGGCCAGTGGCCTTTCTTTAGCCAGAGAGGGCAGTGAATCGGTGGAATTTGTTGCCACAGGTGGTTGTGGAGGCCGGGTCATTGGGTGTATTTAAAGCAGAAATTGATAGGTTCTTGATTAGCCAGGGCATCAAAGGATATGGGGAGAAGGCCGGGCAGTGGGACCTAGTGGGAAAATGAATGATGGGGCAGACTCATTGGGCCGAATGACCTATTTCTGCTCCTATGGGTCCAAATTCATATATATATCTTTCAAGGTTGCTGCGCAGATTGATAGGACAGTTAAGAAGGCCAGTGGGATGCTGGGCATCATTAGTCAGTGGATGGAGTTCAATATTAAGAGGTCATGTTCCAATTCTACAAATCTCTGGTGAGACCACACAAAGTATTGTGTTCACTTCTGGTCACCTCATTACAGGAAGGATGTGGAAGCTATGAAGAGGAGGCAGAGATGATTTATCAGGATTTTGCCTAGATTGGAAAATATGCCTTATGGGGCAAGGTTCGCAGAGCTGGGACTTTGAAACAAAGAAGAACGAGAGGAGAGTTAATAGAGGTCTACATGATTCTAGATAGGGTGGAAGGCCAGCACAATTGTCCCAGTGTATGTAAAGGCAGATACTCTCCGTCTTTACATCACTTCACTTGCCTTCATAAAAGCTTCGAGGACGGGTTCAGCAAGCAAACCCCAACCCATCTAGAGGGTCCACTCAGAGGTGGAGAGAGCCTGCCACCCAGGAGTGCGATTTTTGAAATCCCGTATGTGCACTCGGCAATGAGCCCACCACAAGTCCAGTATTAGCGAGCTAAGGTAAAGTGCTCTTACCTGCTCTTCAGTTGCCAATTCGGGTGTTGGCCGCATTCCCTTCTTGCCATGTATGTTTGGCGTCATGGCGATGGGCGGCGCCACTGCAACACTCTTGCAGCCTCCCTCAGCTTTGGAAGATGCCTCGCGATGCTGCTCAGTAAATTCACCCTTTTTCCATTGAGTCGGCTGTAATATGTGGTCGCACTATAAAAGGGCCTTTAGACAGGCACAAGATGGAAGAAAAATAGAGGGTTATGGGTAGGAGGGGTTTAGTTTTATTTTGGTTGGAATATGTAGGTTGGCACAACATTGCAGGCCCAAAGGCCTGTACTGTGCTGTAATGCTCTATGTCTTGTGGCGTTACCCTATTGAGGTGAGTGAAACCCACGATGCGGTTGTCTGTGGAGACGGATCAGTCTCACTGTTTATTTTGTGTCCCTCTACTCCAAGGGGCATATATGCCCAATGACACAAATACACATCCTGGCCTCAATGTGTGCTTCCTCTCCCACCCATTGATCTCCCCACGAGGAAGATTGTCAAGCCACTTGCCACTTCCACTCCTGCCTCGCCTCTCTCGGGCTAATCTCAGACAGGATCCTGTTTCAACAGGTCGAGTTTTCTGCGGAGTAGCCTGTGTATCGGAGTGGGGGTGGTGGGGGGGTGGTCTGGTGGGGGAGCAAGAGCTGAGTGAAAATGAGGAGAGGCAGTTGGTGTGAGACACAGCCTGTGACAAATACAAACAAGGTTCCCACAGCACCTTCTGCGATCTAGAAATATCCCCGCTCCTGAACAGCCCAATGAAATTACTTTTAAAGCGATAGGCAAGAATCAAGATAGCCATGTTGGGCACAGCAAGATCCCACAAAATGCAAGGAGATCAAGTTCAAGTTTATTATTTACTGATTGCCCAAGTACAACCCAATGAAACAACGTTCTCTGGTCCTTAGTGCAAAAGCACGCAGACACAAGTAGTTATAACTTATACAGTACGCACATTCTTTCTTTGGCTTGGCTTCGCGGACGAAGATTTATGGAGGGGTAAATGTCCATGTCAGCTGCAGGCTCGTTTGTGGCTGACAAGTCCGATGCGGGACAGGCAGACACGGTTGCAGCGGTTGCAGGGGAAAATTGGTAGGTTGGGGTTGGGCGTTGGGTTTTTCCTCCTCTGTCTTTTGTCAGTGAGGTGGGCTCTGCGGTCTTCTTCAAAGGAGGTTGCTGCCCGCCGAACTGTAGGCAATATCAGCCCACTGGCGGTGGTCAATGTGGCAGGCACCAAGAGATACATACATATAAATAAATAGTAGACTCAAAGGGTTTGGACATGGCTGGCGCTGAGGGGCAGAGGGGCATTTGCGGGCCATGTCTACCTCTCAAATTAGTTATTGCACCCCCCCACCCACCTGCAGGGCAAGCCTTCGGCACAAAACTTTTAAAATTAACTTATATTTATTATATTAAAAGTAACATTTCCGCTAAATGACGTGAAGTTCAAACAAAAATAAGAAAAGATTTGCATCCGCACACTTGTCTGACACGCTGGAGGGAGGGGGAAATGTGATGGCATGAAGGGCGGAGGATGTTTGGAGCACCCTCCCCCACCACCCGCCCTGCTGAGTGAGTTCTCGAACATCAGCTTGTGTCCCCCCCCCACCACCTGGCGGTAACCCTAATGCCCCCCAATTAGATCTTTTCTCTCGCCGACCCTGGGTTCGTAGGAGCAGTTCATGAGTGCGTCGGGTCATTTATTTTACGTGAAGCATTGAACATTATAACACAGTCCAGGCCCTTCGGCCCACAATGTTGTGCTGACCCATACAAACCTACTCAACAATCTAAACCTTCCCTACCTCACACCCATAACCATCACTTTTTCTTTCGACCCTGTGCCTGTCCAAAAGTCTTTTAAATATCCCTACTGTACCAGTCTCCAGCACCATTCCAGAGACCCACAACTCTGTGTAAAATACTTACCCCCTGACGTTCCCCCAAACTTTCTTCCCCAACCCTTATACAGGTGTCCTCTGTCGCCCAGAGAAAACGATGCTGGCTGTCCATCCCATCTAGACCTCTCCTTAAAGCTTCCCTATCCAGAACTGAGCACAATATTCCAAGTGTGGTCTCACCAGAGCTTTATGGAGATGCAAAATGAACTCTCAGCTCCTGAACTCAAATCCCCCTACTAATGAAGCCCAGCATCCATAGGCCTTCTTAACTACTGATCAACCTGCATGGTCACCTTGAGAGGTCTAGGATTTGGAGCCCAAGGTCCCTCTGTTCTTCCACAATATTAAGAACCCTGCCATTATCTACGCACTCCGCCTTCAAGTCCGACCTTCCAAAATACATCACCTCACACTTATCCCGATTGAGCTCCATCTGCCTCTTCTCCGCCCAACTCAGCATCTTATTGGAACCAACAACAACCCTCTCCACTATCCACCCACCCACTACTGCTCTCTGCCTTGTGCAGACAAGCTAATTCTGAATCCACAAGACCGTTCCATGGATCCCAAGCCTTAGGACTTTCTGAACGAGTCTCTCATGAGAGACCTTGTCCAATGTCTTACCAAAATCCACATCAACCACATCTTCATCCATTTTTTTTGTTCCTTCTTCAAGATACTTAATTAGTCTCATGAAGCATGGCCTTCCCCTCACAAAACAAAGCTATCCCGGAGAAAACTACTTCCCTAAATGATCATAAATCCTGTCCCTAATAATCCTCCCCAATAGTTTGCACACCTCTGCCATAAGATTCACTGGCCTATAATTTCCAGGATTCTCCCTATTACCTTTCCCAAATGAGGGGGCCTGCATATGCCATTCTCCAATCCTCTGGCACCTCTCCTGAGGCCAAGGAGGATGCAAAGATCATGTCCCAGCTATCTCTTCCCTTCCTTCCCAGAGGGAACCTGGGGTGTATCTCGTCTGGTCCTGGGACTTATCAATCTTTTGAAGAAGATCCCTGCACATCCTCTTTCTTAACTCAACTTGTCTCAGCAGAAAAGCTTGTTCTGTATTAACTTCAAATTGCCCAAGGTCCCTCTCTCGTGAATACTGAAAAAAAGTGTTTATTTCAGATTTTCCCTACCTCCAGACCCACGCTCAAAGTGGCCCCGCCACTCTTGTCATCCTCTGTTCTTTACCTAAGCGTAGAACGCCTCTAGGCTTTCCTTAATTCTCCTTAACAAGGGCTTCTGATACCCCTTTCTCGCCTTCTTCAGTTCCTTCCTGGCTACATGTAATTCCCATGATCCCCTCCTACCTTATGCTTCCTAAACCTTAAACTTGCTTCCTTCTTTATCTTAACCAGTTGTCTCACCTCTTTTGTTAAAACACGGTTCTGTTATTCTACCATCTTTTCTCTGTCTCAGTGGGACAAACCTATCCGGAACCCCCCGGACACGAGGTCCTTCAACATCCTCCACAACACTTCTGTGCTTTTCCCCCCCGAGATCTTCCGTTCCCAATTTACTCTCCCTCTTTCCAACCTCATCCCATTGTAATTAGCCCTTCCCCAATTATCCACGCCCATTTTTTTCTGCTTTTATCCTTGTCGTAACTATGCTGAAGCTCAGAGAGTTGTGGTCACTCTCGCCAGGATGCTCCCCCACCGAGAAGCCTGCCACCTGACCACGTTCATTACAGAGTACTTGATCCAGTGTGGCCTCTCCTCTCATCAGGAATCCTTCTTGGGCGCACCTGACAAACTCAGCCCTGTCTATCCCTCTTGCAGTAGGGAGATGCCAGTCAATATGGTGTATTTCCCACACCATTCCAAAATCTGCCTGGTCACCTGCTCCTCGGTGACCCGAGGGCTCTTTGGGGGCCCATAGACGACTCTCAGCACAGTGATTGCTCCTGTCCTATTTCTGACTTCCACTGACTCAGTAGACACTCCCTCCACAGTGCCCTCCCTTTCTGCAGCCCTGATACTATCCCCGACCAGTAATGCTACTCCTCCCTTCTCTTTTACCTCCCATGCTATCCCTAAACCCCAGCACCTACATCAGCCAAGTCTCTGTATTGGCCACAACTGACCCATGTACTGACCCATGCTCTAAGTTCATCCTAATACTTATTCCTAATACTCCTAGTGTTGAAAGTGCCCGATCCGTCCCTTCCTCACAAATCCACAACACATTGCATCATCCCCTCCACCTTCTGCTCTATTCTCTACAGTCCCATTTTGATTCTCTCTCACCCTCCTCAACAGTTCCAGAAAACCTGCCCTCCAGGATATTGCCCCCCCACCCCTCCAGTTCAGGTGTGGCGTGGCCTTTTTGTACAGCTCATACCTTCCCCAGAAGACATCCCACTGATTCACAAATCTGAACCCCTGCCCCCTGCACCAACTCTTCAGCCATGCATTCATCTGCCACAACTTCCTGTTCTTACCCTCACTGACGTCTGGCATAAACAGCGATCCTGAGATTACCACCCTTGAGGTCCAGTCCTTCAGCCTCCTACCTACCTGTATTCTTTGTTGAGGACCTCATTCATTTTCCTACCCAACGTGAACCACATGAGACATCCTGCTTGGTAACAGGCCCTTCAAATCCATTTCTCCAGGCTCAAGCCCAAAACATTGGTTATGTATCTTTATCTGCTGTGTTCTCGCACCAACCCTCTTTTCAATCTTCTTCAGCATGATGCTGAACCAAGCCATGAAAGACCCCAACAATGAAGACGCTGTTTACATTCGGTACCGCACGGATGGCAGTCTCTTCAATCTGAGGCGCCTGCAAGCTCACACCAAGACACAAGAGAAACTTGTCCGTGAACTACTCTTTGCAGATGATGCCGCTTTAGTTGCCCATTCAGAGCCAGCTCTTCAGCGCTTGACGTCCTGCTTTGCGGAAACTGCCAAAATGTTTGGCCTGGAAGTCAGCCTGAAGAAAACTGAGGTCCTCCATCAGCCAGCTCCCCACCATGACTACCAGCCCCCCCACATCTCCATCGGGCACACAAAACTCAAAACGGTCAACCAGTTTACCTGTCTCGGCTGCACCATTTCATCAGATGCAAGGATCGACAATGAGATAGACAACAGACTCGCCAAGGCAAATAGCGCCTTTGGAAGACTACACAAAAGAGTCTGGAAAAACAACCAACTGAAAAACCTCACAAAGATAAGCGTATACAGAGCCGTTGTCATACCCACACTCCTGTTCGGCTCCGAATCATGGGTCCTCTACCGGCACCACCTACGGCTCCTAGAACGCTTCCACCAGCGTTGTCTCCGCTCCATCCTCAACATCCATTGGAGCGCTTACACCCCTAACGTCGAAGTACTCGAGATGGCAGAGGTCGACAGCATCGAGTCCACGCTGCTGAAGATCCAGCTGCGCTGGATGGGTCACGTCTCCAGAATGGAGGACCATCGCCTTCCCAAGATCGTGTTATATGGCGAGCTCTCCACTGGCCACCGTGACAGAGGTGCACCAAAGAAAAGGTACAAGGACTGCCTAAAGAAATCTCTTGGTGCCTGCCACATTGACCACCGCCAGTGGGCTGATAACGCCTCAAACCGTGCATCTTGGCGCCTCACAGTTTGGCGGGCAGCAACCTCCTTTGAAGAAGACCGCAGAGCCCACCTCACTGACAAAAGGCAAAGGAGGAAAAACCCAACACCCAACCCCAACCAACCAATTTTCCCTTGCAACCGCTGCAATCGTGTCTGCCTGTCCCGCATCGGACTGGTCAGCCACAAACGAGCCTGCAGCTGACGTGGACTTTTTACCCCCTCCATAAATCTTCGTCCGCGAAGCCAAGCCAAAGAAAAAAAAAAAATAAAGTACTGCTGAGTTTCTCCAACATTATATTTTTATTTCAACCTGGGGTCTGCAGGCTTTGTGTTTTACTTCTTGCCACCCTAATCTAGCTGCTGTAAAGAAGGTGGAAGGGGGTTCGGAGATGGACGCCAGAGTCCAGGAACAGTCAAACCTTCAACTGATGAAGGGTTTCGACAGTCGAGCACCTGAACACAATTCGATACGGGGCAGAGACTGGGCCATGGGTGTGAAGGAAATATCCTTCTCCTCACCTACC
Source organism: Narcine bancroftii (assembly GCF_036971445.1). Lineage (NCBI taxonomy): Eukaryota > Metazoa > Chordata > Chondrichthyes > Torpediniformes > Narcinidae > Narcine > Narcine bancroftii. The sequence continues at coordinate 74,872,359 of NC_091481.1, forward strand.
TCCTGACCAGCCTCCAACATATTATCTTTCACAATTTCTGCTACCTACGATGGGTTCCCTGCTCTCCTCGAACCTTCGGGGCTTTACATTTAAATTTACTTGTAAAAAATTAGGCACACAGCACGGTCTCAGGCCCTTCTGGCCCACGAGCCCGTGCCACCCAATTACACCCAGCTGGCCTACAATCCCCGCATGTTTATCTTTTTTTGAATGGTGGGTGGAAACCGAAACCCATGCAGATGCGAAGAAAACGTATAGACTCCCTACGGACAGCGCGGGATCCAGACCCGGATCGCTGTCGCCTGACTGTTTCGCTCCTCGGACACCCCCTGGCCGGCTGAGTCCCCAAGGATTCTTCTTGTTTTCTCAAGATTCCAGCATCAAACGGAAACCTTGTTGTCTCATAGATAGATACGCAAGATGGATATTTTTCTCCCGAGATTTAGCTCTACATTTATCTTTAAAAAATTGTTGGCATTCATCTATGTCCTCTTCATGAATCCTGCTGTAGATCAAATAGGCTCCCATATTTTCCTGCATTACAACAGTGGCTAAATTGTATTATCAAAACAACATTGTGTTGCAACAGGAATTTACAAGGGGATTAAAATGAGCAGAACTAAATAATTCTAAATAGCTTTTCCACCTTGTGACGAAAAGTACCTTTTTATAAACAGCCTCTCTGTTGTCTCTCTCTAAACAGTCACTTCCTGTCATTCTAACCTACTTCGGGAGGAACCTCAGGCTGACACCATGTGACGCACACAGCCCAAGCTCGATTGTATTGGGCCAGCGGTCAGCCTCAGATGTAAGTGCGTAAATCGGATAAGTTGTGTTTAATTGACCCAGAGCTGGCAGGGAGGAAATTTCTCATCCTGGCCTCGGGGGTGGAGGGGGGAAAGAAAGGAATTGGGTCATGTGGCAATCTCCTTTCATCATTTAAGTGGTTCGGGGTGAGAGGGCTGCGGGGGGAGGGGTGATCCCTGATGAAAATGGGTTCCATAGAGTGTTGGGGAGGTGGGATCTAATGGGCAGGGGTTTGGAGGGGTACAGGGGATTGAAGGGTGGATACTGATGGAGATTGAAGGGTGGGATCAGGGGTACAAGGGATTGGAGGGTGGGTAGATAGGGGATTGCAGGGTGGGCTCGGGAGTACAGGGGATTGGAGGGTGGGTGCTGATGGGGATTGGAGGGTGGGTCCGGGAGTACACACGTTTTCCCTGAACTGATGATAGAATAGCAGTCCTGCCTCCTCAGAGATTGCTGCTTCCACCCTGCCCTTCACAAAGGTCAGATTTTATCCAGGTCGGTTCAAGTATCACTGCTTTTTACCCTGCCTTTTCACAAGGGTCAGGCTTTCTTCAACCCTGCCCTGCCCTTCACAAAGGTCAGATTTTATCCAGGTCGGTTCAAGTATCACTGCTTTTTGCAAAACCTCCCCGGTTCCAACGTTTGATTTTGCAAAGTCTGGCACCTGTCACTCAAATGGATCTGGGGGGGTTGCAGTATTGCCAGCACAAGGCTGAATGTACCCAATACTGTTCCCTTAAAGCACACCTTGTCCCGACATCCATTGTGGATCCATTTTAATTCCATCATCGGCTTGTCTGCTCTACTTGGCATTTCCAAACTAACATTTTGACAAGATAAGAAAGGAACGGAAGTAGGCCATTCGGCCCATCAAATCTGCTCTTGTTCTCACGTGTCCTAATTTTATGCTAACTTCAAAAGTTATCGACATATCTATTACAGCGTACACTTAGAACAGATGATTCTGGGAATTAAAGGGTTATCATAAATTTGACCGCTCTTGGCCTCTATTCATTAGAGTCTAGGAGAATGAGGGCGGGGGGATCTCATTGAAACATTTTGAATGTTGAAAGGTGTAGACAGAGTAGATGTAGAAAGGTAATTTCCCTGGGGGGGGGGGGGGGGGAAGTCCAGGACAAGAGCAGACAACTTCAGGATTAAAAGGTGTCCGCCTGGAACAGAGATGCGGAGGAATTTCTTCAGGTTGGTGAATCTGTGGAATTTGTTGCCACAGGCAGTTGTGGAGGCCAGATCATTGGGTGTATTTAACGCAGAAATTAATGGGTTCTTGATTAGCTTGGGTTGAGTGGTGAAATGGATCAGCTCATGATTGAATGGCAGAGTTCTGCTGATGTGCGCGTTCAAAACCAGTGGCTAAACACAGAGGACATTTTTTTTTTTCAAAAGGTTTGTACCTAAAAACAATATCAGGGATAATGATGGACAGCTTCAAGTTGAACACACAGATCATTTCAGATTTTCTGTATCACATAAGAAGTTGGAGAAACATTAAATCAACTTTTATTGAATTTACCATGTTTAACCACATAACAAAGCTGGCACATTGCGTTTGTTCAACTGACTTAAAAATTTACACCCAATTAGATCTTCAGTCTAACACTCTCCATCTGAGCTATTTCTCACATCTATGTGCCTACATTGTGGGCCCCTAAACTTTCCTGCACTCACCTTAAATTTAAAAAATTCATTAGCCACAGATGAGGTGCTGGAGGATTGAAGGGTTGCTTTAAAAAGGCTCCAAAAGTAAACCAGGAAGTTATAGGCCTGTGAGCCTAATGTCAGTAGGAGGTAAATTATTGGAGAGTGTTCGGAGAGATCAGATGTACAAGTATTTAGGCAACCAAGGATAGTCACCTTGGATTTGTGTGTGGTAGGTTGTATTTAACAAATCTTAGAGAGTTTTTGATACGGTTACCAAGAAAATAGATGAAGCAAAGGCTGTGGATATTGTCTACATGGACTTTAGTGAGGCCTTTGACAAGGTCCCACACGAGAGGCTAGCTTAGAAGATTCAAGACACTTGGTATCCATGGAGAGGATTTGAAATTGGCTGAATGAGAGAAGCCAGAGAATAGTGGTGGATGATTGCTTCTCAGACTGGAGGCCTGTGACGAGTGGTGAGCCTCAGGGATCGGTGCTGGGACCATGGTTGTTTGTCCTCTATATCAATGATCTGGATGATAATGGGGGAAATTGGATCAGCAAGTTGATTGGAGATGCTGTGAACAGTGATGGAGGCTTTCAAAGCTTGCAGAGGGATCTGGACCAACTGGAAAAAATGGACCAGAAAATGGCAAATGGAATTTAATGCATTTGGCATTCATGAGTGCGGAGGAACAAAGGGATCTGGGAATGCAGATACATTATTCTGTGAAAGTGGCATCACAGGTAGACAGGGTTGTGAAGAAAGCTTTTGGCAGCTTGGCCTTCATTAATCAAAATATTGAGTACAGGAATAGGGATGTTATGGTGAGATACTAGTGATGCCATATTTGGAGAATTGTGTGCAGGTCTGGCCACCAAACTACAGGAAAGATATCAGTAAAATTGAAAAAGTGCAGAGAATATTTGCTAGGATCTTCAGGAGTTGAGTTACAGGGAAAGGTTAAACAGGTTAGGACTTTATTCCTTGGAGTCTAGAAGAACGAAGGGAGATTTGATAGAGGTTTACAAATTGATGAGAGGTTTGGACAGAGTAAATGTGAGTCGGCTCTTTCCACTTGCATTAGGAATGATAATTATGAGAAGACATGGATTTGGGGTGAAAGGGGAAAGGTTTAGGGGGAACATCAGGGGGACCTTCACTCAGAGAGTGGTGGGAGTGTGGAACGAGCTGGCATCTGATGTGGTAAATGCAGGCTCACGCTTAAGTTTTAAAAATAAACTGATACATGGGTGGGAGAGGTCCAGAGGGTTATGGCATGGGAGCAGGTCAGTGGGACTAGCAGTATGATATTTTCAGCACAGACTAGAAGGGCTGAAGAGCCTGTTTTCTGTGCTGTAGTGTTCGATGGTTCTAAGGTTTTACACTTGTTACTTACAGCACCCATGAAGTTGACTTGCTTTCACTAGACTCAATTTTGCAATCTTCAACACCCCAAACACCACCTGGCTAAACCCCTCTGACCTTCACATCGGCTCACCGCCACACAGATGATCCTGGCACTCTCACTCTCCTCCTCCTGCATCTGAGATTCATCACCCGTATACTGACACTTAACACGCCCGCGCATGTGAGCTATTACCCCCCCCCCCCCAGCACGTGTCGCTTACATCATCAATGGCAGCCGGCATTGCTCCCAACGAAGTTAGGTAGACAACCGTGACAGAACTACTATCTTAAACGGATGTCCTCTGGCATTGGCCCTGGCCAGGCTGGGGAGAAGGAGCTGGTTGTCCACCCTATGCTCGTCGAAGTCACGTAAGCCTCGATAAATCCACTGGATTCTGCTGCTCTCTGCAGAGGAATGAGAGATGACAATGGAGCAGCAAAGTCCAGCAAGGAACAGAGGGAGTCAGAGATGGGTGTGGAGGTTGGCTGGTAGGTTTAATTAGCCACAACAGAGTGGGTGATGGCAGAACAGAGGGATTTAATGGGAAAGAGAAGAGAATAATTCACACAGTGAATTAGTGGACAATTAAATATCTGCTTGAAAATTGAAAAGATCAGACTTGTGGACGGGCATTGAACAAGGAGAGAGGTTACCGGCCAAGTCCCAATGGCCCCATGATGTTTGCTGTGAAACACAAAAGTCTGCAGATGCTGTGATTGTAGTAAAATCACACACAGAAATGCTGGAGGATCTCAGCCGATCTCACAGCATCCTCAGGAGGAAAAGGTATATTATCGACATTTAGGGCATGAGCACTTCAAGGTATGAGCGAAGAAAGGAAGGTGTCAAAATAAAGACTGAAGACTGGCTGGGGGAGGGGTCCAGACCAACAGTCAAAAGGTGCTAATTAGATGTGATAAGAGGAGAGGTGAGAATTGATTTTGGCTCTGTGAAAAGAGACAGAGGGAAAAGGGGAGAGAGAAAGAAGGTTTTTTTTGTGGAGGGCCTCCCCTTCGAGACTGCCTCCATCTGCGGAGACAATATTTACCTTACCTTTTAATAGAGCAGCCCTAAAAGGCGTTGGGGGAAGGGGTCAGGGTCTAACCAAACCAAAGTCAACATTAGTGCCCTCCAGTTGGAGGGTTCCCAGATGCAAGATGAGGTGTTGTTCCTCTAGTTGAAAGGTGGTCTCAGTCTGACAGTGCACGAGACCATGGACAGACATGTCACCAGGGAATGGGACAGGGAATTGAAATGGGTGGTCACTGGGAGATCCACGCTATTGCGGGGGGCAGAGCCGAGGTGCTCATCCAAGCAATCTCCCAGTCTGCACCCAGTTTCTCTGATGTAGAGGAGACCACAGCAAGGGCAACGGATGCAGTAGACGACCCCTGCAGATTCACGAATGAAACCTTGCTTCACATGGAAGGACAGATGGGGGCCTTGAATGGTAGTGAGGGAGGAGGTGTGGGTGCAAGTGGACCATCGCCTGCAGTCACAAGGGTAGGTTCAAGGGGATGATTGGTAGGGAGAGAAGAGTGAATGAGGGAGTCACAGAGGGAGCAATCCCTGCAGAAGGAGGAGAGGGGAGGAGAATGGAATATGCATCTGGTGGCGGAAATGGCAGAGGAGGATATATTGGACACAGAGGCTGGTGGGGTGGTAGGTGAGGACAAATGAAATCCTGTCCATGATGTTCACTGCCTCTCAGACATGTGAGGTCTCAACTCATGTGGAGGTTCTGGCGACATCAAAAGTAAATGAAGGATTCAGGACATAAAGAGAGTACAAAAATCTAAACGAAAACATTTAGACCAGGGACCAGTCTGTCACTCAGAATTATTTTGTCCGTGTAAGTTAGCCGTTAGCACCACGCTGTTACAGTGCCAGCGACCGGGGTTCAAATCCCGTACTGACTGTAAGGAGTTTGTATGTTCACCCGTGTCTGCGTGGGTTTTCCCCGGGGGCTCCGGTTTCCTCCCACCCTTCAAAATACGTAAGGGGGTTGTTGATCAATTGGGTGTAATTGAGCGGCGCGGGCTCGTGGGCTGAAAGGGACTGCTACCGTGCTGTATGTCATAATTTAAATTAAAAAGCGTGCCTCAGACATTGCTTTTATACATCAACAGGTAAAAGAAAATCAATCAAAACTGCAGATGCTGAAAGTCATTCTCATTCATACATTTCTCTTTTTTGAGTACAGTTCTCCTACCTAGTCTAGAAATTGTCTCTGGCCCACAGGAAAAAAGAATCTCAGGATTGTATGCGATGTCTTGCATGTACTCTGACAACAAATTTGAACTTCAATTTGAAATTCTGAAATAAAGACAGAAAAGGCTGGAAAAAGAAGTCAGACAGCGTCAGTGGAGGGAGAGACCTGGTGAAATGTTCCAGATCTGAAATGGCAAATATTATTATTGGAAATGAGCACGTTGGCCACAAAGACTTTTACAACTAGAAAGATAATGATAAGGTTGGCAGAGAACAGATAAGATTTACTAGGACATTGCTGGGACTTGAGGAACTGAGTTACAGGGAAAGGTCAAACAGGTTTGGACTTTATTCCATGAAGCGTAGAAGAATGAGGGGAGATTTGATTGAGGTATTTAAAATTATGAGGGGGACAGACAGAGTAAATGCAAGTAGGCTTTTTTCCACTGAGGGTAGGTGGGACAAGATCTGGAGGGCACGGGTTAAAGGGGAAATTAGAAGGTATGGTTGCTGTAGAGAATTGGATTGGAGGTCAAACCACAGGACGAAAGAGTAGCAGAGAGAATCGTTAAGGTCTCCCCCTCCCGCCCCATCGACGTGATCTACCAGGATCGTTATCTGAAGAGGGTGTGCAAAATCATTGATGATCCCTTCCACCCTGCACACAGTATCTTTCAACTGCTCCCATCGGGTAAGAGATACAGGAGGATCAGAGGCAGCGCCACCAGGCTGAGGAGCAGCTTCTCCCCATAGCCAATGAGAATGCAGAACCTTAGTGGCCCACGAGCGGAGACACGAACTGGCCTGCAAAATGGCTGACAAACGTGGCGACCATATGGACCTGGGGATGACACCAGCCATCGTCCAAGGTGACCTACACATGGTGGGAAGGTGGGGAACTCTGGCGGGAACGCAGGCCAATCTCAGGTCATTGCTCTGATGACGCAGGGCCCTGACGACAGCACCTGGGGCCCATATAAGTGAAAAGCCCAGAGCAATAAACCAGTCTCATTTTCCAAGGTTTCGGTGTTCACGTCATTCTTCTCCACGCTTGTGTAGTGCGAACACTACATTGGTGACCCCAACAGGTCCAACCGGCAGTTGGACCCGAAGAGGATGGAGCAGGCAGAGGCAGCGACCATCCATGCGGTCTCACTCAGGCACCCAATGTTTTGGGTGTCACAGCCGCACGTATGGTTCGAGCAGGCCAAGGCTCAGTTCCAGCTTCAATACATCACCACCGACAACACCCGTTACCTCTATTTTGTGAATGCCCTCGATCAGGACACAGCGGCAAGGGTCATAGGTTTTCTACAGGAGCCTCCAGAGCGAGGCAAATACACAGCCCTCAAAGAGCTGTTAACCCACACTTTTGGCCTCTCCCAGCGCCAGCGCGCCGTCTGATTGCTGCATATGGACCGATTGGGGGACAGGGCCCCGTCTGCCCTAATGAGCGAGATGTTCGCTTTGACTGAGGGTCACAAACCTTGCCTATTCTTTAAACAGATCTTTCTGGAGCAGCTGCCTGAGGATATCCGACTCTTGCTCACGGACAAGGACTTCAGTGACCTTCGGAGGGTTGCAGCCCAGGCGAAGATGCTCTGGAGAGCGAAGGAGGACACCAGCACTGTCATAGAGCACATCAGCAAGCCCCACAAACAGCCCCCAGTGAGATCAAGCCCAGCGGACAGGTAAATGAACACCCAGAGACAGCTCTGCTACCATCACCAGCGATGGAGCGCGGAGGCCCGTCAATGACGCCCACCCTGTGGGTTTCCGGGAAATGCCCCGGCCAACCGTATTGATAGCTGCGGTGGTTGGCCCACGTGATAGCCTCCTCTAAGCCAGCAACTCACGGTCAGGCAGGTGTTTCCTGGTCAACTCTGGTGCCGAAATAAGCTTCCTACCCCACCAGACAGGCCTCAACACCCACAACAGCAAGCAGGGCCCAGCACTGAGGGCATCCAACTGCTCCTCCATTTGGACTGGAGGTGGCTGGAAGCAGTCCCACTGGCTGATAGCACCACAGAAACATATGCATTGACACATGGGTTCCAGGTTTAGGGTCCCAAAGCACCTAACCTTGGATAGGGGGGAAAAATTTACCTCTGGTCTCTGGGCAGCGCAGGCTAACTTTCTGGGGATGCATCTCCACCACACCATGGATTATCACCCGCAGGCCAATGGGTTGGTGGAGCACTTCCACAGACACCTCAAGGCAGCCTTGATGGCCCGGCTCAAGAGTCCCAACTGGGCGGATGAACTGCCTTGGGACCTGTTGGGAATCTGTACTGCACTGAAAGAGGACTTAATGCCTCTGCAGCAGAGATGGTCTATGGCTCACCCTTAATCATTCCCGGGGAGTTCCTGGCCCCCGATAAACGCCTGGAAGACCCCACGGCCACCTTCGAGAACTTGCCATGAGAACTGGTCCCGCAACAAACCCCACCACACGACCAGCCCAAACTAACATCTCCCAGGGTCTTAAAGATTTGTCAGTATGTATTTGTGAGAAAGGGTGCACACTGGCCGCCCATACAACAACCCTACGAGGGGTCCTACAAGGTCATTAGAGACAATAGCTCCACCTTTGTCCTCAACATCGGTGGAAAGGAGGAGACTTTTACCATTGACCGCCTAAAACTGGCATATCTGGACTGTAACGAGCCAGTCTCCACTCCTCCCCTGTGACGCAGGGGCAAGCTGCCCAAGGGTACGGACAATAGCCCAGTCACCGGTTCCGGGATGGGTCATGTTGTGGCTCGCGCACGGAGACGCGGACCAGCCCGCAAAATGGCCATGAATGTAGCGACTGTGCATACCTAAGGGGGGGGAGGGGTGACACCAGCCATCATCCCAGGTGACCTCTGCATGGCGGAGAGATGGGGAACTCTGGTGGGAATGCCAGCCAATCCCAGGCTGACGCTCCAATGATGCAGGGCCCTGACATCAGTGCTGGGGACCAAATAAGTGTGACGGCCAGAGAAATAAGCTACTCATTTTCCAAGGCTTTTATCAAACAATATTTATTAATTTGACTTTCTGAATACTTGTTCTGCATATGTATTGTTTGTCTGTCTGTGTGTTATGTCTGGTTGTGTGTCTTCATGTTTTGCATCAAGGACTGGAGAACGCTGTTTCATCAGGTTGTACTTGTACAATCAAATGACAATGAACTTGAACTTGAACTTCACATAGAGAGTGGAGGGGGTGTGGAGCGACCTTCCAGCTGAAGTGGTGAATGTGGGCTCAATGCTCAATGTTTACATTTAATTACATTTAATTAAGAGCAGCATGTCATTGAAAATCCATTTCTACATTCACACTTGGACTCCTTCCTGGCTGATCAGTGACGAACATGGTGAAAGGTTTCACCAGGACATTGTAACTGTGGAAAAGTGGTATCAGGGAAACTAGAATCCACAAGTGCCAGCCGACTATTGTTGGTCACTGACACGAGAGGCAGCAGATGCTGAGTACAAGTGAAAATCAGGGCCTGTTACCGTTCTGTATGTCTACATTTATTTTTAAAAATTATAAAATTTATAAAAATGGGCACTGTGAGACTGATTGTAGAGCAGGTTTAATAGGTCAGTATAACATTAGGCCCCTTCAGGCGGCCTGAACACCCCATTGTAAAGCTGCATATTCTCTCCTCATGCAGCTCAGGGAGTACCCACCTGAATACTCTGAAAGCACCTCCAAGACACTGACACCAACCCTCTTCGGGAAGGGATAATTGGCGGAGTACCGGCTCCACCGAAGCACCTGAATGTGCAGCTGCTGTAGGCGGCTGCATGGTGGTGGGCTGATGGCTCTATCAGCCAGCGACCCAACTCCCCGCTGCCTGACAGCCCCCACCACACGTCCTGACAGACACATTCCCCACTGCCTGACAGCTGCCACCCCCCACCCCACTGCCTGACAGTCGCCCCCCCGCCCCACTACCTGACAGACGCCCCCACCCCGCTACCTGACAGACCCTGCCCTACTGGGGAGGGGAGGTCGGCGAGGGCCATCGGGGCAGGGATGGCTGGCAGGGGACGTCGGGGGGAGGGGGGAATGGCAGCTTGGCTGGCCGCTCCTGCATGGGGGCTGCTATCTGCAGCTCAAAGTGTAGCAAAGTGTAGTGGTCTTCCCTACCCATAATCCCCCACACAGCTGGAACTATGTGGGAAATGCACCTGCGTGGGGGATTATGGGTAGGGATGACGACCATCGGTATGCCGCATATTTATGATGGGTGGCGCCAGTCGCCCCACTACGAGGTGCCTCTGGATATGATCAGGCCCTTTCAGGTGGACCAGGCAATGCTGCAGCAGCCTTTTAGGGCCGCCACCTGAAAGATGAGTCCGCAGGTTAAGATCCGCTCTTGCCGACACCCTCAAGGTGGAGGGTCCACCTGAAAGGGCCTATTGTGGTCAGAAGGGCCTGTGCCCTGCTGTTCTATGTAAATCTTTGGGGTAGGACCTGTGTTGGAGTTAAATGTGTTGGCCTGATGTAATTATATGGTTGTATGTACAGGCTGGCCCACCCTCCTGATGACATCCTCTCCTAGACTCCACCCTGGATTCCTCCCATGTGACCTAAGCCATAAAGGTCGAGTCCCCTCTTCCTCTCCTCATTTTCCCTAGCCTCGACCCGGGCCACCAGTCTTGTGTGTAATAAAGCCTATCGTTCCCCCTCAATCTTTGTCTCTGTAATTATTGGGGCAACTGGTAGCGCCCAACTCCTGGATGGAGGTAAGATTCTTTCATTGTCATGCAATAAAGCAGGTGTAAGATTACAATTTCCTTTAGTCTTCCGTAAGGCAGACGAAGATTTGCCATCAGCAGAAATTGCCCAGTGAACTGTGATCATCACAGAGCCTGAGTCCAGATTGTTCTCTGCCCTGACCTTATTAGCACTTCTGGGGGTTAATTCTCCTTGATATGCAACAGTGTTGAAACAACAGCTCTCACACGCACCAACACACCTTTGTCTTCTGTATCAAACAGAGCGATTTTGCAATCCTGTGTTAGTGCTATAATTAAAAGCAAATAAAGTGCATCATATGGTAAATGTTTAACCATGTGCTGATGTTGAGTGTGCCCATTCTAAAGTCCTGAATTTAAGACATGACTTTCCTAGCTGTTAAAGGACACCTCCCTTTGGGGAGATTGTGCCAATATTCCAAAGATGAATTTACTTTAACAAGAGGTGATCGAACATGCTGGAGAATTTCATGCAGCGTTCAATGGAAGTACAAGGCCGTCGACATTTCGGCCCTGGCCCCTTCATCAGGAAATATTTACAACTTTAGTCACCTTTTGAAAGGCATTACCTGTCAATAATTACCAGTGATTTCCCCCCACCCCTCCCAACCAAGTCTTACTTCCAGCTAATCAGGTTTTTTAAACCTAGTTGTTTATTTTAAGTGAAGCATGTTCAATACTGAAGGATAATTTCCAACAGAGTCTATAATTTACAAAGGATTTCCAAAAAGTAAAAATAACAGAGCATTACATCACAGTACAGGCCTTTCGGCCTACAATGTTGTGCCAACCTACACACATACATATATATATATCTCTCTCTCTCTCTACCCAAAAAAAAACTAAACCTCCCTACCTCATAACCCTCTGTTTTTCTTTCATTCATCTGCCTAAGAGTCTCTTAAATGCCCCTAATGTTCCAGCCTCCACCACCACCCATGGCAATGGATTCCAGACACCCACAACATCTGTGTAAAAAAACTTACCCCAATGTCTCCCCTAAACTTCCCTCCCTTCATTTTGTACAGATGCCCTTAGGTGTTTGCTTCTACCAGCCTGGGAAAAAGGTTCTGGAGAATGTCCACTCTATTTATGCCTTTCATAATCTTTTTGCCCACCATTAAGTCACCTCTCAACATTCTTCGCTCCAAAGAGAAAACCCCCCCCAGCTCTGCTAACTGGGCCACATATTTCCCAATCCAGGCAAGATCCTGGTAAATCACCTCTACACCCTCTCCACAGCTTCCACCTCCTTCCTGTAACAAGGTGACCAGAACTGAACACAATATTCCAAGTGTGGCCTTGCCAGAGAGTTATAGAGTTGAAATAAGATTCCTGAATTTAATCCTCCAACAAATGAAGCCCAGCATTTTATAGGCCTTTCTAACTATCCTCTCGACCTGTGTGGAAACCTTGAGAGATCTATGGATTTGGACCCCTAGGTCCCTCTGTTCTTACACACTGTTAAGTATCCAATCATTAACCCTGGACTTAAGACTTCATATTTGACCTTCCAAAATGCATCACCTCACACTTATCCAGATCGAACTCCATCTGCCACTTTTTCACCCGACTCTGTATCCTGCCTCTATCCTGTAGCAAACCTATGACAACCTTCAGCTCCATCCACAACTCCTCCAACCTCCTTATCATCCGCAAACTTACTACTTCTCTCTCCTTCTTAATCTAGGCTATTTATAAAAATAACAAAGAGGAGGGGTTGCAGAACAGATCCATGTGGAACTTCACTAGTTGCTGGCCACCAGGCAGAGTACTCTCATCCACCACTACTCTCTGCTTTCTACAGGCAAGCCAATTCTGAATCCACACAGCCAAGATTCCATGCCTCACAACTTTTTGAAAGAGTCTCCTACAGGGGATATTGTCAAATGCCTCACTAAAATCCATACATACCACACCTACGGCCCAATCCTCATTAATTTATTTTCTTACCACCTCAAAATACTCAATTAAGCTCGTGAGGCTTGGCCTCCCCTCACAAAGCCACGCTGACTATCCCTGAGGAGACTCTATTTCTCTAAATGCTTGTAAATCCTCCCCAATAATTTGCACACCTCTGACGAAAGACTCACTGGTCTACAATTCCCAGGATTCTCCCCATTCCTTTTTTTAAATGAGGGGAACTATATTTTCCATTCTCCAATCCTCCAGAACCTCCCCTGGGGCCAAGGAGGATGTAAATATCATCACCGTTGCCCCAGCTATCTCCTTCCTCCTTTCCAATAGCAACCAGGGGTGTATCTCGTCCGGTTCCAGGACATAATGTTTTGAACAAGATCTAGCACGTCTAATGTCAACGTGGTCCAGCACACAAGCTTGTTCTGTTCCAACCTCACCTTGACCAAGGTCCTTTTCTCTTGTGAATACTGAAGCAAAGTATTAATTTAGGACCTCCCCAACCTCCTCCACCTCCAGGCACATGTTGTCTCGTTTATCCTTAAGTGACTGAACCTTTGCTTCTGTTCTTCATGTCACCATAAAACACCTCAGGTTTTTCCTTAATCCTACAACCAAGCCCATCTCATGCCCCTTCTTGCTCTCCTAAGTTCCTTCCTGGCTACCATACAATTCTCATGAGCCCTTCCTGCTTCCTGCTTCTTAAATCTAATGTATGCTTCCTACTTCCTCTTAACCAGCTGCCTCACCCGTTTTGTCAACCACCATTCCCGTTTCCTTCCCTCGGTGGGCCAAACCCCACACAACTGGTTCCTAAACATCCACTACCTTACTTCTGTGCCTTCTCCTAAGAACATCTGCTCCCAATCTCCCGAGTCCCTGCCTCATCCCATCATAATTAGCCCTTCCCCAATTTAACCCTTTATGGTGGTCCCTCGCAGCCCCCTTCGGGGGGGGGGGACCTCACAAAATGAAGGATGAACGCGGTGATCCAGCAGGCTGCACGAGGCCCGCAGCGCTGCCCACCAATTGGCTACAACTAAAGGAGCCTAACTGGCCTATCGAGGAAAGCGGATCACAAATGCACCAATCAGCGCCGAGGGGCTTTGACCCTGCCCCTCAGCTTGAGAATAAAAGCAGGGCTGAGAGTCCAATAAAACTCAGAGTTAACTACACTCAACTGGGGTCCGTGTGGCTCTTTCCGGGAACAGTATGTTCTTTCCGAGTTGGCCTGCACAGAGCCATAGCTTGTAGCAGCCAGCTCCAACATGAACATTTTGTCTACGTTTATCCTTGTCGATGGCTAAGATAAAGCTCATAACGTACATTTCTTACAAGGCAGAGAAGCCTGCTGCAGGTTGCTGGCTGAGGAATCAGTTCCATGTCATCATCTCTGTAACTCTTCCCATAATTCCCACTGTTTGTTTTCATTCCTCTGGCTAGGGGACATCTTCTGCATGTGATGTGTTCAAACATATCAAATGCCAGGAGTAAAACACAAAAGTCTGCATACACCGAGATTGAAGTGAAAACACAATGCTGGAGAAACTCAGCGGGTCAAACAGTGTCGTTTATGTAGCAAAAGCAAAGATGTAGAACCAACGTTTCAGCCCTGAGCCCTTCCATCAAGATACAAGCAAAATGTAGGCAGACGCCTGAACAAAACGGGTGGGAGGGAGGGGCATGGGGAGGAGCCCAGGCCCACAGGAAGGATAAGGGAGGGAGGACACACCAGCAAACATTGAGGGGGAGGCGGGTGGGGATGGCTCAGTGAATGGAGGGGGAAGGGGGTGGGGATCTGGAGGAAAGGAGACAGAGGGATGGGGGAAGAGAGGGAGAATGGGGAGTGGGCTAGCAGAAACCGGAGAGGAGATGTTAATGCCATTCGGTTGGAGAGGGCCCAGACAGAATATTAGGTGTTGCACCTTCAATTTACGAGTGGCCTGGATTGGACCGGACACAAAGCCGTGGACAGACATGTCAGCGGGTGAGTGGGGCGCAGAATTGAAATGGTTGGCCACTGGGAGATCCCTGTCACGGATGGGATCTCCTAGTCTGCGCCCAGTCTCTCCGACGTAGAGAAGGCCACAACGAAGGATGCAGGAGACGACGTCCGCAGATACACCAATGAAGTGTTGCTTCACTTCGAAGGACTGTTTGGGGCCCCCGATCAATTTCAGGGAGAAGGTGTGGACGCAAATGTAACACATTGCAGCCACAGGGGGAATAGTGCCAAGAGGGCGATTAATGGTAAGGGGATGAATGGACGAGGGATTCATGGAGGGAACAGTCCCTACAGAAGATAGAAAGGGGAGGAGAGGGGAAGATGTGGCTGGTGGCGGGATCATGTTGTAGGTGGCAGAAATTATGGAGGATAATGTGTTGGATACAGAGGTTGGTGGGGTGATAGATGAGGACAAGGGGAATCCTGTGTTTGTTGCATCTGGGGGCAGAGGGAGCCAGGGCAGATGAGTGGGAGATGGAGGAGTTGCGGGTGAGGGCTGAGTTCATGGTGGTAGAGGGGAAGCCACGTTTTTGAAAGAAGGGGGACATCTCGGATGATCTGGTCTAGAAGACCCAATCTTAGGAACAGATGCTCCGGAAACAGAGAAATTGGGAGAAAGGAATCAAGCCCCTGCAGGAGACAGGGTGTGAGAAAGTGTGGTCGAGGTAATTGTGGGAGTCGGTGGGATTTAAAAAAAAATGCCTGTAGAAAGCTTGTCTCCTGAGGTGGAGACAGAGGGTAGGTGAGATACAAACCAGAGGACATGGGTTAAGATTGAAAGGGGAAAAGTTTAGGGGGAACATGATGGACAACTTCTTCACCCAGAGAGTGGGCAGAGCGTGGGATGAGCTGAAATGGTAAATGCAGACTTAATTTTAACATTTAAGAAGAATTTGTACAGGGACATGGATGGGGGTGGGGGGATATGAACCAGGCACCCCGTTGCCAGTTTCCAGTGGGGAGGTAGTGGCACATTTGGGCGGCCTGGTTCGTGACAGCACCTCGTCTGTTGCGGGTGTGGGTGTCCTCATGGTGGACTATGATGTCCCTGTGGGTGTCCTGGTCTGAGATGAAATGCCAGTGCTGCTGTCTCAAGAGGGGGCGTCCGTGAATTTTCCATCCCATCTCGTGCCACCGGGCCATCCACACTTCCGTACCGTTGGCCACTGCCCATGAATCAGTGTAACTGTGGACTGGCCCGGAGGTATCCTGTAATGTGAGTGCTACTGTTGCCAGATCGGCAAGTTGGCTGGAGCCCCCATCCCCTTCCTTAGTCAGGATCTTTCCCATAGTGGGGTGAAGTGCTGCTACCTTCCAGTACTGTTTACCCCCTTTCTAGTGGCTGGAGCCGTCGGTGAAGCAGGCGTGGGATTTTTGTTGAAGGTCGAGGGAGTCAAAGGGACAGCCCCAGGGCATGGGGGAAGGCGGGATTTTGGCCAGTTCTGGGGCTGGGTCCTGGGTTTGCGGGAAGGACATGACTTGCTCATGGAGGCGGCTGACCCCCTTCTGGTCACGGTCCGCAATGTACCACTTCCACTTTACTATAGATGACAATTGGGCCAGGCATTCTTTGTGGGTGGAATTGGGAGACATTAAGGGCCGGTGGGGCTGGAGGACAACAGGGTCAGTGCTGGTTTGATGTTCAGTATACAGATAGCGGGCAAGCAGCTGACACTCGAATGGGCTGTAGCGCGCAGCAGCTTCAGGCAGAGACTTTGTCCAGAAGCCCAACGGGACTCTGGGTGCTGGTTTTATCAGTGGGGATAGCAGAGTTTAAAATTTCTGGCTGAAATGTCTGCAGTGATGGGGGGGGGGGGGTGCTGGGGAGAGAGGAGTCACTGCCAGGGCTCAGGGTGGAGATGTGGAGGGCAGCTGGGGAGAGAGGGCTCACTGCCAGGGCTCAGGGTGGAGACGTGGGGAGGGGGGCTGGGGAGAGAGGGTTCACTGCCAGGGCTCAGGGTGGAGACGTGGGGGGCGGCTGGGGAGAGAGGGGTCACTGCCAGGGCTCAGAGTGGAGATGTGGGGAGGGGGGTGGCTGGGGAGAGAGGGTTCACTGCCAGGGCTCAGGGTGGAGACGTGGGGGGCAGCTGGGGAGAGAGGGGTCACTGCCAGGGCTCAGAGTGGAGATGTGGGGGGCAGCTGGGGAGAGAGGGGTCACTGCCAGGGCTCAGAGTGGAGATGTGGGGGGTGGGGGCTAGGGAGAGAGGGGTCACTGCTAGGGCTCAGGGTGGAGACGTGGGTGGGGGAAGGAGTAGGTGGTGAGACGGAGGCCACAGTCGGAGGGAGTGAGGTCGATGTCGCGGGGGGTGCCACGATCAGCGGGAGAGGGGTCGCTGCTGCAGGGACAGAGGAGTGTCGGCTGCCTTGGGTTGGAAGAGGAGCGCGATTGACGGTGGGAGGGAGACTGACAGCTGGTGGGGGGGGGGGGGGGGGAGACTAGTTTTTGTGATACGTCGCTCGCCCACTCAGCTTAAAAGGTACTGGAGGCACCTTGGCCCCAGTAATCGCACCTGGGTCCCGGGAGGGTTACCCGAGTCCTGCAGCTTAAAAGCACCCCATGTCTGGGACACCAGTGGCGAACCGTGGTGGAGGTGGGGGCAGTGGGGGGCAGATCTCATTCAACTGCAAGTGCCATCTTTTCTCGGGATGGCCAGACAGGGCTATTGAAGGGGGAGGCTGTAGGTCTGATGACTCCCTCCCACAGGAGAGACTCCACAGCCTCTGTAATGTTCTGGTGTCCGCCCCCCACCCCCCCCACCTCCCGGAATACGGTATTGCGTTATTTTGGAATGGGGGGGCTATGATTACGCGCTCCCACTTAGCTGCCCCCACTAAATTGTCGCCCATGCGACCCCGGTGGCTGTGGAGGGACGAGCCCTGTAATAAACTGCTCTCCGAGATCCACTCTGGGGTGGGTGTAATGAGGACTACAGTGGGTCCGGCGGGGGCGGGGGCGGGGGTGGGGGGGTTAGTTCCCAATGGTGACATCCTTCGTGGGCAGAGGGAGCCTTCCAGCCCCTCTATCTGCATAGGGGTCCTCCTCCACCCCGAGGGGTTGTCCGGGATGATGGTGTGTTGGGCACCTGTGCCCCTTCCCCAATGTACCGTGACGGGGATGTGTGGCCTCGGGTCAGGAGAGGAGAGCGGAGGAAAGGCGCTGGGGACCCTGGCCCTCATCCTCTGGGATGCCAGGCACCATTGGTGGGCTGTTCATGTCTGGGTGAGCGCAGACATCTCCTGCAAGAGCAGATGCCTGATCTCAGCCTTAATGGCTGGGGAGATAGGGTCAGGGTGGTGCATTGGGGGGGGAGGGGAGTGGGCTTGCTGGTGGGCGACTGTCGGTCTTCCCCCGACACAACTCCTTCCAGCACGCAGACAGGGCAGGTGTGGGACCCCATCGATGCGAGTGGGGTCCACCCCAGCGCGCAGCAGGTCGAAGTATAGCCGCCTGTGCGTCCCCGGGTTCCAGATTCGAAACTCCGCACTTCCAGGACGGTGATAGCGTCCTGGACCGTCTTCCCCATGAGAGGCAGGGTGACCGACTTAAGGTCGGGGGCTGCGGTGGTTACGAGGTGCCCCGCAAGCTAATCCTAACCCTAACTCTAACCCTTAACCCTAACCATAACCCTTAACCCGAACCCTTAACCCTAACTCTAACCCTTAACCCTAACCATAACCCTTAACCCTAACCCTTAACCCTAACTCTTAACCCTTAACCCTAACCCTAACACTTATCCCTAACCCTAACCCTTAACCCTAACCCTAACCCTTAACCCTAACTCTTAACCCTTAACCCTAACCCTAACCCTTAACCCTAACCCTCAATCCTAACTCTTAACCCTAACCCTTAACCCTAACCCTTAACCCTAACTCTAACCCTTAACCCTAACCATAACCCTTAACCCTAACCCTTAACCCTAACTCTTAACCCTTAACCCTAACCCTAACACTTAACCCTAACCCTAACCCTTAACCCTAACTCTTAACCCTTAACCCTAACCCTAACCCTAACCCTTAACCCTAACCCTTAACCCTAACCCTCACCCTTAATCCTAACCCTTAACCCTAACCCTAACCCTAACCCTAACCCACACTCATGATTTCAATAAAATTCTGGTGAATGGGCCCTTCATTGATCAGGGCCCCTTCTCTGATGACCCGGGTACCCTCCTCTTCTGTGGCCCAGCGTGGTCTCCATGGAGGTTCGAGTGGAATACCATGCCCATCTGGCTGTAAGCACATGCTCTCAGAGGGATGATCCACTGAGGATCCCCTCCGGTGGCGCCCACAGGTCATTATTGACTGTCTGAGATTCGGAGAGGTTCCCCAGGGCGCTGGCCTCCTGATGGGAGAGGGCAGTACTGTCTCACAGCCTGAGGAGCCATGCCGCGAGGTGCTCGCCTGGCCGATGGAGCTGTGGTCCGCCAGTCGGGCAATCTCCGTGGGGGAGAAATCCTGGGTCTCGCTCATCTCCGAGAGGCTCCCAACTATCTCCTCCTCTCTGTGGAGGACCTGGGACCACATGGTGATGGGTCGGGCTTGAGTGGGACAGTTAGATCCCCATCCCCCCACAGCCAAGCATCTGGCTGCCAGTCGCCAGACAAAGGCTCTAATTTGAATGGGGTTTGGTCACCAACCAGTCCAATGGGCTGCCTGTGCCTGCTGGAGCTGTCCCAGTCGGCAAGCAACCCCTGTGCCTCGGGTCTCCAGGTCGGTGCCCTGCTTTAGGTAGCAAGAAGTGCCTCCTGCAAGGTCCATCCCAGGGCTTCTGTTCTCCTGTCCCTTTTGGTCAGAGACGGTCTCCAGCTTTCCCACCAGCTGATTGACAAATCCCCACATGGGATCTCAGCAGTGACGCCAGGAGCAGTGCCCCCCCCCCCCCCCCCCCCACCGACTGCCTCTTGCCTTGGGAAACCCTGACTCTTTGACGAGAGATACCACATGCTGGCCCATTCGCTCGTCACAAGGGTCCAGCTGCTCGGAACTGTTCATGGGCTTATCAAAGTCAGCCAGCATGCCGGCCAGACCCTCCCTGAACACTAGGGAGAAACCGACAGAAACTGGGGGAATTACATACATTCAACACTCTGGATCAAGGCGATACTACACGCCCCCACCCCTTGACTGGTACGGACGCGGCTCTCGCTACCTAACCTCAGGACTCACCCCAACCCAGTGGAAAAGGTGATACATGCCACGAGAGGTCAAAAAAGAGGCAGGACAGAGGGGCACATGATCCTTTAGAGTTCTGTGGCCAGTACTGGGGGGGGGGGGCCATTCATTTGGCCCGTTGGCTACTGTGGCCAAAGGCTTGAAGCCAAGCAGGGGCTCAGCAGGGGTCAGCTGAGCTGATTCACTTGGTGAAGGTTAGGGCTGTCTGGACTGCAGCGCCCAGTGATTTAGATGGGCCAATTGCAAGGGTCCCCTTGATGGCTTGGGCTGAGCCTTGACCTTAACTGACATGCAATGTGTTCGGCCGATTAGGAGCGCCGCAGCCTCACTATTACATGAACCTTCTTGGTTGTTATTCTGCTGAGGCCAACCAGTAGCATGGCGGACCATGTGTGTGCCCTGCAACCAGTTACCTCCCTCCCCACCGCTGAGCCAATCAAGTTCTGTGGCCGATTAAATATCTTGAATGTGTGATGGGTGTTACACCACAGACCCACATCCCACCACCATTAGCCATAGCCAACCATGGCACAATGGACTGCTGAGTGAATGGGAAGGTTCAAACCCCAGCCATGAAGGTTGAGCAACAGAGGAACTTCTCATTGAAGGAGGGAGACACACTGTTTCCTCTCTGTTCCTGATGACCCAGATTCCAACCTTTGGAGTTTTCACATTCTGGTGAGGAGGTGCTGATTGGTCGATTAATTAGCTGATATTATGTCGTACTGTACTACCTACCTCATCCTGGTGAGTGAAAAAAGCCAACGTATGGGACAAATCACCTCCCTCTATATGGTAAATATACCATCTACATGCGTGTAATAGTCAATACCATGTGAAAATCGACCCCCTTTGCTTTTGGCCCCGGACACCCGCCCACCAGAGCTCCCGACCACCATTTCTCGCCCAGCCCCCAGCCCATCTGAGCTCCTAACGCCCCGGCCACCTGCCCACCCCAGCTCCTGACGCCCTGAGCGCAGACCCTCGTCAACCCGGCCGCCACCCATCCGAGCTCCTGACGCCCCGATCGTGGACTTACCACCCAGACCCTCCCACCCCTTCGATCGCCTGACACCCTGAACGACATGAGTACTTACCGTGCGTGTAATAGTCGACCCCCTAAATTGGCCCATAAAATTCTATTTCATGCGTATATACGCTAATATGATTTTTTTTAAAATTTAATTTAATTTAGGCCTACAGCATGGCAACAATTTGTTATAAATTCCTGAGGAGACTTTGCTACTTCATTTTTAACTTGCAAATCTGAGCCCCTTGAAGCGTCCTGTTGCAAATTCACTGCTCACCTACAATGCTGACTCAAAGATTTGTGTGGTTGCTCCATGCTATCCCTCATCTGCAGCCCCGTAGTATGCTGCGGATGCTACCGTCAGTTTTCTTAGAATTAAAGCAAGGCTTTCAAGTCACCGCAAAACCCCAGCACTTTCTGCTGATTCTGCTTGAGTCTCTCCAGATCAGTTGCGATGAAGGGTTCCAGACTTCTACAGTCGCGGTCTGTCCTGCATTCTTATTTTCCCGGAGTTTTCTTGAAATCCAAACCCTTGCTCCCATATTGAAGAGAAGTCTTGGTTTCTGCAATACTTTTCTTGGCAGCCGGGGAGCCAGTTCTGAAGCACAGCAGGTCATTCAGGGACAGCAAGGTCCCACTTCAGTGTTGGGCCATTGACCCCCCCCAAGGAGCCCCCACCCACAAAGCGTGTCAAAGTTTAGCTTCATATTTGGGCAACACAGTCAATGCAATGCTATTAGAGCACCAGTGACCTAGGTTCAAATCTGGCTCCGTCAGATAGGAGTTTGTACGTTCTCCCTGTGTCTGTGTCTGTGTGGGGTTCGAACATCATAAATGCAAGTCCCAGAAACAAACCACCCTCTAAGTGAAAAGAATTCCTCTCAGGATCCTTTTGCCTTAAACTGACGCTCTCTAGTTCTAGAATTATCTTCCCTGGGATGAGGACGGAGAGTGCTCATTGTATACCTGCCCCTCATGATCTTACAAACCCTAATAAGGTCACCCCATAGAACACTTCAGCACAGTGCAGGTCCTTCGGCCCTTGATGCTGTGCTGACCCATATGGTTGGCATAGCAGTTAGCTCAACACTTGCGACTGGACCTGGGTTCAAATCCCACGCTGTCTGTAAGGAGTTTGAACATTCTCCCCGTGTCTCCATGGGTTTTCTCCAAGGGCTCCGGTTTCCTCCCACCCTTCAGAACGTACCGAGGGTGGTAGGTCAATTGGGTGTAATTGGGTGGCCTGGGCCTGTTACCAAGCTGTGTGTCTAAATTTTTAAACAGTACTCAAAGGGGTTTAACACAATTCTCTTCAAACGAGAGGTGAACATGATTGAACAGGCCACACCTGGAGCATAGCAAATGGTTTCCTTGTTTAAGAAGGGACATCTTCACTTTGGAGGCTGCATGAAGGTCTCCAATAAAGACTCAATAATTCAGGGGAGAATGGGGAAGTATCTCATAATCTTTCAAAAGTTCTTCCAACAATGTGAAGGGGAACCTTGTGTATCTCCACAAGGCTTGTTTGACAACAACATCAGCCTGCATTTGTTTGGCACCTTTAAAGCTGCCTTGCATGCCCAGCAGCTTCATGGCATTGGATGCTGATCAAGTAAGGGGACATGAGGCATATTGGATCAGCCATTGTGGGCTTCAGGAGGAAATCAGGAGAACACGAACCAGTTCTCATCGAGGGCTCAGTAGCGGAGAAGGTCAAGAACTTCAAATTCCTGAGTGTCAGCATCTCCGAGGATCTGTCCTGGAGCCTCCACATTGATGCAATCATGAAAAAGGATCGCCAGCGGCTATACTTTGTGAGGTTTTTTTATGTCACCGAAGATTCTCGTAAACCTCTACAGGTGTACTGTGGAGACCATTCTGGCTGGTTGCTTCACTGTCTGGTACGGCAGTGCCAAAGATCGGGACAAGAATAAACTCCAGAGGGTTGTTAACTTGGCACCACACCACTCCATCAAGAACATCTACAAGAGGCGGTGTCTTAAAAAATCAGCTACTATCTTCAAAGACCCCCCCACCTCCACCACCCAGGCCATGCCCTCTTCACCCTGCTACCATCAGGGAAAAGGTACAGGAGCCTGAAAATGAGCACTCAGTGGCACAAGGTCAGCGTCATCCCCTCTGCCATCAGATTCCTGAATGATCACTGAACCACAGACACTGCCTTACCTTGATTTTTCATGCACTCTTTTTGTTTATTGTTGTAAGATGGTTATATAATATGAATATTCGCTTTATGACGCTACTGCAAACACTGAAATTTGTGACTTGTTCATGAGAATAAATCCTGCTTCTTGAATGGTGGAGTGGGTTTGATGGGCCAAATGGCCTTGCCTTCCATCTTCTGGTGAAATGGAATCGGAAGAGGCTCTGGAGATGGATCGGGCCTCAGCAGAAGGGAATTCTGGGGCAGAGCAAAGAGGGGGCAGAGAAGATGATCGTCAGAAGTGAGAGAATCGGCCGCGCTGTGGAGGAGCAGTGGGAGGGCGAAGAGGAGAAATTCTTCACGGCTGTCACAGGTGATCGATCTGAGAAACACTCAGCCGGCTTCAGAACGATGCTGGGATTTTTCCACAGCCAGTTGCGCAGGTAGAGGATGGACGGGCAGCCACAATCCCATGGATTATCTTCCAGGTGGATCTCTTCCAGTTTCGTCAGTCCTCCCAGAACACCGTCATTCAGCTGACTCAACCTGTTGAAGTCAAGGTGCAGGTGGGTGAGCTGGGTAAGGTTCTGGAAGAGACCGGGGGGCAGAGACGACAGGTCGTTGTGGTTCAGGTTGAGTTCCTGCAGCTTGACCAGACTGGCAAAGGCATCAGGGCCCAGGGTCGCCAGGTGATTGTGGTGCAGGAGAAGCTTCTGCAGCCTCCACAGCCCAGAGAAGCCCCCGGGGGGCAGGTGGAGCAGATGGTTGAACTGCAGCTGGAGCACCTCCAGCCGCCGCAGCTCGTGAAACCAGGCAGCCTGGACCGTGGGCAGCTGGTTGTCTTTCAAGTGGAGCTCCCTCAGCCTTGTCAGCTCCCTGAAGATCATCGGTGGCATGGTAGAGAGATTGTTACTGTTCAGCTGGAGATCCGTCAGGTTGGCCAGGCCCTTGAAGGCATGGTGAGGGAGGGCGGACAGGCGGTTCTGGCTGAGCTGGAGGACCCGGAGGTTGCCCAAGGTTGCGAAGGCTCTTCTGGGGAGAGAAGCAATGCTGTTCTGGTCAAGGTGCAGATCACGCAGGTGGGCTAACCCGTGGAAGGCCTTCTTAGGGATGACCTGCAGGCGGTTGTTGTTAAGGTATAGCATCCTCAAGTGGGTCAGTCCCTTGAAGATCCCCTCGGGTAGATGAGCGATGGTGTTGTTGTCCAATTGAAGCTCCCTCAGCTCCGACTGAGCCTGGAAGATCTCTGGAGGGAGGGACGAGATCCGGTTATTGTCCAGGTGCAGTTCCTTGAGATTCAGGAGGTCATCAAAGACTCCGGCAGGCAATGACTCGATGGCGTTGTTGAACAGGTTCAGTACGGTCAAGTTATCGAGTGTCTGAAAGGTTTGGGGAAGGAAGTTCGTGAGATTGTTGAAACTCATGTCCAAACGTTTCAACTTGGTCAGGCCAGGAAAGACATCAGCCGACAGATTACAGAGTCCATTGTTGCTTACATCCAATAA
This sequence comes from Narcine bancroftii, assembly GCF_036971445.1. NCBI lineage: Eukaryota > Metazoa > Chordata > Chondrichthyes > Torpediniformes > Narcinidae > Narcine > Narcine bancroftii. The sequence goes on from NC_091481.1 coordinate 74,897,001, forward strand.
AGTCAGATTTTCAAATGTGGAAAGAAAGGCAGGAAGGAAAGCAATTTGGTTATTATTCAAGTAGAGATGTTTCAATGCTTTAAGGTGTCCCAATACTTCCTTGGGAATTGATTGGAGGTGGTTACTGGTGAAACTTAAGACCTGAAGTTGATCTAACCCATCCAAGGAACCTTTGATCAGGACAGAAACGTTGTTATTTCGGAGGTATAAATGCTTCAAACTGCTCAGACCCTGGAAGGCCTTGGGTCGGATCTCAGAGATCATGTTGGCATTGATCTGAAGGAAATCCAGTTGGCTCAGCTCATTGAAGACACCCGGGAGAATGGTGGTGATTTGATTGAAGCTCATCATTAATGCTTGGAGACGGGTGAGGCCAGTGAAGACCCCAGGATCCAGAGAATGCAGACAATTACTGTTCAGGTTCAGCTCTTCAAGATTTGCGAGGGGGCGCAAGGATCCTGGGGCCAAGGATGAGATGTGGTTGCTGTTGAGGTAGAGCTTCTTCAGGTGGGTCAGTGCTTGCAGGCCATGCATGGGAACTGCAGTGAAGAGGTTGTGGCCAAGATAAAGGACGAGGAGCTGCTTTCCTGGCGGGGCCTTGGCTGAGAAATCCGTGGGGAGCAGAGTGGAGATTTTGTTGTCCTGCAGGAATAGTTGTTGGACGTCAGTAGGAAGGTCCCCGGGAACCTGTGTCAGCTCTTTGCCAATGCACAAAATGGTCATCTGGGAGTCTTCCAGGCACTTACAGATCTCACAGATGTGGGCGGCGGATGAAGGCGCCAAGAACAGCAGTAGGCCCAGGGCAGTGAGGTGGCAGAGGAGACTCTCCATGCAGAATGGTCCCACTGCAAAATGAACACACTGTGGACAGGCGTCACCGAACGGACCCATGGAGCCACACAGCACAGGCCCTTTGGCTCAACTCTTCCCTTCTGGGCTAGTCCCATTTGCCTGCATTTGGTACATATCTTTCTCAACCCTTACATTCCCCATAAATATCTTTTGAACATCATAAATGCACCTCTGGCAGCAAGTCTCAGAAAAAAACCCACCCTCTCAGTGAAAAATATGCCTCTCAGGATCCTTTTGCCTTTAACTGACGCTCTCTAGTTCTAGAATCATCTACCCTGGGATGAGAACGGTCAGTGCTCACTGTATGCCTGCCCTTCATGATCTTACAAACCCCAATAAGGTCACCCCTCAGCCTCATACATAGAACACTTCAGCACAGTCCAGGCCCTTCGGCCCTTGATGCTGTGGTGACCCATATGGTTGGCGTAGCGGTTAGCTCAACACCAGTGACCGGACCTGGGTTCAAATCCCACACTGTCTGTAAGAAGTTTGTACGTTCTCCCTGTGTCTCCGTGGGTTTCTTCCAAGGGCTCCGGTTTTCTCCCACCTTTCAAAATGTGCTGGGAGTTGTAGGTCAATTGGGTGTAATTAGGCAGTGCGGGCTCGTGGGCCGAAAGGGCCTGTTACTGTGCTGTATGTTTAAAATTTAATTTAAAAATACTAAACCCTCCACACCCTGTAGCCCTCTACCGTCCTGGGAAACAGGGGCTGGCTATCCACCCTATCTATGCCTCTCATAATCTTGTTGACCTCTATTAAGTCTCCTCTCATCCTTCTACGCTCCAAAGTGAAAAGTCCCAGCTCTCTGCTAACCTTGCCTGATAAGACATTTTCCAATCCAGGCAACATCCTGGTAAATCTCCTTCACAGTTTCCAAATCCTTCCTGTAATGAGGTGACTAGAACCGAACGGAATACTACATTCTCGCCTCTGCATCCTCTCCGGATAACTCAATCCCTCTAGTACTTTTCAGCTTATTGATGACCATCCTCTTGCTGGGTTTCAACACTCTTGTCAGCCATGAGCATTTGAGATCACCCTCAATGCCATCCTGCCTGAACAGTGCCCTGAACCCCTCGCTGCCTTCCCCACAGACCCTGGCTGGCTACAGCTGGACTGTGTTAACCCCTCCAAAGTCAGTGGCCTCCAACGCCGACCAGGTGAGGAGGAGAACCGCCTCTTCCCTTGGTAAGATCCCACACAGTGGAGGATGAGGCTAATCTGCCCATCGGGTCCCCTGCCTTTATTCCCAGGGTGGGAGTAGCAAACTCCAGAGGACATCTGTACAAAGTGAAGGGAGGGAAGTTTAGGGGAGATGTCAGGGTAAGGGTTTTACAGAGAGTTGTGGATGCCCGAAATGCCTTGCCAGGGGTGGTGGTGGAGGCTGGAACATTATGGGCATTTAAGAGACTCTTAGACAGGCCCATGGATGAGGTAGGGAGGTTTCATTTTCTTTTGGTCAATTTATATATGTTAGCACAATATTGTGGGCCGAAGGGCCTGTACAATGTTCCATCCTCCCTGTGATCTATCCATCATCCTTCCCACCCTCCAGTCCCATAACAGTGGCCAATGAACCCACAGGGAGGTGAGAGCAAACTGGAGAACCTGGAGTTTGGGGGTTGGGGGGGGGGGGGAAGATCCATGGGTGACACAGGGAGAGTGCCATGCAGGCAGCATCCGAGGTCGGGATCGAACTGGGGTCGTCCAGTTCGTTTTGGTGCTGTGAGGCAAGGTTTCTACTAATTCTGCTCTCCTAGCCCAACAAGAGTTTTTCTTTCCCCAATAACTGAATTCAAGGTCAGTTAGCTAAGTAATTCACAGAGTGAAACCCAAAGGTCTGAACATACTGTGATTGTAATAAAAACACACAGAAATGCTGGATGAACTCTGCCGGTCTCGCAGCATCCTGAACCCTTCCTCAAGGTGAAAGCAAAAATCAGTCTTGCATCTTAACTAAAGACTAGAGTTTATGGGGGAAGAGTGAGACAGGGAGGAATCCAGACCAACCAAAGGTGTTAATTGGATATGATAAGAGGAAAGATGAGACTATTTTTGCCTCTGTGAAAGGAGTCAGAGGGAAAAGGGAAGAGAGAGAGAGAGAGAGAGAGAGAGAGAGAGAGTGAGCGAGAGAGAGAGAGAGAGAGAGAGAGAGAGTGAGCGAGAGAGAGAGAGAGAGAGAGAGAGAGAGAGAGCATACGGGGGGGGACGAAGATTGGGGGGGGGGGCGGTGAGTTTAACAGAAACTGGAGAAGTCGATATTAATGTCATCCGGTTCGAATGTGCCCAGACAGAAGATGAGGTATTGTTCCTCCTCCAGATTGCAGGTGGTCTCAGTCTGGCAGTGCGTGTGACCATGGACAGACAAGGGAATAGGACGGGGAATTGAAATGGGTGGCTACTGGGAGATCCATGGTATTCCAGCAGACAGAGCCAAGGTGCTTGACGAAGCGATCTCCCAGTCTGCACCTAGTCTCTCCGACGTAGAGATCACAATGGGAGCATCGAATGCAGTTGATGTTAAATTTAAATGTTTAAATTTAATTTTATTAAAATTTAGACATACAGCACAGTAACAGGCCATTTCGGCCCATAAGTCCGTACCACCCAATTTAAGCCCCATTAACCTACATCCCCCAGTACATTTTGAACGGTGGGAGACCCGGAGAAAACTCACGTGGACACGGGGAGAACATACACACTTCTTACAGACAGTGTGGCATTTGAACCCTGGTCCTGTCCTGATGGCTGGCACTGTAAAGGCGTTGTGCTAACCGCTTCGCCAACCCTGCCACTGATCCCTTTCGGTTGCCGGCAGCTCAGGGTGAGAGGAGTTGGTTGCCTGACTGCCGGCGATGTCCAGCCTGTGGATTGGTTTGTTTCATCCCATCCATCTTGCCTTGGACAATAATGATCAGTTTTTGTTGTATACAGAAGTACACAGGCAGTTTGTAAAATACTGCTTTAAAAAAACCTACCAAAATATACTTAATTAAATTAAAAAGACAATAAATGAAAAAGATTAAACAGTTATCCTTAGCAATAGTGCGGACAGTCGTTTTGTGGTTTCGGAGCAGCGCCTGAGGAGTGTGACAAGAGGAGGTTTAAGAGTTAGGGTCGGGGTTAGCTGTTGGAAAGAAACTGTTCTTGAACCAAGGGGTGCTGATGTTCAGGTTTCTGTACCTTCTGCCCAGAGGCAGCAGTGAGAAGAGGCTGTGGCCAGGTTAATACTACATACAACATTACAGAACAGTACATGCCCTTCCACCCATGCCGCCCTATATGTACAGCACCGACCCAAAAACAACTAAGCTCCTCTTACCTCATAGCCCTCTATTTTTCTTTCATCCATGTGCCTGTCTAAGAGTCTCTTAAATGCCCCTATTGTTCCAGCCTCCACCACCACTCCTGGCAATGCACACTGTATAAAAAAAATGTCCCCCTGACATCTCCCCTGAACTTCCCTCCCTTCACTTTGTACAGACATCCTCTGGAGATTGCTACTCCTGCCCTGGGAAACAGGTGCTGGCTGTTCACTTCATCCATTCCTCTCATAATCATCTAGACCTTTATTAAGTCACCTCTCATCGACTGAGGGTACATTATGATGTTGGCTGCCTTTTTGAGGTGCGTTAGTTACCTTCCGGAGCCTTCTGTATTCCCCAAGTAGCGGTCGCTGTACTCTCCACACTCTCCACTTGCTCTACTGATACTTTCAGGGGCTTTCGGTTTTGCTGCTTTTATCAGAGGCGTCAGGATGTGGCTGTGGGGTCAGCTGCCTTCAGTTTCCATTCAATGGCTTCCAGCAAGAGTTGTGGGTTAAAACCAAGGTACGAATCCCAGCAACAACAACTGTCTGAATTAATGTAGCACCAGCGAGGTGCTTCTAGGAACAATAATGCAGTTCAAGGTAAAATTAGGTTTCTCTTCACTCACTTTCCACACGTAGATCATGCTGACAGGGCCAGCAATTATTGGCCATCCCTAATTGCCCCGGTTTGAGAACCGTATGGTTAACAGTAGATTGCGAGGGCAATTAAATGCTTTGAAAAGTCAGCCACACTGAGTGGTTCTGGATTCTGTTTCAAGAAGGTGCTCCAATCAATAACCTCATTCCCCTTTCATTCCTCAGGAGTTTTCAGAGGTTTGGAATGACACCAGAAACCCTGGCAAATTTCTACAGAGGTGTGGTGGAAAGAGCGCTGACCAGCTGGATCGCAGTCTGGTGCGGGGACACCAATACCCTCGAGTGTAAAGTCCTGCAAAAGCCCAGGATATCAGAGAGAGAGAGAGAGAGAGAGAGAGAGAGAGAGAGAGAGAGAGAGAGCAGCAGCAGCGATCATCAAGGATCCACCCCACCCTGCACACGCACTGTTCTCGCTGCTGCCATCAGGAACAGATGCGACCCCTTCACCGTCAGACTCCTCAATGACAAACTCAATCAGAGACTCATTTAAGGACTCTTACTTGTGCACTTTATTGATCTCTGGATTGCACAGTCAGTTGTTTACATTTCTTCATTTGTTTACATGTGTACATTGAGTAGTTATTTTGCACTACCAATAAGTAGTAATTCTGCTTCGCCCGCAATAAAAAGAATCTCAGGGCTGTATGTGATGTCATGTATGTACTCTGACAATAAATCTGAAATCTGAATCTGAAATTTATGCCCTTAGGTTTTAGATTCCCCTTACTCTGGGAAAATGGCTATGATTATTTTCTTTAACTATATGATTTAATGAACCTCCATAAGGTCCCCCCTCAGTCTCCTATGCTCCAAGGTGAAAAGTCCCAGCGTATCCATCCCTTCCTTATAAATCTAGCCTGCCAGCCTCAGAAACATTCTTATGAATGTAGATCAAAAGGACAGTTAAGAAGGCCTATGGGATGCTGGCCTTCATAAGCCAGAGTTCAGGAGACGAGAAGTCATGTTACAGCTCTACGAAGCTCTGGTGAGACCACACTTGGAATTTTGTGTTCAGTTCTGGTCACTTCATTACAGGAAGGATATGGAAGCTGTGGAGAGGGTGCAGCAGATGTTGCCTGGATTGGAAAAAGTCTTACGAGGCAAGGTTAGCAGAGGTCAGACTTTTCTCTCTGGAGTGAAGAAGGATAAGAAGAGTTGACATCACCTTGGACTCCTTGCTTTGGTTTAATAGGACTGGTTTTATACCCAACCATCAGTTGGTTTGTATTGAGCTTTACTTTGCCAATGTTTACCTGTGGATCCAGTCCAGACTATTCTATTATAAACCGTATATAACAAGCAGCAATGGACTATGAACCAGACAGTGTTTAATTTTTAAAAACTAATCTCATTTCTAAATCTTAAACTATAGTCTTAAACTATCCTTAATACTAAATCTATCCCCACCAAGGCTCTAGAAGGTAACTAACGCACCTCAAAAAGGCAGCCAACATCATAATGTACCCTCAGTCGATGAGAGGTGATTTAATAAAGGTCTAGATGATTATGAGAGGAATAGATAAAGTGGACAGCCAGCACCTGTTTCCAGGGCAGGAGTAGCAATCTCCAGAGGATGTCTGTACAAAGTGAAGGGAGGGAAGTTTAGGGGAGATGTCAGGGGGACATTTTTTCACACAGAGAGTAGTGGGGGCCTCATTAGCAGGAATATCCCTTGGTCTCCACTTTCTCACAACCACACCATCTTTAAGATAATATCTAAATGTCACTTTCTCAATTTCCTCCTCAGATAAAACCTTATTTCTTACCTCAGCAAGATCAATATCTGCTTTTTGTTTTCCTATCATTTCCTTTTGTGATAAAGAAAACTCCTTACTTTCAGGTTCAACATCAAAATCCTGGTCTACAAGAAAAGTTTCTGATAAATCCACGCAATCTAAAAACTGTTCTGCCTTATCAATAATTTTTCTTCCTTATCAAGTTTCTTTGCCATTGCCCAAGTCACTGCCCAGGCTGCATAGTGGTCACCACAGGACCCAATCGACCTTTTGCCAAGTCATTCACCAAAATCAATGAACCAACATCTATTGATAAACTCTCTCGAATCCTGATGGTAATTATTGATTTTTATTATTAATTATTTGTGACTTCAACAATATCCTTTGCAAAGATACTGGCTCTGTTTCACCTCCCAAACCTCGAATTTAATTTATTTCACCCATGTCAGTCCCATCACCCAACTACAAAACACGTGGTGCCCTGTAGTATCTGCTAACTGCAGTGCCACCGAAATAAGAGATGTCTACGCAGCACGAGGTGAACCAGTAACTGAAGTTTATTTTGAATTCCTTGCACTGCTTGGGGAGTCTGCCCATTTCCTGTGAGGGGCACGCTGGCCTTAGGAAGTGAGGTCAGCGTGTTGCAGCATCACTCCCCGTCCAACGGCACCAGAAAATGCACATTGTCTACCACAGGCTTCTCCTCAGAAGGGAAAGGGGTCCCACGCCATCTTGTGTCGGATGACTGGGGCGGCGATTTGGCCCATCTAATCGTGCAGTCTCTTGGCCCGCTACACCACCATCCCCTTCCAGAATCGCTGCTGCCCTTTAAGCAAGATATCGTATTCACTTTGTTCGGGCAGCCTCTGTGTCTGACCTGGGGATCCGGGGTGCACTAGCCCGAGTCCGGATGCACTTCCTTGAGGCGGTCAATGGTAAACTTGTCCTGCCACCAGCCAATGTCCAACAGCACTGTCGCGCTGCAACGCCTTGAATGGGCCTTCGTAAGGGCATTGTAGGGGTGTCCCTTGCTGTCCTCTCAGAATGAAAATGAATTCAGTGGACTGCAGATTCGCTGGGATGGGGCAGGGTGGAGAGCCATGTCAGGAAGGTGGCGGAGCTTTCTGTCTACTCATTTGTTCCCTCAATCACTGGAGGATGTCTAGAGGACTGGGTCATGGGCTGGGAGAGTTGAAGTGACTGTCCCCTGGGATGGTAAGCAGGGAACTTTACTTCATCTTGGCCTGATGACACTGATAAATCTTTTGGTGCTGTGTGAATTCATAACAGCACCCATGGGAGTTCATCCATCCAATTCAGGCCTTGTAGTCGGGCTTTCAGAGCTGCTTTCAGGTGGCGATGGAAACATTCAATGATGCTGTTTGTTTGAGGATGGTAGGCCCATGGTGTGAAATCAGGGCTGGCAATGAGAATGTCATCCAGGTAGGCGAAGATGAAATCGAGATCCTTGCCAACCACGTCCATGAGATCTGAAACGTCTGGGCTACATTCTTTAGTCTGAAAGGTATCCAAAGGAACTCAAAAAGGCTGAAAGGTGTAATGATAGCCATTTTCAGGACGTTGTTGGGATGCACCGGAACCTGATTTTTCCCTTTGACGAAGTCCACCTTGGAAAAATTCCGGCAGCCCTGGAGCCTCGTGGCAAAACCCTGGACATGTGGGATGGAGTATCTTTCTGGAATGATGGCACCAACCGCCAGACTTCTTCAGGACCATGTGCAGCAGGGACGCTCAGGGACTGTTTGATTGATGGACAATACCCAATGCCCCCATGGCAATGAACTCGATCTTGACTTGAAGGAGTTTGTCCTATGGGAGGCACCATGCCCACATGTATACTGGGGGCCAGTGGTCTCGATGTGGTGCTCCACGCCATGTGCTGGTTTAGCGTCATGGAAGTTGGGCGACAACAGTGACAGGTAGTTGGCCAGTAGGCGAGTATATTCATTACGGTCTAGAGCAGGGGTGTCAAACTCAAATTCACAGAGGGCCAAAATTAAAAACTTGGACTAAGTCGAGGGCCGAACTAAATATTTATTGAAAATTTTCAACAACATCTGCATGTTTTCTCTTCTTTCAACATATGTAATGTTAAACTTTAGGATATAACTTTAGGAGGATAATGTTACAGGTCAGGAGTAGGTAGCTCAAGTTCACCCTTTGCTTGACCTGAGGGAAACATATTTGGTCCCTGTGGAGATGTAGTCAGCATTCACAGGCTGTGTCCATTTTGGCCTGCATCAGGACTCAGCATTTCCTGCTCACTCCTCAGGCTCTAGGCCTCTATTCACCCTCGACCCACCATCCCTCTACCTGACCAGTCCTTTACCCAACCTCTACTCACCCCTCACTCCACTCGCTCTGCCTCTACCCACCCCATCCTATACACGCCCCTCTACTGCCTCTCCCCTCAACCTGTTCCTCCCTCTACCCATCTCTCACCCTCTAATCACCCCTCCCCTACTCGCCCTGCCCCTCCCCTTTTACCTCTTCCCTATCCACCCCTCCTTCTACTCATCCCTCCCTCTAACTGCCCCTCGCACCACCATAACTTCCCCTGCCCATTACCCCTCACCTACACCCTCTGCCCACCCCTGCTTACCCACCCACTCAGGCCCAGCGCGCTGCCGATCAGCCTTTGCGGAACAGTGGGGGCCGTGTGCAGCCTGCCATGTCCGTCGCGCCGACAGGAAATCACAGGCGCTCGCCAATCCGCCGCATTGCTCGACAGGTGGGAGAAGTGACTGGTTGTGCGGGGAGCCTTCCAACTGGCTTGCCGGCTGATGACATCGACAGACTTCTCGTGTTACAATTTTGTTTTCCCTGTTCTCAAAGTTTGCACGGTTAACCTGCAACACTCTTGCTCCCTCCGCGTCCCATGGATCTGATGCCCAGGTGTTGTTAGGATTCCCAGCAGAAGGTTTGTGGAACTTTACCATTCTGGATTCCTTTTTGAGAATATTCTGGCCATCTTTTAAGGGGGGTGGTTTTAGGGGCGAGGGGATAGTTAGGGGGTGGGGAAGGATGTTGGGGGTGACATTACCAAAAAACAGCATCGGCTCTCGCTGCAGGGCGGGCCACCTCTAATACATTTTTGAAATGATCTTGCGCGCCAAATATAATTATATTTGGCCCGCGGGCCAGAGTTTGACATGTGTGGTCTAGAGCATGAATTCCTAACAGTAGGAAGAAATGTTGCCATAGCATGAAGGGGTATGATTGGAACATGGTAGCGTTGACCAAGCGGCATCTGTTCATGTCCACTAGGAGCTCGTAGACCTGGAGGAAATCTGCTCTGAGTAGGGCTTGTCCCACAGATTCAATCATACACTTCCAGTGGAAAACTGTGTTCTGGGCATGGATTGTGACCAAATGGGTGCCGAAACTCAGAATGGAGGAACCGTTGGCTGCCTGTAGAGGGAGGACTTTGGGATTGTGTTTGAATTTGAAATTCATCAGTGGAATGAGACTTATCTCAGTGCCCATGTCGACTAGGAAATCCCTCTTTGTTCGATGGTCCCTGAGGTAGAGTAGGCCTTTATGTGTGCCAACCTCCGAAGCCACTATCGGCAGTCGGCCTATCCATTTCCCGCCGCCATGCTTGACTTGGCGTTGGGGTATGAGCATGGAGGGACACACCCCCAGGCGTTTCGGCCCCATCTGAAGTGGTAGAAACAGTAATTGCCCTGTTTGTCTTATTGTGTGTTACATTGCGGTTGGGCCACGGCTACTGCTGGAGGGTCCGGCAGGGGGGAATGAACCGGAGGCACTGACCGTGTAGATCAGTTGCACGTATCAAGCTCTGTTGCGGGATGTGGAAAGGTTTGTCTGCTTCCTTGGCTACCAGGTGTGTGGCACTGAAATCCATGTCGGATATTCCCAAGGAAACGTGCACCTGTAGCTTGGAGTGGAACAGGGCCTCGAACAATCTGCTAAAGCCACCGTTTCGTGCTTGAGCTCGGACAGGTGTCTATAGCCCAGGCCTTGCACATTCAGGATGCGGATTGTGTACTCATGCCGGCTGAGTTCCAGTGAACCGAGGAGGAAATACCAGAATTGTTTGTACTTACACTTCCTAGGAGGATTTTCAATGAAGGAGTTGACTTTTTGCTGCGGTAGCGGCGTCCAGGGCGCTGACAATGTGCCAGAACTTGGTGTCCTCTGATCTGGAACTCTGACGCTACCATTTGTAACCAGTTCCTGGGCTGATTTGCCCTGAAGGGCGGCAAATGCACGCCCACAGCGTTGGGTCGCAGCCATTGCGACTGTAGTGGTAGTAGTATCCTGCACCTTTTTGTATTTGAGGTGGGTTCCAAAGATGTTGGAACCATTGGGGTCACCAATGTAGCATCTGCTAAATGAAATGAGAGACGTCCACGCAGCACGAGGTGATACAGGTACTTACCCCCATCAAAAGTAGTGAGTGTGTGTAATAGTCGATCCCCCTAAATTTTACTCTAAAAATTGTCCACAAAATGCGACTATTACACAAGTACATACAGTAGATGTACATTTTGATTATTGAAACTAATACAAATTAGTAGTGTAAAAATGACACCTTGTCCTTTGGTTGATTTATTTTTTTTTTCTCTAGAAGAGAATATTTCTCTGACCTCAATCGAGAGGAGAATCCGAGCTTTTGCTTCGTTGATAGCCAGATGAGCAATTTTGACGGTGGAAATATATTGTTTCACCCTCTCACGTTCAGTGGTTACACGATATCTCGCCTTACTTATGTTTGGAAAAAAAATAGATCTAATATTAAGGAAGCAAAGTGTGAATTTGAGAAGATGCGGGGCCTGTTAATGGATTATTATCAGCATTGGAGACTTGAAGGGAAGCTCCGGGGATTCCCTGACTGGTGTCTGGAGGCCAATATTTGATTCATATTTACAATAGACACAGATCACCTTATTTAGGGGGAGGGGGAGATTAGTAGGGGGGGGGAAAGACCAATAAGTAAACGGGGGGTTTAACTACAGATCACGGATCGTATCACAGAACAACATGATCACATTGGAGAAGGATAAAATACATGATGTGTTCTTTGTATAAATTCTGTATTCAATATTATTTTTGGATGATTACCAGCCCCCCCACATCTCCATCGGGCACACAAAACTCAAAACGGTCAACCAGTTTACCTATCTCGGCTGCACCATTTCATCAGATGCAAGGATCGACAATGAGATAGACAACAGACTCGCCAAGGCAAATAGCGCCTTTGGAAGACTACACAAAAGAGTCTGGAAAAACAACCAACTGAAAAACCTCACAAAGATAAGCGTATACAGAGCCGTTGTCATACCCACACTCCTGTTCGGCTCCGAATCATGGGTCCTCTACCGGCACCACCTACGGCTCCTAGAACGCTTCCACCAGCGTTGTCTCCGCTCCATCCTCAACATCCATTGGAGCGCTTACATCCCTAACGTCGAAGTACTCGAGATGGCAGAGGTCGACAGCATCGAGTCCACGCTGCTGAAGATCCAGCTGCGCTGGATGGGTCACGTCTCCAGAATGGAGGACCATCGCCTTCCCAAGATCGTGTTATATGGCGAGCTCTCCACTGGCCACCGTGACAGAGGTGCACCAAAGAAAAGGTACAAGGACTGCCTAAAGAAATCTCTTGGTGCCTGCCACATTGACCACCGCCACTGGGCTGATAACGCCTCAAACCGTGCATCTTGGCGCCTCACAGTTTGGCGGGCAGCAACCTCCTTTGAAGAAGACCGCAGAGCCCACCTCACTGACAAAAGGCAAAGGAGGAAAAACCCAACACCCAACCCCAACCAACCAATTTTCCCCTGCAACCGCTGCAATCGTGTCTGCCTGTCCCGCATCGGACTTGTCAGCCACAAACGAGCCTGCAGCTGACGTGGACTTTTTACCCCCTCCATAAATCTTCGTCCGCGAAGCCAAGCAAAGAAAAAATTATTTTTGGATATGGTACCAGTTATGATTTAATTGTTTAATTATTATAATTAAACAATTTGATGTCCTGAATGAAATAAATTATGCAATAATTATGGTTAGGCTTCTATTTTACAAATGATCCATTGTTTGGAGGTTCAGTCTCTCACAAGATGCGTAGATGATATGGTTTCATTTATGTAATCACTAGTTTATCTTCTGCAAAGAGTTTTTGTTAAATGATAAAATATTTTAAAAAGAAAGAAAAACTACGTACATAAATAAATGCTATTACGTACATGTAGTTCTTAATATTTAGATAACTTTTTTGTGCATTTAAGAGCAAAAATGTGTATGTAATATATTTTCATGCCTTGTGGCTCTCGACACCTGAAGTTTATCATACGTGGCTCTTGGCCGCCACTGGTGCATGTTCTAAGTCAATCCTACAAAAAAAATCCTTAATTTCTCACAGAGTTTAGAAGGATGACGGGATGGTTTCGTGGAGTCTTTTCAATTCCTTTCATAATTTTATAAGACTGGATCAGGGAGATCATTTCCTCTGACAGGTGAGACCAGGACAAGGGGATGTCGACGAGATTTAAGTTGGAGATGAGGAGGAACTGCTTCTCCCAGAGAGGGTTTCTCTGCCCGAGGAAGTGTCTGCTTCATTGAATGTATTTGAGACACAGATAGATGTCTGAATAATAGGGTTCTGGGGAATGGGCGGGTAGGTGGAACTGAGACCACACCAGCTTCAGCCATGATGTAATAGACAGCCGGCTCCTGCTCCTGTTTCCTGTGTTTCAGTGATGGTGGTCTCCCTGCACCAGGACGCCAGACCAGTGGAATGGTGAGATCCATCTCCCCCCCCCCCCCCCCCCCACGTACGCACACATACACACGCACACACAAGGGGGTTGCAGAGGGGTTCCTGAATGATCAATGAACCAAAGACACTGCCTCACTTTCGTATACTATTTTAATTTATGGTTGTAAGGTGGTTTATATGAATGTTTTCCCCCGTGACGCTGCCGCAAAAGAACGAATTTCGTGACTTGTTCATGACAATAAATTCTGATTCTGATCTTGATCCTGATCCTGAGATGTAGTGGGTGCCAGCTGCAGATTGGCCTTGACCTCTCCGCCGTGTCCCAGCTCCTGCGACGAGGATGCATCGTGGCTCGTGTTCACCGATGCAATCGTTAACCCCACTTTGTTAACATCTGGCCTTGTATCCGACCCAGCACGCTTCACGGCACTCACTTCCCTGGTAGGGGTGGTGGGGGGGGGGGGTTTCTGTTCACCGCCAGTTGGCCCTCAACTCCAGGCCTGCTGCTCCATCTGGAGGCTGTATCTGGCAGTGCAGGCCCAATATTATTTGGTGAACCAGCTTGAGAATCTGCAGGGGTTGTCTACTGCATCCGCTGCCCCTGCTGTGGTCTCCTCTACATCGGAGAGACTGAGCACAGATAGGGAGATTGTTTCATCGAGCACCTCGGATTTGTCCATAGCAATAGCGTGAGACCACCCATTTCAATTCCCCGCCCCATTCCCTTGTTGACATGTCTTTCCATGGTCTCATACACTGTCAGACTGAGACTACCCGCAATTTCGAGGAACAGATCCTCATCTTCCAACTGGGCAGCCTCCATCCAGATGGCATCAACATCAACCTCTCCGGTCTCCAGTTTCTGTTAAACGCCCACCCCCACATCTTCATTCTTTCCTTTCCTCTAGTTCTCTCTTTCTCTCTCTCTCTCTCATCTCTCTCTCTCAATCTCTTCTCTTTTCACAGAGCCAAAATCAATTCTCACCTCTCCTCTTATCACATCCAATGAACACATTTCAACTGTTGGTCTGGACCCTTCTCCTTGCCAGTCTTCAGTCTTTACTCTGACACCTTCCTGTTCTTTTCCTGTGCCTTGAAGAAGGGCTCAGGCCCGAAACGTCTTTACCTCCCTTGGATGCTGTGAGACCGGCTGAGTTCCTCCAGCAAGTCTGTGTGTTTTTACTACAGTCACAGTGACTGTAGACTTCCGTGTTTCACTCCAGTATTATTAACAATCACAAGTTTATTGTCATACACATTTGTCAATGTACATCTGCACCAAAATTCTTTCTTACTGCAGCTGAACAGGTACTTTTTTTTTTTGATTTTTTATTTTTCACACCATAAACCACATTGACCAAGATATACACATTTTCCTTTTCAAATATATACAGTGCCATTTTCTCCCCCCCTCCCTCTTCCCATCCCACCCTCCCTACCTCCCCCCCATTCATTTAAAGTACAAAATCTAAGATACATTAAACCAGTCAAACAATGTTGTCATTCAATAAAAATAAACAAGAAATTCCACTGAGTCAATTCTTTTCATTTCCTTCTCCTTTCGTTAATTTAGGTGGTAGATGTCCCCGGTAGGTTTTCTCTATTGTGTTTCATGTATGGCTCCCATATTTGTTCAAATATTTCAATATTATTTCTTAAACCATATGTTATTTTTTCTAATGGAATACATTTATTCATTTCTATATACCATTGTTGTATTCTCAAATTATCTTCCAATTTCCAGGTTGACATAATACATTTTTTTGCTACGGCTAGAGCTATCTTAACAAATCTTTTTTGTGCACCATCCAAATCAAGTCCAAATTCTTTGTTTTTTATGTTACTTAGGAGGAAGATCTCTGGGTTTTTTGGTATATTGTTTTCTGTAATTTTATTTAATATCTGGTTCAGATCTTCCCAAAATTTTTCTACTTTCTCACACGTCCAGATTGCATGAATTGTTGTTCCCATTTCTTTTTTACAACGAAAACATCTGTCAGATACTGTTGGGTCCCATTTATTTAACTTTTGAGGTGTAATGTATAGCCTGTGTATCCAGTTATATTGTATCATACGTAACCTCGTGTTTATTGTATTTCTCATCGTTCCAGAACATAACTTCTCCCATGTTTCCTTTTTTATCTTTATATTTAAATCTTTTTCCCATTTTTGTTTAGTTTTACCATTTGTTTCCTCATTCTCCTTTTCTTGCAGTTTAATATACATATTTGTTATAAATCTTTTGATTATCATTGTATCTGTAATCACATATTCAAAGTTTCTTGCCTCTGGCAAACTCAAACTGCTTCCTAATTTATCCTTCAAGTAGGATCTCAATTGGTAATATGCCAGCGCTGTATCTTGAGTTATATTGTACTTATCTTTCATTTGTTCAAAGGATAATAATCTATTTCCTGAAAAACAATTTTCTATTCTTTTGATCCCTTTTTTCACCCATTCTCTAAAGGAAAGTTTATCTATTGTAAAAGGGATTAGCTGATTTTGCGTCAGTATTAGTTTTGGTAGTTGGTAATTTGTTTTATTCCTTTCTACATGAATCTTCTTCCAAATATTGAGCAGGTGATGTAATACTGGAGAACTCCTATGTTGTACCAATTTTTCATCCCATTTATATAATATGTGTTCAGGTATCTTTTCCCCTATTTTATCTAGTTCTAATCTAGTCCAATCTGACTTTTCCCTTATTTGGTAAAAATCTGATAGGTATCTTAATTGTGCGGCTCTATAATAATTTTTAAAGTTTGGCAGTTGTAAGCCTCCTTGTTTATACCATTCTGTTAATTTATCTAGTGCTATCCTCGGTTTCCCCCCTTTCCATAAAAATTTCCTTATTATTTTCTTTAACTCCTTGAAGAATTTCTCTGTCAAGTGTATTGGCAATGCCTGAAATAGGTATAATATCCTTGGGAAAATGTTCATTTTAATACAGTTTATCCTTCCTATTAGTGTTAATGGTAAATCTTTCCAATGCTCTAAATCGCCCTGTAATTTTTTCATTAGTGGATAATAATTGAGTTTATATAGATGGCCGAGATTTTTATTTATTTGTATACCTAGGTATCGTATTGCTTGCATTTGCCATCTGAATGGAGATTCCTTCTTAAATTTTGAGAAATCCGCATTATTCATTGGCATTGCTTCATTTTTATTTACGTTAATCTTGTAACCCGACACTTCTCCATATTCCTTCAATTTCTTATGTAATTCTTTTATTGATAGTTCTGGTTCTGTTAAGTATACTATAACATCGTCCACAAATAAACTGATTTTATATTCCTTGTCTTTTATTTTTATCCCTTTTATATTATTTTCTGTTCTTATCAATTCTGCTAGTGGTTCTATAGCTAACGCGAACAATAAGGGTGATAGTGGGCATCCCTGCCTTGTTGATCTGCTTAAGTTAAATTGCTTTGATATATATCCATTTACTGTCACTTTCGCCAATGGCCCCTTATATAATGCTTTAATCCAATTAATATACTTCTCTGGTAAACTGAATTTTTGCAATACTTTGAACAAATAATTCCATTCTACTCTGTCAAAGGCCTTCTCTGTGTCTAAAGCAACTGCTACTGTTGGCGCTTTACTCCCTTCTACTGCATGAATTAAGTTAATAAATTTACAAATATTGTATGTTGTGCATCTTTTTTTAATAAATCCAGTTTGGTCTAGATTTACCATTTTAGGTACATAATCTGCTAATCTGTTTGCTAATAGTTTAGCTATTATCTTATAATCTGTGTTAAGTAATGATATTGGCCTATATGATGCTGGTGCGAGTGGATCTTTCCCTTGCTTTGGTATTACTGTAATTATTGCTGTTTTACATGAATCTGGTAAGCTTTGTGTTTTATCAATCTGGTTGATTACTTCCAGGAGGGGCGGAATTAATAAATCTTTAAATGTTTTATAGAATTCTGTTGGGAATCCATCCTCTCCTGGTGTTTTATTATTTGGTAGTTTTTTTATCTGCCTGTCCCGCATCGGACTGGTCAGCCACAAACGAGCCTGCAGCTGACGTGGACTTTTTACCCCCTCCATAAATCTTCGTCCGCGAAGCCAAGCCAAAGAAAAGTTTTTTTATTATCTCTTGTATTTCTACTATTTCAAATGGGTCTGTTAATTTATTTTGTTCCTCTATTTGCAATTTTGGTAGTTCAATTTTAGTTAAAAATTCATCTATTTTGCCTTCTTTCCCTTCGTTTTCAGTTTGGCATAATTGTTCCTAGAATTCTCTAAAGTTTTCATTGATCTCCGTTGGATTATATGTGATTTGTTTGTCTTTTTTCCTTGATGCCAATACCATTTTCTTAGCTTGTTCTGTCTTAAGCTGCCATGCTAGGATTTTGTGCGTTTTTTCACCTAGTTCATAATATTTCTGTTTTGTCTTCATTATATTCTTCTCCACCTTATATGTTTGTAGTGTTTCATATTTTATTTTTTTATCTGCCAATTCTCTTCTTTTAGTTGTATCTTCCTTCATTGCTAATTCTTTTTCTATATTTGCTATTTCCCTTTCCAACTGCTCTGTTTCCTGATTATAGTCCTTCTTCATCTTGGTTACATAACTTATTATTTGCCCTCTGATGAACGCTTTCATTGCGTCCCATAGTATAAACTTATCTTTCACTGATTCCGTATTTATTTCAAAGTACATTTTAATTTGTCTTTCAATAAATTCTCTAAAATCCTGCCTTTTAAGTAACATGGGGTTTAATCTCCATCTATACATTCTTGGAGGGATGTCCTCTAACTCTATTGTCAATATCAAGGGTGAGTGGTCCGATAATATTCTAGCTTTATATTCTGTTTTTCTTACTCTATCTTGTTTACAAGCTGATAACAGAAATAGGTCTATTCTTGAGTATGTTTTATGTCTAGCCGAGTAATATGAATATTCCTTTTCCTTTGGGTGTTGTTTCCTCCATATATCCAAAAGTTGCATTTCTTGCATCGACTTAATTATAAATTTGGTTACTTTGTTCTTTCTGTTAATTTTTTTCTCAGTTTTATCCATATTTGAATCCAAATTAAGGTTGAAATCCCCTCCTATTAATATGTTCCCTTGCGTATCTGCTATCTTCAAAAAAATATCTTGCATAAACTTTTGATCTTCTTCGTTAGGTGAATATACATTGAGTAGATTCCAAAACTCCGAATATATCTGACATTTTATCATTACATATCTCCCTGTTGGATCTATTATTTCCTCTTCTATTTTAATTGGTACATTTTTACTGATTAATATAGCTACTCCTCTTGCTTTTGAATTATACGACGCTGCTGTTACATGTCCTACCCAATCTCTCTTTAATTTCTTGTGCTCCAATTCAGTTAAATGTGTTTCTTGCACAAATGCTATATCAATTTTTTCTTTTTTCAGTAAATTTAGCAGTTTCTTCCTTTTGATTTGGTTATGTATTCCGTTAATATTTAAAGTCATATAGTTCAACATAGCCATTTCATACTTTGTTTATCTTCCCTTTCCGTTTCTCCATCATCACCTTTCCTTCTTATCCATTTCTGCTTTCTTGTTTTGAACACTTTATAAGACAACATTTCTAAAACATCAGAAATTTTCCTTATTCTCCTATTTAAAACTTCTTTAACCCCATTCTCCCCTCCCCCTCCTGAGTTGTCCTTTATCCCTTGTCGGACAACCACATCTCCCCTCTCCATTTGGATTTGCGAATTCACTCGCAAACGTCAGCTGATTTTGCAGTGACCGTAACTCCTCCCCACCCAGCCCCCCCTCAGAAAAGATTTCAATTTTCATATATAACAAAGGTCCCTCTTTTAATTCCCTCCTTATTCCCTCTATTCCCTTTCATTCCCTTATTAATTCTTATCTATACTCTATATATTTTCCTCTAAATACGAATACATTCATGTATACACACATATACATACACATCTATATATATAGATATATATATACCCATATACACACATACATATAGTTCATGGTCATTTTTACTCTCGTTACATGTCTTCATCTCTCTGCTTGTTTTGTAGTTGTTCTGCAAATTTTCGTGCTTCCTCCGGATCCGAGAATAGTCTGTTTTGCTGCCCTGGAATAACTATTTTAAGTACCACTGGGTACTTTAACATAAATTTATATCCTTTTTTCCATAAGATCGTTTTTGCTGTATTAAACTCCTTCCTCTTCTTCAGAAGTTCAAAACTTATGTCTGCATAGAAAAAAATTTTTTGACCTTTGTATTCCAGTGGCTTTTTGTCTTCTCTTACTTTCTTCATTGCTTTCTCCAATATATTTTCTCTTGTTGTATATCTTAAGAATTTTACTAAAACGGATCTTGGTTTTTGCTGCGGTTGTGGTTTCGGGGCTAAAGTTCTATGTGCCCTCTCTATTTCCATTTCTTCCTGTAATTCTGGTCTTCCCAGGACCCTGGGGATCCAATCTTTTATAAATTCTCTCATATTCTTGCCTTCTTCATCTTCCTTAAGGCCCACTATCTTTATATTATTTCTATTATATCTATCTTCTGAGCTAACAGCTCATGTGCCTCTTTAACTTTTTTATTAGATTCTTCTAATTTCTCTTTTAAGTCCTCTACTTCCATTTCTACAATTATTTCTCGTTCTTCCATATTTTCCACTCTTTTTCCTATCTCTGACATGGCCATTTCTATTTTATTCATTTTTTCTTTTGCATTCTTAATTCTTTTTATCTCATTAAATTCTTGTAATTGCCATTCTTTCACTGATTCCATATATTCTTTAAAAAAAGATACATCCATTGTCTTGCTTTTCTCTTCTTCTTCCACTTCTTTCTGTTCTTCTTCTTCTTCCTCTGGATTGACCATCTGTTGTTTCCTTGTTTTCTTTTTACCCTCTTCTTTCTTGTTGTCGTTATTGTCTGTGTTCTGCACCTGCTGCTGTGCTGCAGGTGTCTCTCTCAGATGCGGAGATCGACTCCGCAGCTGTTCCCCCCTCCCGTCAGTGTGTTTTTTTTCATGCACATCGAGCATGCGCGACTCCTCGCGCATGCGCGGTTGCGCACTTTTACTCGGCTCCGCGAGCCATTTTTGTAGTCCCGAGCTCGGGACTTCCACTGACCTTAGGGAGCGGGCTTCTCTCTCCGTAGCGGGCCTCCTCGGACAGGTAAGGCCTTCACCTTCTTCTTCCGACGTTCTTTCTTCTTCTCTTCTTCCCGTTGTTTTCGACTTTTCTCTCTTCGCTGCCATTTTCTTCTCACCTTTATTTTTACTTTGTTTTAATTTTTACTCTTGTACCTTTGTGTTTTGTGCGTTTTTTTTAACTTTTCCGGAGAGGGCTGGAATTCCATGACCGGCCACTACTCCATCACGTGACTCCTCCGAATGGTACTTTATAATAAAAAAAATGACTAAATCAAGTAGAACTGTAATTTAATTAAAAATAAACAATACATTCGAACACAGAGTTATCTTAACGGACAATATGCCACAACAGTGGTGATTTAGCAATAGGGCAGACAGCAAAAACACACGTAAATACTGGAGGATCTTGGCCGGTCTCGCAGCGACCATTGGAAGTGAAGATATATCACCGACGTTTTGAGCCTGAGCCCTTCCTCAAGGTATAAGTAAAAAGCAGGCAGGCATCTGAATTAAAGGCTGGGGAGAGAAAGGGGTCTGACCATCCCCACATTAGTGCAGCAAGGGGATGTCTAAGAGCCTGACAGCTGTTGGAAAGAAACTGCTCTCGATCCTCAAGGTTCCAGGCTTCAGGCTTCTTTTCCCAAAAGCAGCAGCAAGAAGAGGTTGTGACCAGGGTGATGGGTTGGAGGGAGTTGGGGGGGGGGGGGGGTCCTCTATATTTATCACGAAAGCCCCTTGTTCTCTGAGGACGCAAGCACAAAAGCATGCCATGTGAACCTCCCTCCAACAACATCGTTTCAAACAGCTGGATTACCCTGCAAGTACAAAATGATTTCCAACAGTGCGAACTAAACTTCAAAAGAATTTAAATGGCCATGACGTATTTTAGGATGTCCTAAGATTGGGGGCCTTTACTCTCTTGTATTTCTTCAGCTGTCCTTGACATTGTGAGCTCTGGAATGTGAGCTCTTGTTCTGGTTGCCATTCTACCACCTCCATCTAGCCCTCACCCACCGGGAAAACAAGGACTCGTATGTTCAAATGCTGGTTATTGACTTCAGTTCAGTATTCAACGTAATCACACATCAGTACCTGATAAGAAAGTCGAGCCTGCTGGGTGTAAACACCTCCCACTGCAATTGGATTCTCAACTTGCTGTTGGGGAAACCTCAAACAGCACCTCCAAGACCATCACACTGAGCATGGGGTGCTTAGTCCACTCCTGTTCACTCCTCTGACCCACAAATGTGAAGCTAAACCCAGCTTGAACCACATCGTCAAGTTCGCTGACAACACGACCGTGGTGGGCCTGATTAGTAAGAAGGACAATTCAGTGTAGAGAAGAGGTGCAGTCACTAATGGACTGGTGCAGAGCCAATAACCTGTATCTGAATGTTAATAAAACAAAAGAGATGGTTGTTCACTTCAAGAGGCCCATGCTCCGCTGACCATTGATGGCTCCACTGTTAAGGTCGTCAAGATATCAAGTTCCTTGGAGTGCACTTGGCAGAGAATCTCACCTGCTCCTTCAACACCATTTCTGTAGCCAAGAAAGCCCAGCAGCGCCTCTACTACCTGTGAAGGCTGAGGAAAGTTCATCTCCCACCCTCCATCCTCATTACATTCCACAGAGGATGTATTGAGAGCATCCTGGGCAAATGCATCACCGCCTGGTTTGGAAGCTGACCTTGGACCGCAAGACCTTGCAGAGGATAGTGAAGTCAGTGGAAAAGCTCTCTTCCTATCATGAAGGACATCTACAGCACTCACAGGCGAAAGGCAATAAATACTGTGAAGGACTCCACACATCCCTCATGTAAATTGTTCTGCCCTTTGGTAGGAGGTATCATAGTACTCAGGCGCTTACGTCCCGATTGGGAAAGTTTTTCCCACAAGCCATTAGGCTCCTGAATTCCTAGGACATATGTGGATAGGGTACTGTGGACTTTCAGTGTATACATCTTAATATTTTAATGTGTTTAACTTCTATCCTAATTCATATTTATGTGAATATGCTCTGCGGTCCTGGAGAAATGCTATCATGTCTTTATCGTGCAACCGACAAATAAAGGTGACTTGACTTGAGAAATCTATCATGCAAAGGTTCTGATGACAAGCATTCAACCTGAAAGTCGATTTTATAATTCATTATTTGAATATAATTGTGAAGGGAAAAGGGGCATAAGAGGACTTACGTTTACTTCATGTTTAACTTGGATTAAGGAAGACATTATTCTCAAAAGCATTCCTTTATTTCTCTCATTTAAGGATTCTGTAATCACAAAACAACATTTATTTCCCTCTTAGTTTGAATTTTAAAAAAATATTTTCCATGCATTTTGTCACTTTTAAAAAACTTTTTTGGGTCAACTCTCAACATTGAGATCAGGTGTTGGCCATTCAGCTTGCTCCGCTATGCAATTGTGTTGCAGATATAAATTGTGAGAGAATGCTCTCTACTTCCCTGATGGAAAGGAGTTGGAGGGAGTCCAAATTCCTGGGAGTCCTTGCATTTCAGAAGACCTTTCCTGGAGCATCCTGGGCAACTGCATCACCGTCTGGTTTGGAAGCTGGACCATCTCGGACTGCAAGATCCTGCAGAGGAGAGTGAATTCAGCAGAAAAAAAAAATCACTGGGGGCTCTCTCTTCCCACTATCAAAGGCGTCGGCAAGGGAAAGGCAAATAAACATTGTGAAGGACTCCACAAACCCCTCATTCATGTGAGTTGTTCCCCCTTCTGCCATCGGGTAGGAGGTACTGTAGTGCTCGGGCCCTTACGTCCAGATTGTGCAACTGTTTTTCCCCCTCCAAAGCCATCAGGCTCCTGATAGGGTGCCGTGGACTTTTACTGTATACATCTTAATATTTTAATGTGTTTAATTTCTATCCTAACTTATATTTAGGTGAATATGCTCCGTGGTCCTCACTATATTGACTTTATCGAGCAAGTATGGTATGAACAAGAAAGGTGACTTGACTTGGTCTTACGACTACCAGGTTGGACTTGATGGGCTGAATAGCCTTCCTTGGTGCTGGGACAATTGAACAATCCTACCCACTCTTGCGACTGACTTACTTCTCCTTCATCCCTGAAGGTGTCCGCTCTTGGGTGGCTTGATCATGGGCTGAGTTGCCGCAGAGATGATGTACTCTGTCCCCATCAGCCAGCAGGGCCAGCGAGCTTCTCCCCTGAAGTGGTTGGATCCCTGTTTTGGGCTGACCTCCTCTCTACCCCATCCATCTCCCCTTACCTTTCAAAAGGAAGGTCCCTCCTGAGTGAGCCAGGCAAAAATGTTTATGCCAGGCCAGCAAAAAGGCCAATAAATGTTTCATCCCGCAGGCTGTGAAGTTGAGATAAATAGTAACTGGTAACAGAATCATTCCAAATATTTATGTATACATTTTAAAAATTATATATGTATGCATATGTCATTTCATTGTGGTGTGTGCCTGTGTGTACATGTGCGAGTGCGTGTGTCTGTACACCATGGTCCAGAGAAACGTTGTTTTGTCTGGTTGTATGTGTACAGTCATTTGATAATAAACATACTTAAGGTCACTGGTGAAAGAATTCGAGGAGGAGGGGAGACTCGAGGTGGGTCATCCACAGCTTGATCGGGTAAACTGTGGGAGTTTTAAAGTAGGGGGAGGGGTTTGTTGGATTCTTGATCAGTAAGGGGAGGTCAAGGTTACAGGGAGAAGTCGTGGAATTGTGAGGATACATTTAGGATGGTGGTTAGCACCATTCTAGCAATCGGGACCGGGGTTTGAATTCTGTGCTCTCTGTAAGGAGTTTGTATGTTCTCCCCATGTCTGCGGGGGTTTAACTGGAGATACTGGCTTCCTCCCACCGTTCAAAAATATACCAGGCTGCTAAAGCAAGGGAAAAAGAACAAATGTCGACAAGCTTAACTACAGAGACCATCACGGAGTTAGTGGAGCAGCTGAAACAATCGTTGACAGAAGAATTTAAAAACGGCAGGGGCCAGATTGAAGTCCAGCTTCAACTGATTCATTCAACAGGTCAAGAACTCGATGAAAAGTTGTCATCTATTGAGCTCAAATTGAATGACTGTATTAAAGAATTAGAGATGTATGATCCAGTCTAATTAACACTAATTTGATTATTGACGAGGGTCATTGATCGGAAAAGCAGTAGCAGAAGACAAAATATATGTATTTTGGGCCTGTGTGTCAATTTAAAGTGGGCAGCATCCGAAAAATGTTTCTGGAGATGCTCTGCAACGTGTTTGGGAGAGGTCACCCCTTCTTCCCCCCCCACCACCCCCCACCACCAACACCCCAGCTTCCTGTAATGCCAGGAAATCAAAATGAGTCCTGCATAGTTTAAAAGCGCTGAGGATCTGGAGTGATTCCACTGTAGATGAACCTGACCTTGGGCTGAGGTTCCAGATGCATTTGCCCAATGGGAAGGGAGATGAAACATCAATAACTTAAAAAGACTGGAAATTGTGTAAAACTTCCCTGAACGAGGGAGGGAGTTGTGGAACAGTCATCTTTATCCAGGACCCTTTGGGAGGGGCCACAGGTACAATCGGCCACTGGATGTGCCCAGACAGATCAATATTCAAACAGTGTTTACCTCCAAGGGGTGGCTGATGGGGGAGAGAGGGCTGGTTATGTAGTGAAGGGGAGGTAGGGGGGTGGAAGGGGGAAGGTGATGGTCAGGGGGGAGGGAGGAGAAGGAATTGGGGGTGAGTTGGTAAGGAGGAAGGGTAGGTGAGGGAGGGCAGCAAGAGGGGAATGGAGGGGAAGAGGTGGGGAAAGGAGCAAAGGGGAGGGGTGGATAGAGAAAGATAGGGATGAGGAGAGGGGTTGGTGAGGGAGGGATGGTAGGGTCACAGGGACAATGGGAGGGAAATGGGTGGAAGGAGAAAGGTAGAGGAAAGAGGAGATGGGTTTTATCCAGCAAACTCAGCAGGTCAAGCAATGTTCTTTAAGGCAAAGATACTCCTGTAACAGTTGATACCACTGCCCCCCCCCCTTATTTCCCCCCCCCCTTATTTTTTCCCCCCACCTTCCCTCGAATGTGGACTCTCACTCAGGCCCCAGCCACCCGCCCACTCACTGGAGGTCCTGAACAATGCAGATACCGTGGTCAAAAGTACTATCCATGTAATAATCTACCCCATAAATTTAGTGTTTAAAGATTGACTTACAATCTCGACTTTAACACGTTGATATGTGAAACACGTTGTAGATGTGAATAGGCTCTTTCCCTTGAGGGTAGGGGAGATTGGAACAAGGGGTCATGTTAAGGGTTAGGGGGCAAAACTTAAGAAGTAACATAAAAGGATGCTTCTTCACTCAAAGAGTAGTGTCTGAGTGGAATGACCTTCCGGAAGATGTGGTCGCAGCAGGGTCAATTCTGTCATTTAAGAGGAGGTTAGATGAGAAAATGGATGTGAGGGGATTGGAGGGTTATGGGTGAGGGAATGGGTAGGTGGAACTAATGGAGTTTCACGTAAATCGGTGCGGACTAGAGGGGCTGATATGGCCTGTTTCTGTACTGTAAATTGTTATATGGTAATATGGTTATACGGTAACCAAGATATACAGCCCTTTGTCAAGGTCAGGTGAGATGGGGGTGGTGAAGGAAAAGGGGAATGGAAGGGTTGGGATATAAGGATGGGGAAAGGAATGGAAAAGGCTCTAAACAGCAGGGCTCCAACACTAATGGTTATCACTGGCAGTGGGGTCTTGGTGCCCTCTTGCAGGTCAGCTACAAGCCAGTAGAGGGACCCTAGGCTCAGCACACAGCTGTTCTGGATGCAACCAAGAACACACCTCACCCTGTGTATTCACACTGGGAAAACATCTCCACCTCCACGTCAAAGGGTCGCAGAATCCAGCTAAGGCCACCCGCAACATCTGTAACCTTTATGGAAATGTAAAACTACAAAAGTGACAGTTGAGATAGAGGCAGGATCGTTGTTTTCTCTGGCGGGTGAATTTAATTTTTTTTAAAAAGATCTAGACGTACAGCACAGTAACAGGCCTTTTTGGCTTACAAGCCCGTGCCACCCAATTACACCCAATTAACCGACAACCCCCATATGTTTTCCCATGGTGGGAGGAATCTAGAGCATCGGGAGGAAACCCACGCAGACAAGGGGAGAATGAACAACCTCCTTACAGACAAATTCCAGCCCTGATTGCTGGCGCTGGAACAGCGTTGCACTAACCATCACACTAACACGATGAGACTAGAACTGGATCAGAATCAGAATTTATTGTCATGAACATGTCACAAAATTTGTTGTTTTGCAGCAGTTTCACAGCGCAAACATTCATATAAACCACCTGACAAAATAAATAAAAACCGTGCAAGAGAAGGTCAAAGTCAGGCAGTGTTTATGATCACTCAGGAATCTGATGGCGGAGGGGAAGAAGCTGTCCTTGTGCCTCCTGGACCTTTTTCCCAATGGTAGCAGAGTGAAGAGGGCATGGCCTGGGTGGTGGGGGGAACCCTGCATTCTTCAAACCCTGCTTCATGTCGACGTCCTCGATGGAGTGAAGTCTGGTGCCCGTGACGTCGCAGGCCGAGCTAACAACCCTCTGGAGTTTTTTCTTGAATATTTGGTTTTAATTTTTCCAAGAATCGTACAGAACATTATTACATACATCGTATAAATAGTTTTTTAAAAATTATTGAGTCTCACCCCCTCAACTGTTAACATTACTGAAAAAAAGTTAAAGGAAGGGGTGTTCATATCTTGATCTTTAGGGATTCAACAATTATTAACCTCACGATATTATTTAAACCTTTTTGGAATTCAAATAATGTGGCCACATTTTAACAAACATGTCATATTTCTTTCTAAAATTATAAGTGATCCTTTCTGGGGGGCACAACTTGGTGTTTCCATATTCCAGTGAACAATAAGTAGGGGGGGAGTTGGACTCTTGTGTAACAGCGACATGTCTCCTGGCCACCGCTAGCGTGACCTTCACGAGATGTATTCGATATGTTGATAGTTTTGCGCCAATAACCATATGATCGCTCAATAAATACAGTTCTGGTTTCAATGGAAAATCCACTTCGATAATTTGTTGTCCAAATCGCTGCCACGTCACACCAAAAGGATCATGGGGCCAATGACAGCAGAGCTACGGAAGAAAACGCTTGGCTCAGGTTGAGATGAGCAGGAAACACTGTTTAATTCTCTTTCCGGCCAACTTTTATGTCACTTCCTGTTTTGGGACGGCCAGACCGGAAGTGACTTCATGGCGCCCCCGTGTGTTACACGGTTTGCTGGCTTCGTGCCTGAGGTGGAGGGGGTCCAGTGTCATCTTAGCGTAGACCCCCGGAATGCGTCGTCAGCCGCCATTATAGGAATGATTCATGTCTGAAATTCCACCCCCCGGATGCTGCTACAGTAAACACCCCCCCCCAAGAATTGACTCCCGATACGATAGTCTGGGTCTTAGGCTGTTTCGGAGGGTGACTACAGTGATGCAGCGGTGGAAACGTCACTGGCCCGGAGGTGTCTACATGGCCAGGTTTGAGCCGGTCCTTTGTATACAGCTCGTGTTTGCCCCCAGTGTCCAACAGCAGGGTGGACCCGCTGTTTTTAGCATTTTGTATGGTCTGATGTAGGGATGCTGTGGCTGTGGCCCCTGTGTTGGGCTGCAGACAAACACAAAAGGTGCCGAGTCAAGATCCGCCAGGATGTGTGTGGGTGGTGAACCAGCGCAAGCATTGGATTTCTTCCGATGCAATGGATTCGGCACCATCTGACGGAGATGGATGTCGGCCGGCACCAAAAACCAGCTCAGCTGACAGAAGCCTGCAAGTCCGTACTCCAGGCATCACCCAGGGCAGCGCGACCAACCACTGTGGGCCTGTGAGACGTGCTTGTAGAACCTGCTTCAAGTGCTGGTGAAAGTGCTCCACTAGCTCGTTGGCTTGTGGATGATAGAACATGGTGAAATGAAGTCGTGCGCCATAGAGGTGCGACAGTGCAACCCGAAGCGTGGAAGTAAACTGGGCTCCTCTGTTGGAAGTGGAGGTGCCCCAAAATGTGCTACCCAGGTAGATTAAAAAATCCTGGAAGAAGTCTCAGTCATGGGTGCAGCTTTCGGCCAGCAGGTGAATCGATCGACCATGGTGAGGATGTACTTGTGGTTGCATGACGCGGGCAGAGGTCCAACAATGTGGAGGAGATGGAACCACTGGGTGGTGGGAGGGAAATGCTGCACCGGATCCTTGGTGTGCTTATGGACTTTGGCCGTTTGATAAGCCATACAAGCCTTTGCCCACTGAGAGACCTGTTTTTTCAACCCAAGCCAGACATATTTGGATGCTATAAGTTTGTCTGTAATGGATATCAAGGGGTGCGACAGTCTGTGTACAGTGTCAAAAAGTCTTTTGTGCTACGATGAGGGTACGAGGGGCCGAGGTCTTCCTGTGGAAATGTCACAGAGTAGTTTAGTCCTATCTGGGCCCAGTCCTGTGACTGGAGTCCCGGAAATTTCCACCTCCGCATCCTCTTCCTGGGCCTTGGCCAAAGCATTCAAGTTTGCACCTCCCCCTCCCCCCCCCCCCCCGCCCCACCATGATGGTGCTGATCTCAGGTCTAGACAGGGAGTCTGCAACCACTTTGTCTTTCTCCAACACACGCTGAATGTCCGAGGTGAACTCTGATATGAAAGCCAAATGTTGCTGATGTTTCGCTGTCCATGCGACCGATATTTTTGACGGTTTGTGGTCAGTGAGTGCAATGAACTGCCGTCCCCCTAGGAAATGGTGGAAGTGCTTTACGGCCAGATAAAGCACCAACAGTTCCCAATCGAAGGTGCTGTATTTAGGTTCAGGGGGTACGTAGATGGCGGCTGAACAAGGCGAGTGGCTGCCAGTGGCCATTGACTCGCTGTTCTAGGACTGCTCCTACGGCTGTGTTGGAGGCATCCGATGTCAGTGCCAGTGGGGCGTCCATGCCTGGGTGTGCTAGCATGGCTAGTTTAGCTAGTGCCTCAAGCTTCCCGGAATGCTGTCTCTGCCTCGGGCGTACACGTTGACAGTTTTTGTTTGCCGGTTAACAGGTGGAAAGTGGGCGTAGTATCTTGGCAGCCATGGGGATAAAACGGTGGTAAAAGTTCACCATGCCTAAAAACTCTTGGAAACCCTTTATGGGGGAGGGCCGTGGGAAGTGGCTGCCACTTTATTCTGCCACGGGGCTGCTCCAGCTTTGTGGCAGCTTTTTAGGACTCTGTGCCCTAAAAGGTTAATGGTCTCCTTACCAAAGTCGCACTGGCCCAGGTTGACGGTAAGTCTGAAATCGCGGAGCTTCTGGAATAGGGGTCTTAGGTGCTGGACATGCTCGCCCTCCATAGTGCTGGCCACCAGGATATCATCCAGACAGACGAACACAAAGGGAGGCCTCTGAAAACTGCATCCATTAGGCGTTGAAAGGTTTTGCGCCATGTTTTTGAACCCAAACAGCATTGTCAGAAACTCAAACAGCCCGAACAGGATGGATGTCTTGGGCACATCATATGGGTGTAAGGGGATTTGGTGATAACCCTTTCACGAGGTCCACTTGGAAATAAACAGTTTCTCATGCAGATTCGCGGTGAAATCCTGAATGTGCAGAATTGGGTGGCGATCTGATACCATTGGACTTGTTCAGTCCTCAGTAGTTCCCAGCCCCCACTTGCTTTAGGGACCATATGTAGGGGAAGTGACCAGGGTTTAGTGGAATGCCTGACCATACCCAACTCTTCCATAGTTTTAAGTTTCTCTTTGGTTTATTGTAAACGGTCAGTGGGGAGTCTCCTTGCCTTGGCGTGAATGGGCAGTCCTACCCTCGTCAGATGTTGGATGTTGTGCAGTGGGGTGTTCAAATGAAAACCCGATGTGAGGATCTTGGGGAACTCAGTTAGGACCTTTGCAAACTCGTCCGTAGGCAGGGTCTGTACGTGCAGGGCTAGCCGTGTACTAGGCAAGAGTGGGCATGTCTGGAAAGTGGAGGCAGGGACTAACTGTCACCCCCTCACTTCGACCAGTAGGCTATTGGCCCTCAGGAAATCCGATCCCAGAATTGGTTGGCGTACAGCCGTGATGGTGGAATTCCACCTGTGAGCAGTCTCCTGGTAGCAAATGGACTGATCTGGTGCTGTAGCTGGGTATAGGTGTCCTGCTTGTCGAGCATAGGTTGGACTGTTGAGCCTGGAATTCTCGTTTAAAGGCGTTTGATGGCAGGATGCTGCGTTTGGCTCCCGTATCGACTAAAAACTTTTATCTGGAGATTCAGTCAACTGTGCAGAAGAGGGCTATGTGTTTGCCAACTGCCATGGCCATTACTGCCGGCTGGTAGTGCCATTTCCCTGGGCGTCACCCAAGTAAGTGGGATGCATGGGTGGGTGTTACAGTCCCACCTCCTGTGATAGAAACACCACCCGTCCCACTGCTTGCCTTTGGACCCTCCTACCGGTCTCGGGGTGGCAGTGGTTGCCGAAACGGATGAGGTAGCCGCACTGTCAGACGCAGTCACCAGTTGGACTGATGGGAATTCTGTATAGTCTGTCCGCTTCGTTTGCCACAGCCTGAGGGTCAGAAAAGTCTGTGTTGGACAGGAACAAGGTGATATCACGGGGGAGGTGCTCTAAGAATGTAGCCTTGAACATTAGGCACTTGGAGTGTTCATCAGCTAGCGCGAGCATTTCGGACATTAGTTCGGAAGGGGACCTGTCCCCAAGCTCATCTAGATGTAGGAGATGTGAGCCTCTCTCCAGCTCGGTCATGGTGAATGTCCGTAGGAGGTGGGCCTTAAAAGCCTCGTAGTGACCTGCTGGAGGATTGCTCAGGAAAAGTTCAACTTCAATGGCCAACTGCTCATCTGGCGATGCGGCGACGTTCCAAAATTTTGTAGCCTCACTGGCGATATTGCGGAGGTTGGATTGTGCCTCCTCCTGAATGAACCACGGGCGGGTGGTCCGTGTGACCAGAACGCTAGCAGCTTAATGGCAACCCCGCTCAGCGCTAGTTCGACAGCCATTGTGCTGGGCTTAGAAATGTCCGAACCGTCGGGGGTCACCAGTGTAGCGCCGTTGATGATAGAGCTACGGAAGAAAATGCCTGGCTCAGGTTGAGATGAGCCAACTTTTATGTCACTTCTGGTCCGGCTGTCCCGAAACTGGAAGTGACATCATAGCACGCACCACGCCCCCCCCCCCCGACGCATTACTCGGTTCGCGGGCATCTTGCCCAAGGTGGAGGGGAGCCAGTACCATCTTAGTGGAGACCCCTGGAATGCGTGGTCGGCCGCCACTATGGGGACGGTTTGTGTCTGAAACCTTGCCCCCCAGATGCTGCTACTTTCACAAATAGCCAGGTTGAATGTATAAATGTTCCAACCTCCATACCACACCTAAAAGACGAGTCTGGAATTTCAGATTTTAAACCGTGAAATATTTGCAGTGTAAGGCATAATTGGTGCATAAAAATGTTTGGTACCAATCTGTATCTGACATTAACAAATGATATCATATCTATCAGAGCACAATTTTGAACAATATTGTTTCTGAATCCTTTCCCCGTCCCCCACCTTTCCCTCGATTTGTACAAGCCTGGTTTCGGGCTATTGTTCTGCAATAGGAAATATCTTAGATATCAATTTACTTGTGATCCCCTTTCAAAGAGCCTCTGTGTCACTGCACATTGGAGGGTCGTGGCTGGACCTTAACTATTTCTTAAAAAAAGATGGTAATTGAAGATAGCAGAAGAAAGTTCTATTTGACAAAAATCACATCTATTTTTTCTTGCCCTGGAATTTTTTTGGAGTGGGGAACTGAGGAACAGAGCCTCAAGATCTGGGGGAGTAGATTAGGATGGAGATGAGGAGGAACTGTTTTTCCCCGAGAGCGGTGAATTCACGGCCCGTGGAAGTAATGGAGTCTGCTTTAAACTGCAGAAAAAAAATAGATTCTTGCAGAGTGGGGGAATTAAGGGCTATAGGGGAAAGGCGGGTGGGTGGAGCTGAGACCACAGTCAGATCAGCCATGATCTTATTGATGGGACGGAACAGGCTCGACGGGTCAGGACTGGAAAAGGCTACCGAGACTAGCCAGAGCCATTATTGGCTTTAGTTTTCACTCTGTTAAGGACATCTATAAGAGGCGGTGTCTCAAGAAATCAGCCTCTTTCCTCAAGGACCCCCACTGCCCCCCCACCCCCACCGTCCAGGTCATGCCCTCTTCACTCTGCTACCATCAGGAAGGAGGTACAGGGACCTGAAGACGAACACTCAGCTTCTTCCTCTCCGCCATCAGATTCCTGAATGGACAATGAACCACAGACACTGTCTCACTTTCTCTAATTTTCTGGCACTATTTATTTACTTTGAAATATTGTATTTACAGGACTGTAATCTATAGCAATTTTGCATCTGTAATGCACAATTCTGCTGCCACAAAATTTTGTGACGCGTGTTCACAACCAACCTGATTCTGAATCTGATGGTCAACTCCTGCTTCTCTTTCCTCTGTCCTTTAGTTACAGACTGTGTTCCATCCGGCAAGGTTTTCCACAACTGGAAAACTCCACACTCCTAACTCTGCACCAGGATGGACTCAGCGGGCTAGATTTGGCTAAGCAGCTGGAAGATTCACATTTCCGATTTATTGTCGAGTACATGCATGTCCAAACAACCCTGGGTTTCTTTTTCCTGTGGACACGGCAGAATGACCACTTATTGGTCGTGCAAAAGAAATGTACTCAAGAAGATACGTATACAGGTTAAAAAAAAGAAATGAAAACAACCTGATTGTGTAATAAAGGGGGGGGGGGGGGGAGGAAAAAGATCAATAAATAAGAGTCCTTAAACGAGTCCCTGATTGAGGTTGTCGTTGAGGTGTCTGACGGCGGAGGGGGAGCTGCTGTTCCTGAACCTGGTGGGCGGGAGCCTCGTGGCCCCGAGACCTCTTTCCCGATGGCAGCACGAGAACGGGGCCTGTGCTGGGTGGGGTGGGTCCTTGACGATTGTTGTTGCTCTCCACTGGCAGCGTTCCCCCGAGATGTTCTCAAAGGTGGGGAGCATTTTGCCTGTGATGTCCTGAGCTGTGTCCAGTACCTTTTGCAGGGCTTTACGCTCAGGGGTATTGGTGTCCCCCATACCAGACCGTGATGCAGCCAGTCAGCACCACTTTCCACCTTACATCTGTAGAAATTTGCCAGGGTTTCTGGTGTCATACCAAAGCTCCGCAAACTCCTGAAGCGCTTTCTTCATGACGACATTAGTATCTGGGGTCCAGGAAAGATCCTCCGAGATAGTGACTACTGACATAGGAAGATTCCCTGGAAAGGGAAAAACCAATCCACTGGAAGAAGGCAGCATCTGTGGAGGTAGGAAGGTTGTCAATGTTCGGAGTTATGGTAGACGATGGGGCTTGAGGTGAGAATACATATTCAGTGATGTTGGCCGAGGGTTTCGGGCTGCAGAAATACAACCCGGACACTGGGTAGGTGACCTCATCGGATCATTGTGATGTTTCAAACCCAGAAACCTCGCAATCCCTCCAGTAACACCATCTCTGCCGCTCAAGGCACGTGATGTCATGAAGTTGCGATATTCATGAAAGTTGTTTCCCACCTCCCACTGATCAGCTGTCAGTTTGCCTCGACACTTCGTGGGAAATGTCCAAGTTCACCGATGACGAGGAAGTAGGTGGAAGAGCTCGTCGCAATGAGGTTAGTTGGACTCGGCAATGGAACAGAAATCAGTGGAATGAGTGGGCAACAGCCTGGCAAATGGAGTTTGACGTGATGTCACACACTGGTAAGAGGAATAGAAAGGCACTAATATGTAAAGAAGAGAAATTGTAAAAGGGTAGAGTACAGAGGGAGATAAGTGTCCTCGGACAAGTTTAATTTAATTTAATTTAGGCTCCAGTGGAGTAATGGGCCCCTCTGGCACATGAGCCTGTCTGTCCAAATACACCAATCTGGTTATCCATCCCATTGGATGATGATGGTTCCTTTCGGTCAGTTTGATATGCGGATACCCCACTCCTCAGAAAGGAAGAGCGTGTGCGTGGATGGATTTAGGTGAGTAGAGGGTTGCACAGGTCTTGACTCACCCATTCGACATCCCCTCCTGGATCCAGCGGCATGGTGGCTGGGGAAATCCAAGCTTCAAATGCGAGGGGTGCCCTTTCTGAGCTTCACGGCACGCATTTGCCAGGAGGTGGTTGGCGTAATAGGAATAGGAGCAGAAGTCAGCCATCTGGCGGGTCGAGCCTGCCCCGCCATTCAATGAGATCTGATGATGGGCTCATCTCCCTCTACCTGCCTTTCTTCATATTCCTTAATTCCCCAACTATGTAAAAATCTATCCAACCTGGTCTTAAATATATTTACTGAGGTCGCCTCCACTGCTTCAATGGGCAAAGAATTCCATAGATTCACCCCCTCTGGGAAAAGCAGTTCCTCCTCATGTCCATCTAAATCTACTACCCTGAATCTTGAGGCTGTGTCTCTATTTCTGGTCTCCCCCGCCAATGGGAACAACTTACCTACCTCCATCTTATCTATGCCTTTTATAATTTTACACGTTTCTATAAAGATCCCCTCTCATTCTTCTAAATTCCAGTGAGTACAGTCCCAGACGACTCAATCTCTCTTCATAGGCTAACTCCCCTCATCCCTTGAATCAACCTGGTGAACCCCCTCTGCATCGCCTCCAAAGCCAGTGCATCCTTCCTCAAGTAAGACCAGAACCGCACGCAGTTCTCCAGATGCGGCCTCACCAGGACCTTGTACAATTGCAGTGTAATCTCCCTGCTCCTACATTCAATCCCTCCAACGACAAAGGCCAACATTTCATTTGCCTTCTTGACAGCCTGCTGCACCTGCAAACCAACCTTTTGCGATTTATGCACGAGCCCTCCCAAGTCTTCCTGCATGACAGATGCTGCCATTTAAATAATACTCTGATCTTCCATTTTTCCTTTAAAAGTGGATAACCTCACATTTGCCATCATGGTACTCCATCTACCAGACCCTTGCCCACTCACTTAACCCATCTGTATCTCTGTTGTTCGGGTTCGTGTGGGTCCCACAGGTTAAGAACCTGACCAAAGTGCAGGTACAAAGCTCACGTTTATTTCAGGGATGGAATTGGGGGCAACAGGGTCGATATGTCAAGCAAACATCTACACATACACATTGCGCAGAGGGTAAATATACACTTACGGATGACGAGGGGAAATGACAAGAGCATACATATTCAACCATCAGATCAAGGTGATATTACGTGCGCCCACCCCTTGACCGGTACAGACATGGCTCCAGCTACCTGGCCTCGAGACTCACCCCAACCCAGTGTGGAAGGTGATGCTTACATTCCATGAGGAGTCTATAGAGATAGAACAAAGGGGCACCTGGTCCTTTATAATTCTGGGGGTAAGCTGGGGGGCCAGTCATAAGGATCAGTGTGGGCCCTGTTGGTTGCTGTGGCCAATGGCTTGAAGCCAAGAGCAGGGGTGAACTGAGGTGATTCACAAGGGCCAACTGGGTGAAGGTCAGGGCTGAGTCTGGGTGGGCTGCCTGGACTGCAGCACCTGGGCGATTTAGGTGGGCCAATCGCAAGGGTCACCTTGGTGGCTTGGGGTGAGTCCTTGACCTTGAATGGTAGGAAGTGTGTCCTCCGAACAGGAGCGCAGCAACGCCACCCGGTGGACGCTGCCTGTCCATTACAATCTCTCTGCAGACTCTCCATATCCTCTGCACAATTTGCTTTTCCAGTTAATTTAGTGGCATCAACCAACTTAGATACACTACGCCCTGCCCCCACTTCCAGATCGTTTACAGGCCCAGCACCAAGCCCTGCAGCACCCCGCTCACCATTGATTGCCAACCAGAAAAACATCCCTGTACCCCAACTCTCTGCTTTCTATTAGTTAACCAATCCTCTGTTCATGCTAATACATCACCCCCAACTCTATGTATCCTTATCTTCTATATACTGTGGTGGTCCATCACTGCAGCTATTAAGCCGGTGCTTCGGGTGGTGAGCACTGGCCCCAGCGAGCGAACCGGAGGATGAACGGCAAGGGTAACTTAAAGGCCAGTGACCCCAAAATGGCACTCGCCTTGCTGTGCAGCCAACAGATAGGGACGGGGCACGGGAAGAAGGGCATTGTTATGCAGGAAAATACCCACGCTTGGGAAACCTGCTCGTTGTGACGTCAGCCAAGAGGGGCCACGACAGAAACAGTGCAAGTATAAAATTCAGGCCTGAGCCCTAATAAAACTCAGAGCTTAAACTGACTATGTGTGTATGTGTTTTCTTTCGAGTAGTGCGCGGCTACAAAATGTCTTTTATGTGGCAACTTATCGTGGTGAACCCAGTCCACCACAGGCACTGATCTCCCATCCATTAAAACACACATACGTGAAATGCAGCCTTGAGAAGGCGGCCAACGTTACAAAGGACTCTTGTCCCCTGGTAATGACCTCTTCTCACTGCTACCCCAGATAGAAGGTACAGAAGTCTGAAGATCAGTTCTTCCAATTTAAGAACAAATTTTAATCCCACAGCTTTCAGTCTCCTGAACCTCCCTGAACTGCCTCAGCCGTAAACTACTCTGGAACCACCATAAGATCTGTGTGCACCATTGAAACATCATCTGTTTTTATTCATTCACCCTTTTATGTATTGTCTCATCTTTTCCTGTGTTGGCATGTTGTGGTCATTTAATTTATGCCCTTGTAATAGGTGCACGTAACATATTTTTTTAATTACAGCAAATAAGAATTTTGGTGCATCGTATATTGTACATTTTTATGTGAACAGAGGGACCTTGGGGTCCAAATCCATCCATCCCTCAAGGTCGCCGCAAGGGTTGATACGACAGTTAAGAAGGCCTATGGGGATGCTGGGCTTCATTCGTCGGGGGATTGAGTTCAAGAGTTGAGAGGTCATGCTACAACTCTACAAATTTCTGGTGAGACCACACAGTTCTGGTCACTTCATTATCGGAAGGACGTGGACGCTCTGGGGAGGGATTTACCCAGGAGGTTGCCTGGATTGGAAAATACATCTCATGAGGCAAGGTTAGCGGAGTTGGGACTTTTTGGAGCGTAGAAGGATGAGAGGAGACTTAGTTGAGGTCTACAAGATTACGAGAAGCATAGGTGGACGGCCAGTGCCACAGGGCGGGAGCAGCAAACACCGGAGGACATGAGTGCCAAGTGATGGAAGGAAAGTTTAGGGGACACATTGGGGGGGGGGGGGGTTTAAACACGGAGAGTTGTGGGTGCATGGAATGCCTTGCAGGAGATGATGTTGGAAGCTGATACATTAAAGGTAATTATTGTCACATAAGAATGTAACATATTTAACTTTTAGGGGGAGGTTTATATTTGGGTAGGGACAACATCTAGGGGCTGTCATACATTCTCACATCCCCCTCTCCTTATGAAGCCAGTCCGGGGGGGGGGGGGGGGGCGCGAACTGGGTGCCCTTGAAGGCGAAATCCCCCTTGCCCCAGCGAGAGCGGGCGGCCACGGGGGGGGACTCCATCGCCCAGGATGCGCCGCGCTTTCCGCCAAAGAGGTGGAGCCACCGCGGCGCAGGTTGCCCCCTGGTCCTTGGAGTTCCCCCCCCCCCGTCCGTCTCCCGGGTCTCCCCCCGCACTTGTGCGCGCGCACAGTGTGGCGCCCCCCCGGGCGGGGACCTGAAGCGGGCAAAGAACCCGAGAGGACGTCCCGTGGGGAGGGGGGGGGGGACATTTAAAACGCGCTTTCTTTGCTGGGCATTCCTGCTTTTTCTGGGGGAGGGGAAGACCAGGGGGATTTTTTGGGTAACCTGCAAACTCCCCCCCCCCCCCCGACCTAGTGAATTCCCCCCCCCGACCTAGTGAATCCCCCCCACCCCCCGACCTAGTGAATTCCCCAGCCCGGGTCCCTTCCCCTGTCCGATCCTCTGTGGGGCAGGGCTTTAATCTCGCTGGAATCCGACGCGTTTCCTGCGCTTGGGACTCAGGGAGGGGGGGCTTTCTCTCTCTCTCCCTCTCTCTCTCTCTCTCTCTCTCCAACCATCCCCTTCCTTCCAAGGAGACACCCTGACTGCTGGGTCCCCCCCTTCCCGACGAGGTGAAAGGAGTCCCAGCTCTCTGGATGGGATAAGAAGGCAGAGAGGGAGCCCCGTCCCGGGGACGAGGGGGACAAGGAAGTGAAATTAACCAGGCGATGCGGGCAGCGCGATGTCTCTGGCTCCAAACGACCCTCTCGTCTGAATTCCATTCCCCTCTCTCCGTGTGAGCCGCCTTTCCTGGGAAGGGAGGGGAGGGGGGGGGAGGTGGTGAAGGGGGGGGGGGCAATGCTTTGAATGTGGACTGACAAAAGCTCTGCTTTCTGCCGGGGTGGGGAGGAGGGAGAAGAGACCTTCCAGACCAGCCCCGTTCCACATCCCTCTCTTGGATGAATCTTGATGTATAGGGGGGTGGGGAGGGGGGGGGGGTTCATTTCCGACTGAACGAGAGGAACAAGGATGTCTTCCCGGCTCACGTTGCCCTCTCCTAATGAACGGAGTCTCGATCATGTGAGTATCCCCCGAAAGGGGTTCAGCAGCTCCGAGGCTGGGTGGGCGAAGGCTGCTTGGCTGGGGAGGGGGGTTGGGCTGGTGCCTCTCTATGTCTGTAGGGTGTGTGTGTGGACACATGTGTATGTTGTTTTCCTCCATGTATGTGTGCCCACCTTCCTTTTGATCTTAATGGGAGCGATAATTACATGGATCACTTGATGCATAATGGATTCCTGATCTGTTCCGACACATTTTGATGTTCATATTGATCATTTCACTTGGATGTTCATTGGAACTGGGCGATATTTCGGGTGTACATGTTATCTACGACTGTGTAGGAGATGTGTGATAAATGAGTATAAGCAAGAACGATGTAGAGGGTTTACAAGCTCAATATTTTAATTATAATCCATAGTTTTAGAATGATTAGGATTGTGTTGTTGGGGGGTGGGGGTTGGACTTGTTTGCATATCTATGTGTGAATTTATCATGGGCCTTAATTATCCATCGTGTTTGGGCGTATTTAGAGGTATATATGAATTCTGAATCTATACCCTATTTGCATCATTCAAGAATTGTGTGGAGATAAAATATTTATAATGGTTTTTTTAATGAGCCTACTGTATTTATGCCCAATAATCTTGTGTGTGAATTCTCCCCATAAATACTTACAGTATGGTTAAGGTACAAATGTTAATTAAGTGATGTGTGCATAAATGTGTCTGCGAATTGTAAATCTGCCATGAAAGCGTTGTACCTCTTGACTGGCTCCATTTTCCTCCGGTGCACGGGTTTTCAGAGGTCCTTTGGGATCACGTTCTGCGATTCTGCCCACTCTCCATCGTGGATGCCAACTGGGTGGTTTTGTGGGGGGGGGGGGGGCGGCGGCGCAGGGAACAATCTCGTCACCTTCCACCTCTAAAGTA
Source organism: Narcine bancroftii (assembly GCF_036971445.1). Lineage (NCBI taxonomy): Eukaryota > Metazoa > Chordata > Chondrichthyes > Torpediniformes > Narcinidae > Narcine > Narcine bancroftii. Next base: position 74,936,921 of record NC_091481.1, read on the forward strand.
CCCTCTCGTTAATTGGGGTAAAGAGAAGGGGGAGGTGCTGGTCACTGTGGCACTTTTCTCTTGTACCTTTTGTGGCCCTGGGCTATCACTGGGCACTTTTTCTCACCTTCCACCTCCAGTACCCTCTCGTTAATTGGGGTAAAGAGAGGGGGGAGGTGCTGGTCACTGTGGCACTTTTCTCTTGTACCTTTTGTGGCCCTGGGCTATCACTGGGCACTTTTTCCCTCATCACGTAAAAGCTTTTGGATGATGTCGCCACCAATTTGTGGAGAAGGCCCAGTCACTCGGGCGGCTTTGTGACTTGGCCGTGTGACACAGGGAATGCTCTGTTTCTTAGAATGGTGGCTGTGCGATCTCTTACCTGGACAAACATCGCTTTGGGAAGTCAGGCCCAGTGCTGCACACACGCAGAGTTTGAAGAGAATGTGCAAATTATAATTTTAAAGCCATTGCTTTTGTGCTTGATTGGGTTGAAGGCTGTGCCCAGAATCCTCCACGCACAAGCTGGTTTGCTCGAGATTTTTACAAGAAGCAGGAGTTCCCCATTTGACCCCCCAAACTGACTGTTGTTCATGGCTGATCTGATTATGGACTCCGCTTCACTTTCCTATAGGTTCCCTATGACCCTCAACTCCCTTGTGGACCCAAAATTTATCCTATCCTGTCATTGCCTCCACAGCTCTCTGGGCAGAGAATTCCAAAGATTCACACTCCTCCTAAAAAAAAATTTCTCTTTGCCTCCTTCTTCAGAACCAATGGCCCCATCCTTCCCCCTACAATGGACAAATCCTCTGAACATCTGCCCTGTCAAAACCCCTTGGGATCCAACAGCTTTCAATGTAGCCATCACTCATCCGACTGAATGCCAACAAGCTCAACCCTTTGGTCATCGTTTTGAGTCTGGACCCTTTGACGAGATGTAATTGTTCCCCACGGATGCTGCCTGACCTGTTGAGTTCTTCCAGCAGCTCGTTGTTTGCCAATTCCAGAGCCTACAGTGTTTTGGTTCCTGTACTTGGAGTAAAACACAAGTCTGCGGATGCTGTGATTGTAGTTAAAAACCACACAGAAATGCTGGAGGATCTCGGCCAGTCTTGCAGCGTCCATAGGTGTAAAGGTACATTACCGAGGTTTCAGGCCTGAGCCCTTCTTCGTATAAGCAAAAATCAGCCAGGCATCTGAATTAAAGACAGGAGAGAATGGAAAGGAGAGGAGTCCAGACCAACAGACAAAAGGCGTTAATTGGGTATGATGAAAGGTGAGAATTGAATTTTGGCTCTGTGAAAGGAGACAGAGGGAAAAGGAGAGAAGGAGGAAAGAGCTGGGGGAAAGGTGGGGGGTTTCAATGTTAATTCCCTCCAGTTGGAGGGTACCCAGATGGAAGATAAGGTGTTCCTCCAATTTATGGGTGGTCTCAGTCTGGCCGTGCATGAGGCCATGGGCAGTCATGTCAGCGAGGGGATGGGAAATTGAAACAGGCAGCCACTGGGAGATCCGCACTATGGCGGCAAGGTGCTCAACGAAGCGATCTCCCAGGCTGCACCCTTTATTTGAGGAATTCTATAGTGACGGTCTCTTGATTTGAGGAATTGTATAGTGACGGTCTCTTGATTTGAGGAATTGTATAGTGACGGTCTCTTGATGTGAGGAATTGTATAGTGACGGTCTCTTGATTTGAGGAATTGTATAGAGACGGTTGGCTGGGAGAAAGCAGAGGTTGGTTGTAATTACAAACAATAGGTGAGGCACAAATCTGAAATCCTGAAATAAGTAAGATGGGTAAGAACTACTCAAGCAGCATCCATGGAGGGAGATGACGGTGAACTGAATTGTTCATTGTCATGTGCCGAGATGCAGTGGAAAACGTTGTCTTGCATTTTATCCAAATGCATACCCCAGGTATTGCAAAGATAAAACAAAGGTGCAGGGGATAATGTTAGCAAGGGTTAAGCTTGGCCTTTGACTGGGACCCACATAGAATGCTAGAGCACAGTAAACAGACCATTTGACCCCTCTAGTCTGTGCTGACCATCATCTCCCTAGTCCCACTGACCTGCTTCCATTCCTTAACCCTCCAGACCTCTCCTATCTATGTACCTATCCAATTTATTCTTAAAACACCAGATTGAACCCACATTCGCCACACCAGATGACAGCGTAGTCCTCACTCCCACCACTCTCTAAGTGAAGAACTTCCCCCTAATGTTGTCCCTAAACCTTTTCTCCCTTCTGCTTAAAACTACAACATCTCAGTATTTATCTCCCCCAATTTAAGTGGAAAAAACCTTTTTGCATCCACTCTGTCCTATACCTCTCAAAATCTTGTAAACTTCCATCAAATCTCCCCTCGCTGTAAGGAATAAAGTCCTGTTTAATCTTTCCCTGTAACTCAACTCCTGAAGACCCGGCAATATCCTAGTAAATCTTCTCTGCACTCTTTCAATGTGGTAGGCTGGTCCGAATAGTTGGAACACACTTGATCCAGAGTGAGTTGACCATTGGACACAGAATTGGCCTGGAGGTGGGAAGTAGAGGCTTTTTTTAATCCACTGGGGTGCTGTAGGAATCGGTGCTGGGTGCCCTGTTGTTTGTTCATCTGTGTTAATGATTGAATGGAACTCTGGAGGTGACACCAAGTTGGTGGTGCGGTGGACAGCGAGGAAGGTTACCTCCATTCACTACAGGATCTAGATCAGTGGGGAAGATGTTGAAAGGAATGGCAGCTGGCATTTGGCTCAAGCCAGAGTGAAATGATGCATTTTGGCAAGTTAAGCAAGGCCAAGGCATACGCAGTGAACAGCAGGACCTTGGGGAATGAGGTTGAGCAGGGTGACCTTGGGTGCAAGTATATAGTTCCTCGAAAGTGTCAACAGAGACAGGGCGATGTCGACAGCGCTTGGTGCACCCTCCTTCATCCGCTGAGGCTCTTGAATGCAAGAGTCGGGACATCGTGTTACAGTCGTACAAAGCTGTACTTGAAGTACCTTGTGCAGTTTGGTCACCACACTTGCGGGGACGCAGAAGTGATTCACGTGTATGCCGTCTGAATTGAAGGCCTTGAGTGGAAAGGGAAAATTAGATTGGCAAGGTTTGTTATCTCCCAACAAAGAAGTCCAAGTTTATTGTCCGACTGTACAAGTACAACCCAACGAAACAGAGTTCTCCAGTCCTCTGTTCAAAACACACAGGCGCACAACCAGAGATAACACACATACAAACAATACATACACATAAAAATAAATATTGTTTCATTATTAGTAGTCTCGGAAGGTTAGTGGGAGCAGCAGACTGAGAGGTGACCCCCACAAGTGTGTATAAAATTCTAAGGGGCATCGATAGACTAGGGAGCTACTGTAGCCTGCTCCCCCTGGAGAGGTGTTGGGAATTGAAGGGGTGGGATCGGAAACTGGAGGGGTGTCTGAAGCAGATACTCGTTTAACAAAAGAGAAATGTAATGTTACACAAAATTACCTTTAGTCTGCCATTAGGCAGGCAAAGATTTGCCATTAGCATTGCCCGGCGCCTCTTATGGTCAAAGAAAGAGAAGCAAATAGAGTTCACCAGCGACGCTGAGTGTCTGTGGATTTGTCTCCAGCTCTCCCATGGCCACAGCAGCCGCACAGACTCCTGTTCAAACCATTGGCATCCCGAGACCAGATACACACGGGCGGGGGCGTCTGACATGGACAGGGTATGGCGCAGATTTTAAGGTGAGAGGCTACTATGGTAGAGCTACTAAAGTAATACAAACACATGCCAGATTAGTCAACTCAAGACTGATTTATTCAGGGTTTACAGGCTTCTTTTATACCCCACATGTCCTGGGCTCCATGGGCCGCTGTGGGACGTTGCTACGAGTTTGCCGATCCACGGGACCGGCAGGTTTAAATGAAGCCTTATGAGTGTCCTACACCTTTCAGGAGGAGACTCAGCAGCTCAACGTGCCATTCTCTCGCATGCGGTCCTTTAGGTGAGTAGGCAGCCGTCTGTATTATGATTCCGCATGCCCACAGAACCACGTCGGTGACAGTTTGCGATACCGCGCTGTGCGCCCACTATGTGGCCGCTACAAGAGGGACGAACTTCAAAGAGGATCTGAGGGATAAAAGAGTAGTTGGAATCAGGAAGGATCTGCCAGAGGAGGTGGTGGAGGCAGGAACGGGAACAATCTTTAAGAGGCATCTGGACAGGAGTTTGCAGGCCTCAGAGGAATATGGAATTAATGCGTGCAAGTGGGATTGGAGCGGGTAAGAATGGATGTCGTGGGCTGAAGGACTGTACAGCTCCATGATCCTGAGGTCATCTCTGGCCCATGACCTTTCATTGTATCCGATTGGTTACAAAGAGGAAAGGCTGGTCATCGGACGTCGTTGTACAGTGTGTGGATGCTCGCTGGGTATGTGCTGCTTGTGTGAACATGGACGTGCATAGAGGGCAATCTTGAACCTCCGGCACAGTTGGTTTCCTGTCCGTTTTTCAGCAATTTTCTGAGCAGATTATTGAGCTGCAGTTGGTGTTGTTTTGGGCCAGGCTGTGACCTGTGTTGTAGATTAAACGCGCAACCTTGGCCCTTGCTCCCCAATGGAGTCCTGGCCACGCCTCGTCTGTGTAAGGAAGACTTGACTTTGTCAACAGCACCAAGGTTCCTCCCCACACTGCTCACAACCTCCTCTCCTCCTGCTTTCGGGTACAAGGTTCACAAGGGCCTGAAGTCCAGCACCTCCAGGTTCAGGAGCAATTTTTTTCCCCCAACAGCTATCGGGCTCTTAAACCTCCCTGTACCACCCTAACCCTGAACTGTGAGACTACCAAAAGATCTGTTTGCACTATTGAAACATCACTTTTTCTTTGCATTATAAGCAAGTAAGGATTTTTATTGATCTGAGTAAAAACAGCGCTGGAGAAACTCAGCAGATGAAACAGAGGACAGCAAAGATAAAGATACAGAACTGACGTTTCGGGCTTGAGCCCATCAAGGTAGAAGCAAAATGTCGGCAGGTGCCCAAACAAAATAGTAAGGGGCAGGGGGAGGAGCACAGTCCCACAGTCAGGTTCTAAGTGGATAAGGGAGGGAGGCCTCAACAGCAACAGGGCGAGTGTGGGGGGGGGAAATCGCTCTGCAAGTGGCGAGGGTGTACCTGAGATCCCGGTGGGGGCAAAAAGGGAGGGCTGGAAGCCATGAGGAGGCACCAGATGGTGGCGGAGGCAAGGGGCGAGGAAGGACACGTGGGCGGTCTGGGTGAGTGCATGGTCATGGAGCTTGAGAGCAGCTGGGGGGGGCAGTGAGCGAGACTCCCTTTGGAGCGGAGGCACCCACTCTTCAGGGCAGGCGTCCTTCGAAGAGACTTCACGGAGTTTTGCAGTGGATGGAGTGAACCACAAGCATCTGTTGACTTGTTTCACTCTCTTTATTTATCTAACTTCTCATCTTTAATCTCATTTTCTGTCTCAAGGCACATTGCAGTGATTTAATTTGTGCTCTTGGTGTAGCTTGTGCACCCGTGTGACTGCAGCAGCTAAGGATTTTGCTGCATCTGTACTTGGGTGAATGAAAATAAACCCTCCGACCAGCTCCTGTCACAACTCTTGTGTATCCCAACAACTTCTAGCTCACTGGGGTAGCTCAGTAATCCCTAGGCCATGGATGCTCTGTGAGGAATCAGTAAGGGATTGCTTAAGGTGGGATGTGGGTGGAAAGAAAAAGTTTGAAAACCACTGTTTTAATCGTACTTCATTGACTTGTTATGTGCACGGTTTCAGAACTCCAGAGGAAATGGGCCAGTGGCCATTTTTCTCAGCAAAGTACCTCCGTAACAATTGGGTCTAGAGCAGTGCTTCTCAACCTTCCCTTCCTGCTCACATCCCCCCTTAAAAAATCCCTTACTGATCGCAGGGCATCGACGGCTGAGGGATTAATTAAAGTGGGATGCAAGTGGAAAGAAAAAAGTTGAGAACTACTGGACTGCAGCTGATATAGAAAGCTGACCATCAGTTTGTGTAATCTCCCACAAACAGCAATGGACAGATAATTCAAGGGATGTAGCTACGAGGAATGGAGACGCTGCCCTCTTTCACCCTGGCCTGCCTGTCAGGGATGGTATCCTGGGTTACATACGAAGAACAGATGTTGTCCCATTGAACACACCCAGCGCAGGACATCCTGGGTCACACATGAACACGGTTAGCGGCATTGTTATGTAATGATGTTACCGCGCCAACGACCATAGTTCAAATCCGGCGCTGTCTCCAAGGAGTTTGTACATTCTCACCATGTCTGCATGGGTTTTCCCCCGGGGGCTCTGGTTTCCTTCCAGGTCAATTGGGTGTAATTGGGCGGCACGGGCTCGTGGGCCAGAAGGGCCTGTTGCCATGCTGTATGTATACATTTAAAACACACATTGAATACTCCCAGGACAGACACAGCATAATGCTCGCCTTTGGATATCCACCGTGGAGAGGGAGTGTCAGTCGGTGGACACCCTCCACTCCATGGCTGGGTGTACCCGACGATGGATCACAAGCTGCCACCAGCTCTCGGAGAGGGGGCGAGCTGGTGGAGTGCATCCTTGAACCCTTGGCAGGATGGTTGTGTTTTGATTTGAAAATGAAGGAAAAAAAACATGGGTCCGACACAGCAAAACATTCTCTACACTGACCCATCAAATGCTTCATGTCGCCACAGTAAGGGCAAGATAGAGAATAAAGTTCCCTCTTCACCACCAATATTTGATCACAGGTTGGGTACAGAGTGAATTTCCCTCTGCTCTGGAACCAATCTGGGAGCGGGCGGTGGGGCGCCTCCCCCCCTGCTCTGGGAGCGGGCGGTGGGACGCCTCCCCCCCCCCTGCTCTGGGAGCGGGCGGTGGGACGCCTCCTCCCCCCCAATCGCTCCGGGAGCGGGCGGTGGGAGAACTCCAAAGCAGGGTGTTGACAAGAGTTTATTGTCATGTACAATGTACAGATATCCTCAAGTTCAGCTACACAGATACTCAAAATGTACAAGGTCTACATTGAAGAAACACAATCCATCACATGAGAGAAAGATAATTTGTATAAAAGAGATAAACATTTGCAGTTACAACAGTAGAACAACTGTCCTTTCGATAGAGCAGGCACCTGAATTAATGTTGTGAATAGGGTAGTGTGGAGAGATTCAAGACCCTGGTAGCAAATGGAAGGAAAAAAGCTGTTCTTGAACCTGGAGGTTTTGGCTTTTAAAAAAAATTTAAATGTTATTTAGAGCACAGTAGAAGCGTTTCTGGCCATTTAAACCTATGCTACCCAAATTAACCCACAACCCCATACGTTTTGAAGGGTGGGAAGAAACTGGGTTCCCTGGGGAAAACACACGCAGACTGCACGGGATTCAAACCTGGGTCTCTGGCGCCGTAAGAGCGTTGCGCTGACCATGCAATGCTGCTGGGCCTTCTGCTTGAAGGCAGCAGTGAGAAGAGTTTGTGAGCAGGGTGATGGGGGAGCTTTCAGGACGCTGGCTGCCTTCTTGAGGCAGCGCCTCCCGTAGGCGTCTGCAGTGGATGGGAGCCCTTTGCTGGTGATAAACTTGGCTCGGTGTGCTACTTTCTGCAGCCGCCAGTGTTCCTGCACAGAATAAAGCTTCCTCTGCACGCTTCTTTCAAAATTATTCAGGCTCGATTAATCTTCTTATGCAAATGTCTGATCAGGGCACTATCCCCTCCTTTTTTCCTTGGCATTTATTCTTGTGTCTGTTTGAACCGTGCTTAACTCTACCTTTGCTCCCAGGCTGTGATTGGGCTTCTTGTTCAACTCCAAATGAAATGGTGTTTGAACTAACACAGGCGGCTGCTGCCAGCAGGCTCACGTGGCCTCCCTCAGACCTCTAAAGAGCTCGAGGTGACGGGAGCTCCTCCCCGGCCCACTGGGCCCCTTGCTGCCTCGCAACGTAGCCTGCTCTTCCCTTGAACTCTCTTCAACAATGGCCCTTTGTTGTCCTGGCGAGAGCTTTGAGGAGATCCTGGGAAACATGGACCATTTCCCACATCTCAGCGCCAGCTCTCTGAGAAGCAAAGTGATGACCCATTGCCACACACATTGCACAATGTACATATGCACCAAAATTCTTGCTGCAGCCAAATGGGTATTTGTAAGAAAAATGTATCATAGCAAATTTAATTAGAGGTATAGATTACTATAGCACAGACACAGGCCCTTAGGCCCATTATTCCACCTAGCTGCACCCAGTCAACGTCCCTCCATCCCCCTCTCGTCCATGTACCTGTCCAGATTTTTCTTATGTTGAAATCAAGACTGCGTTCACCACTTCAGCAGGAAGCTTGTTCCACACTCCCACCACCCTCTGTGTGAAGAAGTTCCCCCTGAACCTTTCCCCTTTCACCCACTGCCCACGCTGTAATTGTGGTAAAGAGACGCTGGAGGGACTCGGCAGGTCTCACAGTGTCCATAGGCAGTAAAGATGCAAAACTAATGTTTCAGGCCTGAGCCCTACTTCAACGTGCCTGAAATGTCGATTGTGTAGCTTTATCTCCTATGGGAGCTGCGAGATCAGCTGGGGTCCTCCAGCATTTCTATGTCCTCCAGTTCTTGTCTCATCTAACCTAAATCAAGTTTTAAAAAATAATAAATAGGCAATATTGACAGTAATCCAGTGTCGGAGCAGTCCCTGATCAATGTGGCAAGGGGAGGTTCAAGAGCCTGATAGCTGTGGGAAAGGAAACTTCTTGAACCTGGAGGTGCAGGTCCTCAGGATTCTGCACCTCCTGCCCGAATTCAAACGAATTCAAACCTCTGTCACAGAGGGTTCTGAAGAAGGAGATTAGTGACCTGGAGATTGTGGCAGGGCAGTGCATAGGTCATTTCGCATTGTATCTAACCTGGGAGTGTGTGATGGGACAGTGTAGAGGGAGCTTCACTCTGTATCTGACCCGTGTCCCTGTCCTGGGAATGTGTGATGGGACGTAGAGGGAGCTTCACTCTGTATCTAACCCGTGGCCCTGGCCTGGGAGTGTGTGATGGGACAGTGTAGAGGGAGCTTCACTCTGTATCTAACCCATGTCCCTGCCCTGAGAGTGTGTGATGGGACAGTGTAGAGGGAGCATCACTCTGTATCTGACCCATGTCCCTGTCCTGGGAGTATGTGATGGGATGGTGTAGAGGGAGCTTCACTCTGTTTCTGACCTGTCTCCCTGCCCTGAGAGTGTGTGACGGGACAGTGTAGAGGGTGCTTCACTCTGTATCTGACCCATGTCCCTGTCCTGGGAATATGTGATGGGACGGTGTAGAGGGAGCTTCACTCTGTATCTAACCTCTGCTGTACATCTGACTGACTGGCCAGAGAAGATATGGGGAGTGGAAAATCATGGAAAGGTAGATCTTATTTAAATTTTAAAATGTAGTGTGAATCAAAACTTTGTGGACATCACGGTTAGCAAAGCGGATAGAGCAATGCTGTTACAGTGCCTTCAACCCGGGTTCGAATCCAGCACTGTCTGTAAGGAATTTGCACGTTCTCCCCATGTCTGCATGGGTTTTCTCCAGGGACTCTGGGTTCCTCCCACCATTCGAAATTCATGGGGGTTGTAGGTTAATTGGGTGTAATTGGGCGGAACGGGCAGTTACTGTGTTGGATGTCGACATCTATATTCAAGTCTTTTTTCTTTTTAAATACTTTTATTAATTTCACAAATATTCATACAAAACATTGATGGAATACATAATATTAATAGGAAATGATAAATTTAGTAACTTGTCAATCCATTAAGCATATCTAACCATGATTCAAAATCCCATCAAGAAGATGTCAACATTTTCAGAATGAGCCATGTTCTTTGATTATTTAACTTACGTTGCTTCTCAGGCACTGCAGTTCATGGTTTTTGACCCAGATCTCGGTGTTTGTCTGTCATGACAGGGGTACCCTAAAATGTGATCTTTCCCCCTGGAGACTTGCTCGAGTCTGCGCCCATCTCTCAGCACATATCCTGGACTTTAGAGCACGCTGATTTGTAGCACTCGGCAACATCTTGCTGTGGAAGAACTGGTGCTTTTTGAGCAGGCCAGAGAGAGAGAGAGAGTATTTTTCTGCAGTTATGATTTCCCAGCAGGAGTAGATCTTTGCCCGTCCGTGTGTGTCCCTGGCAATGGCCAGAAATTTGTGAGGTACCTGCGAAGGTGGTTTCCTTCTCCAGAACTGTGGCAGCGAGGTCAGCGTAAATTGGCGACAGGGTTAGTGTAGTGCTGTTATCGCGGCAGAGGTCCAGGTTTGAATCAGGTGCTGTTTGTACGTGCCTGCGTGGGTTTCCTCCCACTCTTTTTACTCAGTTGGGTGTAATTGGGCGGCACGGGCTCATGGGCCGGAAGGGCCTGTTACTGCACTGTATGTCTACATTTAAAGTAAAAAGATAGAATGTAAATTCAGGTGTTATTTTCTTCTGTCCCTGCACTGAGCAGGTCAAGACATTCACTTACAACATTACCAGGCAATGGAATGTTGGAGAGGTTGTTACTCAAGTTCCAGCCCCTCGTTCTTCATGGAGCAGGAGTCCTAGATCCTCAGGTCTGTCCTCCTCCTCCTCAGGTCAGCCCAAAAAGGATGGAACAGGCATAATCTGCTGGAGGAACTCAGTGGGAAAAAAAGAATGGTTGACCTTTCAGGCTGGGAAAAAAAAATCCTTCAGCAAGGCAGCTAGCACCTTCTTTCTGGGGCCACAATGGCAAATAACTCAGAAGAGGAAAGTTTAGGGGGAGACATGAGGGGTAAGATTTTCGTTACACAGAGTGATGGGTTCCTGCTGGAATTCCTTGGATGGTGGTGGCGAATATAATGGGGGCATTAAGAAGATTCTTAGACAGGCACATGGGATGTGAAGAAAATAGAGTGTTGGGTGTGGGGTAGGGAAGTGATAAGTTATTTTTTTAAATTTAGACATGTTGCACGGTAACGTGTGGGGGGGGGGGGAGATGGATAGTTTCTCCCACTGATCGACCGACCCACTGAGTTCATCCAGAAGTTCGGACTTTGCTCCAGACTCCCCAACGTCGCCAGTCTGTCGGGCAGGAAGCAGAGTTGCATACCTGCTGAGCGGGCCCCAGCAGAGACCAGCGCGCCCCTCCCTTGACCGCGCAGACCCACGAGAAGCTGGGGTGGGGGGGGCGGTGGTCAGCTCACAGTTGGACCCCTCGGGGGAGGGGTTTTGGGGACCTTTCTCGCCACCTGCCACGCGAGGTCTCAGTGAAGCACCAAAACTGCGGGTGGTGGTGGGATCTGGAGCGAAACACGTGGAGGTGGGTGGATTCGATGGGTGCGTCGTGAGGACCTGGTGTGCCGCTGGTCTCGAAGTCCTGGTGATGAAGCGTTCTGTGTGGTGAAGGTCAGTGGGCAGGCAGGCAAAGGGAAAACATTGGTTTTAAAATACTTCTGTGAAAGCCCACTCACTCACGCAGCAGTACGTTCGAGTCGTTGCAAAGCAGCAGCTTGGTATATTAATAGAATAATGCAATAAAAAAGCTTTTTTTTTAAGTCTGACTCATAGAACAAATGAGACACGACTTTTATCTGACTTAGGATTACATTGAAATATAAATGACAACAAAATGGCTGCTCGTGGACCAGTCTGATGAGCTGATAAGAGTTTAAAGCAAGATTCGAGATTCCTTTATCATGACTTGAAGGAAAACAATGGTCTTAAATTCAAACTGTAAGAAATGGGAGCAGGGCCTGTCAAGTTTGCCTTGTTGCTCAACATAATCGGAATTCATTGTTCTGAAACATGTCAGGAAATTCATTGTTTGCACTGTAACCCTGATGCAAAACATCATATAAGCCACCTAAATAAAATAATAAATAAAAATAGTGACTTATTGCTCATTGAAGGATCTGATAGCGAAGGGGAAGAAGCCGTCCTTGTGCTGCTGGATGCTTGTCTTCAGGCTCCTGTACCTCCTTCCCGATGGTAGCCGAGTGAAGAGGGCAAGGCCTAGGTGGTGGAGGGATGTCTTTGAGGATAGAGGGTGCTTTTTTAATAAAAAGCCTCATGTTGACGTCTTCGATGGAGTGAAGTCTGGTGCCTGTGATGTCGCAGGCTGGATTAACAACCGTCTGGAGTTTATTCTTGTCCTGAGAGTTGGCGCCTCCGTACCAGGCAGTGATGCAACCTGCCAGAATCCTCTCCACGGTACACCTGTAGAAACGTTTGAGTGTCTTCGGTGACCTACCAAATATCACAAAGTATCGCTGGTTGCATCAACACATTCCTCGGTTGGCACCCAGGAATTTAAAGTTCTTGACCCTCTCCTCTACTGAGCCCTTGATGAGGACTGGTTCATGTTTTGACTTCCACAATCATCTCTGTGGTTTTTCAAGATTGCAAAACCAAGGAGATGATTGTGGATTTCAGGAGGGAGGGCAGAGTTGTTGTTTTGACACCACTCCTTCCTGTGCCATAGCTGATCTGGCCATGGTCTCAGCTCCACAATTCAACCTGAAGGACCCATGCCCCTCCCCCTACATCCAGACAAGCCCTCTTGGACATTTAAATGAGCGTTCTTCAAAGGTCTGGAGCAGTGGTTGGCAATCATTTGTCACCCACGGAGCACTGTCTGTGTTCCTTCAGCGACCACTGACTACTTAGATCAAGCGGACCTCTGGTTAAGGATTACAGGTCCTGAGAATCCGCGGCTGGTCTGCTAGATCTCTCTTTATCGGGCAAAACCGGCCTGGCAAATCTTTGCTGCAATCCCATGGTGCAGTCGGCAAATCTTCGACGCAATGGTTTCTGCCTTGTCTCCTGTTGAAGGCGGCTTGCCAGCGGCTATACTTTGTGAGGTGTCTGAGGAGATTTGGTATGTCACCAAAGACTATTGTAAACTTCTACAGGTGAACCGTGGAGAGCATTCTGGCTGGTTGCATCACTGACTGGTATGGAGGCGTCAACTCTCAGGACAAGAATAAACTCCAGAGGGTTGTTCACTCGGCCTGCAAAATCACAGACACCAGACTTCCACTCCATCAAGGACAACTACAAGAGGCAGTGTCTTAGAAAAGCAGCTTCTATCCTCAAAGACCCCCACCTCTTCACTTAGCTACCATTAGGGAAAAGGGTACAGGAGCCTAAAGACGAGCGCTCAGTGGGACAATCCGGGTTTATTGTCATGAACAAGCGATGAAATTCGGTGTTTTGTGGCAGCGTCATAGAGCAAACATTCATATTATAAGCATCTTACAAAATAATGACATTAGTAGGGCACGAAAAGTAAGGCGGTGTCTTTGGTTCATTGATTATTCAGGAATCTGATGGCAGAGGGGAAGAAGCTGTCCTTGTGCCCCCTGAGGGCTTGTCTTTAGGCTCCTGTATCTTTTTCTCGAAGGTAGCCAAGTGAAGAGGGCATGGCCTGTGTGGTGGGGATCTTTGAGGATAGAGGCTGCTTTTTTTTGAAAGATACCACCTCAGATAGATGTCCTCGACGGAGTGAAGTCTGGTGCCTGTGATGTTGCAGGCCGGATTAACAACCCTCTGGAGTTTATTTTACCCTGAGAGTTGGCACCTCCACACCAGGCAATGTTGCAACCTGCCAGAGTGCTCTCCACGATACACCTGCAGATGTTTATGAGAGTCTTTAGTGACATATCGAACTCCTTCAGACACCTCACAAAGTATAGACCGCTGGCGAGCCCTCTTTGTGATTGCATCAACATGGAGGCTCCAGAACAGATCCTCAGAGATGCTGACACCCAGGAATTTGAAGTTCTTAACGCTCTCCACTACTGGCCCCTTGATGAGGACTGGGTCACGTTCCTCTGACTTCCTCCTGAAGTCCACAATCATCTCCTTGGTTTCACTGACATTGAAGGGAAGGTTGTTGTTGTGACACCATTCAACAAGCTGATCTATCTCCCTCCTGTTCACTTCCTCATTGCCGTTTGTGAATCTTCTGACAACCGTGGTGTCGTCGGCAAACTTGTAGATGGCGTTGGAATTGTGCCTGACCACACAGTCATGGATGTGTAAGGAGGAGAGCAGTGGGATAAGCACACATCCTTGGGGTGTGCCTGTGTTGATAATCAGTGAGGAGGAGACGTTGTTTCCAATTCGTACTGTCTGTGATCTTCCAATGAGAAAATCAAGGATCCAGTTGCAGAGTGGGGTACAGAGGCCTCGAGTTTGTAGCTTCTTGACCAGCACTGAGGGAATAATTGAAGACTGAGCTGTAGTCGATGAAGAGCAGCCATATGTATGAGTTGCTGTTTTCAAGGTGATCCAGAGATGCTTCCCCTCCACCATCAGATTCCTGAATGAACCACAGACACAACTTTTATTTATTTTGTAAGATGCTTTTGTATAAATGTGATGCTGCCACAAAGCAATGAATTTCGTGACAATAAATTCTGATTCTGTGGCGTCATGTGCTGTTACAACTTAGCATCAAAACGATGGCATTGAGGATTGTACAGAGGAAACAAATGTAATAAATTGAGGATCTGGCCTTCCCTGATAGCCGCAGTCAAGGCTAGCCTGGCAGAGCTCGTCTCAATTAGCCAGTTGTATAAATATTTGAGTTGATGGCTGGAAGGATAAGTGGTGACCAACTGCTGCGTGGAATCTGATCGTCCCTGTGTGCAGAAAGCCAGAGAAAGATGACCCCGAGGAACGCTGGAGGCCACAGCTCCGACACACTCTGCGCTTTGGCTCGGATTTCTTCCGAGGATCGGGGAAACTTTCCCTGAGAAGATCATATGGGACGGTCTGGGCCCTCGATGGGGAATTGGAGACCCTGGGGGGGGGGGGGAGAGGAGGAGGAGGTGGTGAGGGGAGTGTTGGGAGCTATTTGACTATTTTTCATATCTAATTTCTCCAAATAAAAAAAGAGACCAATTGCTGCCCTAATTTTCCAGATCTGGGCCAACCAGAGGAAAGTGAGTGGTAAACCTTCAGAGAGCTTGCTGCAGAATTTTCTTCAGATATTTTCACAACATGGGCACCCAGGAATCGATAGTGTCTTCCCCGCAGCCATCGGGCTCCTGAGTGAGCCCCACGCAGCCCTTGCTTGGTGCGCATTGATCTTTTCATGGCATCCATGAATGTGCTCAACAGGGCTGTATGAATGTTAGAGATGACCGAACTGTCTGCTCGTGTAAGGACTCGTTTCACTGCACCAGTTATTTTGTGACAAATGATATCTCAAAGGGGATAATGGCGTGTGTAGGAGCAATATTTTCTCGGCATTGGACTATTTCTGTCTGGCAATGCAATCCTGCATGTCACCTCATCCCTGTCCAACGCTGCTGCCAATGTCATCAGCTGTTCCCCTGGGGCTGAGCCTGCCTGGGCATCCGACTTGACCTTCTGATCTCTCACCTCCCCCTCCCCCAACTCCCACCCCCCTCCCCCAGTTCCGATGCCTCGTCAATCTCCAAAATTCCGCCATTGAGAATTTCTTCTGCCATTCTAACCAGTACCCTCGTCTCTCCCCATTCTCCCCCAGCCCTCCCCGTCCTCACAGGGACCCCCTTCTCGCCGGCCTCCCCCCCCCCACCCACTGTCTTGCCCTTGGTTCTGGCCGGGGCCCTCCTGTCTCCCGCTCTTCCCTTGATGACAAAGGTACTGAAGAGCTGTGATTTTTTTTTAAAAAGCTAGGTGAGGGGTGTTCAGGTGTGTTCATTGGACTTGCATCCAACAGTATGGAAAACCAAAATGTCACTCTGTGGCTTGGCGTTTGATAAAGGCGGGATTGCTCGGATGAGGGGATTATCCTGGGAAGGTTATTCAGAATGGGACCGGAATCTCTGGAGGTTAACAGAATGATTTTGTTGAAAAATTGACAGGGCATGTGCTAAGGAGGTGATTTTTTTTTTCCCCCCTTCCAGAGTACCTCAAACTAGGGGCATGGTTGAAGGGTAAGGGGGTCACCATTGAAGATGGCGATGGGGTTCCTCATTCCAGAACTGCCCTGAGGAGAGACCTGAGCCATCCAATGAGTGTCCACAGAGTCTCACAGCACAAAATAGGCCCTTCGATCCAACCCATTTGTTGGAATTCTGGGAAAATGTTACGAGCCCAGAGGACCCCAAAATCCAGCAGCAATAGATATTCACCAAGACAAATAGTTACTTAAACAAAAAATGCTTTTAATTATCTTTAAACATGAAAACAGGACTTTAACTTAACTAGCCTAACTTAGGCCCCTTCTCTTTCTAAGCGCACGTACATGTAATGTGTGTGTCAGTTCAGAAAAGTTCTTTGGTTCCCAGTTCAATCCGTCTTCTCATTCCTCCAAGTTCACTGGTTGCAGGCAATTCTTACACTGTGCACAGAATTTAACATTTATGAAGTTCACCAGGCTTTGGTGCTTGAAAAGTAAATGGTTATCGCTTAGGAAGGTTCTTGTCGGTTTTCAGAAAGAGATTTGTTGTTCCAGGACATCCAGCTACTTCAGTGTCTTACTGATGAAATTTGCCTCCTTCAGGGTTCTCCAGATGATAACCTCTTTCTTTCAGGTCACCACAGAGTTCCTTCTTGTTTCTCCTATTCCAAGTGAAACATTAGGCAGCCAATCCTCTCCTCTTGCATGTACCACAAGGGCTTTGACCAGGCTGAACTAAGCACTCACAACCTGTCTTCCAAATGAGGTTTTCCAGAAGCTTGCCAGCTTGTCCTGTTCCAGTTTGACTGTACAACTGATCTCTGAAAAAGCCTGTTTGACTCTCTTTGCTTGCAAAACCACACGAACCTCTTAGAACAGCAAGTTCCCCACCAGACTGCCTGCGGCTCCGACAAGCTCTTTCATCCGTTGCCTTTTTGTAAACAACAATCCATTAGTGAAGTCTCTTGGGCTGGGCACTCTGCAAAGCTTTTGCAAAGACTCTGAGGCCCCGACACGTCTAGCGTGAGCAGAGCTCCAGTATTTTAAATAAGATCTGTTTTAAAGTGTTTGTATGTGACCTACACTAACAAACCCTGCCCCAATTTATCTCCCAAAAACATATCTATATTCTGTCACAATATTTTTATGGGGTGGCACAGTTAGCGCAACAGCACCAGCGACCGGGGTCCGAATCCAGCGCTGTTTGTAAGGAGTCCGTACATTCTCCCTGTGTCTCCTCCGGGGGCCTCTGGTTTCCTGCCACCGTTCGTAGCGTACTGGGGGTTGTAGGTTAATTGGGTGTAGTTCAGCAACATGGGCTCATGGGTCAATAGCCACCTAGTCTTCTGCTGTATGTTAAATTTAAAATTATTTGCCTCTTTTGTTCTGTATCCTTCTAAACCCTCCCTATTCGTGTATCTGTCCAAATGTGTTTAAAGAATCATTATTGTCCCTGTTTCTATAGCTCATTCCAAATATGGGCTGTACCTCTTGGTGGAAAATGTCTCTCCCCTCTCACCTTAAACCCATGCCCTCCACTTGTACAATCATAAAACCACAAAGGCCCAAAGACCTAGGAGTAGAAATAGGCTATTCAGTCTGTCGAACCTGGCACAGATGGCGTAGCGGTTAGTGCAACGCCTTTTCAGCGCCAGCACCCGGGACTGGGGTTAGAATCCCGCACTGTCTGTAGAGGTTGGTATGTTCTCCCTGTATCTACGTGGGCTCTGGTTTCATCCCACTGTTCAAAACATACCGGGGGTGTAAATTGGGCAGCATGGGCTTGTGATCAGCTGATCCATTTCCCCACTCAGTCCCACTGCCCGGCCTTCTCCCCATAATCTTTGATGCCCTGGCTAATCAAGAACCTGTCAATCTCTGCCTTAAATACACCCAACGACCTGGTCTCCACAACCGCCTGTGGCCACAAACTCCACTGATTTACCATCCTATCATCTACTGTAAGGAAAAAACACTGGAGCATAGACTTTATTAAGACCCTGTAGCGGCCCACGCATAGAGACACAGATCTTCCCACAAAATGGCCAAACGCAGTGACCTCGTGGTGACACCGGCCACTGTCCCTGGTGACCTCCCACATGGTGTAAACTGTGGTGGGGATGCTGACCAATCCCAGACCGGCTCTACGATGACACGGGGCCCCGACATCAGCGCCTGGGCCCCATCTGCCCTAATGAGCGAGATGTTTACTTTGACCAGGGTCACAAACCTTGCTGCTCTTTTTTTTCTCGAAACTTTATTTATTAATTTTAACGTATGAAGAAAGTAAGTAATTCACGTACAGAAAAAATACAAAATAAAGTAATACAAGTACAAAGTAACATAGTTAATACAATACCAATCTCGGCATCTCCCCTAACAACTAAAAACTAAGACTAAAAAAAAACTATTTTTAACCCCTAAACCCCCCCCTCCCCACCCCCACGATAAAGAGTGAAGAATTAATACTATTAGTATAATAAAAAATATATATCTTTTTAAAAAAAGATCGATATATATAAAAAACAAAAAAATATATTAATTAAGTATTAATTATTAATCCAAAAAAATTTTATTATATAAGAATATATATGAAAAAACAAAAACAAAAAGAACTTAAACGAAAAAAAACAACTAATAATAAAAAACTAAAAAAAAGAAAGAAAAAAGAAAACATATATATAGAAAAAATATATAATTAAAAAAAGTTTTTTTAAAGAAAAAAAAGATTAATTCAAACTTATTTAAATTGTATATAATCAATAAATGGGGTCCACCTTAACTCATAAAAAGACATCTTGTATAGAAAAAGATATTCTTTCCATAACCAAACAAAACTTCATCTCTGAATACCACCTATCTAAAGACAATACATTTCTATTCTTCCAAGTAATCGCTATACATTTCTTGGCCACTGCCAGCGCTAAGTGGATCTGGTAATTATCTAATTCTAAATCAATCAACGGTTGCATATTCCCTAATAAAAATATATCAGGGTCTAATACAATATAAAGATTATATAGATTATTAAATACAGATTGAATATCTTTCCAAAATTGTTGTAACCGATCACACAACCAAACAGCATGTAAAAAAGTACCAGAAACCTGATCACAATGAAAACAAAGATCTGACTTACTAAAACCAAATTTTTTAAATTTTTCGGGTGTTAAAAACCTTGCTGCTCTTTGAGCAGATCTTTCTGGACCCCAGGCGAACGTGGTCTGGAGAGCGAAGAACACCGGTGCCATCATAGACCACCTCAGCAAGCCCCCGAACAACCTCAGCGAGATCAAGGCCAGTGGAGAGGCAAGTGGACAAGTATGCTACTACCACCAGTGATGGGGCACGGAGACCCGTCGATGCCACCCACCCTGTGGATTTCTAGGAAACACTCTGGCAAACTGTCATTGATGGCTGTAGCGGTTGGCCCACCAGGTAGGCTCCTCTACTCCAGTGCCAAGATAAGGGCCTCGACGCCTGCAATGGCAACAGGGCCTAACACTGAGGGCAGCCAACAGCTCCTCCATTCAGACTTTGGTACCCGCACCATCCCCCTTTGTTTCGGGAATAACCACTTTGCTTGGATCTTCACCCTCGCGGCAGTGGCGCAACCGCTCTGGGGGCCGACTTCCTTCGGGCCCACTGCTTGCTGATCGACCTCAAGGGACGGCACTTGGTGCACGTCAGAACCTTTCTGAGATTCTGCCTCTGGGGGAAGGCAAGCTACCCACCTGGACTCTATAACAGTCAGACAATGAATTCACCCACACCCTGGTGGAGTTCCCCTCAATAGTGGCACCACAGTTCTCCAGGGCTGAGCCTCATACTGACCGAGGGGTAAAGCACCGCATACTGACCAGGGGGCATGCTGCTGCGCACCAGAGCACGCTGACTCCATCCCGAAAAACTGAGCCTTTAAGGAGTTTAACAAAATGGAGGAGCTGGAGATTGTACGGCGCTCCGACAGTCCCTGGGCCTCCCCCTCCACATGGTGCCTAAAACACCAGGGCTGGGGGAGGGTGGTTTGGAGGCCATGTGGCGACTTCCTCCACTTCAACGAGGCCACCAGGCCCAACAGATATCCCGTGCCCCTAAATCCACAACTTTGCAGCCAGCCTGCATGGGGCAGGGGTGTTTTCCAAGGTGGACACCATCCGGGGGTACCACCAAATCCCAGTTCAGCCCCCAGGACATCCCCAAGTCCGCGATTATAACCCTCTTTGGCTTGTTTGAATTTCTCTCCCTGCCCTTCGGTCCGAAAAATATGGCACAAATTTTCCAGTGGCTGATGGACACAGTGGGCTGAGACCTCTCATTTGAGTTCATCTATTTGGACGGAATCCTCATCGCCAGCCGCAAAGACCACGTCGCCCACCTGAGACAACTGTACACCTGGTTGAGCGAGTTTGGGTTGATGATTAAACCCGCAAAGTGTTAATTCGGCCTGGACACCGTTGACTTCCTGGGGCACGGGATAAACAAACACGGGGCAACACCCCTCCCCGAGAAGGTTGAGGTGGTCCGGCATTTCACCAAGCCACGAACTATAAAGGGCTACAGGAATTCGCCGGCATCATGTGCCACCTCTTTGCGCAGATGGCGGGCAAGTCAAAGGACAATACCTGGGAGGATGTGGTCGAGGGCATTCCAGAACGCCAAAGACATGCTGGCCAATGCCACCCTCCTGGTCCACCCCAGACTGGAGGCACCTCCAGTATGATGGTAGGGGATGTGCAGGAACAACTCATTGAAGACTAGTAGCAACCCCTGGCCCTTCTTCAGCAGGCATCTCCGCCGCCCCCAGAGCTCAAATACACCGCTTTCGACCAAGAGCTATTGGCGCTGTACCTGGTGGTCAGATATTTCCGTTGTTTTTTGGAAGGTCGGCAATGTAAGGTCTTCACTGATCATAAGCTGCTGACCTTTGCCTTCCATAAGGTCTCAGACCCATAGTCGGCCCGACAACGGAGACACTTGTCCTACGCAACAGAATTTACCACTGACATAGAGCACATGGTGGGGAAAAGCAATGTGGTACCCGACGCTCTGTCACACCCCATGATCGAGTTGGTCCACGCCCTCTCCCGGGGGTTGACTACGTTACCTTCACCAAAGTGCAGCAGCAGGACCCTAAGATCCCCAGGGTATAGGACGGCCGCCTTCGGTCTCAGGGTGGAAGACGTCCCCGTCGGCCCAGGTAACCTGATACTATTGTGTGATATCACCACCAGCAGGCCCTTGCTCCATCGTCCCAGGCGCACGGAGGCGCCAGGTTTTCAAGGCCATCCACAACCTGGCGCTTCCTGCAATTTGAGCCATGATCAAGATGGTGGCCAGCAGTTTTGTCGGCATGGCCTCCGGAACCAGATGAGCCAGTGGGTCAAGACCTGCACCAACTGACTCACACAAAGGCGACCACACAGCCTTTTGAACCCATGCGGTGCAGGTTCAGCCACGTACATATCGATATAGTGGGGCTTTTACCAGTTTACGTGGGGCAAGATATCTCCTGACCATGGTTGACCGCTCCACAAGGTGGCCTGAGGCAGTCTCATTGGCTGAAACCACCACAGAAATGTGCGCCAGGGCACTTGTTGACAACATGGGTGTCCAGATTCAGGGTCCCAGATCACCTGCCTCAGAGGGGGGCTCAATTTCTCTCGGCAGCACTGGCTAACTTCCTGGGGATACAGCTCCACCACACCACAGTGTATCACGCTCAGGGTGCAGTGGTTTCACAGGCACCTCACAGCAGCTTTAATGGCCCAGTTCAAGGGTCCCAACTGAGTGGACGAACTGCCTTGGGTCCAGCTGGGGATTCGCACCATGCCTAAGGAGGACTTCAATGCATCGGTGGAAGAGATGGTCTACGGCACACCCTTAATCATTCCTGGGGAGTTTTTGGCCCCTGATAGATGCCCGGAAGATCTTGCAGCCACCCTTGAGAACTTGCAGTGAAAATTGGGGTTTCTGATCCCACGACAACCCCCACCACATGGCCAGCCCAAACATCACATCCCCAGGGACTTAAAAACTTATCAACGTGTTTGTGTGAAGGGGCGAAGGCTGGCCGCCCCTACAATGACCTTACGAGGGATTCTGCAGGGTTATCAGGGACAACAGCTCCATTTTCGTCCTCGACATCGGTGATAAGAAGGAGACCTTTACCGTCAACTGCCTGAACTGGCATATCTGGACTGTGACCAGCTGGTCTCCACTCCTCCCCCGTGCCAAGTCGATGGACAATGGCCCGATCATCAGTTCTGGGGGGGGGGGGGGGGGGTGCGGCCCGTGCTCAGAGCCGCGGATCGGTCTACAAAATGGCCAATGACCGCGTGGACCTGGGGGGTGACACCAGCCATTATCCCAGGTGACCTCGCGGATGGCAGGAAGAAGGTGAACTGTGGCAGGAAGGCCAGCCAATCCCAGGCTGGCGCTCCAATGACATGGAGCCCTGACATCAGCGCCTGGGGCCCATATAAACACAACAGCCAGTGGAATAAACCAGTCTCGACTTCAAGGCTTTGCTGTGCGTGTTGTTCTCCACACGAATGGTGCAACCTAATAATTTTATACACCTCTTTAAGGCCGCTCTTCAACCTCCTATGCTCCAGGGAATAGAGACGCAGCCTCTCCCTCGACCTCAAGCCTCCAGTCCCAGCCACATCCTGGAGAATTTCTCCTGCACCCTTTCCTCCTCAGTTGGCCGACCAGAACTAGTCTGTTGATCCGGGAAAGCCTGTTCCAAGTTCCCCTGTACTGCTCCAATGGAAATGACGCACAGGCAGGGTGTACAATGCACTCCTGTACCCATGACACTGAAATCAGGCCAGGGTCATGTGTGACTCCCGGACCGAGAGACCCAGATCCGACACCAGCACTGAAACAAAATGTCCACCATCGACTTCCATTCCATAAAGGAACATTGATTTCCAATTCCTGCCAAAACTGAAAGCATAATGGTCTCCAGGCAATTTTCATGGACTAGAGGCCAAAGTAAACTGCGGAGAAATCAAGGTTGGACAATGGAGCGAATTAAATTTGTTTTTAAATCTAGACCTACAGCACAATAAGAGGCCGTTCCAGCCCCGAGTCTGTCCTGCCCAATTTACACCCAATGGGAGGAAATCCCACGCAGAAGCAGGGAGAACATACAAACTCCTTACAGACAGTGCAGGATTCAAATCCCGATTGCTGGCCCCGTAAAGGTGCTACGCTGACCACCACGCTAACCCGACAGAATGTCCCACTCCACTTATTTCAATATGTTTATTGTTGTGTGAAAATCTTTGCTTTGCACTATCCAGGCAAGTATAGCAGGTCGTGCAAGAATCCGAGCAGGGGGCGGGGTCGCCCAGGGTAGGGGTGCAGGTCGCGGAGTTTAAAGAGAAAGGTATTGGCAGCACGATTGGTGTAACACTGTCGCAGCCATAGTAACCGGGGTTTGAATCCGGCGCTGTCTGTAAGGAGTTTGTACACTCTCCCCGTGTCTGTGTGGGTTTCCTCCCAGCATTCAAAACGTACAGGGGGATGTAGGATAATTTGGGTGACGTGGGCTGGAAGGGCCTGTTACTGTGCTGTATGTACAATTTTAAAATTTAATTTAAACAGTTCAAGGGGCCGCCTTTCTGTGTGAGGCCTGTTCAGGAGTCCGATAACAGTAGGAAAGACATTGCCCTTGATCCTGGAGGTGTGTGTATCTTCTTCCCAAAGAAGGGAGGCGAGAATAGGGTGTGAGTCATTTAATAGGTTGGCAGCTTTCCTGACCACAATAAAGGTTTCCCACAGTCCTTGGGAAATGAGTGGAAGCCCGGAGGAATGCTCGGCGCCTCAATTTAAAGAGGGGGGGGAGGGAGGGAGGGAGGAAGCTTTCCTGAGAGGGACCATGTTGTGGGGGGTTAGATTGTGTGAAGGTCTGACCTGCCTTCTTGGCTCCCTGCTGTTTCAATGCTCATTTAGGGACAGAATGAAGCCATTTGGTCCGTCGAGTCAGCTCTGCAATTCAAATCGTGGCTGACGTGTTTTCCCTCTCAACCCCATTCTCCTGCTTTCACTGTTCTTACAAATCAAGAACCCATCAATCCCTGCCTTAATACACCTCCACAAACCGCCTGTGGCAACAAATCCCACAGATTCACTGCCCTCTGGCTGAAGAAGCTTCTCATCTACATTCCAAAGGCATGTCTTTTTATTGTGAGGCTGTGCCCTCTGGACTAAATCTCCCACCACTGGAAACCTCTTTTCACGGCCCACTCCGTCTGGCCCTTTCAATGCTTGGTAGGTTTCGGTGAGATTCTGCCCTAACTTTGACTTCCTTCTAAATTCCAGTGAGTACAGGCCCAGACCCATCATACACTCCTCGTATGTCAACCCTCTCATCCCTGGGATCATTCTTGTGAAGCTTCCGTGCTGATTAGCAGTTTCCGCTGACAATTGGCGAGGATCGTCTTTGCCCCACCCCCGTGTTGACTACGTTACACCTTGCTGGGTAAAACTCTCTCTTGCAGAGTCTATGTCATTTGCCCCTGTTCCACAACCCACGCTAGAGATCATTTCTCTTTTAGTTGGAGGCTTTGCTTCACATAGAACAATCTGGGCCCCTCAGCCCGAGATGATTCTTTCAAAAAGTACTAAACCCTCCCTACCTCATAACCCCTGTATTTTTCCTCTGTCTGAAATACCCTTAATATTCCAGCCTTCACCACTACCCCTGGCAATGCATTCCAGGTATTTTTTTAAAAACTGTACTCCTGAAGCTTCCCCTAAACTTTGTCTTCTGGTGTTTGCCATTCCTGCTCTGGGAAACAGGCACTGGCCGGTCCACCCTGTCTCTGCCTCCCACAATCTTTAGGCCTCTATTCGGTCACCTCTCATCCTTCTACGCTCCAAAGAGAGAAGTCCCGGCTCTGCTAACCTTTGTTCGATTTCCCACTCTCATGCAGTTCTTTAATTTCGCCTCAGCTCCCTCTGGCGACCTGCTGCCATGCGCCAGGGAGCTGGAGTGGGAGGGGGAGTGGATTTGACGTGCCAGCATTGGCTCCGACTTTCAGCTCTGCCCGAGCAAACCACGGGTCAATGACCCGTTCACGTCGCCGGCACTGGGTCCCCCCTCTCGGGAATTACGAAAGTGTTTTCATGGAACTGAGGGGACTGCGCTTGGTTTGTGGATGGGGGTCTGGCTGACGGGACTGGGCATCCGAGAGGCTGTCTCCTGCTGCTCAGGTGCTACCTGCCATTCCTGACGCTGCCATCTTCACCCCTGAGTTCTTCTTCTCTTTCTCCCCCCCTACCCTTGTGCTTTATCTCCCCCCCTTGCTGTGAGGGGGAGGGGCTAATTACGTACTAACCTCACGTGTTTTTGGAACGTGGGAGGATACCAGCGGACCTGGAAGAAACCCACGCAGACACTGGGAGAAACTCGTAACCAGCGCCTGATTGGAACCCAGGTCCCTGGCACTGCAATAGTGTTGAGCTAACCGCTTTTCTGTGATCCAGGGATCATGCAAGCTCTGGTCTGATTTCACAAGATCTGTATCTAAGTTTGGACTGAACCTGGGACCATCTGGGTGCAGGTCACCTCTATACATAGCCCCACACCGGGATGCACTAAGCAGGCTGGTTTGGGCTAATGTTACGAGCCCAGAGGACCCCAAAACCCAGCAGCAATAGATATTCACCAAGACAAATGGTTACTTAAACAAAAATTGCTTTTAATTATCTTTAAACATGAAAACAAAATCACACTTTAACTTATCACTAATGACTTAACTAACCTAACTTAACCCCCTTCTAATTCTAAGCACACGTGTATATAATGTGTGTGCAAGTTCAGAAAAGTTCTTTGATTCACAGTCAAATCTCACTTCTCATTCCTCCAAGTTCACTGGTTGCAGGCAATTCTTATACTGTGCACAGAATTTTACATTTGTAAAGTTCACCAGGCTTTGGTGCTTGAAAGGTAAATGGTTACCGCTCAGGAAGTTTCTTGTCGGTTTTCAGAAAGAGATTTGTTGTATGTTTGCTTCCATCAGCCATTCCAGTGTCTTGCTGACGAAACCTGCCCCCTTCAGGGTTCTCCAGATGATAACCTCTTTCTTTCAGATCGCCACAGAGTTCCTTCTTGTTTCTCCTATTTCAAGTGAAACATTAGACAGCCAGTCCTCTCCTCTTGCATGAACCACAAGGGCTTTGTCGAGGCTGAACTAAGCACTCACAACCTGTCTTCCAAATGGGGTTTTCCACAAGCTTTTGCCAGCTTGTCCTGTTCCAGTTCCAGCTGCTGCTGAACTGTAAAACTGCAGAACTGATCTCTGTCTCTCTCCTGCTGGGAGAAAAAGCCTGTTTGACTCTCTCTGCTTGCAAAACCACATGACCCTCTTAGAACAGCAAGTTCCCCTCCAGACAATCTATGGCTCTGACAAGTTTTTTCATCTGTTGCCTTTTTGTAAACAAGAAGTCTCTTGGGCACTCTCCAAAGCTTTTGCAAAGGCTCTGAGGCCCCAATACGTCTACCATGGGGCAGAGCTCCAGTATTTTAAATACAATCTGTTTTAAAGTGTTTGCATGTGACCTACACTTTGGAAAAAAAAACCTGCCCTAATTTATCTCCCAAAAACATATCTATATTTTGTCTCAATAGTCAGCTGAAAAGTTCAGTCTTAGATGTATTGCCAGATTACACACATTCATTTCATCACATACAATCCTGAGATTCTTTTTTTTCTGTGGGCCAGGCAAAATCACTAATCTTAAAACCTGTACTCAATGTACAGATGTAAACAAATAAACAAATGTAAACAACTGCAATACAGAGAGGAAAAAAAAAATCAATAAAATGCAAAAGAGTCCTTAAATGAGTCCCTGATTGAATTTGTTGTTGAGGAGTCTGGTAGTGCAGGGGGAGCAGCTGTTCCTGAACCTGGTGGGTGCGAATCTTGTGGCACTGATACCTCTTTCTTGATGGCAGCAGAGAGAACAGAGTGGGTTGGAGTGGGTTCTTCATGATCGCTGCTGCCCTCCACGGCAGGGGTTTGCCTGCGATGTCCTGGATCCTGGTCTTTTGCAGATGTTTACACACAGTGGTATTGGTGTCCCTGTGATGTAGCTGGTCAGCACACTTTCCACCACACCTCTATAGAAATTTGCCAGGGTTTCCAATGTCATACCGAACCTCTGCAAACTCCTGAGGAAGTGGAGATGGTGACGTACTTTCTTCACCAAGGGAATTAGTCCTTCCTTTTTGCTCTTTCTCGCCCACGTCATTTTATGCACCTCGATTGTGTCTCTTCGACCTCCTACTCCAGTGGAAACACCAGCTTCTCTGATCTTTCCCCAGTCCTGGCAACACTCTGGAAACCTCTGCACCCTCACTCTGCCCCATGCAATCACTCCTCTCCTGTTAGATGGTGACAGGAACAATGCAGTGTACAAAGTCCAGAGGAAATATCATGTCCTGTACTGGGGATGTGACCAGGAAGGTGTATCAATCTTACAAAGGGACCTTGTACAGTGTCTCAGAAAGCGACATACAAAGCCTCATTGGCTTCTGAGGATGTTTGAGCAACAGAATCGAATCCTAAGTCTTGGGTCAACCACAGAAAGCTGCGACAGGGAGCATTATTTTTGGAAGGGGATTCCAGAGCTCCAGGCCCCTGCCGTGGACCTGGTGATTGGGGATGTAGAAGAGACCCGAGGGGGCTCGGCCCAGTGAAGGGGGAGATACAAAGAACGCCACCCAAGGCTGCTCTGAACCCTTCCCTTTCTTGCAGCATAATGCTCCGTTCCAGCTTCTGGTCACTGCTCCCCTCCCCTGCTTCCAACTAGCACCTACTTCCAAACAAGCGATGGGCCCACGCCTTCCTGGCACTCCTTTCAGTCCCCCCCCCCACCTTCTTTTGCCTGGGGAAATCTCTGAAGGGAAGGTGGGGATTGATTGGGGGAGGATAGATTGTGCTTTTTAAACAGGCTGCAGTGTTGGGCGACACACAGGCTCCGTTGAAATGACTTCTGCAAACCTAGAACAGGAAACTCGGCAGGAACCGTGATTGAGTAAAAATACTGTAGGCATTTCTTACAGGCTGTTGGCCCGATTCCAAGGCGGTTCTGAGGGAGGGGATTGGGCGATACCTGAAGGGGAGGAGTTACAGTATCTGAGTGGGCCAACCAGTACAATGTTCCACCACATTCACCCCTTTTGAAACAAAGTCCGACAGGGTGAAGTAGTATTTACAGGTTCACCCTGTCGGGTGGTTTCCTCTATCGAACTGACCGTCGCGGTGCCGGCTGTGTTGTTGCTCTGGGCTCCTGGGACTGCTCTGTGTGCTGGGCTGCGATCCGGTGTCTAAACAGAATTAGTTGGAGCAGGGTCGTTATTGGGGGTGTAGGTTGATGTTGAGGCAGTGCAATTGGTGCCGATGGTGCGGTCGGATCCTCAACCATGTCTCTGGTACTCGTTGGGGAAGGGGGGGGTGCTGGTCGATCGACTGTGGGGAGGGACCAGCAAGTGCCTTAATTAAGAGGCTCCTGCAGAAGCCAGGTCCTGGACAGAAACGGTGTCTCTCCACCCTTCCTGGTACTGCACGCAGGCATACAGGGGGTTTGTGTGGAGGAGGTGGATCTTCTCAACCAGGGGGTCTCCAGAGAGGCACAAACCCTGGGGTCGTCAGCCAGACCAGTAGCGTGATTCCCAACACCATCCTCCTGGGGAAGGAGAATAATTTTTCTTGTGGGGACACATTTGTCAATGAGGGATGTGTGGCGTGGAGAGCCTCTGGTTGGACTCTCTTGCCACTGGGAGACAGGCAGTCCTTTTGACGAGGGCCAGGAAGATTGGCCTCCAAATGGTGCCGTTCTCCCTTTCCACCTGGCCAGTCCCTTGGGGGTTATAGCTGGTGGTCCTGCTCGTGGCTATGCCTTTGGCTAGCAGGTATTGGCACAACTCCTCAATCATGAATGAGGACCCCCGGTCACTGTGGATGGAACTGGGGTACAGGGACTTGCAGTGGCCATAGTCATATCTAGGCAGGGGTTGGCAAACAGGAATCATGAGTATTCATCAACAATGTTGAGAAAATGCACGTTCCAGTTTGTGGAGTGGAGAGGGGTCTTGAAGTCTGTACTTTGATGCTTGAAGGGGCAGGTGGTCTTGATCAGGTGAGCTTTCTCAGGCTGGAAGAAGTGCAGCTTGCACTCCGTGCAGACTGGGCAGCTGCGGATCAGCCCCCTGATGTCCTCGACTGAGTACGGGAGGTTGCAGGCTCTCACAAGGTGATAGAGCCTGGTGACCCCAGGGTGGCAGAGGCTGTTATGAAGGGCCTGGAGTCTATCTGTTTGTGCATTAGCGCAGGTACCTCAGGATAGGGCATCGGGAGGCTCATTGGGCCTAAATGTTAAACATAAATGCGACTGCATGTTGGTCAGTCAGCAGGGTGAACAGTTTGCCAGCCAGGTAGTGGCTCCTATGGCCTACAGCTTCCACTATGGCCTGGGCCGTCTCCTCAATGGCTGAGTGTTGGAGTTCGGTCCTGGAAGATACGGGAGAAAAATGCCACGGGCCTGCCCACCTGGTTCAACATGGCAGCCAGGACGAAGTCAGACACATCGCTTTCCACCTGGAATGGGATGGATTCGTCTACGGGGTGCGCCTTGGTAATATCACCTTTGATACATATGAGTGAAGCTGACAGGGGAAAAGGAGGTAGTTTTTACCAGAGGGGTTGCTTTGCCCACATAATTAGGGACCCATTGTGCATAGAATGAAAAGAACCCCAGGCATATTTTCAGGGCCTTGAGGCTATGAGGGAGTGGGAGCTCCAGCAGTGGCCACATACACTCAGGGTGGGGTTCAATGACTATTCTCCACCACACACCCTAGTATAGCCAGACGCGAAGTGCTGTTAGGTAAGTTTAGGGCTCGAATGAGGTTTAGGGCTTTAGCCATCGGGAGGAATTTTTGAAGATGAGCATCGTGGTCCTGTTGGTCGGCCACAGATAGCCACATTGTCCACGTAGGGGAATTTGGCTTTCAGTTGGTGGTCATCCACCATTCAGTCCATCTCCCTCTGGGAGACCGAAATGACCTACTACTGAAGCACCCACTTGTCTCCCCGAACACAGCCAACTAGCGGCCCAAATACTGCCCACTGCTCACAACCTGCAATCGGAGGGGTCCTTGAGGAAATGGTAGAGGCAGCCATCCGGTCGCTTCGAGTGCCAAGTATAGGCTGTCCTCTAGGCGGATCGGGAGCTGGTAATAGGCTGATTTGAGGTCAGTGGTACAGAAGATCTGGTATTGGGCAATCTCGTTCACTATGTCGGCTATGTGGGGGAAAGGGGGTCATCATCCAACAGGGTGAACTGGTTGATGGTCTGTGACCATCCTGGGCTTCACTCTGCTCTTCACCACCACCACCACCACCACTACCATCACCTGTACTCTCTAAGGGCTGGTGCTAGGCTCTTTGATGCTCTTTGCCAGGAGTTGTTTAACCTCAGCCTTGATAAAGGCTCTGACCCTGGGACTGTATCACCTGCTCTTAGTTGCCCCAGGCTTACAGTCAGGAGTGAGGTTTTTGTACAGGGAGGTGGCTGGACCTGGAGGGTGGACCGATTGCAGGTTGTGAGCAGTGGGCAGTATTTGGGCCGCTAGTTGGCTGTGTTCGGGGAGACAAGTGGGTGTTTCAGTAGTAGGTCATTTTGGATTGTGAGGAAGGGGTGGGACCCGTCTTATTCCATTAGAACACTTTTAAGTTGGAAGTCGAGCCCCAGTCTGACCGATGCAATTTAAAATTCTTGTACATCGTGCCACCCATGGTTCGCATTACTGTTCAGTTCCCTTGGATTTCAGTTGAATGGAACTTGGAGGCTAATGAGATTGGACTGGGGTCACTGTGAGGGAGCAGCACTGTTGAGTACCCGGGTGTATGAAGCTTTTGGTGCTTCCCATGTCGAACAAGGAGTTCATAATGTGGCTGTTTACCTCAATGTCCATGGTGGACCTTGCTAACTGATGTGGGCTGCTCTGATCCAGGACGATAGATGCCAATGTCAGCTCATTGTCTCACTCACTGCTGCTTGTATGTGTGCATTGGCGACCCCCAAGATGGCTGCCCCCATGGTTCACATGTGGTCACCACTGGAAATGGCATCGACCCTGGCCGTTGTGTTCAGGTCTCTCCCCCCTCCCACCCCGCCATTCTGTTCTCCGTGGCCAGAAGTGGAGCCGGAAGTGATGTCAACCTGAGCCATCGTCCACGGGTCCCCGCCACGCTGTTCTCCATGACAGGAAGTGGAGCCGGAGGTGACGTGGTCCAAGATGGCGATGGTTGCTGTTTGCACGTAACACTTCAGGGGGAAGGTCTGGACCTACATACCCTTGCGTAGTGTCCTTTTCTTCCGTATCTGGAACAGGTCGTGCTTCTAACAGGGCATTTCTTCCGTGGGTGTTTTCTCTGGCCACAGTTGCTGTTTGGGACCCCACGTCCCAAGATGGCGGTGCCTGTGCTCCCCATGTGGCAGCCACGTTGCCGGTGGAGTAAGCCTCCGCGTTTTGTGGGGCTGTCTCTAGTGCCATGTCAATGGTGAAATTGACTACGTCCTGCAGGGTCCAATCGTCCTTCTCCAAGAGCCTTTTCCTGATATGATCAGGCCTGAAACCGGCCACGAAGGCGTCCCTGATCAGCTTCTCCTGGTAGATGGCCACCGTAATGTCGATGCAGCCGCAAGCTCTCCCTACACAAGGCTTGAATGTATTCGTCAACGAACTCACCAGGTGCTTGTCAACGGCTGCCCAGGATTATGTTCTTTGGGGCCCGATACTGCTCTTGCAGGTGACTGAGTGTCACAGACCCTGTTTATCTGGAACACGCGATGGCTGACCTGTGCAAACACCAGGTTTCTCTTGTCGGATATCGCGTCGCCTCAAGGCGTTCAGGCAGTGCAGCCACTGGTCGAATTTTACAGGGGCCTCTGGATCCCTTGGGATCAGTGTCTGGCTTCTCCGCTCGAATAGCCTTGTCCATGGCACGTAGGTATAGTGATTAAATTGTAACACTACCAGTTAGACCCAACAGGCCAGAAGTCGAGATTAACAGGCTCTAATCGCTATCAACTTACAGGCATAGCTTGCAAGCTGTTGGCCTGATTCCAAGGCAATACTGAGGGAAGGGATGGGGCAAAACCGCCTTTATTAGGAATCCTGGAAGGGGGGCGGGGGGGGGGGGAGCGAGTGCTGGTCAAACAGGGGACTTGATAAAGCAAACACAAAAGTTGTTCAAGCCCAAAATATTGGTTCTATATCTTTATCTTTGCTCTATTAAGTCCCCTGTTTGACCAGCTGAGTTTCTCCAGCGTTGTGTCTTTACTGCAAGGCCCAGTACAATGCGTCACAACAGATTTTGTTTTAAATAATATTTATTTAAAATTTATTTTAACTTGAACGGTTCACAAGTTGTGCTGCTCACTGCAAATGGGGTTTAAATAAAAGGTAACACGTCAGTCGGGCTTTGTTGCTATGGAAACGCAGAACATTTCTCTCCTGCATCGATCTTAACGCTAAATGCATTTCATTGATTGATCTGATGCATCTTGCAGAGGCCTGGATGACAGATTGCTGTGACAGCCCCCCCCCCCCCCCCCCCCCCCAAGGTGTTTTCACTGGGACCAGCCTATGAAGAGGCCTTGCTCGGGTTGACCAGCCTGGAGATCTGGTCTTGCAGACAATGATCCGCTGCGGTTGCGGAAGATGTTGAATAAATTGTTCGGGAGCTGCTGGGCACCACAATCTGGCCTACTTTCCTTCAGCTGCAATCTCTGTGGGAATTGGATTCTTTCCCCCACCCCTTCTCTTTCCCCCACCCCTTCTCTTTCCCCCACCCCTTCTCTTTCCCCCACCCCTTCTCTTTCCCCCACCCCTTCTCTTTCCCCCACCCCTTCTCTTTCCCCCACCCCTTCTCTTTCCCCCACCCCTTCTCTTTCCCCCACCCCTTCTCTTTCCCCCACCCCTTCTCTTTCCCCCACCCCTTCTCTTTCCCCCACCCCTTCTCTTTCCCCCACCCCTTCTCTTTCCCCCACCCCTTCTCTTTCCCCCACCCCTTCTCTTTCCCCCACCCCTTCTCTTTCCCCCACCCCTTCTCTTTCCCCCACCCCTTCTCTTTCCCCCACCCCTTCTCTTTCCCCCACCCCTTCTCTTTCCCCCACCCCTTCTCTTTCCCCCACCCCTTCTCTTTCCCCCACCCCTTCTCTTTCCCCCACCCCTTCTCTTTCCCCCACCTTCTCTCCCCCCCTTTCTCTCCCCCCCTTTCTCTCCCCCCCTTTCTCTCCCCCCCTTTCTCTCCCCCCCTTTCTCTCCCCCCCTTTCTCTCCCCCCCTTTCTCTCCCCCCCTTTCTCTCCCCCCCTTTCTCTCCCCCCCTTTCTCTCCCCCCCTTTCTCTCCCCCCTTTCTCTCCCCCCCTTCTCTCCCCCCCTTTCTCTCCCCCCCTTTCTCTCCCCCCCTTTCTCTCCCCCCCTTTCTCTCCCCCCCTTTCTCTCCCCCCCCCTTTCTCTCCCCCCCCTTTCTCTCCCCCCCTTTCTCTCCCCCCCCTTTCTCTCCCCCCCTTTCTCTCCCCCCCTTTCTCTCCCCCCCTCTTCTCTCCCCCCCCTTTCTCTTTCCCAGGGAGCCACGATCTGAGGACATGCTGATACGAGGGGAGCATGGTGGCCACTGCAGTGAATCTGCCTTAAGTTGTTCTGCTTGGCAATGATATTTTAGACAGTTGGACAGTGATTTTTGGCAGATGTTTGGAAAATTATTTCAACTGACTCCTAGGGAAACCACATCTTGTGTACAAAGTCTGTCCGAAATAGCCACAGGTCCATGCTCCCCTGCCCCCCCAAACCGTGTGACCGCACTCCCCCCCCCAACCGTGTGAACCCCACTCCCCCCCAACCGTGTGAACCCCACTCCCCCCCAACCGTGTGACCCCCACTCCCCCCACAACCGTGTGACCCCCACTCCCCCCACAACCGTGTGACCCCCACTCCCCCCACAACCGTGTGACCCCCACTCCCCCCACAACCGTGTGACCCCCACTCCCCCCACAACCGTGTGACCCCCACTCCCTCCCCAACCGTGTGACCCCCACTCCCCCCAACCGTGTGACCCCCACTCCCTCAACCGTGTGACCCCCACTCCCCCCCAACCGTGTGACCCCCACTACCCCTCAACCGTGTGACCCCCACTCCCCTCAACCGTGTGACCCCCACTCCCCCAACCGTGTGACCCCCACTCCCCCAACCGTGTGACCCCCACTCCCCCAACCGTGTGACCCCCACTCCCCCAACCGTGTGACCCCCACTCCCCCAACCGTGTGACCCCCCACTCCCCCCAACCGTGTGACCCCCACTCCCCCCAACCGTGTGACCCCCACTCCCCCCAACCGTGTGACCCCCACTCCCCCCAACCGTGTGACCCCCACTCCCCCCAACCGTGTGACCCCCACTCCCCCCCAACCGTGTGACCCCCACTCCCCCCCAACCGTGTGACCCCCACTCCCCCCAACCGTGTGACCCCCACTCCCCCCAACCGTGTGACCCCCACTCCCCCCAAACCGTGTGACCCCCACTCCCCCCCAACCGTGTGACCCCCACTCCCCCCAACCGTGTGACCCCCACTCCCCCCAACCGTGTGACCCCCACCCCCCCCAACCATGTGACCCCCACTCCCCCCAACCGTGTGATCCCCACTCCCCCCAACCGTGTGACCCCCACTCCCCCCAACCGTGTGACCCCCACTCCCCCCAACCGTGTGACCCCCACTCCCCCCAACCGTGTGACCCCCACTCCCCCCCAACCGTGTGACCCCCACTCCCCCCCAACCGTGTGACCCCCACTCCCCCCCAACCGTGTGACCCCCCACTCCCCCCCAACCGTGTGACCCCCACTCCCCCCCAACCGTGTGACCCCCACTCCCCCCCAACCGTGTGACCCCCACTCCCCCCCAACCGTGTGACCCCCACTCCCCCCAACCGTGTGACCCCCACTCCCCCCCAACCGTGTGACCCCCACTCCCCCCCAACCGTGTGACCCCCACTCCCCCCAACCGTGTGACCCCCACTCCCCCCACAACCGTGTGACCCCCACTCCCCCCAACCGTGTGACCCCCACTCCCCCCAACCGTGTGACCCCCACTCCCCCCAACCGTGTGACCCCCACTCCCCCCAACCGTGTGACCCCCACTCCCCCAACCGTGTGACCCCCACTCCCCCAACCGTGTGACCCCCACTCCCCCAACCGTGTGACCCCCACTCCCCCCCAACCGTGTGACCCCCACTCCCCCCACAACCGTGTGACCCCCACTCCCCCCAACCATGTGACCCCCACTGTTCGACCCCACTGATGACCCAGTCATCACATGGGTCAGTAGTGTGGCCTGGAATGGAGTGAGCCCCCAGCCCCGAGTTGCACCAGTGCTTAGTGTGACGGTGCTTGACGTTCTTCTGCTGGCCGGACAGACTGGGGCCCACAGGCATCTCCTTATACTTGTCGTAAAAGGATGGCAATATTTTGGGCTCGAGACCTCCGGTCGGCCGTGCAAATCATGTGGAGGGGGGAGGGAAGTTGGGGGTGGCAGATGGTCTCCTAACTGCTGTTGCCGGGTGTTATGGGCCACATTAGGTGTGGGTTGAGTGTCTGCAGCCGCTGACCTCCTTTGTTTTCTTCCTGCAGCACTCATCGCACACGGAGAGCCGCTCGGAGCGGGGTTCCAGCTGGTCGAGCCGCTCACTGGGGGCTCGCTGCCGCAACTCTATTGCCTCCTGCACTGACGAGCAGCCCCACATCGGCAATTACCGGCTACTGAAAACCATTGGCAAAGGCAACTTCGCCAAGGTCAAGTTGGCCCGCCACATCCTGACTGGAAGAGAGGTGAGGGGGAAGGACGTCAGGGCCTGAGAAGGGGCTGCAGTCGGGGCAATGGGGCGGGAAGGGTTAGGTTGGCTAGGCTTCTGCAGAACAGAGAGATGTCCACATCTCTTCATACTGTCCCATCCTCCCCTTCCCCCTCCATCCCGTCCCAGCTCCCCTTCCCCCTCCACCCCGTCCCAGCTCCCCTTCCCCCTCCACCCCGTCCAGCTCCCTTCCCCTCCACCCCGTCCAGCTCCCTTCCCCTCCACCCCGTCCCAGCTCCCTCCCCTCCACCCGTCCCAGCTCCCCTTCCCCTCCACCCCGTCCCAGCTCCCCTTCCCCTCCACCCCGTCCCAGCTCCCCTTCCCCTCCACCCCGCCCCAGCTCCCCTTCCCCCTCCACCCCGCCCCAGCTCCCTTCCCCCTCCACCCTGCCCCAGCTCCCCTTCCCCCTCCACCCCATCCCAGCTTCACCCTGTCCCAACTCTCCTTCCCCCTCCAACTCCTCCCTCCAATCTGTACCAACTGCCCCCCTCCCAACCACCCTTCCCCCTCCCTATCCCTCCTGCCCCTCTGCCCTGAAATCCTACTCTGTCATTTTAAATGTAAATGTTTTTAGACATCCAGCACAGTAACAGGCCCTTCTGCCCCACGAGCCCATACTGCCCAACTACACCTAATATTCCTACAACCCATGGTTCATTTTGAAGCGTGGGAGGAAACTGAAACCCCTGGGGAAATCCTACACAGATAGGGGGAGAACGTACAAACTCCTTACAGACAGTGTGGGATTTGAACCCATGGCCTAATTGCTGGGACTGTAATGGCGTAGCGCTAACCACTACACTGATTGTACAACACCTTGAAGAACATACCAGGGGTTGTAGGTCAATTGGGTGTAATTAGGCAACACGGGCTCGTGGGCCAGAAGGGCCTGTTTCCGTGCAGTGTCTAATATAAATTAAATTTAAAAACTGCAAATCCCATAATTCCCCTCAGCTCCCACAAAGCCTCAGCACTCACCCCTTTGATAACTGAGCGCATCAATTGAAGCCTCGTTCCTGGAGATTCTGGGCATTTGGGAAGAGTCGGTAGAGAGGTCTGGGAAAGTAGTCCCAGCATAAAGACCCAGCAAAATCTGAGGAATAGGGATCGGGCTCCAAGTGTGGAGGTTGTGGGAGATGCAGGAACTCTACAGGTGCTGGGGATGGGAGGTCATGGACTCTGGAGGGGACGTGATGAATCGGTATTGGCCCACATGGGTTCCTCCCCATGGCCCACATGGGTTCCTTCCCATGGCCCACATGGGTTCCTTCCCATGGCCCACATGGGTTCCTTCCCATGGCCCACATGGGTTCCTTCCCATGGCCCACATGGGTTCCTTCCCATGGCCCACATGGGTTCCTTCCCATGGCCCACATGGGTTCCTTCCCATGGCCCACATGGGTTCCTCCTCCGTGACATCTAATGTCCCAGAGACATGTGGGTTGGTCGCTGTAAAGTGCCCCCAGGTGAGTTGTTGAATGGTAGAATCCAGGGATGGGAGTTGGTGGGCACGTGAGGCGGGTGGGTTGGTTTTTCTGGCGAAGATTCGATGGGCTGAAGGGTCATAAGGAAATGTGAATTAAAGAATATATCAAAGCCAAGGGAGGAGAGGAAAGTAGTGTCAGAAATCGCGTGGTGCATTTATGATGTTGAAGGAAGCCATTCTGCCTATTGTTTCTGCCCCTTGTCCAATCCCACCTGCTCCCTCAAGGGCCCCATGGGTCACAGTTCCTCCATACACCTTCAAAATCTGTTTAAACATCATAGGGTGCCGCCTCCACCACTCTCCGGAGTTCTTCCAATTGAATTGTTTGTTGTCATGTGTCCCAAAGCACAGTGGATAAACCTCATTTTGCGTGCTATCCAGACAAGTTAACCTCTTCCTTGAAGAGTAGACAGTGCAAGAATTTAAAAACATCATGTTACAATAAAACAAAAGTGTGAACGATAGTGTTAAAGAGAAGTTAAAGCAATGTAAGAAGCCCTTTCTTTGTGGGGGTGGGGTCAGTTCAAGAGTCTGATAACAGCAGGAAAGGAGTTATCCTCGAATCTGGAGGGATACTAACCTGTCATTTCTGCCTGCAGGGAGGGGGAGTATTGGGTGAGGTGGAAAATCTTTCCGTCTCCGCCCTTTGGAATTTAGGAGAATGGGGGGGGGGGGGATCTCATTTAAACATTTTGAAAGTTGAAAAATGTAGAGAGTAGATGTAGAAAGGTTGTTTCCCACAGTAGGAGAGTCTAGGACAAGAGAGCACCACTTCAGGATTGAAGGGCGTCCACTCAGAACAGAGATGGGAGGGATTTCTTCAGCCAGTGGGTGGTAAATCTATGGAATTTGTTGCCAATGCCGGTTGTGGAGGCCAGGTCATTGCGTGTCTTTAAAATGGTTCTTGATTAGCCAGGACATCCAGGGTTATGGGGAGATAGCCGGGCAGTGGGGTTGAGTGGGAGAATGGATCAGCTCATGATTAAATGGCAGGGTAGACTCAATGGGCTGAATGGCCTATTTCTACTCCTTTTTTTTCTTTATTTCTATCCCTCTACTTGTGGAGATAAGTCCTGTACAGCTCAGTTAAGTTTCACTTCAATCTTGACCTGGTTAAGAGAAAACAAACCCCAGAATTTTTGGTCTTTTCTCACTGCTACAACTTCCCAGTTCTGGCCACATCCTTGTAAATTTCCTCTGCACCAACCCCAATGCAATGACATCTTTCCTGTAACACAGTGCATCCAGACCGCAGCATTTGTAGCCTGGCCCAGCCTTGAAGGTGACTCCAGCGCCCACCAGCTCTGCTGGCCGGTTCCGATGCAGGATATTCGAACTGAAACATTACCTCTCTCCCTCATCCCACAGATGCGGACTGACCTTCTGAGAATTTCCACCGTCTCTTGCCTTTGGTTTAGCCTGACCCCCGCCCCTGTCCCCCCCCTCCCCCGCCCCCGATTCTTGTATTGTGTCACATTTAAGGAAGGAAAAGCATACTTCTTAGAACACCTCGTTGATCTGCCTGTGAACATCACTTTGTATCCTGGCACCCTTTGCCTCACAAGTATATCGCCATGCACTTCTCTTGATTATTTTCGACTCATTGAAACAACTCTTCATCGCGGCCAGAATATGTATCATCTGCAACCACCTTTCTCCTGGGTTGAGGTCTGGGGGATGCGGCGATGATGTATGCCTCCAGAACGTGGTACCCTTCCAAACCGCTGCACCGTCCAACAAGCATGCAGCCCATGCTGTGGTCACCGGACTACAGGTGCCACAAACCTGGGGCGAGGAAAGCAAACTGCGGGAAGAACTTGGAGTGTCAGGTGGCATCTGTGGAGACGGAGCAGAGGGGTGGCTGACATCCCAACTCCACACCTTGCATCAGGCAAGTCCATCTATAGGCCCTGTCATGTGGAGAACAAGTTCGGAGGGTCAAGAGACTGAACACAGTTTAAACAAGAATCTTTATTTACACGCGGGGGAAGTCGAAACAGCGATCACACTCACACACACAGACAACAACAGATTGCTATTAACGGTTAAATGGGCAAGTTTCAGATAATCACGGCTCCCACGGTTAAACACATCGCTGCCAATCACAGACCCCATGGTTAAACACAGATCGCTGCTGATCGCGGTTCCCACTGTTAACCACACATATGAAACAAACCGTACCCAGCAAACAGTACCCATCACCCCTCTCTAACTAGCAGGCACGGTGTACCACTTGACTACAGAATCTAATCACACTGTTAGCACGAGTAAGGCACAACAGACCTCTGGAGATGTGCACCACGGTAGCACCACGGTACTGCACACACCTTGTAATTGACTCTCCAGCGTCGCCCACGACACACAACCTGGAGTGGAGCCGGGGTTTATTCCCAGAGGATGAGGAGGAAGAGCTGCTTCACGTGCTGGGCTTTGTACTGCAGTTGACTGGAGGGCCCGGCTCAGGTGTACCCAAACTAGGCAGGGCCAGTAGCAAGGTGTGCGCCTACCTGTGGATGGGCTAACCTTGATTGACACGGGGAGATGAATCTCAGGGTTGTAGGCGATGTCGTGAATATACTCGGACAATGAATCTGAAGTAACTTCCCACCTGCCTGGTCAGATGACCTTCCAGGAGCAAGCACTTTATTTGGACTAGTTTCTTGACCGACCTATTGGATAATCGTCTGGACAGTAGACGCATCCTTAGATCCCTCCATCAAATTCATGTGTCTATCGAGAAGCCTCTTAAATGCTGCCATAGTATCTCAGAATCAGAATTTATTGTCATGAGCAAGTCACGAAATTTGTTGTTTTGCGTCAGAATCACAGCGCAAACATTCATATAAGCCATCATACAAAAATAAATAAAAACAGTGCACGAAAAGTCAAAGTGAGGCAGTGTCTGTGGATCATTCAGGAATCTGATGGCGGAGGGGAAGAAGCCGTCCTGGTGCTGCTGAGCGCTCGTCTTCAGGCTCCTGTACCTTTTTCCCCGATGCTAGCAGAGTGAAGAGGGCGTGGCCTGGGTGGTGGGGGGTCCTTGAGAATAGACAGCACCTCTTGTAGACGTCCTCGATGGAGTGAAGTCTGGTGCCTGTGACGTCACAGGCTGAGTTAACAACCCTCTGAAGTTTATTCTTGTCCCGAGTGTTGGCGCCCTCCTAGTTAATGTGCTCTTCCTGGCCCCTTGCAGTTCTGGCATGAGAACTTCCTGTGCCTTTAATGTCCAAGAATTAGCATGCTTCCAAAAGAAAATTCCTGCATGCTCATTGAGTTCAGAAGCACGAGGAGGGATCTTGTAGAAACCTGTCTATTTCTTTCACTGGACAACAAACTTTTTCAAAAGGTTTGCTTCCTGAAAGAAAATTGTGATAGACAACTTCAAGCTGAACACAAAGACAATTTCAGATTTACTGTATCATGTCGGAAGTTGGAGAAACATTAAATTAACTTTTATTTAGCGTGTTTAATCGCATAACGATGTCGACATGTTGCGCTAGTTCAAGTGACCTAAAAATGTTTTGCCGCCGATTTTCATTTGTACTTAGCATCTGTTGCCTCTCGTGGCAGTGTTCAACGATAGTCGGCTGGCATGATGGATTCCAGTTGCCCTGATGATGCTTTTCCATGATCGCAATGTCCTGGTGAAACCTTTCACTGTGTTTCGTCACTGACCACTCCAAGGTCAGCAGGGAAGGAGTCCAAGTGCGAATGCAGGAAATGAATTTTCAATAACATGTTACTCTTCATGGTTTTGTACGTTTGAAGTAGTCTTCAATAGTTGTGACCAACCTTTTAATTTTGAATTTTAAACCCTGTGTTCACAGGATTTTAAAATAACCCATCGTTAGATCCTTTAACGGGCCACTTAAAGCCTGTACCGAGCCGGCTACAGTCAGACTCGGCGGTTGAACCCTGCGGGGGAAGGCTGTACCTCCACTCTTTGTTCCCCATGGGTCAACATCAGTGGTAGCACCATTTTTATAAGCTTCTATTCTAAAGTGGAATCCAGGAATATATGCGAGAGTGAGCAGGGAGAATGCAATTTCAACAATGGACTTAATTCAATAAAATAATTGATGTTACTCTAAAGAATTAATGAAGCTCTTTGTCAAAGTGGATGGAATAGCCTTTGGAGGAAATATGGACATGAAGAGGAATAGATTTCAGATTTATTCTCCGAGAACAGAGGCAACATTACATACAGCCCCGAGATTCATTTTCCTGTGGGCACGGCAGAATTACCACTTAATGGTTGTGCCAAAAAAAACTGCTCAACAGATAAAGAAATGTAAACAAACTGTGCAATACAGAGAGGTTAAAAAAAAATCAATAACGTGCACAAGTCAGAGTCTTTAAGCGAGTCCCTGATTGAGTTTGTCGTTGAGGAGTCTGACGGTGGAGGGGGAGCAGATGTTCCTGAACCTGGTGGGTGCGAGTCTTGTGGCGCCGATGGCAGCAGCGAGAACAGGGCGTGCGCTAGGTGGGGCAGGTCCTTGATGATCGCTGCTGCCCTCCGGCGGCAGCGTCCTCCGTGGAGGTCCTCGATGGTAGGGAGGGCTTTGCCTGTGATGTCCTGGGTTGTGCCCCCTACCTTTTATCTGCCCAAGGAAGCAGTGGAGACTGCCACAGACAGATTTTTGAAGAGTTGAGGGTTGTGGGGAACAGGCGGGTGGGAGGAGCTGAGTCCACAGCCAGATCAGCCGTGATCTTATTGAACGGCGGAGCAGACTGGATGGCCGACTCCTGCTCCTGCTTCTCCGGGGTATCGGTGTCCCCGTGTCGGTCAGCACACTTTCCACCACACATCTGTTTCTGGTGTCCTACCGAACCTCCGTAGACTCCATAAACATTTAATTTAATGTGAAGGGCACATCCTTTCACATTAACCGTTCAGTCGACTTCTTGATCTCCCAACATGGGAAAGTTTCTTGATTAGTTGGAGTGTTAGAGGTTACGGGGAGGAGGCAAGGGAAGGGGGTTGAGATGAAAAATACATCAGCCATGATTTGAATGGCGGAGCAGCCATGATGGGCTAAGTGGCCTCATTCTGCTCCTATATCTAGTTGTCTTCTATTTCTCTTGGGTACCAAGGCAGCTTTGATTTCCCTTCCTCTATCTTTTGTCTTCCAGGTGGCAATAAAAATCATTGATAAGACACAACTCAACCCAACGAGTCTGCAGAAGGTAGGAGGTGGCTTTGATCAGCAAGAAACCCTTGCCTTTGTCCAAATGGTGGTGTTGAAAAATCTGCGGAGAAGCTGTGGGGTTTAGCTTCTGCTTTTGACTTTCTTCTGCACCAAATCCAGATGTGTTCAGGCTGAGATACTTTGAGCTGTGGAACGTGGATTTTTTTTCTGAAACCCAAGGTGGACTGGAATTCATTCGGAAGCTGTAGGCATCTTCTCCAACAGGAGGGACGATGATCTGGACATTGTCCGGAGGGAACTACAAAAAGTAGGAAAGGTCACCCAGTTGCCCCAAGATGGGGGGTGGGGGGGGGAAGAAATCTCCCCCTTTTCAACACTGGGCATTTTTGATGCCACACAGTTACCCAGATGCCACCACTGCCTGGCTTTGCTCTGCATTTGGATCACCATTCATTATATCCGGATAAGTCCCTGCGACGGAACCAGCTTAATGATCGTTTGTGGGTGAACATCAGCCAATCCAAAACTTTCCTCAACACCATTTTATTGGATGTCTGGGCGTGACTGGAATCTAGTTGAGATTTATAGATACAGATAGATAGGATAAATGGGACTAGAGAGAATAATATTTCAGTATAGACTAGATGGGCAGAAGGGCCTGTTGATGAGCTGTAATGATCTATATAGATGGATAGATAGGTTGATATAGAGATGTACAGTAAAGCTCCTGGTATCCAGCACCTATGGGGATTGGTAGTCGCTGGATAAGTGCATTTTATGGTTGATTGAGATTGTATGTTGTGTGGATTGGTGAACTAACAGCAAGGTGCACCAACTTTAAATGACCACATTTTTTAAACTAATTATTTGAATTTTTTTACCCCCAGTTGCTTGAATTCCGGATATAGGGGTTTTACTGTATATGGAGAGGTATATAACTATATGTAGTTCAATAGAGATATGTGTTTATATCCTTCCTTCCCGCTCTCCCTCCCCCTCCCTCGCCCGCTCCCCCCTCTCGCTCGCCCACTCCCCCCTCTCGCTCGCCCGCTCCCCCCTCTCGCTCGCCCGCTCCCCCCTCTCGCTCGCCCGCTCCCCCCTCTCGCTCGCCCGCTCCCCCCTCTCGCTCGCCCGCTCCCCCCTCTCGCTCGCCCGCTCCCCCCTCTCGCTCGCCCGCTCCCCCCTCTCGCTCGCCCGCTCCCCCCTCTCGCTCGCCCGCTCCCCCCTCTCGCTCGCCCGCTCCCCCCTCTCGCTCGCCCGCTCCCCCCTCTCGCTCGCCCGCTCCCCCCTCTCGCTCGCCCGCTCCCCCCTCTCGCTCGCCCGCTCCCCCCTCTCGCTCGCCCGCTCCCCCCTCTCGCTCGCCCGCTCCCCCCTCTCGCTCGCCCGCTCCCCCCTCTCGCTCGCCCGCTCCCCCCTCTCGCTCGCCCGCTCCCCCCTCTCGCTCGCCCGCTCCCCCCTCTCGCTCGCCCGCTCCCCCCTCTCGCTCGCCCGCTCCCCCCTCTCGCTCGCCCGCTCCCCCCTCTCGCTCGCCCGCTCCCCCCTCTCGCTCGCCCGCTCCCCCCTCTCGCTCGCCCGCTCCCCCCTCTCGCTCGCCCGCTCCCCCCTCTCGCTCGCCCGCTCCCCCCTCTCGCTCGCCCGCTCCCCCCTCTCGCTCGCCCGCTCCCCCCTCTCGCTCGCCCGCTCCCCCCTCTCGCTCGCCCGCTCCCCCCTCTCGCTCGCCCGCTCCCCCCTCTCGCTCGCCCGC